>NC_139350.1:70088082-70688082 GCF_055883805.1 Amblyomma maculatum | reverse complement strand
AAGAGTGGTCGTCACAGCGAAAACCAAACAGAAACCGCGGCGCCAAATTCCAAATCTTCTCTTCGCTCACGTCCCATCACGCATGAACATCATTGCATGAACACGACATGCAATGGAAAAAATGGGTGCCCGTTAGCTTAAAAGATTTCAATTTATAAATAGCTGATTTCATGCAACCAACCTCCTTTTTTTCTTTTTTTGAATGAATCAAGCCACGACCCTTACGTTGCAAGCCAAAGACGCTACCGATTAAGCTATTTGACATGCGCTTGTATGGCTTGGCAAGAAAATTAATTTTGTGCGCGCCGCATGCTCACTGAAGTACGACAGAAAATTCAGGAAACAACTCGCAGCCTGAATATAGAAATAGTCCGGATCGCTCGTAACAGTATTGAAGTGCCAAAGAAATATCATTGTTATAACCAATAATTGTCATAGCCGGGTTATACTAAAAATAAAGGGGTCACACTTCGGATCTTTGGATGACTTGAAAGCTGCTTATATATATAAGCAGCCGAACGGTGTACGAAAGAGCCTCGCCGGCGCGGCGTGGCACCCTGTTGCTTGTGGTACGCCCGTCCTCTGGCAGGCAGCGCGACCCTGTTTGGTATCATCGACGCCAAGAGCGCTGCACCCAGAAACATGCTGACGCGCAGACTGCATTATATTATGAAGGTCAATTCAGCCGCACTAGTAATAAACATAACACTTTGTGGTGTTTTATATTGTACAAAAAAAAAGGCCAGCTATTCGCTCTATTACTGGGTTCACATTGGCGCGGGCTGTAACAGCAGCTAAGCTGTAATACGTCTAACAGTGTTCATAATATATTTTTTTTTAAATTAAGCTATACGGCAAACCGTATTTCGGCTAATTATGCAAAACATTGTCCGCAAAGCTGCCGACCGAGAACGTAGTTAGGTTGGCGACTGGAAGCTATAGTTTTCGTGCTTTCGCTTGCAACTGCTATACCCGCTAAGCCATACGTAGGTTTCGTGCACGCGCACTGGTTTCGAAAAGGAACGCAGCAGAATGCTGCATCTCCAATACAGGTCTTGGTAAAATGTTTCGAAATTGGAGTATACTCATATCACTTTTCTTACCTAACATTCATCGAACACTAAACTCCCCTGACAAGAGAATTCTTCCGCAGGTGGGCATGTTTTTCGTTTTTAAATACCACAAAAAAACGTGCCAATCCCACAATTCACCCTCACTAAACTTACTTTCGGGCTGTAGTGACAGAAGTCAATATGCGAACATCATTATCGTGGAGGAAAGAGTAATCCGATCGGCTGCCAACGGGCAGCAACAAGTGCAGCAAAAGCCAATATTTAGAGTAGTCCCGCACCTTTTCATTCTCGAGTTTCGCAGCTGGAAAGCACTCTTTCGCTGCTGTCATCTGCATTGTATTGCTGGTAGCTCAGCTTCCGAAAGCTTCGTTTCGAGTCCTTTCTCTGTTTCGGTGAACGGGAAATTAGCACCAGTAGGATTCAACTAGTGCTGTTTCAAGACAGTTTCTCCAAAAAGGTTAAAATCTGGTGGGTTACTGCGCGTTTCCGGGATCGGAAACTAGGTCACCTTGCACGCGAGTCGGATGTTCTACCTCTACGTTATCGCTGCTAGCAGAATCGCTGACAGAATCAGGACGATCGGAGACTTCAAGCAAGCAAAATTCAAGCAGGTTTTCTGAAAGGGTACTGTATGATCGATCACATCCATAGCATCAACGAGGTGATATAAATAGGCTCGGAATATAACCAGCCCTTATACATAGCATCCATTGATTACGAAAAAGCATTTGACTGAGTAGAAACCTCGACGATCATGCACGCATTGCGAAATCAGGGTATAGACGAGCTGTACGTGAAAGTGCTAGAAGATATATATAGGGGCTGTCCATCAACCATAGTTCTGCATAAAGAAAATAACAAAATTCCCATAAAGGAAGGTGTTAGACAAGGAGGCACGATCTCCCTGATACTATTCACAGCCTACTTAGAGGAAGTATTGAGAGACTTGGAATGGGAGCAGTTAGGGATAAGGGTATATGGAGAATACCTCAGTAATCTGCGATTTGCTGATGACTTTGCCTTGCTAAGCAACTCGGGGGATGAACTGCAAATAATTATTGATGACCTAGACATGAAAAGTAGAAAGGTAGGCTTGGAAATCAATATGCAGAAGACTAAGGCTTAAGTTCAACAGCCTCGGGAAGGAACAGCAGTTTACGTTAGGTAGCGAAGCACTGGAAGTGGTAGGTGAATATGTCTGCTTAGAACGGGTAGTAATCGCATATCCAGGCCATGAAAGGTAAATGACTGGAGAATAAGATTGGAATGGCGCTCATTTGGCAAGTATTCGCAGATTACGACTAGCAGCTTGCCAGTATCGCTCAAGAGGAAAGTATACAACAGTTGCATCTTACCTGTTCTCACCTATGGGGCTGAAACGTAGAGGCTAACAAAAAGGGTTCTGGTTAAGTTGAGGAGAAAGCAGACGGTTATGGAATGAAAAATAGTAGGTGTAACTTGAATAGACAGGAAGCTCGCAGAGTGGGTGAAAGAAATAACTCGAGTTAATGACATTCTAGTGGAACTCAAGAATAAATTGGCATGGGCAGGGCATGTTGGGAGTAGAGAGGACAACCGATTGTCGCTTAGTGTAACAATTGGATTCCAAGGGAAGGGGAGCGTAGCAGGGGGTGACAGAAAGTAAAGTGGGTGGATGAGGTTAAGAAGTTCGCAGGGGCAAGTGGATGCAGATAGCACAGGACCGGTATAATTGGAGGAATATGGGAGGGGCTTTTGCTCTGCAGTGAGTATAGTCCGTCTAATGATGATGAAAATTAAATGTGATCTGAAGCATTCACAGGGCAAGATTCTGAGGAGTGGGATTTCTACGTTTAAATAAAGATCTTGAAATCTTTATAGATTAATATTAGTTTGGCGCAAAGGTTGCATTTACGAGAAGCCTTGTCTCTTCATAGATTCATAGTGAAGAGCAAAAGCTTATTTAGAGTTAATATTTCAACTGAGCTACGCAGTAAATTTTTCTCTAACTTGACCTTGCTCTATGTAAACAAAAATATCAATAGGCTGAAAGACGGTACAGGCTCGTCTTGTTTCTACTAACGCGTGACTATGATAGATGTAGCCGGTTTGTATCTGAAGCAGCAACAACTTTTCATTGAGAACTTAGACGCGAACAGTCCTGCAGAAATAAGGAGAGCGACAAAAAAAAAGTTTTTGTTCAAAACCGAACACTTTTTTATATCTATATTCACTATTTATCGGAAGTACGATCTTTGGGAGGAGAAATCGAATTCTTGGGAGGGAGCGGGAAGAGATGTGGCACGCTTTTCCTGTCATTGCATCAACTGCTATCGACAGCGGTAAAACTTTACTAAGAGTCCAGGCTTCAAGCACGAACGCGCTGAGGAGCTTCGAAAGTTCTTAGAGCGTCTTCATATGATTCTGATGGGATTTTTATGAAACCTAATACTTCTAAAAGAAACACCATATTCTATTTCTAATTCGACAACATAAATAGCGTGCTCGTTTTAGAGTAAATTTATTCGCTGAACTCTGACTCACTACTCCCTTAATTTATTGACATAAACAATTTTTCGCATGAGGTATGCAACACGCAAACAAAAAAGGCAAAAAGTTTGTGTGTCCGAGAATTAAGGCAATTTTCACAGCATCTACCAGCCTGCATATTATAGAATACCGAATTAGGATCTCCCTCCGTGGCAAGAAATCCGAACTTTGCAAGCAGCGGACATCCTAGACATTTCTATAGTACCGTATCTAGGAGCCCGATTTTGAAGTTAGGGTTTTCATTTCTTGGTGGGTCGATCGCAGCCTCGGCGACCGCGTTTCAGTGGAGGTGAGACGCGATGTACCCATGTACGGTGTGATGCTAATCCACTGCAGAGGACCACAAGTACTCGAAATTACCAGTGTCCCACACTACAACGTCAGCCACACCTTGGCTTGCTTTGTTAGCTTATACTCCATAAACGCGCCAACCATATCACCACCGCATCACCAACCTTTAAGCACTTGTCAGTGCGTTATGGAGCATGAGGCATTCGCAAGAAATACATCGATACAAAACCTTAGGCATTTAGGGCATCAATATCTTTCATATGCTCGTAATACCTTTTACAAACAAGAGTGAACTATCCCTCTGGTAGACCTAAAGGACAAATATTGTTATATAATGCCCGTTCATGTTCACAACGCGTAGGGGACAAAGCAGCTAAATTAATCACCTCCTGTCCCTTTATTTTTTTACATTTTTGTGCTGGGCCCATCACAAATTCCGCGGGCGACAGCGCGATACCAGTCGAACACCACCCGCCGCCATAAAAATTGGTGGTCAGCAGCATTGGGGTCATCACGCACCCAATGGAGGTGGAAAACGCAACTCAAAACGTACTCATAAAGCAAAAAAAAGAAAGCTGCTGTTTCTCTCAAGGCGGTCGTCAAGGCTGTTAGCATGGTGGCAGTAAGAAAGGTGTCTAGTCTGTTTGGCTTGATTACAGCCCCTTTAGGCTTGATGTGTTCGCCGCGCCATCTATAACTTGAGTTCGAAAACGCAGGGTTCACGAAATTTAAGATGCGCGCCGCCACCTGAATGCTCTTTCATGCGCCGACGAGAATTCGGTTTCTTTTTTGTTGTTGCTGTTGTTGTTCTTGCTGTTGTTCGTGGGAATAGAGGCTCATGAATTTACAGCTATGCAGTAGAATTGCTGCAAAGTAAAGCCGACGCTCGAACATATACAAAAAAGTTGTTTTACTCCTCTGCAGTAAAATTACTGCAGTACAAAGTGGGCGTTCGAACACTTCGTGAAAAGGTTTTCTTACGGTACCTAAACTCACTTGACATGCTGAAAGAATGCCTGGTATAGTAGAAGTAGAAGCATTTCCTTCAGCGCTGACATCGAGGCACCCTAGGTCTCGTTCGCTTGTCGCGCCATCTGTAACTGAAATTCGCAAACGCACAGTTCACGGAAGCTAAGATCCGCGGCGCCACCTCAGCGCTCTTCCATGCGCCCACGAGATATCGATTTCTTTTTTGTTGTTGTTGTTGTTCGTGGGAATAGAGGCTCTTGATTTTACAGCTCTGCATAGAAGGGCTGCAAAGTAACGCGGACGCTCGAACATAAAAAAAAAAAAAGTTGTTTTACTCCTCTGCAGTAAAATTACTGCAGTGCGAAGTGGGCGTTCAAACACATCCTGAAATGGTTTTCTTACGGTTCCTAAAATCACTTGACATGCTGAAAGAATGTCTGGTGTAATAGAAGCATTTACTTCAATCTCCATGATTTCCGAGCGTAGAGGTCTGCAGGTATAAGTGAAAAATTAATCTTCGAAGAATACATGGACTTTTCCATATCGGTGTTGATCCCCGTAGATGCAGACAGCTTCATAATTATACTGTTCTTTTTGATGAGTTGACATCGGCTTCTAGCAAGTGACCAAATGTAGCAACGCAGTTGTGTTGGAGGCGAGTTTTCTAAACGGCGTGTGCTGGAATGCATCTACGCAGAGGGCTTGGCAGAATTGTAGAGCTATTATTTTATTTCCTCGGACAGTTGTAGCATAAAAGTACGAGTCCTATCACGAGGCGTCGTTAAGTGGGAAGTACGTGCTTATTATGTATGGTCGCTGATTTGTTTTAGCATTTGGCAATACTGCACGCTTTTACAAAGGCTCGGCGTACGAAATATGTACTGTACTGTGATAGTCAGCACTTCAGCCATCGACATGCACCAGTGCGTTGTGCGACTTCTCGTCGCCCATGACACCGACATTCCTCCGTTTTCTGCTGCCCTCGTACCGCTGTCTTGTGAGTGTGTAACTCCTTTGACTGCGATTTTTACACCTTTCGAAGCCGCCTCCTGTCATCCCTGCCTCCTTTTTTCGTTCGCAGTTCTTGAAATTCAAGACGGCGAGAGTGCACTTTACGCCTCGAACCCATTTTCTTGCCCAGCAGTCCTGCTCCGTGGCGAATGCATTGGACGTCTTGAAGAGCTTGATCCCGGTCATATCACCACTCTTGCTGACTCAACCCCCGCCTTCGACGTTAGTATGTGCTCTTGCGATGTTGCGACCGCTTCGACGCCCTCCGACGTTTTCCAACATGCTATTGATGCTGATCTTCCATTTGCGCAACGTGATCAACTTGTCGCCCTCTTGCAGAACTTCGCTTCTTCATTCGACCTTCCTCAAACTGACTTGGGCCGCACGTCTGTCGTAGAGCACACCATCGACACCGGTAAAACCGCACCTTTGCGCCAGCGCCCCTTATCGCGTGTCGGCTTCGGAGCGCCAAGTAATTTCTCCTGCTTCGTTGCAGCCGTTGCCCTGTCCTGCCCGTCCGTTTGATCGTGTCGGCATAGATCTATACGGTCCCCTTCCTACAACTTCAGCTGGCAACCGCTGGATTATCGTGGCAGTGGATCATCTGACCCGCTACACTGAGACATCAGCATTGCCCTCTGCTTCCGCACGCGACGTGGCTGCCTTTATTCTGAAAAACCTGGTTCTTCGCCATGGTGCCCCTCGCGAACTGCTCAATGACCGCGGACGCGTTTTCTTATCAGACGCTCTTGAGGCTCTCCTGAAAGAATGCCGCATCATACACCGCAACGCTACCTCGTACCACCCTCAGACGAATGGACTGACAGAACGTTTCAACCGCACTCTCGGTGACATGCTGGCTATGTACGTGAACACCGATCATTCCAATTGGGACCAAGTTCTACCGTTTGTAACTTACGCATATAACACCGTGGCACAGACCACTACTGGATTCTCTCTATTCTTTCTCCTTTACGGGCGCGAGCCACCCTGTACTATGGACACACTTTTTCCCTACCGCCCTGACGTTTCCTAATCTTCCCCGCTCTCTGATGCCGTCACGTACGCAGAATTCCGTCAGCTCGCCCGCTCTCTCACAACAGAAAATCAGTGGCAACAAAAATATCTCCGTGATACCGGCGAAGCTTCGTCATATCTCCCGAACTCTCTGGTGTGGCTCTGGGTGCCCTCCACAACCCCTGGCCTTTCAATGAAGTTTCTTGCTCGATACCACGGGCCATATAGGGTCCTCCAGCAAACATCTGCAGTCAACTACGTAGTTGAGCCCGTCACGCCCTCTGCAGACTTGCGTCGCCGTGGTCGTGAAACAGTTCACGTGAACCGATTGAAACCATTCTATGACCCCACTGTGCTTTCCGCGCCATAAGTCGCCAGGATGGCTCCTTTTTTCTTACCCGGGGGAAAATGTACTGTGATAGTCAGCACTTCAGCCATCGACATGCACCAGTGCGTTGTGCGACGAAGACAAAGAAGAAGTACGCTGGGCTCGCCGTTGCAAGGTGCTCTCATCACAGCTCTCCATCTGGGCGTCAATAAACGCCCTATTACAGTACTTTCGAATTATTTTTCTTTACTCCCAGTTAGGTAATTGTTTGCTGCATTGTGTTCACTGGAAAGGAGGAAATTCGCCTTTTTCAAAACATTTGGCGCACTCTGGGACTGGTTGAAAACGTCCTTGTGGGACGCAGCCACCTGCGAAGTGATGATATCTGTTTTTGACAGCTATCGCCACCTGTCCCGTACGTCTGTCACGAATATGAACTTCGATTGCCCCCGAGACGCGCATACTCATAACGGCCTTGTGAAAAAGGTGGATTGCTGTGTGATTCACGCCCGCAGTGGTTTTGACACAACGGTGCGATACCATATGAGTCCTTGACAAAATAAATCGAAGCTAGCCAAGCTAGTACCTTGCCGCCAGGAGCAGTCAAGTTCAGAAGTAGTCTGGAATTCGTGCTTTGTTCCGCGCCCATTGGGAGCGCTGCGGGTAGAGAGCCTCGGCGGCGCCATGAGACTCAGCGAGCCGCTGTTCTAGAAATATGTTTTGTTACCCAGTGGTTGAGCATCTAAATTAAATGCACGCGTGCTCACGTACCGCCCGATCTTCAGTGCAGCCTGCTCGTTCGTAGCCGCCAGCCCCTTCAATTAAAGCCTGGAACGAAGTGTGTCGAGCGCAAGCAGCTACCTCCAAGCGCCCTTCTCCGCCGCCCCCGCCATGCCACTCATCAACTGCGAGGAAGCCACCGACTCAGATCACACTGTATTTACAGTGGATGTCTTGCGAGATGAACTGTCACAACGCAATTTGGTTGACACCGGTCCCAAGGACGAGACTACTTCACGCATCCTTGTCGACACTCAGCAAAACGATCCCCGCCATCGGAAAAAAACTGCACCAACCATTGAGACTGAGCCCGCGCCTATGCATGTTGACCATTTGTTCTAATCTATGACATTGTTCAGCACCGACCCCGTACAGAATATGTAAGTTTGGACCGTCTATCTTGAAAATCAACTGGCATTGACACTTTCACAAGCCTCTTCGAGAGCAGTCCATGTTACAACTTTGCCGGACTTATGAACGCTTCCAACGTTAAATCGTGACGGAGGATTGTCCGTGATCCGATGGATAGACGATCTCAAGAGTACCAAACAGCTTACCTCGTAGGATCCCTCTACCCTGCTAGTCATTGCCCTCACCAAACACCCAGCCGCTGACTGGAAAGAAACTACTGGCTACCGGCTAAAAACTTGGTCACAGTGGAAGCAAGCACTTATAGCTAGCGGTTCATTTTAAACCAGCCGAACGATTAGGCATAGGAAAGAAGAGAACAAGACAAGGCTGACCTTGTTCTCTTCTTTCCTGTGTCTCGTCTTTTGGCTGGTTTAAAATGAACCCTTACCAACTCGCCCAGTCATCAACCTTGATATAGCTAAATTTAGCAAACGACTGTCTTATACAGTGTCAGGAGCTTGTCGCTGCGCGGGAACAAACCCAAGGCGAGAGCCTCGTCACATGTACTATCGCCACGCTGAAGATCATTGGAAGGTGTGCGCTGTCATTGACAAAGAGCGCAGTTCAGTTCAGTTCAGGCGTTCAGTCGTGTCCGACTCTTCGTGACCCTATGGACCATGTCACGCCACGCTTTCCGGTCTCTCACTATCTTCTTAACATCACATAGCTTCATCTGCAATGCCTCGAGAATGCCATCTAACCATCGCGTTCGCTGCCTACTCCTTCTCCGGCGACCCTCAACCTTTCCCAACATCAAATCTTTCTCCAGCGACTCCTCTCTTCTCATCAGATGACCATTGAGTATTTAATTCAGGGAATCCTCGATGAACAAGTGGCTGCAGTGATCGACGATCAAAGAAGGTAGAAGATTTCGTCAGTATCGCTTCGGAAATTGATCACGCCATGGACCACTCTCGTATGACTAGACTGGCAAAACTATCCGAGCCCATTTCTAGCCGACAACCGCGTCCTATGACCGAGAACACTGCAGATATCTGCCAGTCTTCCCGACATATACTTTTCACCTACCAACAATCACACCATACTAGGATGCCACCTCCGAGAATCTCCAGTTACCACCCGCTGACCAACAATGCCGGTACGAGGCAATCTCCCCCTAGTATAGTACACCTGCCTTCGGACGGGGGCAAGACCTAAGCGAAGAATTGTTATAGCTGCATGAAAAAGAGCTACCTGACTAGCAGATTGCACTGATTAAGGACAACCCTCCCGAGACAAGATGCCAGCAACACCGAAACCGAAACAGCATGTGTCAACCGCACTGAGGACCCTTTGCTCGGATCCAAGCTCAGGTGTGCGGTGTCACTGCTCACGTCAAGAGGCTTGGAGCGATCAGCGCCTTTCCACACAGTGGTTCGAACATCACTATTCTCGCTGCAAGTCTAGTTCAAAATCTCCAGGTAGAGCCTTAGATGAAGCTACTCTTCTCGTTGTCCGATGAGGCTCCGTCGCGCCTCAGGGATCAGTCTTTTTGCGAATCAGCATAGGCACCCTCTCCGCGATTGTGGAAGCAGTTGTCCTTCACAGGAGTCACCACTCATCCTGAGTGAGGATTGGCTCTATGCTCCAGAAGCGGAAGTTCATTTCAAGCCTCTGCATCTTCATGTTATTTGGCAACCCTCTACAAACACTGATGTGCTGTGCAAAGAGGAACTGTTACAATGAATTTTGAATGCAGTGATACACTCAGTATTAGCTTTGTCTCACTTCGATCCGCCGCTTACCATCAGAGAACCCCTACAAGTGGACTTCGAACCAGAAAAACACGAGCCATTGCGGAATAAGCTCAATGAGGCAGCCAAGTCTCAAGCTTAGCCAGCAGGCTTCAGGAGCCCAACCCAGCCAGCCTTATGCAACCTATTCCCTTCTGAGCTATATACATACATGCTCAACAATCGTCTCCCTGAGATGCCCATTGTGACCGAACTCAAGCCTGAAGAGAGCAAGCAGTTAAGCAAATAGTGCACCGCCACTCACGTTTTTTCGCTACCAGCCCCGATGACATCGGCCTGTATGAAGGCATCGAGCATGAGATCAAGATATTGCTTTACTCAAAGTCTTAAGGTCGGCAACCAGACCGCTACACAGCCAGTGATAAAAACTCTCGAAGCCCGAACTGCATCGCTTCTGCAGAATGAAATCCTCCGTATTTCATCTGGACCTTGGGGGTTTCCTGCCATTGTCGTGACTCAGAGACAAAAAGAGGTTATGCACTAACTACATACCTCTTAACAGGATGACAATGAACATACTCCAACGACTGCCCCGCGCAGATGAGATTTGAGATTACCTTGCCGGAAGGTCTCTGCAATCCTAGACCTCTGCAGTGCTTATTGGCAGATTAAAGTAAAAGATGTAGACTAAAAAACAACACCTTCATCACGCACCAGGGAACTTTCAAGTGGACAAGAATGCCTTTTGGGTTTAAAAACGCACCAGCTACCTTCGAGAAAGCGATCCAGCGAATATTTTCTCAGCTCAAAGCTTGACAGACAAGGTCAAGGTACGGTGTATTCACATACCTTGATGCCATCATCACTGTCGGTGGCAATGTCACAATTTTCCAGTTTCTCAGCCTTCAAGACGAGACCCTCACTCTCCTTCCACAAGCCAGTTTCAAGGTTTGTTCGTATAAATGCATGTTTGCTGTCCCCAGCATGAAGTTCCTTGGATTTATTATATCCGAAGAAGGGAAACAACTAGACCCTTCTAAGATAGCTGCAATAATGGGAATGCCTTGGTTGCCGTGCCCGTCAAAACGCCTGGTATCTTGAATTCAGACAGCTAAAGTTTACAGCCTTTTATTCCCGAACTTCTCAAAAGTTGCCGCACCTCTGCAAGCCGCTATCTTAAATGATGACTTCGAGTGGACAGCTGAGTGTCAGCAAGCCTATGAAGCCCTTTGCGCCGCACTGATAACAGAACCTATTCTGGACACTTTCACAGACGTTTCAGCAAACAGTTCTCGGAGCGATACTCACGCAGCGTCAGACGGCAGAGATGTAGTGGTTGTGTACGCAAGTAGATCACTCACAGAAAAACAATACTTCACAGTAATGTTTGCGAGTCTTAGGCAGTACACTGGGAAATTACTGACAAATTTCAACACTATATGCTGTGTCGCCGTTTTGATTTATTCACTGACATTTGCTCTGTAGCGTGCCCGACGATCAGCTGCAAGCCTTCCCGTTGGCTAACTGGATTGCTGCTTGACCTGTCTGAATTTGAGTTTTTGATTGAACACAGAGCAGGACGCCAGAACTGCGTGGCCGACATGCTATCACGGTACTCCGCGCCGCGGTCCCCCACACAACTTCTCTTGCTGCAATGCAAGCAGACGATCAAACTTGCAAAGCCATCTGTGCCAGGCTTGCTTCAGATGGACACCCAGGACTTCATTATTAATGACAACATTCTGTGCAAAGTTGCGACTTAGGAGCTGAAAATCACGGTCGTTTCCGCCAAGATACAGCAGCAGGTTCTCGAGCTCGAACACGATGCCAGTTGTCACGAAAATGCCCCGCGTACGTTGGCAAAGCTGCAAGACTGTTATTGGTGGCCGTACATCGCAGCCACAACATGGAATTAGGCTAAGGCCTGTCAGCTATGTCAAGTGTATATCCGCCCTACCTCATGATCAGTTGGTCCCATATGTTTTATGCTAACAGCACAACTTCCATTCCATGCAATTGCCTTTTATCACATTACAGTGACACCAGCTGAGGAGAATGATATACTAAATGTCAGTGACTTCTCGACAAGATATCTTGTTCCAGCTGCTGTGCCCACAACCTCTGCAAAAGATATCTTGAAATATCTGCACACAGTATTTTACTATTTCGGTGCACACAATGATTGTCCCACCGCGCCAAATAATTTTAGTCACACCAATTCAGAAACTTCATGCATATGCATGGTGTAAACATAAACTTTTCAGTCGCTTGTAGGGCAGCTAGCAACGGATTTGGTGGAATGTACCAATGTCACAGTCGTGACGGTCCTCCGAAAACTTTGCAACAATGACCAGGCACTGTGGGTATCTGAGCTCGATGAAGCGGCTTTCGCCGTCAATATAACACGCCACAGAAGCATAGGATTTTCTCTATGCGAGCTTCTGTTTGGATTTCTGCCGAAACTCACAGTCAGAAAGTCCGCACAGCGCAAGCTGCCGACATTCGTGACAAGCGTATGCACTTGCCAGACCTTCGCCGCGAGGCTACAAGTAACTCCCAGTCAGCTCAAAGCACCCGCAAAAGACTCCAAGACCGCACCCACCGCAGCGTCTCATTTGACGTCGGAGACTTTTCTGGGTGCAAAGGCAAGAGCCAGTACGTTTCGGAAGTGAAAAACTCGCGCCAAAGTACAAGGGAGTATAGCAGGTTACAAGGAAAAGAACATCCGTGATCTAAGACGTTCGGATCATAACGAACTTCGGAACATCCATACTAGATGTGGGTACAGCGCAAATAATCCAGATGAAACAATACCACTTTCCATACTTCGACCCTGCACTAATGGAGCCCACATACTAAGCCGTGAAGCCGATCCCGAGTCCTGATGACGACCACACCGAGAAAATCCCACCTACAAGCAATGGGCCCGATAAGCTAACTGGTTCAGCGGATGATGGATGATTCCATTTGTTAAATTTCATTATGTCACTTTTCCGCTTTTAAGCCACTAATCTTCCAGTTGCTTTTTCCTATTTTCTACCGCTAATTCATTCAACCGAAAATTGGCATCTCTAAACCCCAGAGCGTCAGGAAGAGTGACTGCGTTCGCATCGAAATCTGTATGTATACCATCACATTCGAGTATGCGATGTTCAATTGTTTCTATGAATTTACCACATATTGCACATGTGTCATCTTAATGGTTGAATTATCGGTTTGTAGCTGCGTGTTCTAAGACACCCTGATCTGGCTTCGAAAGTAGGGCGCTGCTTCTTGAGTTATCGATGAAAGCATCGTTTCTGATCTGCCTTGTCCACATTCGGTACAGTTCCACACTCTGCTTCTTTTCCATAACATTTATCCAATTTTTACCTTCTGTGTTTTTTACCTGTTGTTTAACGCTCTTTATTTCTCCGCTGTTATGACTAGCATACTTTCTGGTTAGTTTCTTAGTTCTTTTCCTCCATTGTGAGTCAACGCTTTTTATGTATATATATTTAAATACTTAAGCTGCCCATCTGTTAGTTCTTTTCCTCCATTGTGATTCAACGCTTTTTAGGTATATATATTTAAATACTTAAGCTGCCCATCTGTTACAATGAAACTTCCTCAGGCGTTCGTCGTAGAATACTTTACTTTGAGCTTCCCGTGCTTGGAATGAGGCTCAGGCCATATCTCCCTGTATCGCCTCTTTTGTGGTTTTCCCGTGGGCACCCAGTGCCAATCGTCCGACGGCTCCGTGATTTATTTCTAATGTCTACTGTACCTCTGCTTTCAGTCTCAAAACCGCATTTCCGAAAAAAGGCCGGGTACCATAATTCCTTTCCAAATATCCCTAAGCACCTGATTCCTGTTGTATATCCCCAGCATTCATTGTCCTGGCATCTCTTCGACCTTTTCCCTAAGTGATTGCTTATGCGTTTCAATGTATGCCAATCCTTCGACACCCCGAGATGTTTATATCCTGCCACTGTGGATATTTCATGGCCTTCTATTTTAAGACGCTGATCAGTTGAGCCGTTGAAAATCATCAGACCCGACATAACTGCGCTAACACTGAAGTCTAGAGCGTTCCAATCGTCTCCGCAATATTTAACTAGAGTTTCCAAGTCTTCCTTGCTATCTGCTAGCAGCATATTGTCTGGATACATTACGCCGGGGAAGCGTATGGGCGCAGTCCGAGAAAAAGATCACCGCATTTTGCTCCACGCAGTTGAAAATCAATATCCCACCACGTGATATAGAACGTGCACACAGGCTAGGACAGTATTGAGATGGCAGCAAAAGACCTGTATTCGTCAGGTTTTCCCACTTCTAAAATAAGAGTCAATTCTTGGGGTTGCCAATAACTGCAAGGGATCTGGCGTTAGCATCTCTGAAGATTTCTGCCCTCGAACTCGCTCCGCCCGAAAACGCCTTCTACAATTTGCAAAATCCGAAAATGCTACCTACAAACTCCGGTACGGTGTCCTAAAAGTTGGAGACAAAGCTTACAAGTTCGACCATAAAAGCTAGAAAGTGTTAGATTGTTTACCATAGCAAACCGCATTAGCTCAACCTCAGAAATGCAGCCACATCTCATTCCTTTTTACTAACGTCCGAATCCTCCTGCCGAAGAGTGATGCACTAAACAGCCTTATCAACCCATCCCAAGCAGACTTAATAGTACTAACGGAAACCTGGTTGAGCGCATTTATTAAGGACTTCAAAGTTGAATCCTGCTTTTTAGATTTCGGCATTTTTAGATGCGACCGCTTCGACCGCAGAGGCGGTGGCGTCCTTATAGGTGCTCATCACGCTGCTGTGCACTCGTGTCCGAATAAGTTCCACGCTGGAAATTCTTTTCATTAGATGCAATGCCGCGCGTCCACATATATTCATTAATGTTTGCTACCGCCCTCCCCCGCCCCCCAAATACAACTAATACTTTTGTTTCCGAGTTTCACGAAGCCCTGCATGCTGTAACATCTCAGTTTCTAAACGCACCCATCCTCATATTTGGTGACTTCAATTTTCCGTCAATTATCTGGTCCGATCTCGCAGCTACCGTCTCGAAGCAAACCATTGAAAGTCATTTTGTTCACAAGTGTTTAACATTTGGATTATCACAAATGGTCAATTCACCAACTAGAAGCACTTCGCGCGTTTCTAACATACTTGAGCTCATATTAACATCGCATCCCGATAATCTCCCTTCGCTCAGCTAGCTTGACGCCGTCAGTGACCACATAGTAATCCACGGAACATTTAACTGCATGCGCAAACGTCCGAACGCTAGAACTAAAACAATATCATTATACGATAAAGGTGATTACATATCTATGAACACTGAGCTCGAAGAATTCTGCGACATATTTCTGTCTGAGTTTAAAGAACGTTCAGTTGAAGTGAACTGGTCAATGTTTAAAACTAAAATGCAGTGCTTAATAAAAAGTACATACCTAGGAAGATTCTTCGCGACCGTCATTTACCACCATGGTTTACATCATCTCCTAAACGATTACAAAGCAAAACAAAACGACACTTCAGCGCGGCAAAATCTACTAACACCCCACGTGCATGGCAGAAGTATCATTCTACATTAAAACATTTTCGCTCGCTCCTAGTAAAGTCTAAACGGTTATTCTTTTCATCGACACTACCTTTATTAATCCGCAACAACCCTAAACAGTTCTGGAAGATTATTAACCCAAAATGTTCAAAAACACGCGTGTTCTTAACTAACGAGTCAGGCATTCCTTTATCTGATTGCGACATTGCTGAGGCCCTCAGTCGACAATCAGTGCGGTTTTTACGAGAGACTCACGCAAACCTCCCTCTCCCATTTTAACTCATCCGAACATGACGGACATCACGTTTACACCTCATGGCATCGCAAAAATTATCGACTCTTTGAAGCTCACATCATCGGCAGGAATTGACGGCATCAACCCAAAGGTTTTGAAGAACACTAAACATATAACTAGCATAATTCTAACACACATTTTTCAGCAGCCTTTATCATCTGGCACAATCCCTCAAGATGGGCAAGATCGTTCCAGTTCCTAAGAAGGGCTCAAGTAACACTTTTCGTCCCATTTCCCTCACAAGAGTACGTTCTAAAATGAAATACGTTATTTACTTTCATGTCATCAACTTTCTAACATCCATCAAATTTTTTCATCCCAATCAGCGCGGTTTTCAGAAAGGCCTTTCTTGTGACACCGAACTTGCGTTGTTTTTAAACGACATTAGTTCCAACCTAGACCTTAATATTCCTACTGACGCACTCTTCTTAGATTTCGAAAAAGCGTTTGATAAGGTTCCCCACAAGCGACTATTAATAAACTGTCAAGAATTAACTTAAACTCATCTGTATTTAACTGGATCGAAGATTTCCTTACTAACCGCTCCCAGTTTGTTCTCGCTAACGATTACTCTTCCAGCCTCACCCCTGTTCTCTCCGGTGTACCCTAAGGTACCGTACTTGGTCCTCTTCTTTTCCTTATTTATATTAATAACCTACCCTGCTGCATCTCTTCTAATATCCGCCTTTTTGCTTATGACTGTGTTATTAACCGTCCCATGCATAAACCTACTTATAATTTGGCTCTTCAGGCCGATCTGGCTAAATTCGAGGAATGGTGTCAAAATTGATTAATGACTCTAAATAATAACAACACGGCCCTAATTACCTTCCACAGACGCCAACACTATTCTTCGTACAACTAGTTACTAAACGGAACTACTATCTCCTCGGTATGTTTCTTGAAATATTTAGGTGTCACAATTTCCAGTGATCTGACATGGCATTCTCACGTTACATCCGTTACTAATGATGCTAACCGCACACTTGGCTTTCTTCGGCGTAACCTAGCTCAGGCACCTTTTTCTGTTAAACATCTAGCTTATGTAACTCACTCTTGTAAAGCCCAAATTGGAGTACGCATGCACATTGTGGGACCCGCATCTTCAAAACCTGATATCTACCATTGAATTAACACCAAACCGTGCAGCTATATTTATCTTCTCTGACTATTCTCGCAACAATAGCGCCACTAACCTAAAAGCTAATGCCATTCTCCCAAGCTTGCAAGCACGCCGTAAAATATCTAGACTCTGTTTATTTCATAAATTTTATCATGCCTTTTCACCTAGCACAGGAGTCATCATGCCGATTCATCGAACATCCAGTCGCATCAGCCACACCTTGGCCGTTTATGCACCACATGCCCAAAAGACAACGCACCTCAACTCATTTTTTGTAAGGACTGCCATTGACTGAAATAATCTTCCCACTAACATTGTCGTGCACTCTAACTGAAGCCATTTCAGAACCGCCATTGAAATATTTTTTTGTTAATCGCGACAATACTATCAAGCCTACCCCTCATGTAAAACCCCGCACTTCTGGGGTCTTAGAGGTATTGTAAATAATTAAATAATCGGTCTGTAGGATTTTATGTGCATCCTATTTCCTTTCTCACTATAAATCAAATTCATTTTGCTCTGCCGCCAGCTGTTCAACATATGCTTATTCGTTATGACAGTTTCCAAAGCTTTTAACAACGTTTTTTTACTTCTAGGACCAAATTTATAAGTCAGCTTGATCGGAATCTCTTCTATTCCTGTAGATGTGCTTTTAGAAATATTTGTTTCCGCCTTTTTCCAGTTTAAATTGCTCAGTTCTAAGCTGATTTGTATCGAGTCAGTTTTGTAGTGAGTCAGCGACACCAGCGTCACCGTGCATCACCCAAGCGACTGCTAGATTATGAATGTACATTAATCGGCTAATGTTCTTCTCCAAGAGGACTTGGACTTGTATGCAAGGTGGGATGTGAGATAAAAGCCTCTCGCAGCCCGGAGCAGCCAAGCTCACAAGCAGTCTGGCAGCCTTGCCTGGTTACGCGCCCAGCGGGAGCGCTGGGCAAGAAGAGAGCTTCGGCGGTGCTATGAGACTCAGCGAGCCGCTATTGGAGAACTTTTTTGTTAACCAGTTGTTGTGCATCTAAATACATGCACCCGTTCTCACAATATATATGACCGAGTTAGTTTATGAAGAGTTCTATTCGGAAACGAAACAGTCAGTATCAATGAGGCATAGCTGTGCTTGCACATTATACCCACTGCAGTGCTAAGGACTCTTCCATATTACTCCAACTAACCCAGATCATTGCTAGCTACATCTATTTGTTCCCTGCGAAATCCTTAACCTCGTCCGCCCACCTATAGCCTTCTGCGCCCCCTGCTGTGCTTTCCTTCCCTTGGAATCCAATTTGCTGCCTTCAACGACCGTCGATTATCCTCCATTCGCACCACATGCCCTGCCCATGGCCGTTTCTGGTTAATTTCCACTAAAGTGCAAATAACTCGAGTTATTTCTCTCAGCCACTCTGACCGCTTCCTGTCTTTTAACGTTAACCTACCATTTTCCGCCCTATAGCTCTCTGTTTCCTAAGCTTAAGCTGAACCCCTAATGTTAGCCTGTATAGAAATGTGTATACTGTAATTCTCAGTAGCTGCTGCTGCAATCTTGCTTTATATTTCGTTGAAATGTGATGTTTTATGAAATATGCTTTTCACTGAGCATTAAACAGTGCTGCTCTACTGCATGATTTCACCTATGGTACTTAGGTATGCTATGTTTTGTTCCCTATTATGGATGATCTCATACAATGCCATGCTGGGGCGCATCTTGATTTAACACTCACTGAATTTTTCCTCTTCTGTGGAAAATACAGGTTATATAATTTTATTTCACCATTCATCGCTTTTAAGAAAGAATTATTCACATTTGGACTAGTTACAGTACATACCACAGTTTAAAAATCAGGATGTTTGAAAGTTGATGCTGAATGTCTGACTAGCCGTTCTCAGTCCGAAAACTAGAAGCTTTCGAGCTTTGGGATAAAGTCAGACAAGAAGGCATCGTCCCTTTCATCCACTACTTTCACGCTGCCCCTAGAAGATGCACAAATAGAAAGCAATCTTTTACCGCCAAAATCTATAACGTTATCGGTACTCGAGTGTAGTACTGGTGTGTTGTTCTATCTGCTAGCTTGTCATTAACATAATGCCCATGCGTTCTACGTCTAATTTCCTTTGCATTGTCAGCAAGGACGCAATATCTCAAAGAAAAGAGGCAATCGATTGCAATGAGTTGAGTAGCATGTTCAAAAATAACAATCCGAGCTGCAGCGCTGCCATGGCGGTTGAGGGTGAATGATGAGCCCCGCCTGCCAGAGAAAAAATGTGAATGCTGTAAAGACAGCACTGTTGATGCGGTTGGTAGCAAACCTAACACAATGCTATTAGCTCCTCATGAATGACAGTTTGAATTAAAACTAGCATCTCTGCACGTGCCGGCGGTTCCATCTGTTTTCCTGTGCAGAGTAACGACTGATGGCATTCCTTTCAACAAGCATACAGCCTTTATCAAAAGTTTACAGCCCAAGAGGTCTACTTCCGAGCGATACTAGGTGGCTCGTAATGCCTTCCCAGGTTTCCATACTTGCTGACGGCAAGCAGATCTTTTGTTCTACCCTCTCCAATGGCTAGGACTTCCACGACTTTTACAGAAGGCATATTATACGGCTTAAAAGGAAACCCTCTGGGCTGTACACTTTTGATAAAGGCTGTACATTGCAGCAAAAAAGCAATACCATGACAATATTTTTAATGAACTCCAGGCTGTTGCTTTAGAGGCGTAATGCAAGCGCAATGAGTGTTTTTGAAATTCCTTTTGAAATTGAAGGGGCAACCATTTCAGTCATTCACACTATATTGCCGCTTTAGCAGTATTAAGGGCTACACAAACACAAGTAGTATCCCTCGCCTGCTGCAGAAAGCCCCTGCATGGTGTTGCTTACTATACCAGGCAGTTTGACTTGAGAAAAACTGCAGAGGTTCAATTATCCTTTAACCAAGTTTCACGAGAGTGAGCTCCCAGCTGCAGCTGCCGTTGCTGCTGCCGTTTTGATATTGGCTCACTTCTGTGCTGGGTAAGCTTCTCGACAAAGGGCTAGTCTGGGGTCTCTTTTATTAGATGGTTTCGGCAACCTGCCCTGGCACGGCTGTTGTCTCTGCGAGAATGGCTCCCTCTACGCCACGCTGCCTGCTGGATTCGCCTGACACTATGGTCAGACACTTCGCCCGAACTAGCCCAGATGGCATATGTGTATGGCATGTTTCCTTAAGTTAATTGAAGGAGCGGCGCAGAGGAAATTTCAGGAAGACGGGCGATGTTTACTGCACACCACGAGAGATTGTAGCAGTCGGAACTTGGTTTAAGGTGCCATTATCCAAGAGCACAACTACAACCTGGTAAAGACTGCGATGTTTGTTGCACAGCGGAAGAGCTGAACGTCAAATTTTAAGAGACAGATTAGCATGTTGTTTGACGTGCGACAGGTAAAGCTTCAGCGCTAAAATTCTTTACGTCTGCCGGGACTAGTAACTACGTCTTATCTTAATTTTGTGCAGTTCAATACTGCACCTCGGAGCTATTTTTCTAGACGCCAGCAGTTAGAAAGAATGCATAGTGTTTTGCATATGCATCTGCATACAAACTCCAGTTGCGCATTAAGTGTAAAGCTTTAATACACATATTACCCTCAGGCTACCAAGGTGATCTCGATGTCTTCGTCAAGGTTTTTGGGCACATGCCTCTTGTAAAACGCTTTATTATTTGTGGATGCCGCCTTTAACATGTCTTATTTTCAAGCCTTCTGGGTGATATGGGCACTACGTGAAAAGGAGTGAATCCCTCACTGCCTCTGAAAGTGAAAGGCCTGAATATCAATAAAACATCCGTTTTCCAAAGTTGGCAAGAAATTGTTTTAAAAACTGCATTGTTACACAAGAGTAAAGTATCATTTGCATTAACCACAACAAAAAAAAAATTGTTACGGATGAAACACCATCGAGGTTAATGTAAAAAGTTTAGAAAACATCAAATTTTTTCAAGGAAAGCGTAGCAGGGGGCGGCAGAAAGTTAGGTGGGCTGATGAGGTTGAGACGTTCACAGGTGTCAAGTGGATGCAGCTAGCACAGGACCGGGTAAATTGGAGGATTTTGGGAGAGGCCTTCAACCTGCAGTGGGTATGTCAGGCTGATAATGGTTTTTTCTATATTTAATGACCCAAAAAGTGTGAAAAATTATTATATTGTTTAAATCATGAGGTCACGTGAAAAAACAATGCAAGTGAACTATGTCAAAATGACTTCATTGAATCAAGCGGCATAAAGGATTTAATATGTTTTCGGTTAGACCAATATTTGCTTCTTCGCGGAAAACTGCAATAGCGTTCATGGAAGCAAAACATTTTTCTCAACAAAACTACTTCGATGAAAGATATTTCCGGCAGTCCCCAACACGCCCATTTTTTGTTTTTTGTTCGAAGATAATTTACTGTGGTCGCTTTTTTAGCCGTGGGACGTTCCGAATGGAATGACCCATCTCTCTTTTTTGATGGTTCTTTTAATGGAGCCGCATTATAGACTAACTCTGGAGTTTTTCTACCTCCTTAAATACAATGAAATTTTCATTGCACGTTCACTGCAAATTCATTAGTCTTTTCTGGCAAATTTTCGGCGATGTTCACTACGAGCGCAAGCGGGTTTCGAAATTTTCCAATTTTGTGGCCCCATTTGATGCCATTTCTTATTTGTTTATTCATTTTATTTACAATGTACCCTGCAGCGCCAAAGCATTAGAGCAGGGGAGTGGGCTTCACAGATAACACCAGGTTATGCAAAACAAAAATTGCAAACAAATATTGTGAACAGAAACAGAAACAAACCAGTACAGTGGAACTATAGGCCTCATTCAGTAAGTAAACAAAACTGCTGCTGCTGGCGCCCGTCACATGCGCAGGAAGCGCATTCCATTCCGTGATTGTTTTCTGAAGAAACGAGAATTTCATGTAGTTCGTCTTGCACCCAGTTTCTCGAATGTTATTTTCGTGGTCTCTTCTGGCTGACAGGTGGGAGGGAGGGTTGAATTATTTTTGTCTCTCAAATTTTGTTAGATTATAATATATGGCGAAGAGAGGATAACCGATGGTCGCTGAGGGTAACAAACTGGATTCCATGGGAAGGAAAGCGTAGCAGGGGGCGGCAGAAAGTTAGGTGGGCGGATGAGATTAAGAAGTTCGCAGGGGTCAAGTGGATGCAGCTAGCACAGAACCGGGTTAAGTGGAGAAATATGGGAGAGGCCTTCGCCCTGCAGTGGGTATAATCAGGCTGATGATGATGATGATGATGATAATATATGGCATGAATCAGCTTCAGCTTACATTTTTTTCGCCTTTCCTCCAGCAGTTCTCTCTAGTCCTATTGTACTTTTTATCTCGATGACGCTAGCGTGTCTTGAATATTGCCTTGAATGTTTCCTTGCGGCCAACCTTGCGTGCATGACGTTGCTAGATGAATGGCCGTCAGTATTTTATCTGTTTTGCTAAAAGAAAAAAGCATTAAAGATTTTTTTCTGTCATTTCAGAGAAATAATGGCCCAAACTACCGCTAACAGTCGCCATTTTAGAGAAACAACGAGCTCACAAAAGGGTATGCGAGAGTGTCCGTGTCATAAAAGGGCGGTCTGTCGAGTGATTATGGTATGACCGGACGTCAATTTTTGTTTCAGTCTCCAGCTTTTTTGTTCAGTTCCTTTAACAGGTACTTTGAAAAATATTCCGGATGAAATGGAGACGACTCCAGAGAATGTGATTTCAACACACACAATGCTAAAAAATGAAACACAATCTGCCTTTAAAAACTAATTTGAGGTAGCTTGAATATTTATTATAACCATTTAAAATTAATATTCACACCCCAGCTTGTCAACAACAACGACCCTATCAAATAAAGCCAAGAAACTTTGCTGGGGCTGCGTAACAGAACCACGCAGACAAGGTTAAGGACGGAAGGTTTAGTGGTATTCTTCGTACACATTTAAAGCAATAAAAGCTCACTGCTTTGATTACACTCGAAATCGATTTACACAATCGCCGTTAGGGCAGGTTACCTTCCATAACGCCCGCCACCAGTTGGCCCGACGTTGTCAGAGAAGCGCTGCAGCAACGCCGTCAGAGAAGGCACGTGTGCCACTGCTATTGCAGTTGTCAGCGCGTTCTCAGCACCTTGCTGTCACTGCCACCGGTGCCACAACCAATACAACGAGGTGCGACAATGCTCAATACACAGATACGACGTTCGTGTTCACAGCAGGCGCTTGCAAAAGAGTACAGCTAGTTCAGTTTGGTTGACCAAATGCGAAGCATGTGCGCTTGCCTGTCGCGTTTTATTGCGGGTTGGTTTGAGGCTAGGGTTTCAATGTCAGGGTTCAGGCAAAGATCGGCGGAATCGGTGCATGGGGCCAGGCTGAAAGCGCACTTAGCACCTCTGGATGTACCCGAACAGCTCGATGCAAAAGCGGTACGAGCTCTAAATCTATTCTACACGAATGAAAAGTTGAAGACAGCGGCATGCAGTGGAATAGCGCGAGTGTCAGTACTTGCAAAGCGATGTGCCCATCCTTGTTACTGCATACTTTGCACAATAAATGTTCTATTGGAATATAAGGCCTTGGAGCCCAAGGCAAAAAGGAGGTCTCCATGACGCTCTTGCACTGCAGAGTTCATTGCTTCAATCTTTAAGTATGTCCTTTTCGTTTGCGCTGCCGAACCTCTGTGCATCAAGCGAAGCCACGGAAACTAGATACTTACATCCTCTCCAGCGGCAGGTGCACTCCCTAGAAAAAGTGGATGTTAAATCCCCTCGCTTGATTAGGATTCTCATTTAAAATTCCGCCTTTGTCTCCTTTGCGCAACCGTCAGAGAACATGCCATAAGACCAGTATACGAGTTACTTCATAGGTACATTATTGCAACCGGAAGATTTTTGTTCACGCCTCAGATCCTTGATTTTAATTTAAAATTTTATTCGCCTAAATATTTTTCCATTTTGCTATTCCTACTAGGCTCAATGTTTCCACGGCATTTTAATGTACATTCATATCTAATTTATTGTTTATGTCTCGTACAAAATCAGCAAGAATGAATCAATCGTTACTCGTGCTTACACGAAACCTTGACCAGTGCCCGACTGTGGGTGGGTGCCATGTTCATTAAGGCAACGACACAAAAGAGTGGCAGTTAAATAGGCAGTGTGATGGGAGGCGGATACTGCGCGTCACATAAGGACGTGGAATGTCTGACTCCTGTGTAGTGGTTATGGCGGCCCAGCCGACCGCGTTGTGAGGACCCGGGATACGTAGTGCAATGTTCCATTTGCACTGCTGCCTGGGCAGACTGTGAGTAAAACTGTGTCCCTGGACGACGATGTTGAACAATGTATCTGATGTATCGATATCACGCGAAGCAGTCTGGTGTGCTGCGATTCTGATTATTGAATGTGTTGCCACGTCGCAAATAAATCTAAAAAAAGCATTCCATGAAGTGCCGCATAATTCTTTTTGAACATATGTGCCGGCGATATGTTAAGATAATTTACCAGGCATATAGCGGATTTACCATACTATATCTAATTAACAAGTTCCGTTCAGTCGTTCAGTCGTGTCCGACTCTTCGTGACCCTATGGACCATGTCACGCCACGCTTTCTGGTCTCGCACTACCTTCCTAATATCACATAACTTCATCTGCAGCGCCTCAAGGATGTCCTCTAACAAACGCGTTCGCTGCCTACTCCTTCTCCGATGACCCTCAACCTTTCCCAGCATCAAATCTTTCTCCAGCGACTCTTCTCATCAGATGACCAAAGTAGCTGAGCTTTAACTTTAGTATTTGACCCTCCAATGAGCATTCAGGGTTTATGGTCGATAATATCGACTGCTTTGATCTTCTGGCAGTCCAAGGAACTCTCAAGAGTCTCCGCCAGCACCACAATTCAAACGCGTCAATTCTTCGGCGGTCAGCCTTCTTCATAGTCCAACTCTCGCATTCATACATCACAACTGGAAAGACCATAGCACGAGTTATACAGATCTTGATTGGCAGACTAATGTCTCTGCTCTTTACTAGGAGATGAAGGCTAACCATGGCCCTCTTTCTCAGAAGAGGCGTCTCCTAATTTCATGGCTGCAGTCTCCTTCCGTGGTAATCTTGGAGCCCAAGTATTGAAAATCTGTCACAGCTTCCACTTCTTGTCCCTTGATCTTCCAGGACTTGATAGGGCAAGACGCCATGATCTTTGTCTTTTAATGTTCAGTTTAAGCCCAAGCTTCTCACTCTCTTCGTGTACGCGCATCAGAAGTCTCTTGAGTTCCACTGCACTTTCTTCCTCTAAAGAGGTATCATCCGCTTATCTAAGGTTGTTGATACGTTTTCCAGCAATCTTCACTCCACCTGAAGACTCGTCCAGACCGGCCTTCCTCATGATGCACTCTGCATATAGGTTAAATAGGCAGGGCGACAGTATGCAGCCTTGCCTCACTCCTTTCTCAATCGTAAACCAATCAGTAAGACCATGCCCAGTTCTGACTGTGGCCTCTTCCCCTTCATGCAGGTTCCTGAAGAGACAGATGAGGTGAATTGGAACTCCCATCTCTTGGAGAGCTTACCACAATCTGCTGTGATCTACGCAGTCAAATGCTTTCGCATAATTAATAAAGCAGCAGTAGATGGGTATCTGGAATTCTCTTGCTTTTTCCATGATCCAGCGAAGGTTGGCAATTTGGTCTCTAGTTCATCTGCCCTTACGAAACCCAGCTTGACCGTCCGGAAGCTCCCGATCCACATACTGCTGCTGCCTACCTTGGAGGGTTTTCAACATCACCTTGCTAGCATGCGAAATAAGCGCGATCGTGCGGTAGTTGGAACAATCTTTGGCACTGCCTTTCTTTGGAATGGGGATGTAAACTGACCTCCTCCAATCCTGTGGCCACTGCAGGGTTGTCCAAATCTTCCGACATAATGTATGCAGAATGTTAACAGCGTCATGGTTGAGGTTTTGAAGCAACTCAGCTGAAATGCCATCAATTCCGCTAGCTTTGTTCTTAGCAAGGCTTGCTAAGGCCCAGTAGTACTTGCGAGCGGGGTACTTGGCTATACGACTCCGAAGACCTCCGGCGCTGCATGGGTATACACAAAAAACAATACACACAAAAGAGAGTTAAAACAGGACGTTAGCGCATCATCTGTGTTAACGTCCTGGTTTCATTCTATTGTGTGTGTATTGTGTTTTGTGTATAACCATGCAGCGCCGGAGGCCTTCGGAGTGGCTAAGGCCCATTCAACTTCACTCTTCAGGATGCCCGGCTCGATATCAGTGATCACAACCGTCTTATGTTGGGTTTGCACATTCGGGTCCTTCTTGTACAGTTCTTCTGTGTATTCCTGCCACCTCTTCTTTATCTCTGCGGCTTCAGTGAGGTCCTTGCCTCGTTTGTCCTTTATCACGCCCATCTTAGCACAGAAGCTTCCTTTAATATCTTTGATTGTCTTATACAGAGCTCTTGTGTTCCTTAATTGGCTGTTGTCCTCAACTGCTTGGCACTGTATGTTCAGGAAGGCATTCTTATCTCTCCTTGCTATTTTCTGAAAATCCGCATTGAGAACCTTGTATCTTTCTCTTTCCCCCATAACTTTTGCCATCCTCCTTTCCTCAGCTTTTTGCAAAGCCTCTTCAGATAACCAGTTTGCTTTCTTGCATTTCTTTTGCTTTGGAACTACCTTAGTAGCAACTTCTTGTATTATATCACGAACATCAGTCCACATCTCTTCGGGCTCTTTGTCTTCTAGATCTAATTCTTGAAATCGATTCCTCACTTCCGCAGCATATTCTAAAGGAACTTGATCCAGATTATACCTGAAAGGCCTTCTAGTTTTCTGCGTTTTCCTCAATCGAAGCCTAATTTTGGCAACAAGAAGCTGGTGATCAGTACCACAATCGGCCCCAGGCCTTGTTTTCACTGCTTGTATAGCGCTTCTCCATCTCTGCCGGCAAAGAATATAATCGGTCTGATTCCTTTACAGACCGTCCGGTGAAGTCCATAGACTTAACTAAAGCTATATCAGCTCACTAGTCGGTGAACCAGGGCTCATAACTCTTCCCCCTTTTCTTTGGACTCTAGTTGGAGCCGATGTGCAATGAAACGACTACGAGCAATAGCACACATATTTCAAGACTTTATTCTCTATCAGAAGCTTGGTGTATGCCGGTTTTTTTTTTTGCTGTATTTTCCATGGCGAGCGTAGTGATGCCATGGTACTGGCACATATGTGGATATGGCAAAATGTCTACCTGTTGTGAATAAGTCTTAGTTTATAGCACTGGCATAGGGATGCACCCAAGCATGAATGACGATATAAAATTTTAATGAATTCCAAGTGTTTATGCAGAAGTTTCGCTGGCTTAGTACAAAAATAGTGCGTCGTACTGTAACTTGAGTGCCTGAATACGACGAGAGGAAATGAATAAATGGGGAGTTACACATTTGCCAGCGTTTGCTCTGGCGCTTCGCTGATGATTCTGATACAAGCAATAGATCTTGTATAAGAATCGCGTTAGTGTTATGGAGATTTATTCAGTCGTTTGGTTGTGTAGCAGTCTATTTACAGGAGAAAAAGGCATGACAACTTCTTTCGGCCCGTAGCTGGTGCAGGCATTGCACAACCTCTATGATAATCGGCCTAACGGTTGCACCATTCTCAGACACCAAAATTATTTTTTTTTCTTCAGATGCTTCTGCAGCTGCACATATCTGTTTTTATGGTCTTCCAAACATATTCTTTTTATCTAAAGACATGCATTTTAGCTGCCCTGTTAGCAGGTACTTGCTAAAACTATTTACCTCTCGTGGGTTTCTGCCTCTGTGCTTTTGACAGAATTGGTCAGGAAAGTAAACGGCAAAAAAATTAAATGCGAACATAGCGTGACATATGTTTCCGGTTACAATAGACAAGCCTGTTTACAGTGGACGCCAAGTAGCAGAGGTGCTGAAATCTGTTGAGACAGTGATGGTCCCAGTCGTTTTTAAAACATTCTTTTCATTTTAATACACGTTTTCAGTCAAAACTTACCTCCAAAAAACGTTTTTTTTTTTTAATTTGGGCACACGTTTCCTCCTATGCGGAATGCCAGAGGGCTTCGAACATGCAATACTAGATTTCTAGGACGTCGTATCTTTAGGCGTCCTACAGCAGACCTTTAAAAATACCTCCTACTTATATGACACAATGCATTGGCTTTCTCGACATTAAGGGTTAAATGAGATATAATGTGCTATTTCTCCTTGACATGCATGCCACATGGCGAATTCGTATGGTGGTGAAGAACTGTGATACTGAAAGTCGCCTTGTGTGCTCATATGTTGTAGAAGAGACGTGCGCGATGCGCGGCATATTCAAGGACCAAGGTACCTCTGATGAACTCACTGAATTGATGGATGTCCTAGCAACAATAGGCGACCAAAGCGTTAATGTGCCAATTGGCTTTGTTGGGGTCTTTGTGTACATGGTGGAACAGGCAATCAAGGGGGAAATTGCTATGACTGCTTAGAGCTCTATTGCAGTGTTCAGTGTAGCTGATCTGTTTGCGAGGCCCCTAGGTCTAAAAGCCACTGCGGCCCATATATTTTATTTTGTGCGAGCTCAGAGACATCTGACCCATTCTAGATGAATCTATTTCGTATAACGAGGCGCGTATTGAAGAAGTGTTGGTTTAATTAACCTTTCGGCCCTGGCAACGAAAAATGACACCAGAACAAAATATTTTTTAGCATCACAATACCTAAGAAAACGAGATTTTCCGGGTTGTTCATTATTGTAGCATTTTTCCCGAAGTATGCGAAAAAAACGAAAAGCAGCAGGAGGGAAGGCAAGGCTTAAGAATCCGAGGCTCAGTAGCTTCGTAGCTTTATTTTATACTAGGCAGCGCTTTTTATCGCGATAGTAGTAAATGTCCTGTACACAAAACAGAATCTGGCGTGGGCGTTTTCGGCAAAAAATTATGAGCATGGCGCTGGCAGGTTGTAGTTGGCAGCTTAAATGGCTGCGCAATGACTGGAAGTAGGGATGCCTAACATTAAATTTGTTTGGTAGTTACTAGGATTACTTTGTAAAGCGCCTCTGAAAGTACATATACATATCTCATAAATCTAATGGAATATGTAAAGGCTTCGCTGTGCAAAGTTGGTGACATGCCGTTTTGACACCAACAGAGTTCTGCTGTTGTAATCAAGCGCCACTTCGGGGTAGCAGGTAATATTTCTAGATTATAAAGCCGCTTGCCATTTTGCAGATGTACGCAAATATATAATTGGTTTGGTTTGGTTTGGTTGGTGGGGTTTAACGTCCGAAACCGACTAAGGCCATGAGAGACGCCGTAGTGGAGGGCTCTGGAAATTTCGCCCTTATGGGGTTCTTTAACCTGCACTGACATTGCACAGCACACGGGCGCCTGGCTTTTGGCTTCCATAGAAAAACGGCCCTCGAGGCCGGGATACGATCCCGCTTCCTTAGGAACAGTAGTCGAGCGCCCTAATCATAGCGCCACTCGAGGGGGGGGGGGGGGTACGCACATATATGAATCTGTTGAACAGCCTACATAAATATTCTTCACAGAGATCATACGAAACCATTATTAGTTTTTAAATATACTCGAAAGGATAGCTTTTGCTTTTGTATGAGACATATGTTGGGATGAACCTTACAATTACAGTGCGTACGGTGGCCAACAGCCACCGCACAAAATGAAGTTTTGGAGGTAAAGACATTTCTTGAGATCCGTTTTTATTCATTTTGCAGCTCTGCTCTTGTTATCAGCATCAGGGTCGAGGTGAAAGAATTGACTAGGCAAGAACATTGCAGCTCATTAACCAGCTCGTGCTGCAGGTGTGACATACCCTAGATTTTGAAAATACCAAATATGTTTGGCTACCTTTTTAGAAGAGGTATGTGATGCACTCAAAAGAGCGTTTTTATTTTTTCTTCAACAGGTACCCGCGGTGCATAGGGCGATTGATGACTAGAAGCTTCGTGTCAACTTCAAATATGAGCTTTTTGTCCAGATAGCAAGCTATAAGCTATCTTTGAGCTTACAAAGTCGGTTACCGGGTGCACCTGGTACGAGAACATGAGGTAGGCTGCTAGATGTATTGTGTGTCGTGTCTGCTAAACACTGTGATGGGCTGAGATCAGCCCTTTCCGTAATGCGCTATACGAAGTTCAAAAAAGGGGCGATAAAGATATAGTGTAAACCTTCGTACTGTAGCCTTCCAGAAAGACTGCACGAGTTCTGAACAGTTCACTTGTTGGAGCGGTTAATCAGCTGAAACAGTCGTTTCTCTAGCCAAAACAGACAACGTAACAAAACGAAAACATGAGAGAACGCCATCTTTAGTGGCATATGCAAGATCCGTCCATAATTTAAGAAATGGAGGAACTGCTTTATGAGTCCTTCATATTGAAGAATAAAACACTTTTCTGTTCACTTTGTAGGTACGAAACATGGTCTCTAAAGCAGTTCATTTCACTTTTTATTCCTACAGAGCCCTCCAGACCGTTTCCACACAATTATCATCATCAACCGAACTTTACCCACTGCAGGATGCAGGACAATCCCATGTTACTCAAATCAACCCGGTCTTGTGCTATCCTAATTCAATAGATTCCTGCGAACTTCTTAACCTAACACGCCCGCTAACTTTCTGCCGACCCTCCTACGTTTTCCTTGTACTGGAATTCAATTTGTTACCCTTAGCGACCATCGGTTATCCTCTCTTCGACTTCGCACAATACGCCCTGCCCTGTCCATGCCCATTTCTTCTTGATTTCGACTAGAGTGTTACTGGCTCGAGCTGTTTCTTGCCGACTCTGTATGCTTCCTTATCCCTTCCGATCCATTTCTCTCAACTTTGTCCTCAACTTAATGACAACCCTTTTCTTTAGCCTCCCCGCTTCAGAACCATAGGTGACTACAGATACGATGCAACCGTTATATGCTTTCCTCTCGAGCAATACCGGTAAGCGGCTAGTCATACTCGCCGAGCACGTGCCAAATATACGCTTCATCCTAATCTTACTCCCCTAGTTATTTACCTTTCATCGCCCGGATCTGCGGTTACTACCTGTCTTAAGTACATATTCTCGCCCACCACTTCCAGTGCTTCGCCACATATTGTATACGGCTGTTCCTTCCCGCGGCTGTTAAATAATACCTTAGACTTCTGAATATTACTTTTACCTACCTTTCTTTTTTCCTGTCTAGGGTATGAATCATGACTTGCAATTCTTCACCTTAGTTACTTAGCAAGGCAATGTCATCAGCGAATCGCAGATTTCTCTGGTATTCTAACTGCTCCCCTTCCAAGTCTCTGAATACTTCTCTAAGCAGGCTGTGAATAGCACTGGGGTGATCGTGTGACCTTGCCTAACACGTTTAGTTTTTGTAATTTTATTATTTTAGTTATCTAGCACCGCAGTTGCTGTGTAACTACTACAGGTATCTTCCAGTACTTTCACTTACGCCTTATCCACACCCTGATTTCGCAATACCTGCATAACTGCTGAAATCATCCTATACGCAAAGTACTTACACAACGAGTGCAAATATCTTGATTGCTTATTTATGGGACCTTGTACTTGAAGAAAAACGCAAAGGAAAAAAATCCGTATTCAAAGAAGTTAACATAAAAATGAGGAGATAGTTTTCGTCACTCCAAGGTGGTCAGTAAAGATAAAAAGGAGAAGTAAGCTGTGGCAGTGACACACCGCCGGAAAGCAGGCCGGAAACACTTCGCTATTATCCTCTATAAGGGAGGTGGAGAGAATGGGAAATTGGGATAGGAATTAGGTTGTTGAGAATCAGTTATGAGAGTTCGGTGGGAAAGGGAACAGCGTGATGGTTTTTCAAGTGACCAAAGCAAGTCGAGCTCCTCTTCAGCCCTCCGTAGAGAATCTGACAGGCCCCAGGCCTTCTACGAACCTCTACAGGCGCACTCCCCATCACTACACGTTCGCCGGGCTCCCGACCGCCTAAGGTGGGCTCCTTAACAGAGACCGCTTTTGGGGTTCGCCGTGCCTGCAAGCCAGATCCAAGGCCAAATGTCGTCCGTAGGATGGAGCAGCCTGGCAGAGCCGCTGCTGTGTTCGCCTCTGCAAAAACTGTGCACGCCGGGCAAGGCAGATTTTTGTCCGCGCCAGAAAATTGAGGCCAGTACCGATGTTAAATCACTCACGAAATCATGTAGACCTTATTATGCTATCTTATGAGCTATATTTTGACACGAATAAGGCAGTAGGTTTCGCCCAGAAAACTGCATAGCCAAGTCTCCAAATACGGAAGACCCTGTAGTTGCCTCACTACGGTAATGCATTTGTGTATGGCAGGAAGATTTGCAGTCTTTGTTTGCCGTACTCCACCATGGGCGCCAAGCTTTATCTCTTGGCTTATGGCGAGAACAGCTTACACATTTATTCGGGATGTTGATACCTACCCCGAGTGCCTTCTGTGCCTAAACTCCAGAGTTCTTCCTGAGGTGCAAACTAAGCGCGGAATAAAGCTGATGGCATTGGTTGTTCTACTGTTGGTGAACATGCTAGTTGTTATCGCCGTCCCTTTGTTAGCGGACGAAAGTGAGTCGGTAAAAAACTGGTTTGAAGCCTTTCACCGTCTTCCGGTCCGGCGCACTGCCGCCAAGACACGGAAAGGATTCCGTGGTATCTGGACGTCGCTGAATGTCCCAACCCTATTTCCTTATATCATTCTCCCCTTGTGAATAGAGGAAGACAAGGTGTTTTTAGCTTATCTATTCTCTCCGCCTGTTACGACTGAACTTTGCTCACCATATTCATATCCCGGCTTATGCTCATCGCAAGTCCTTGAACTAATTTTAATAATGATCAAAGTGTCACCTCTATTATGCCTTTCACCTTACTGTTTGACGCAAACAGAAAGTTCATATTTGCTTTCGATGCATGCTGAATCGATAGCTTCACTATATTGTATAAATCACACAGGCCACGCTATAGCAAAGGCTTCCTCTGGCATTACCATGCTTATCAGGACTACCCGCGTGATATAAATCCCACCTTGATCCCACAAGGAAGATGAATAAAGTTAGGGTTAGACATTGCGGAGAAGCGAGGCAAGTGCATCCCCAGTCTTGTATTTTTTTGTATCTTCGCCACTGTCGTCATTGTTTCTGCTTGCGCATCTTAGATGACGTCTTCCTCTGGTATGTCACTTAGTCTAGCGAATCCAGAGGCAGAACAATGATATTTCGGCGGAAAGCCATCCCCGCTGCAAAAAAGAACAAAAAGAAAGCCAACACTCACTCCGCGCATGTCTAAGAGGATGCACGCACTCTCGGCGTGTCTATGAAGGGGGAAGAGAGGGCACGCCGCTATGGCACTGGACTACTGTTCTCCGAAACAGCGCAGCTGGTGCGAGTAGGCAATTGCACCTGCTGCCTCTTTTTCCCGGAAGAAAGTGGGTCTCTATGGCGCTCTGTAGGGGCGATACTTTTGTCTTCCTACTTAGATCGCCCACATCCATTTCGGAAAAGATTTTTCATTACTGACCGATTACTGTCGCTCACACTGCACACTTCTGAATACGCGATCTACCCTAATGTGGCACAAATTGGCACCATCAGTTAGGCGTCGGTGTCGCCAGGATTCTGCACTGGTCGACTGCACGCGATGTATTTTTTTCTTCTTCTAACTAGAAAATGATTGCTGGTTAATAAGGTTTAATGTGCCCGAGCAATGTCGCCAATGAGGGAGGCCCGTATTATGATTTTCACTCCTCGTGCTTTTTATAAAGCTACCGTCTGTCAGAATAGTTGTTTACGGTAAGATTTCCGCTCTTGTCAGCGTGCACAGAGAGTTCTAATGGCAGCTCGCATCGAATATTGCGTCAAAAATGGCTGAACTCAACATCACCGAAAAGATTCGCGCAAATTCAGATGAAGATTTCAAAATTAGGCATCAATGCTTTTCCAAAAAGAGGAGAAATTGTTTGTTTACCATAGTGCATTGCGGCACGCGTCACGTATTGTGCGTTATACTTAAATAAGGGGCTTTCGGGCACACTATTGTGTCACATGATACTAAGTCAGTCAAAAATAACAGCAATTTTTCCATGGATGTGCACTGTCTACTTTAAATATTTATAGCCTCGAATCAGTTTTGGAAGGTAAACCCCACCAACCAAACCAACTAAGCCTAGTAATTTTCCTTTTGTTAATTTTCAGTAAGCCGAGACCTAAAAATTTGAAAAAATGTCTCCAGTTCGCACGATTGCAGCCTCAAGCGCCATGGCGCTCAACACTCAAAATATCCCAGTGAAATTGGAACCCTTGATAGGCCTCATTATTCTACGACAGTCGTAAGAAGTAATGCCTGTTAGAGCAGAAAGCATTTTGCATGCCTGATTTTGCAGCTAGGGGCCATAATTATCATATTCGGGCAGAATATCTCAGAAAGTGCGCTTTCTTTTTCCAGAATTGCATGTCTGAAATGTTTTTGAGTTGCATGTTCCTCTCCGCTGGCGGCAACAGATCGCACTAACATAAACAAGAAAGCTGCGCATGTTTTAAAGGCATTCATCCGCATTTCAAAGTTGTCGCTATCGATTTCATCATATCAAATAAATATTTAGGAATTTAATTTACATTATTTACTGTTTTAAAAAGAAACAAATATGCCCTATATTCACAACTATAGCTTTTGGCCATCTGATGAGAGAGGCCGGGTGTGGTGAGAGGGACAGAGTGGACTGTGCAGCCGCTGAAACGGACCTTTGGGGGCAGTGTGTCTTTGTACGCCGTTCAAGCGAGTGGTAACGCAAAGGAGGGGCAATAAATATGTTGCCTTGTTTTTGTTTAACGACTCTTTGACTACACTTGTTAGCAAGAAATATCTATTTTTTATGCCTTGCTTACTCACAGATCAACTACTGCCACTAGTGTAGTGTACAGCTGCAACGGAAAAAGTTTAGCACAAGTGGCTAGTGACCGAAGCAGAAAAAGTTCGATGCGTGCCGTTATTGATGCCGTACGCACCTCTACACCTTATGCAAAATTGCTGCCATCTATCGGCCGCCGCGCGCGTTTCCACGATGTTCAAGGGTAGCTGCATTGAGGAGCGGCAAGCGGCAAAGGGGGTTGCACAGCCGGCTGCGTTAATGCTCGTTGTTGCCGATAATACTGCTGTGCCCCTTGTTGTACTCAAAATTAAAATAAGGGTGTAGAAGAAAAGCAGAAGTTACATCCCTTGAGCTTTTCATTTTTCTTGAGGCTTGTGTTAATCTGCTCTCGCGTGTTGTCGCGCTGGGCGCACTTTAGATCAACGGCGCGCCTGAATTGTAAAATATCTTATTTAGCGTACATTGGAAGATTGCAAATCAGTACCCGATGCTAAGGCAGACGAAACATATCGCCCACGGTGTGTTAAATTTGCATGTAGACGGACTGCGCATCGCCTTTTCGCATAATGCAAGAGTGTTGTTCCTGATCTCCTTGTTGCGCTAATTCATCTCAGCTTTTAAGGTTTCATGCATACAAGCTTTCGACAGATTTCGCCCGCATGTATATACGTCCAGGTATCCAGATAGAACAGGTTTCGGCGCTTAAAGGCGCCAGACTGCTCTCTTAAATTCAAGCGCGATATTCTAACATCTTTACGCATTCGATTCACCGGTGAATTGAATAGTCGACTACGTCCAGGCTTAAGTTGCCGAGATGCGTCTCGAGAACACGACTTGCAAAAGAAATGACTCAGAATATATACGTGCAGCAACTGTCCCTACCGTTTAGCTATTCTCGTCTGCCACGAGTTCGCAAGGTTATGTCGCATTTTCTAATGAAGGGGCGGCCGGAAGAAAGCAGCCCATTCCGACGACGGCCTATCCGAAAACCCCCACCTTAAATTGAAGGCCCTCCATTCCTTATAGGCAGAATTATGTGCCGACGTGATCAACGTGGCCGTGCACATCATTGAGGTTTTTTTTATTTTGTTTTGCATTGGCGTTGACAGCAGCGGTACCTTTATCGCAGTTTTCCTTTTGATTTAATTACTGGGCGATGCCTGTCCAAAGCAACGCGCGGCAGAGCATGCGTCACAGGATAGCAAAAGCAGAAATTCAACACACTCGGGGGTTTCGGTGGAGAGAGAGCGCGATAAAGATATAACACTGCTCGCAACACCAGCTCAAAAAAAAATGAAAAAAAAAAAATGAACTCGACTGACATGCGCAGCAATGCTGGCGCACGATATCCCCCATAAGCAACACACAATTTGGTCGTGCTTCGTTCTACTCGCCTCCCTTTCTTTTGAAAAGGTAATGTGCCTGGCACTCTCGCTATCGTTGAGCACGGCAACAATAGCGCCATGTTGGTTGGTTGCTTTATGGGGTTTAACGTCTCAAAGCAACTCAGGCTATGAGAGACGCCGTATAGTGGAGGACTCCGGAAATTTCGACCACCTGGGGTTCTTTAACGTGCAGTGACATCGCACAGCACACGGGCGCCTGGCTTTTTGCCTCCATCGAAAAGCGGCCACCGAGGCCAGGATGCGATCCAGCGTCCTTGGAAACAGTTGTCGAGCGCCGTAACCACTGCGCCACCCCTGCGGGTCAATAGCGCCATGTATAGCAAATTTTCTGCTCCGGTCGCAAGTTCCGTGTGGTAATCTTTTTCCGTTGCAGCTGTACATTTAAGTTGCCAAGTTTTGCTAATGTGTACACATTACAAAAAGGAGCAATTCGTACAATTATAGAGGTCACATACGATAGCCAGTTTGGACCCTTGTTCAAGGAAATGAACATCACCACATACCCTTACATTCATGAAGCAGTGCTATTAGGCGTTATACTATTGCAGTTAAACAATAACACGTTTTAGGTGGCATAGCAAAACATGGTCTTTATGGTTTTAGATGACGCGGCAAATGCACGCATATAATATTCGCAGTGCTGAAATCTGGCAAATACTTAGCGATGGCGATGAGGACGCACCCTTTCGAACGGGCGATACCAGAAAGCGATTTTGCAATGCCTGCATGACCGCCGAGATTTATACTGAGTGAAATGCTTTTATGTAATCAATGAATGCTCTCTGCAAGGGCTGGTTGTAATCCGAGCATTTTTCTGTAACTGGTTGATGGTGTGGATATCATCGGAACTAGAGTACCCTTCTCGAAAGCCTGCTTGATCTTTTGGTTAATTGAAGTGTATGGTTGTCCTGATTCTGTTAGTTATTACCTTAGTAAATACCTAATATGCAACAGATAGTAAGCTGATTGGTCTGCAATGTTTCAAGTCCTTAACGTCCCCTTTCTAATGAATTACGGTAATGTTTGCCTTCTTCCATGTTTTGCGGTGCTGTCGGTAACACCAGGCGTTGCGTATACAGGGTGGTCAGTTTTCCTAGCACTATATCCATCCGTCCTTCAACAAATCTGCAGTTACCTGATCCTCATCAGCTGGTTTCCCACTGTTCATAGTTTCTAACGCTTTCTTAACATCTTCCTTCGTCACGGGCGGAACGTCTGACTATTTTTCCCTACTGCCAATTTATTATTCAGACTTTGACTATCTTGTCCATATTCGTGATGACATTGGCCGCCTTGTCCCTTAGCGCATACATCGGATTTTTGCTATGCATAATTTCTTCTTCACCGCTTTAAGGCTTCCGTCGATCTTTACCGCATGTTCAATTTCCTCCATGTTAAACTTCCTTATAGCGGCTACTTTACGCTTATTGACTAGCTTTGACATCTTTACCACTTCTATCTGGTCTGTTGGGTTGGAAGCTCGTTAAACAGCTTACAGTGATCCTGTCTAACTTTCCTACCGTCTACTTCTACAGATCACTCAGTAATCATATCTCTGAAATTATTGCTCATTGCTTCTAGGCTAATGTAGCCATACTCGGTTAGAGCTGAATATCTGTTCTGTAGCGATACCTTGAACTCCCCTCAAGTTCTTTGATGAACTTCTTTATTACTAATCTGTTTCGTTCCCAATTTAGACTTGGACTAATTCGAGACCTTACCATTGTGTGGTCGCTGCATTGAACTTTTCGATTAGGTACCTCTACATCCTGCATAATGGCAGGATAGAACACAGTATGAAGTCAATTTCATTTTTAATCTCCCCATTCTGGACCTTTCCATGTCCACCTCATCATGTCACCTCGTGCCACCTTTTCCTTGTCTCCTGACGGTAGATAACAATAATTATGATGTGCGTTTCATGATCCAGGGCGTGGCGCCATTGGTTAAAACACTCGATTGGAGATCCAAGGGAAGGAGCTTCGATTCCCAGCGGAGACACGATTTCTATTTTTCTAATGACGCCATTATGACGTCATTTGATTGACAGCTATAGTGTGATCGGATGAATGAATGCCGACAGTACGAGTTATTAAAGGGTTTCGCCTTAACATTTGAAGCCGACGGCCATGAAGTAGGTACACAGAAAGACAAGGTGCGCATGAACCGATCGGGCTGATGCCCGGATTGTGCGCGCTGCTGTCGACTCAAGTACTTCATTAAACACATGTCGTTACTACAGCGTTGAAAGGATATGTTCCAAGCATCAACTCTCGTTTTTCTGATGAGTATGAACTTGCGCTTCACATTTCCTGGCGCAGTTTAATGTGTCAAACATTTTCGAACCGGCAAACAGGGGGGATCACAATGAGCGCGTGAGACAGTCCTGGACTAACAGCCAAGTTTTATTTGACAAATGGTCAGCCCAGCAGGCCTATAACGCATAAGTATGGAATGTAGTAACATGTGCATTTGTGCTGTTGTTTGCGAATAGCGAAATTGAGCTGCTAAGTAACAGTGCGCCCAAGCAGAGTCGCCAAAACGGAAACTATCTGTTATGATCTTGTGGTAAATAAGTAAAGACGTGTTAACAGGGATTTGATCGCTCTCCACGTAAGTTTGTGCTTATTTACGCGCATTCGTCGTTTGGTGTTTAAGCCGGCCATTTGTGAAATAAATCTTGGTTGTTCGTCCAGCACGCTCCCTCACTCTTCCGCTTATTATCCCGACTATTTGCTGATTCCAATGGGTTTGATTCGCCGCAACTGATTCGCGCGGACATCGCTTTAAAGTTTATCGTGTATCATCTGGTGTGAAGGGACATTTAAGCGAGATCATACCAAAATATTTGGGACAAAATATATGAAAGAGTTTATGTGAATGTAATGATTTCGTACACTGTATGCCTTTGCGCAAATTTGTAGATTTTCGCAACTCATAGCCAAAAGCATAACCCACTGTGTTCCTTTTGGCAGTCTGAATTAGTTGTTGCGAGTGACGGACAAACTTAAGCATAAATATTTTGCTACTCATGAAAACTGTGGTCCAAATGTTTCTCAATATGTTCATAAAATATCTTACCATATATGTGCACCACTATTATGGCAACCTTTTGCTTTTTTTTGGCAGCTTTAACTACTCGCTGTGCCCGCAAAAAAAGCTGTAAAAAGAATTTTTCGCCGCGCATCCCAAGCCTCCACCACTGCCCTCAGTATGCACATATCAGTATCGTACATTGTTCCACAGCTGCCTCACTATTGAAAACAATCCCAGAGAGTGGGATCTGCGTGGTAACAGAGCGAGGTATACAGGAGCATTATGACTAAGAGTTGAAAACCACCAGGAAACAGGACGTTTGATGTCGAAGTCTGAAGGTGAAAGTTTTAGGCAAAAAAAAGCTATGAATAGCTGTCGGTTTCCGGCCAATACAGTATCGCTACGCCGCATTGACGCAGCCATGATTGCAAGATCCGGGATCTCCGCAAGACCGGATAAAAATAAAGAAGGTGATCTCATATAAACTACGCACGATGTATTAATATTGGTTCTTCTCGAGAAACTGATTTTGCTGAAAGCTGCGCCGGAAATCGTTTTACGTGAGCAATGAACTTTGCAACCTACCGACATCACATCGGTAAAAATTAGGGAGATGAAAGTAACCGCAGCAAACTTATGCTGGTTTATATTATTTGAGGTTTTAAATCGCTGGTGTTGATATATTCCTTCTTAGTGCAACTTTATTAAGGCGAAATGCTTACTTGCCTTTGAGCTGGCGTTCGGAGAAAATACTACGAGGAAGCTACATGAAAAATACGCGCAGCATAGTGTATAAAAATTTTGACGCAATTTGTTTTTTGAGCAGCGTTCTGGGTGGTAGCATGTTATTTCGCTTCCCATTTGCCCATCGTCTGCTAGTTGAGTTAGATTCTAATTTACGAAGGGGGTTTGAACCGAAGATATATATGCCTCCAGACGTATTTGGGAAATTAAATTGTAAAAACTGTGTACCGGGAAAAGAGAGAGAAAGGGCAGTGTTCCTTTCTTCACAACCAACCAGTTTTTATTTCGGGAAAGGAAAAACTTCAAAAATTTGTGCTAATCTGTCAAGGCTAATCCGCGAAGCGACACCTTGTCAAATAGTTATTACGTTCGTCAAGTCGGCTTAAGCGCAAGTAAACTCCGGCTTTTTTATTTGCAGTGAGTTTACCACACACTAAATGCGCGCTCAGCTTTTGAAAGTCAAACCGCACAGAGGGGCAGAACTTTTGCACTACTCTCGACGCCAGAAAAGACGTTTCATGGTAGAGGGCCGTCCAGAGAAGGGAAACTTATATACTGGTTACAAAAATGCATGTTCTATTATTCTTAAGCATGGAGTGGATCGCGAAACGGCGGCTCTGTTTCCAAGCTAAAATACACGATTCCTCGAAAGCGGCTGATAAATAAGTCGAATGCTTATGAGTAAAGATCGCCAGTACAGCAGACTTCAGCTATCGTGGGCAATGTAATTCAGCCGCCAGCCAGAGAGATGGTTTAAAAGAGTGAAGCCTAGCGCGTATTCTACAGATGGGTAAAGATACTGTGCCTTGCGGCACGTAAGTTTTTATTGGCGCAGAAATACGAACATGCTGGGGAAAGGCATCAGCGCTGAATGCGTAGAAGCACTGGGTAAGTTGTTTAATCAGAAGTAAGCAGAAGCCGGGGAATTTGTCGAGATATAGCATTGTACAGGAATGATTGATTGAATGTCCTTTATTGAATGGGAAGGCTCATGGCCCTGGATGGGGATAAAGGGGAGTAGACATAATCTTCATTGTTTATTTAGGTCGTATAAGATGTTTTTTTTTGGTTGTGTGTTTGTGTGTATGTGTGTGCGCTCGCGTGCGTGTGTGTATGTGTGTGTGTGGTGTCGGGTGTGTGTGTGTGTGTGTGTGTGTGTGTGTGTGTGTGTGTGTGTGTGTGTGTGTGTGTGTGTGTGTGTGTGTGTGTGTGTGTGTGGCGTGTGTGGTGTGTGTGTGTGTGTGTGTGTGTGTGTGTGTGTGTGTGTGTGTGTGTGTGTGTGTGTGTGTGTGTGTGTGTGTGTGTGTGTGTGTGTGTGTGTGTGTGTGTGTGTGTGTGTGTGTGTGTGTGTGTGTGTGTGTGTGTGTGTGTGTGTGTGTGTGTGTGTGTGTGTGTGTGTGTGTGTGTGTGTGTGTGTGTGTGTGTGTGTGTGTGTGTGTGTGTGTGTGTGTGTGTGTGTGTGTGTGTGTGTGTGTGGGTGTGTGTGTGTGTGTGTGTGTGTGTGTGTGTGTGCGCGTGCGCGCACGTCCGCCCGCCCGTGCTCATATCCGTTTTCTGTGATGAATTTAGGTAGGGAAATTAGCCATTTTTTTATCAAATAGGTGCTATTGGTTCCGCTGTTTAGGTACAGAGAGGTTTGACAACTTCGCACTAACTCGATACGGAAACGGAGAAAACTAGGTTTATTTCTCCCTGGAAGCGAATGGAATAGAGCACGGAAATGCTTGACAGTTCCGTATTTGCGACATCAAATTTCGCTTGCGAGCATTTTAAATAGTAAGCATCGAGATAATGGATGTTTTGATCCTATAATCCTCTCATCTTGAAATTTAAGCTCAACAAGTATTATATTGTGAAGAGTTTATATAACAGTTATTTTTTCCTACACATTTGTTATAGATTGAACATAAATGCTGTATTGAGACTAAGCTTATATCTTGTAAGGAGATAGGTGCAAGGGACGCTTCTATAACTTCAATAAAAAAGTTTATTCATAAGCCAATATTTATTTACGTTATGCTGATGCAGTAGAAATACAACGCTGATTTGGATGCATTTTTAAAGCACCCCTACTGAAAGCCAAGAATTGAAGTTTGAATATTACCTGACAGCATCTGGTGTTAAAAAAACGGCAGCTAGTAAGGCATGCAGTCTAAGGAGACCTCGGCTCTCTTTGACGAAAAACGTTAGGAAACTTTATCGCCTTTTTCAACGGCTCTGTTCCAATTGTCTCGCTCATTGGCTCGGCATAGATCCGCATTTGAGTTAGTGAGGAGCTTACGTTAGCTCTTAATAGCAGTGATTCACCCCATCTACAGTACTTCAGAAAATGTCGTCGTGCTACTGACAGCTACACCTCAGTGTTTTCCCTCGTTGCCATTGTTATAATAGGTATGCATCACACGCGGATTCACGTTGTAGCAAATTTACGTAATCATACAATGTCGAGGGCTACCGGAACCGTCTTGCCGATACTGCTCTTTTTTTTTTTTTTTCCGGGTAACTAAGTGGTTTTCTGTGCAATGGATCCGGTTTGCGCGAATGATGCACGGAACATAGCTGAAAGTGCTGCCGCTTCTTGAAGACTCTCCTTCCCACGCTCATGGCAAATATCCAAAGCAGGTGCACGCGGGAATATCGGAAAAACAAACTTTTTGTATGCGCAAGGACGAGATTGTGCACATTCGTGGCCACGTATAAAGCTACCTCAATTGTCCTCCTGGTATGCCATGAATTTACCACGTTTGCGCCCACAACTTCCCTAGTTGTTTTTTTTTTCTTCTCTCAAAGCGCCAGTTTATCATTTTCAGACAGACAGTGATGACAGCTGCATTTGAAATTCCTGTCGGAAAAAACGGCCAAGATGATTCGTGTCTTGATGTATAGGATCACTTTCCCAAAGCAAGAAATGGAAGTGCACCTTACGATGTTGCAGGCAACGTTATGTCATGCGATTGCTACTTCTCTGAGGCGGTTGAATGTTTTCATATATAACACTGGAGCGTTCATGTATAATAACGAGAACCCTCATTTCTCCTTCATTTATCTACTGGAGCGTTAAGACTGATTAGCGGAAATCCCGGCGGCTCGAGTACCACTGTGTAAAAAAATCCGCACTTGCCTATATATTTTATGTCAGAGGTGGTTCGGTTTATTTAAATGCCGAGCAAAACATTGCATAAATTTCTAGCGCGGGTTCCTAACATAGATAGAAGGACATCAGAACATGTAAGTAAGAAGTAAATTAATTGTGCTCTTCCAATTGAGGTGAGATGAGAATTGAATTATAGGACCTTAGGATACCAAGGAAGACCACGCAGGAATTCTTTTAATGCATGAAAATGGAGAGTGTAAAAAAAATTGAATCTTAACTACGCCTTTATAGCTTACTTTAAAATACTTAACAGTACAACGAAACGGAATCCAAGTGCTGAGGCATGGAAAGAAAAATCAGCTGCATACGCAGCTGACGGTTACTATTATGCTGCAATTCGCTCCGCCAAGTGTGTTTTTTCTTTCTTTCAAAACGACCTGCCAAGTATCATAAATTATAACCCCAGGAAGTTTTGGAAAATAATAAATCTGCAAGCAATATGTCCCACTGCTCTTACGGATGTCACGGACGAGGAAGCTTAACCGCGCGTTTGTTTCCGTTTTCCCTGATGAAACTAATTCCTCGTTAGCACTACCAGCAATGCCACCCATCAAAGTCACTCTGCAACGAAGCATAAACCATCCTAACAGAATTAAACCTTCATCATCCGCAGGAGTCGGCGAAATAAACTCTAAACTAGTGAAAAACAATAAAAACACCTAAGCCATATATTTTTCATTGTTGTATACTCAATCGCTTTCAACAGGAACCTAACCGGCAGACTGAAAGTTGGGTATGGTCATTTCGGCCAACACGACAGGCACAAAGGATGCTCTACTCAATTATCGCCCCATCTCCTTAACCAGCATGCCTTGTAAAATCATGAAACATGTCATGTACTCTCATGCCATAAACTTTCTAGATCCCCATAACTTCCTTCATCCCGTGTCTCTCCCGCGAAACAATTAGCCATCTTCACTTTCGACTTGCACGCTAACATTGACCGCAACCTGAAGACCGATGCATTATTTTAGACACCAACGCCGATTTATAAAATTCACCCTTATAACAGTATGTTCCACTGCTCTAGACTCTATTAAAGAATTCATTGCTAACCGATCTCAGTCCGTTTCTATTGACAATAACATCTCAGGCACTCTACCTTTAACATCCGGCGTTCTGCAGCGATCTGTGCTCGGCCCGCTTTTTTTACTTATATTAATGAATTGGCGCTACAACTATTATGTAAAATTCTCATTTGCACCGATGACTGTGTAATTTATCCTACTGTTAGTCTGTTACTAACATTTCTGATAAAATGGGGCTTCAGAACAACCTTAACCATGAATGGTGCAACATCTGGTTAATGTCGCTAAACGCTAACAGATGCACACTCATCTCGTTCCAGCGTCAACACAACCACCTTAGTGTTTCCTATGCAATCGCTAACGTACCTATAAAATGAGTGCAATTGCTTAAGTACTTCGGTATAATCCTGTGCAGCGACCTTTCTTGGCTAACATACATGACCGAAATCATATCATCTGCCAAGAGATCTATAGGTTTCCTAAAATATCATCTTCTTCATGCACCTCAGTACTTTAAACTTCTGGCGTATAAAATATTGATCAGACTTAAACTTGAGTACGCTAGTCCCATTTGAAACCCTCTCCAAATGTACCTAACAAATCTATTCGAATCAGTTGAAATCGCACCATTCGCTTCGTTCATTCTGCGTATTCGTATACCAACGATCAGCGTTTCATCTCTGAAGAATATTTCCGTTCTGGAAACTCTCCGCAAATCGCAAGCTTTCGTTTGCTTTGTCCAGAGTGCTCTAAATCATGTACCTTGCATAACTCATCCGACCCGCAAATCTTAGCCGGACTGCGCATCCGTTTCAGATTGTCCCGCCTTTACCTCGTACTGAAACTTTTTCTGGTTCCTTTTTTCTCCGCACTGCTGTGTACTACAGTGCCCTCCCTACCAAAGTCGGCGCTATCACGTGGTCGTCTTCATTCTTGTCGGCTGTAACAGCTTTTTATGTTTAAGGAAGGGCATGCATTTATTATCGTTGTATATATTAAGCCCTTCCCTTCATTCTCCTTCGGGTGTTAACCCCCGAAGGTGAATGAAGGGAAGGAACGTAAAGCATCAAATCTCCGGGCTGATCAATGGAGTCTATATGCATTCACACGTCTTATCACTATAACTTAAAAAAATATTAGAGGCACACAAATGAATCCAAAGTATGCAGCCAAACGGGAAGCTCTACTTGTGTTTCGTATCTGTCATGCGCAAAATTGTTCTGCTCTTTGAGCGCTCATTTCCTGACGATCAATGATATGGCTCTTCCGGTAATATGTCAGTCCCATAAAAACAAAGAGGTCCCTTGGCTCAAAACAACACATTTTCTTTCAAGAGGCTAAAATCTAATACCTCGGGATGTCATACCTCCTAAGGAGTTCTTTTTGATTGATGCCGGAAGAACAGTATAAAACAATGAGGAATGGTGTTGGTCGTATTACTAAGAAGCAATTCGAGGTCCATGGTGCAAATGCCTATTTTGCGTGAAACTATGTCTTCACGAGCAGCGCGGATCTGGGAAAAAAAAGAAAAAAAAAGCTAAAGTGACTGGAACAAACACACGCCCGAAACGGATTATATCACTAATGTCTGCGAAGCACTGATATCGCCCGGTAGAATGGTACAGGTAAGGAAGACTAAGGAACACCTGAGATAAATTCCTTCTTAAAAGCTACATGCTGGTAATATAGAAATAAACACGCATTACAGAAATTAAATAGTAACTTTTATTAGGAATCGCGATAAAGATCTCTATGAGCACAGCTGCTAAAACGGGGCAGTAGGTTGTTTTGAAAATCAAAAACTATGAAATGAGGTGGCGTACTGACAAATAAACAGGACCTACTAAATTAGACTCCGCGCCTATAGAGACAAGTTGTCACGGGGAATCGATTTTCACTGAGGATGCCATACAAACGGTGCAGATAATCTGCGCATTACCGACGCCTTCTTTTTCGCACAGTGCAAAACTGGGAGACACATGTAGGCACCCTTGGCGACCAAAATGAAGTAGCAGACTTGTGCCCGAGCAAACACTGACACCAAAACACGTGTTTTCGTTTTCATAATAAAGCTAATGAAAGCCAGTGTGCGCCCCTGTTTCGATAGTGCTGTAGAAGAACCCAGACACTGGTCTCCATTGTTCCAGCTTGTGCCACCAAAATGACATCGCGGTCTACTCCTATGACTAAACCAAAAATAGTGGAATTTATCCAAATTTACAGTCGCACCTTATGGCTTACATAATATTCTAACGAAATATAAAGCGTCAGGCACACCCTTTTTGTCCGTACACGAAATGAGATGCGATCAGCATAGATTGGAATCTTCATTTCACATTGGCCGGTGTAAACCATGGATAGCTGTTTTCTACATGATATTGACGCAAAGGGGTTTCAATTACAGTGCGAACAACAAAGATTATCGTGGAGAAACTTGTCAAGCGGATAAATTCAGTTGTCTGTATTTTATCATTCCTGGCATTATATAGGGGTTCCTAAAGCACTACAGAGTTCCTTTCAGCAAAACGCCGCTAATAATGCTCTTAGACGGCGAACAAGAAGGTATGACGTATTATATTAACGCCTTCGTAAGTTCATTGTGAACCAGAGCTACTTGGATGATCTCTTTTGATACTGCCTGCCTTACAGAACCCGCAATGTATGTAAGAGCGTTCGGATACTAGAATCCCCGATACCAAAAACCTCGTGCGAGCATATTAGATAAATGTCAACTAGCTGCAACCTCTTCCAAAGAACTTTGGCAAGGGGTTTGTAATCTGCACAACAGAGAGCTAGTGGACGATAGCCTGGCACAGTTTTAGACCAAACAGTATATCTGCTTTTAGGAATTAATATAGTGGGCCCTCAATAGATGCTTGGAAAATTTCCTCTAAAATAGCCGCATGGTAAGGTGATTTTTTTGTTACGAAACTAGCTAGTGATGCCATCAGGGCTAGGCTGATTTAACTTTGAAGATCAGAACTTACATATTTAAGTTCATTCGAGCCAATGGGCCCCTCGCCTACAGCTCACTGCTCATCGTCAAGTCGGTGAAGAGAATTGACTATGCAACTGAAGCCTGATTCTCCATTTTGTTTACCATAACCCTCAAATAGCTTCCAACAACAGGAGTAGAAACAATCGCGAATTCTCGATGCATCAGTTTACATCCAGCAACCTAAACAACTGAAATTTTAAAATTTATTTCTCATCATCATTCTGCCTTTCATCAGCTAGGGCCCAGCGTGAAAGATTGTAACGCTACTGTATCTAAACCTGGTCAAGGCCACTTATAACGTTCAGCTGCAAACCCTTAATTTACGCTTTCAAGTTGTTTATTTCTTTGATATAGGCGCCTAATTTCATCCTGTCCAGCTAATGGAGCTCAATTACAGGGTACCCAAACTCGTGAAGGCGATGCCTTTACCGGAACGCGAATCTCTTCGACTATTCAATGGACCAGTTTATAAAAGCGGGAGCTTTTACTGCTCCGCTCCGTAGCATTTTGTCGTTCTTCGGCTCGAGCAGATGCTACCATAACTGGCATAGGCCAGACGGCTGATTGCGTTCTTCTTTGATACCGCCACAGCAGCACTGACGTCAGTGAGCCTCCACTGCAGAAGCCAAGATAACCGTGTGCTCGCCTATATCTAGTCACGTGACAATCATGACGTCACTCAACAGCAGCTACGCTAGAACCGCAGCGCATGCGCTGTGAGTGCCAACAAATCACAAGATCGCTCGACAGTTTAACGGCAGCAGTCGTCATGACTCGTGAACTGTTAGCGTCTCAGAGGTCGCGAAGATGACAGGCTGAATCTGATCATCCAGTGGACGTAGCTCTCCGAGAGGCTTCCGCACAGAGAGGGAAGAGATGTAGGTCGAGAGAAACGTGCCCACGCTTTCGCTTTGGTTACTTAGGTTTAGCAGGGTTAAAGTTCTGCCTGATTTTTAGTCTCTTGTTTAAACACGTCCTACTTAAATAAATACCTAGATAATAACACAACCACAAGTAAATCAAGCATTTGGGTCCAGCATGTAAAAAGCTTTAGTCTCAAAGCATTGTTTCATGCTCAACAGCTCTCATTGAGGGCACAGTATTAGGTGGCTGTGCATCTAAAGACACACCATTCATTTACCAAGAGGAATATCGTCTGCCCCCTGTAACTGCACACGTTGGCTAACGTTATACCTGGTGTTTTTCAAGAAGGTTCAAAATATTAATTCAAAGATAACTAACTGGCTAAAGATTTATTTTAGACCTGGGACTATATTAAGGGCTACGGAAGACGCCAGATAAGAGGTAAACTGTTTAAATTCTATAATTGACTATATACGTTACTTACTCCTTGAATCTTCATTTTGGGGGTGTATTCTTTGTGAGGAATTGGCAAGTTCGTTCTTTAATTATTAAAGCTGCGAAAACAAAATTTGCTTATAACTTTGTAGCGCGCATTACAATGCTCACAAATGTCACTTTGATAGGCAACTTCATACTGTAACACAGCGCTTGTGACGTAAATTGCTCCACCCAGAGATTTCATCACTATGCTATTACCACCTGACAGCCAGACGGGCGCGCGGCGGTTCGTTGTTAACTTCACCTCGGCCATTGCCTTTCTGATAGCCGCCACGTCGTGCGGGCAATAATTTTGGTTGCAGTCTGGCTCAAAGTGCGCAGTGGATAAGCTATATCTACTCCGGACGCGCGCGTGGCGCTGTTACCGTGAGAAGCCACCTATCAGGCTGACAATCGTGGGCCTCATATTTTTTTGAGAAAATCATTTTATGCGGCTAAACTATTTGAAAGACGAGCTCAAATTCTGAAAATCCACCTACACCCTAAATAAAGATTTTAAATGTTATTAACTTATTTAGTTAATTAGCGAACTAATTGAAGCCTTAAGCTTCTTACCTGGTGTCCGCCGGGGTGCCCTATGCAGCTCCAGGTTATTCAAAAGTGAGTTCTTTTTTTTTTAATTTTAGGCCTTCAAAAAATCATTGGTATAAATGCTGCCAATCTCAGCAGAAGAGCAACACTGAAGATATGTGAAGTTTGTACTCTCAGGCCCCTTTTTTCCCCGACATCTTCAAAGTTGTAACGAGATGAGACAACGTAAGCAAAGCGACAATAAATTTAGCGGTGTTTGCATAACTGTGCCCAGTATTCATCGCTACAAAGGGAAGTGTAATCTGCTATTAGTAAAACTTCGAGGCCTGTGCAAGTATATACCTTCAACTAATTACAGAATGATATGTTATCAAATTAGTCGCCAGGAAGTTGCATAAACATATATAATACGCCATTCTACACCTGAAATTATTAGGTCCCCCTAGATAAATGCCCCTCATGATTTGCGCAATACCATATGGCGGTCATCTCAGTCTTTTGGGCAATACAACCTTCGGATACCTTTCTTGAGTGGCTAACGATAACATCTTCTCACTAAAATGTCTACAGAGCTTACTTGTTTTCGTGTCTTTATCGGAGAAAAGCTTGATTTCCGGAATGGCTGCCAAACCTGTATTCCATTTCTTTAAACATTTCCTTTAGTGTCCCTCACTCCGAAGATTACGCATACCCTTAGTGTTATGGGAGAGAATAGAAATGTTGCCGACACTTGCTAGTTGTGATGCTTGCTTGTTTCTGGGGCTTGAATATCGGCAATCTTTTGGACACTCATCGCCCAGCGTTTTCAAGGTACCTTACCCGGGGCCACCACACTGGATTGCGTATTCTCATCACCGCCGGCACAAGGCTTTGACATCTGCAGAACAGTTCAGGTGGCAGCGGTGGCGTAGCGGTAGTACATCCGCCTCGCATGCAAGAGGACCGGGGTTCAAATCCCGGTGCCGCGCAATTCTCCACCGGATTTGAAAAGAAAAAAAAAAAAACCCGCGTGTCGATCGAATTGCATAAACAGGTTTGGGATGCGACCTGATGCGTTCGCCACCCTGGTGCAGTAATCGGCTATGAACTCTCATGATAAGCTCCATTAAACCCCGGCCCTCAGTCACCAGCAGCTGCGGAACAACTGACCACGGCGGCGGTCAGACCTGTGACGCAGCAGGCGGTGCTAAGAAAGCCTGGCTCCGATGGACAGGCCGCCATTGGAACTGACCCTGGCAACGTTTAATGCTAGAACCCTAGCTAGTGAAGCTAGTTTAGCAGTGCTGTTAGAGGAACTAGAGGGCATGAAATGGGATGTCATACGGCTTAGTGAGGTTCGGAGGCCGAATGAGGCATATACTGTACTGAAGGATGGGCATGTACTGTGTTATCGAGGTTTACCAGAGAGGCGACAACTAGGAGTAGGTTTCCTTGTCAATAAGTATATAGCAGGTAATATAGATGAACTCTATAGTATTAGTGAGAGGCTTGCAGGCATCGTAATTAGGCTCAATAAGCGGTATAAACTGAAGGTTGTACAGGCCTATGCACCTACATGTAGTTATGATGACCAGGCAGTTGAAAGCTTCTATGAAGATGTAGAATCGGCAATGCGAAAAGTAAAGACGCAGTATACTGTACCAATGGGCGACTTCAATGCCAAGGTAGGGAAAAAGCAGCCAGGAGACCAGGCAGTAGGTGACTATTGCATTAGGTCTACGAATAGCAGGGGGGAGTTACTAGTTGAGCTTGCAGAGCGCAATAACTTGCGAATCATGGATACCTTCTTCAGCAAACGCAAGAACCGGAAATGGACATGGAAAAGTCCTAACGGGGAAACTAAAAATGAAATTGACTTCATAATCTGTTCAACCCCCGCCATTGTGCAAGATATAGAGGTAATTGGGAAAGTGCGATGCAGTGACCCTGCAGGATGGTGAGGTACCGAATTAGCCTAAATCTGAGGAAGGAACGCAACAGATTAGTAAGAAAGAAACCCATCAACTAATTAGCGGTGAGGGGGAGGGCAGAAGAATTCAAGATCTCGCTACGGAATAGATATTCGGCTCTAACCGAGGATGGCGGCATTACCCTGGAAGCAATGAACAATAATTTCAGAGATATCATTACGGAGAGTGCGGTAGAAGTATAGGCGGTAGGATAGTTAGAGAGGATACCGGTAAGCTGTCTAAGGAGACGAAAGATTTGTTTAAGAAACGCCAGAATATGAAAGCTTCCAATCGAACAGACCAGATCGAATTGGTCGAGATATCAAAGCTAATCAATAAGTGCAAGGTGGCTGATATAAGGAAGCATAACATGGAGAAAATCAAGCATGCTGTAAAGCACGGGGGAAGCCTTAAAGCGGTAAAGAAGAAATCGGGCATAGGCAAAAAACAGATAGTTGCGATAAGGGACAAGGCGGGCAACGTCATCACCAATATGGACAAGATAGTTAAAGTAGCCGAGGAGTGCTATACTGATCTCTACAGCAGCCAAAGTATTCAGGACCGTAATGAGATTAGCGGCAGGAAAAAACATTCAGACGTTCCACCAGTGACGAAGGACGAGGTCGAGAAAGCATTAGAATCTATGAAAAGGGGGAAATCATCTGGAGAGGATCAGATAACTACAGACTTGCTAAAGGACGGGGGGGCGGGGGGGATATCGTGCTAGAAAAACTGGCCACCCTGTATACGCAGTGCCTGGTGTCATCGACGGTACCGGAACCATGGAAGAATGCAAACATTATCCTCATTCATAAGAAAGGGGACTCTAAAGACCTTAAAAATTACAGAGCAATCAGCTTACTGTCTGTTACGTATAAGGTATTTACTAAGGTAATCACTAATAGAATCAGGACAGCCTTAGACTGCCACCAAGCAAAGGATCAAGCAGGTTTTCGGAAACGCTACTCTACTATCGATCATATCCATACCATCAATCAGGTGATAGAAAAATGCTCGGAATATAACCAGCCCTTATACATAGCATTCATTGATTACGAAAAAGCATTTGACTCAGTTATAAAATCGGCGGTGATGCAGTCATTGCGAAATCAGGGGGTAGACGAGCCGTGTGTGAAAGTGCTGGACTATATTATATAGTGGCTGCACAGCAACCATAGTTCTGTGTTAAGAAAGTAACAAAATTCCCATAAGGAAAGGTGTTAGGCAAGGAGACACAATCTCCCCTGTACTATTCACAGCTTGCTTAGAGGAAGTATTCAGAGACTTGGAATGGGAGCAGTTAGGGATAAGGGTAGATGGAGAATACCTCAGTAATCTGCGATTTGATGATGGCATTGCCTTGCTAAGCAACTCGGGATGATCTGCAAATAATGATTGATGACCTAGACAGGCAAAGTAGAAAGATAGGCTTGAAAATCAATATGCAGAAGACTAAGGTGATGTTCAACAGCCTCGGGAAGGAACAGCAGTTTACATTAGGCAGCAAAGTACTGGAAGTAGTAGGCAATTACGTCTGCTTAGGACAGGTAGTAACCGCAGATCCGGACCATGAAAAGGAAATAACAAGAAGAATAAGATTGGGATGGAGCGCATTTGGCAAGCACTCGCAGATTATGACTAGCAGCTTACCGGTATCCCTCAAGAGAAACGTATACAACAATTGCATCATACCTGTACTCACCTATGGGGCTGAAACGTGGAGGCTAACCAAGAAAATTCTACTGAAGCTGAGGACAACCCAGAGGGCTATGGAACGCAAAATGGTAGGGGTAACATTAAGAGATAGGAAGCGTGCAGAGTGGGTCAGAGAAATAACTCAAGTTACTGACATTCTAGTCGAAATTAAGAAGAAGAAATGGGCATGGGCGGGACATGTAGTGCGAAGAGAGGATAACCGATGGTCGCTTAGTGCAACAAACTGGATTCCAATAGAAGGAAAGCGTAGCAGGGGGCGGCAAAAAGTTGGGTGGGAGGATGAGGTTAAGAAGTTCGTGGGAGTCAAGTGGATGCAGCTAGCACAGAACCGGGTTAAGTGGAGAAATATAGGATAGGTCTTCGCCCTTCAGTGGGTATAGTCATGCTGATGATGATGATGAACAGTTCAGTGGAGTGCTGCCACTCATTGGCTTTCCAAAAAAGGAACAGGCCTACTGCCTTGGCCTTTCTAAACAAGGCCTGTAGAAAGCCTTCATTCTGAATTACATGTAGTCGGCTGGAAGTACGGGTGCGTTTTTCTCAAAACTTCGAGCCTGTCCCCAGAAAGGAAAGCTGACATCAATAGCCTTAAATGTGTTTGCGATCGCATCAATCCTTGAGGAATCGTAAATAATCCAGAAGAGAAGGGTATTTTCTCGACAAACACATCGTCAATCCTATGCACCGATGACCACAGTTCGAAGAACTACTGATATGTACCGGTCCGGTGGCTCTAGAGCACGGTACGTCGGAGGTGATTTTGTAAATTCATGTAGGAAAACACTATCTGAGATACATTGAAGCTCAGGACAACAAACAAGCATTGTGGACTTCAGTTTTGACAAGTGGATTTCAAAAGAAATACATTGGTGCTTCAAAGATCAGTGAAAGTATTTGTAATCGATTTTTCAATTGATTTGCAAATGTGGTGTTTGCGGTAGACGGTATTCCGAGGCCTCAAGTAATCTTGTAATCTTCAGCCTTGTTTATTTTCTCCTAAAAATCTGTAATCCTCTCCTCTGTCGGATTATTGCTGCATCTTTGAAAAAGTTATCGATTTTTTTTTCCTTTCGTTTTCCTTTCGATGCATTAAAACTTTATGACGGCCTTTTGTACCCGAAAGGCTAAAAGCAAATACGTTAATATTTGCCATTTATTATAGAACGAAGTCGACATATGTCAAAATGGTATGTGTGCATCACATTGCGAAATTAAAATTCTGAAACTAATTGTATTTGTGCCTCCGATAGAAATTCTATAGGTTATCATTTTATTCATATATCTTTTCGAATTAAGCGATGAAGTCATGCTTTACATGTAATGCATTCACGAAGGCCTTTTCTATCTCCGACTGAAACAAAATATAAACATTGTTATAGTAATTTTTTACTTACAAAATTCTGCGTACTTGCGATAGCAGCCGATATAATCAACTTCAGCCAAAATGCGGCAACAAGCCGACGCTCTTTTCCATCTGTGCAGTGACGCAGGCTGTTTTTAAAAACTGTTTCACAAGTGCTAGCTTGGAAATGGCCTGCAGCTTCTTCTACCACAGCAATTTTCACGAGTTAAGCTATTGGTTAATAACGTTGTGGATTGTTGTGCGTGTCGCAGGTTAACACCAATCGTCTTCAAAGGCTAGAAATTTCGAGAGGAACCACACCTTTACTTACATAGGAGTAGTGTTACGTCCGCGATTACGGGCCTTGTGCTTTGTGATGATCTGTCCCGTAACCTCAGTTTCCAAGGGCACCTGTTTATCGCACCTAAGCTACATGGTTTCTCAGAACTCCACCACTTGCGGGCGCCCGCTTTGTGTGCAACTGCCGCGCCCAGAACCAGAGGTCTTCCGCTGACCTACGCATCATTTCTGGGTATATCCCGCAGTCATTTTCCCTGCTAGCAGTGAACCGCCGAGGCGCGGACACACACCGACAGGGCGCAAACGGAGGCACGTGCGCGCTGCCGGTAGCCGAGCAGGAGTAGAAATCCGATAGGAAAGAAAAACACGCACACATGGCGCGAGCTACCACGCTCCCCCGAACAGCGTTGCCCCGAAGCGCTTTCACCTCCTACCGGCCGGGTTCCCTCTCGGCCTTCCGCCTCTCTCAATCTCTATTCTCGATCGTCTCCGGTTTTGCGCGCTGCCGGCGGAGACGGCGAGCATTTCTTCTTCATTTCGTTTCCTTTCCCACGATACTCGCGCGCAGCGCTTGTCCGGCTCCTGGCGGAGTTGAACGCCACTTTCTTCTTTCCTTCTCCCCCTCTTTAAGTGTTCTACCTTCCACTGAGACTATCCGACCCTTTCCCTCCCTGTGTTCCGATGGATGTGTCCTCAGGCTGAAGAAAGAAGATTGCCGCGGCCAGGGACAGCATTGCCGACTACAAAGCTAGTCGACTGGCCGGAGACGAGGGCGAGTGTGTTGACCGCGTGAGTGAGAGAAAATAAAGATAGAAAGAGAGGCCTCCAGGTCCACAAGTTGGAAAGCCCCAGCCGATGGGTCAACGTTTGGAGGGCTATAAAAGTTGCCCCTGAGTGCCCGGGGAAGTCAACCTTGCTCACGGCAGCCCAAGAGAGGTAGTTGCTCTTCCAAAGCAAGATGGTTCGCAAGCTGGTGAGTTTTCGTGAGCGAAATTTTGTGCTTATATTTATTGTTTTTCTGTACTTTTGGCTGAGAAGTATGGACAGAAAGTGAGGTGAATCGTGAGTTGTGGTTTACGATTCACGAGCTATCTGTTCATGAGTATCACGGAAATGCCGCATCGGACTTAGGAACAGGATTCCGAAGTAAAAAAGCCTTCTTAATCTAATCTAGAAAACTCATGGCTCACTATTGCACTTGAAAACTTTGGCAAGCGTACCCAGTCCGCCATAACTAAGGGAGCTTATAGTTTTCGTACACGTATGTGCTCACCGTGAACTCTCGCTACTTTAATAGTAGTTCGCGTGTAACATGAGTCACGGATGTTGTAGCTGGTTGCAAAATGTTAACTGGTGTGCCCGCCGCTTTTCTCTTTCCTTATTATCGCCAACGCGACTGCTGTTATGAAATAGCGTAACCACCTCTATATAAAGATTTTACCCCCTTTCATGACCGCTCTTTTTTGTTTGGTTTTGGACACTCTTCTTAAGTTGTTCAGTTGGTTTCAATGCAACTTCTGTAAAAACCCTTCCACAAAAAATAGGGTCACCCGTCAAGTGAACAAGTGGTTTCGTGATATGAATGTGTCTGACACGTAAATTGCCAAAAATATAATTCGTAGCAGCAATATGCGCGTCCCAAACGTACGTGGACTCCTTTATGACAGCTAACACAAACGGCGGACTTTTATCCTCGTTCACTCTGCGTTTCTTTTGACTCTCGAGTAGCCTTTAGGTATAAGCTATCTTCGCATTTTGGCTGAAAAATGCTGTTTCAACTCTTTTATGCAAATATTTCAGTTTGTGCTCACCGCCCTTGTGGCGCTCGCCGGCGTGGCTTTGGGTGAGACACCTGCTGCAGAAGAGAAGCCCACCACCGAAAAGAAACCAACCACCGAAGAGAAGAAGGAGGGCGTAGACAGCCGCATTGGCTTCGGCACAGGGTTCGGCCACATTGCTGGCGGCAACGGCTACGGCTTCAACCGTGGCGTTTCCGGTTTCAACCAGGGTAGCGGTGGCTTCGGCAGCGCAAATGCTTTCAACAACGTCCATGGCTTCCGGAACCGCGACGGCTATCGCACCAACCATGGTTTCGATCAGACTACCTACAACCGCTACGGCTCCGGATACGGAGGTTTCAACACCGGCTTCAACCGTGGAGCTGGCGGTTTCTATAACCAGCACGGACAGCTGGGAGGTTTCTACGGCTAACACTGGTAGAGCACCTATTATGTAAGTAACTGCGATAATGGATTGTGTGGCAGTTTGGCGCATATCATGAAAGGGAATGGAGGAACAACGACGACTGCGCATGTTTTGTTCCTGTCTTGTGGAGGCGTCGTTGTGCTGTAATTCCATTTCGTAACCGCCGATACACTGAAGTTAGCGTAGGCGATTAAAATATATATAAAAATAATTTTGCCTAGCCCGCATCGTCAAAATCAGAGCGGGCTTAACAAACAAATATAAATAAAAGCTGTATAGAAAGGAAATTTCATATTTCTGAAAATAAAAAAAAAACAACAACAAAAATGAAGAAAGGGAAAGCAAAAGGGGGGGGGGGGGGTACTGAAGTATACATGCAAGCTATAGAGGTGTTTGAAGACAGAGATAAAATTTCTTTTATTTTTATTGTACATCTTTATCCTCTCTCATTTGTTCATTTTACTACTGCTTGATAATTTGCCCGGCTTGATAATTTGGAAAGATGGACTGCGATAGATTTAGTAGAACTACTACATTTGTATGAAAATTTACTATTATGAAATGGAAAGAGAGGGGATGGTTCAGTTATATATACAGCATTTAATTATTCTCCTATGATGTGTTGTTGCTTCCTTCTAATTGTAAACGATAAGGGGTTCTAATAGTTATTACTGAATGCTATTTTATCCCCATTGCACGAAGATGATGCGGCAACACTGCTCTTTATTTTTTTTTTTTAAATGTGTCACTTAGATATTGCTACTTTACTGACCAAGACACATGCCTGACTCGGGGGTTATGACACAAATTCATCAGCCTTGTAGGTTCAAGGAGTGTTTGGAAACAGTGGCCGCAACGCGGCAGAGATGTCACCAGGTTGCGACTGTGAAATCGAATATTTCCGCCCCTTACAGACACTGCAGTTTATTAAGATTTTGCTTGCTGCAGCGCTGGCTACTGGAGAGATTCCTGCGCGCAATGCACAGTGCATTATACGCCGTTTGTATAACGGAGCTTTCTATTTAGGCTAGCAGACCTTTGACTGCAGTGGGCCGTCCGTGAGAAGCGACCTTGCGTTTCATATCTTACAAAACGTTTGCGCCTATCACACGAGGACAGAGAAGGGCAGGTACAACGGCACAACTACGACTCTGTCAGTTAGGTGTATGATTATATTTTTTTTCGGATCACGAGCCGAATATCTCGTAAAAGTGGTTTACTTTTGCGTGTCCGCTACACCTAGATTTTTAATGTTTTAAGTGTAATTATTACACTTTGGTTAGTTATGCAGCCTTGAATTAGTGCTTTAAATAACACTTGTTACCTTAGGAGAATAATTATGCTTTTCTGGACATCGGCCGGGACGGATCCCTGGCGAGTAATGTGAGCCTCATTTACTGGAACCCGAACAGTTGGAATACTTTTCCATTTTTTAATGATGGTATACCTTTTATTTTGTCCCCCAAAAAAGTTAATTATGCAGAACTGAGGGCTTTAGAAAGGGGTCAAGAATTTTTATAGAACTATTTATTTGGAAGTGTAACAAGAACATTCCTCCAGCCTTTTTCCTCCATTTTACGGAGGTTGTGACAAACATTTTTCCTCATCCTGTTCCACTGAACCTATTGCTGGTCGTATTGCTTCAAAGTACCGCAAATAAAACTTAAAACTGCCTTTTTGTCTTTCTTCGCTTAGGATTGACCCCTGACTGCCAAACATTTTTCGACGAAATGACTCAAGCCTCTTGACTTCAACCATCACCGCTTTAAACCCACATTTGAAACGAAGAATATGACATCAAAGTGGCTGGAAGATGAATTGCTCTGTGCATGTACATTTGAGCGGAGAGAAGCGAAGTAAAAGCACTAATTTATTTTTTACCTGATGCATGTTTTGTGATTTCTTATTATCCGGGGTAACGGAAAAAAAGACAGAACATTTAAAATTAGGGAGAATTAACACAGAATGAACGTGAACCATGCTTTCTTCAAACCGCCGCAAATACAGCGTGTTTCGATTTACAACTAGCGGTTTCTCAATGCCTCAGGGATACAATAGACAGGAGTGCGCGCTCCCATATTCGGAAGCTCCAGCTTAAATTTCTGAACGGGCGTTAAAAGGGCTTGGATACAACAATGACGTTGAAATAAGCTTTGTTGTTCCGATAAGCTTGGGACGATTTCCTTTTTTTTTTTTTTTTTTGCATTTCTTTACAGCTATGTTTTAGGACTAGGATATGTGTGTTCTTGAAATCTGCCACATCTTCACAGACATACCAGAGGAAGATATTATGCACTGTGACTGCAGTATTAAGGGTTCTAAGAGCAACCTCAAGCCGTTTTGCATTGAAAGAAACGCTATGGCTAGTGTAGTCTTCTGAGTCGTGGTCACGGAAGTTTTTTCAATGAGGGAAGGTAATCGGCACACTCGTAATCCTTGACAGGTTTGTTGCATCCCATAGTGAAACACCGGAGATATATCTGAAATGTTAACGTTGTGGCTACAGGGGCAATACTTATATGTTATTGATGCTAACGTCAGCGTGTCTACAGGGCTTGAAGTTAGTTTACAAACACTCTTCCGCACCAAGCCGCAAAGTATGCCTTAATTTTACTTTATATTTGTATACATATTAATTTTTTAGTCTCTACGATTATGGGATAGCCTTGTCATTCGTCTTTCATTTTATTAATTTTTAAAAATTTTCCTTCTCTACAAAAAATGGCGTTCAAACATTCAAAAGGGGAGTTTCTTCTGCCGAAGGCTTCACACCGTTTAATATTATGTCGGAGAAGGCCCTAGGAAAAGCAGCGGGAGGCTATTTTACTCAGCTATGATTCTGGCTGTTAGCATTGTCTGGTGGGGAGGGCCAACGCGGCAGCGATAAGCAATGGACCACCAGACTAGGCAGGCCATCCCATATGTTCTTATCAAAAATATTTTCAATCAATTCGAGACAACTAATCTTTTGCTCAGATATTTCATTCTAGGTTAGCAGCTACAATTCCTTATGTACAAAACTGGGATTAGCTCAGGTGTCTATAGATCAACACCATGTTTACAACAGAAGCTCGCGATGCCGCAGCAGCCTGGTGATGAAAAGTAGGCTTAGTGCCTGCCCATGAAATTGTAGGGAAGCGAAAGTTTTCATAACAGTTATCTGATTTCAGGGCGCATCCATGATTTCGTTTATCGGTACAGAGCAACCAGGAACGTCCTAGAAGATACTGTGAAAGTATAAAACGCTATTTCAAAACCGCAGTATTTTTAAAACAGCTCGAAATGAATCGGGATGCGAGTTGGAAGGGCGACCCCTATAGAAACAGTTGTGAATACAACTTGCCGCAATATGTTTGTTGCTTCGTAGAGCACTAACAGAGGCGGCTGGTCGTCAAAACGTTTGGACAGAGCTTTGCAGAAGTGTGTGACGAAGTATGCTACTTCTTTCTGGAGGCAATATATTTTTAAAACGACGCTAAAGATGTCTTTCAAGGCCGTACATACCGCAGATAGGCTTGCCATCGGCTTGGTGTTTCTCTGAATTGCGCGAGCATCCCATGTAGCCTGATTGCTGCCGCATCGACTTAATCTGCTTGCTAATACGAATCGTTCAGGTATGCAGCCTCGAAAGCTACGTTCAAATAGCACTCCTCAAACGTTATGTCAAGAAAAAACAAGAAAACGACCCACTACAGCAGATGAACGGGACTTGCGTGAGCAGACGGGGGCTGTATATTAAACTGCAGTATTTAAGAGGTTATACGACCTGCGCGGCCGCATATCGGGCAACACGTGACGCTGTCATGAATGGCGATTGCTAGAAGCACCCGGCGGATAATTAACTTTTAGAGGTATGTCCGAAGTTACAATATATATTTATCCAGGGATTTTAAAATATATATTGACTTCAAATTGACGTAGCCTAGTTTGTCACATTATATCTTGAAAACATTCGCCAACATTTAACTATCGTCCGCATTTATTGCTGCTCTCCGAAACCGGAAAAATGTTTTGGTAAGTTTTTCTTTGTGTTTCTATGGGTCGTTCTTCAAACTTGTGCGTACCTATACGTTTCAATGTGTTCCAAATATACTCGTCCTCGGTAATGAGATTTCATACTTTCACAATCTGTTCTACGATGTTCGTGGATACTCTGCACTGAATGACGACATCAAAAGGGAATAGGCTTGGGCAAGTTGGTAAATCATCGTATCATCGTAACTCAGTAAGCATATAGCGCGGGAAGAACGCAGGATAAGACAAGACAGGCGTTTATTGTGGAAACAGGAGCATATATGCATAATGCATATATGCTCCTGTTTTCACAATAAACGCTGTATTGAAAGTTTAGCGCTTGTCTTCTCTTATCTTCTTCCTTCGTTCTTCCCGCACTACGCTTCCTGAGTTACGATGACGACATCACATGCGCTCTGTGAATTCAGAAAACCGCTTTCAAATCATTTGGTTCCTTGTATATACCTATGGGCGCTAAGCCTTCTTTCCACCACCGCTTTATACCCAACCTGGCGGCAGCAACGCCATCACCTCTTGCTTACGTCACAAATCGCTTTTGGTCTGTATGCTGGTCTGTATGTTGGTCTATATGTTGGTCTATGCTAGTCTATATGCCCGCGCGAATTGAGCCGCAGCCCGAACGATGGTCGACACTGAACAGAACTGTTTATTGTCAAGAATCGCAGTCATACACCCTCGCGTATTGGTAGGGTTCCAGAAGGGGAGACGGAACATGGGCGGTGCGAACTTAAGACAGGAGGTGTGCGCGTGCAGCTTTCTTTGCAGCAGAAATCAAATGAATTAGCGCTGTTTGTTTTTTTATTTTCCCATGATGCCTGATGGAAAATGATATTACATTTTGAGATATTTAAATAGCTAGACAACATCATCTAGACTTCAATTTTCGGAGATAAAAACAGGCATTCGAAAAGTTTAGCAGTTAGGAGACTAATATTAATCCCCAGGTTAAGCACGCTTTACTGCGTGCCGCCTCATGCAATCATACCAACAAAAAGAACCTTCGTGATATCCACAGTGGTTTTCTACCGCAACTGGTACTGTGGTTCCATTAATAAATGCGATAACTGCGTCCTATGAGGTAACTTGAAGAAGGGAAATGGCGAACATTACCTGAGCGGCTTTAGAGTACAATAAAATTAGTGTTTATTTGCCTATCTTTACATTTTTAGACGAGCGGTTGCTCGCCCGCAGCACTGATTTGGCATGGTGGTAGCGTAACTTAGAAATGCACACATATATGTTGGATAAAAGGAAATCTATCATAAGGCTTGTCCTTCGCCTATGTATAAAACACAAACAATCCTACTGTTAGTTTAAATAGCAAAAAAAAAAAACATAACGCCGAAGCACATAAGAGGCCATAGCAAATATTAAAATGAGGGCATCTTGTAAGACACTCATTGAAACAATGTAGCTATGTAAAGCAGCTCGCAGAGAAAACACTGCAGAAAATTTAGAGTTTTTTCCTTACAGTATGTCCATACTGAGCGCGAAGCTCTCTTTAAAACATCATTCATTTTTTTTCTCATTTAGTGAAAGCTGGAAATAAATAACAGTCTTACTATTTCCAAACAGAAGGCGAGTATGGGCGAGGAGATAGGGCTCTTTATGTCTCCTCATATAAGCGCATTCTTATCATTTTTCATTGGTGTGATCATATGCCAGTTGTCGATGTTGTTCCTTGTTACTGCTTCAATTCCTGAACTTAGCGGGTATCCGTAAATAAATAGATTTTATTAATTCTAGACCCATGTCAAACATTCACACCGGGTTCCCCAAAGCACTGTATACTATGACAGGTGTGTTTTACTCCGAAATACTCACGTTATCAGCTCCGACTGGTATCAGCTGCAGCTGTGTCTCGAAGGCCTGGCTCCAGTGCTTGGCTAGTAAACTGCATATAGCTGCTTCATCAGTGTCAGACAGCGTGGGGACGGTCCAAGCTTCCGCAAGTGCGCCGCGCTCGCTGCAACTGATACACCTGATGGTCACCAATAAATTTGAGTAATATTTTATTCTAATGACTAATGATTATTGTGGCCTGCAGCGTGACAACGGTCATTTCGGGCATGATTTGCGCTTTCAGCGCGATTAAGATGCTAGCGCGTAGTGGTACAGCTTTAACTAAGTCGACCGGTTGTACAGTGTCAATCACGCTTAGCGGAATCAGGGCTCCACGTGGCTGCGCATGTGCGGAGAATCTGCGTGCCCAAGCCAGTAGTAATTTCACGTAAAATGGCGGATAACATGAGGAACACGAAGCACTACTTCAGGGTTCAAGTAATCGTGCTCTGCTCAGCATTGATTCTTAACTGGTTATGTGCAATGGCTCAAAACACGTGTGTGGCCAAGCGGAGCCGTGTTCACGCGGAGCCGTGTTCATGCTAAGTGTGATTGACACTGTACATTTTTACAGAGTTGTATTTACATAAACGGGAGCCCACGCTAGGAGGTGGTTGCTGCCTTCGAAGCGTTGTTGCATCCGACGTGGCCGCACATCGGAGGAAAATTGCGCATGTGCAAAGGAACCTGGAGATGCTGCTTCACGCTGGCTGTTATTTTGCAGTGATGCGATGTATGTCGGGTCGGACGCACTGGCGCGCTGAAGAAAGTGCCTAATGCTCACAAGCTCACCCTAACTCCGCAAGAGTGGACGACCCTTTATACATAGATCACTTTTAACATAACCCACGATCTGCTGTCTCACAAAGATTACTTTCGAAAATCCCATGGAAGGCACCAGACGTTAATTCTCGTAGGCAAAGCGCAATCAGCATACATGTTACTTTGAGCGCATGTTCTCGAGTCATCGTCATATATAGGCCCGTAGGTCGGAGAAAGCCAAATGGCGTATACTCTTTTTGTGCAAATTACTCTTCAGGGCTTTGCCGCCTTCTTTATACAGCTCATGCATTGCACTGCGCAATGAACCTCCACAGATCATATGTAGTGCATTTCAGAGTTACCTAATATTTTCTTGCAGCTTAAGTTCACAAAGCATTCACTCTGCTCTGCGTGATGTACCAACACTGCTGAGTTTATTGTAGACTTCCTCAAAGTTCTACTCTCTTTTGATTACACATGCATTCCTCCGTTTTATTTATTTTTTTTTTAATAAATGCGAATATTGCTCCGTGTGACGCAAGCGCGTGTTGAAGCAGCAAGGCGATGACGCGGTGGCTACGCTGGTGAATGCCCTTAAGGCTTTGTTGCAATATTTGTCATCGCGAGTGGTCCACTGAGCTGTCACCACGTAGAGACCCACTCGCGACGACATCCTGCCTCTTTTCCCACACCGTTGCCCGCGGGACTGTGAATACGCTCGCTGAAAGGAAATGAAGAAGAAGAAAAAGAAAGAAACCACTGGGGGGGTCTTCTGTTTGCATCTGTGCTGTTTGGAGCAAGAGCGGACCTGGAATGCGAAACTCGCTGAAGGACGACGTGTCTCGATTGCTGGAGCATTTCTCAGCTGGTGACCTGCTAACGGAAATACGACGCTCACAAAAAGAAGAGGTCCTTTTCAGCATTTACTGCGCGCTATCGTCGCCATAACATTTACACATTTCTTTTTGAACAGCCTTGAGGGGTACGACGCTGTGAGCGTATACAGCGCGCCGTGCTTTAAAGAAGACAACTTTGCATGCGTTAGGCGCTTGACGTAAAAGCCTTCTGCTGCCTTATTTTATAATCCTCTTCAGCCAAACCTCTCCGCATCACACTCTCAGGAGGTATTTTGCCATCTCCGTTAAAAATAAAATGGCAATAACAGCTTTCCAGCATCACCTCAGTCTTCTCCACTTTCTCACTGCTGCTCTTAACTCCCTTATTCCGACGTTCTCTGGGAGCAGGCGCGCCTCATCCTATAATGGAAACTATGAGCACACTCTTATTGAACATCGCTATTTTGGCTACTGATTCAAAATGGAAGCCCTATATTAATCTTAAACTATTGCTGAATGGGCTCTCATAGAAATGAATAGCTTGCAGCGATATCTCTTAATAAAACTTAAGCGCCGGGTACTGTTGCGTTCCCAGGCACTGGTGGCCTATGGACCCACGAACTGCTGGATTTATTTGCGCCGCGAGCGCACCAGCCGACCATCCGCTCCAATCGTCGAGGGCCCGGTGCTCTTGTGACAAGAAAACTGTCCATTTTCTAACACTTTTACATGTTTAGTAGAATTACGAAGAGCCCTGTCGCCTTTCTTTCTCCCTGCACTGGAATTCCGGGGTGTGCCCGGTCGGCCGCCTAGGGACAGCTGCTTCCTGAGAGCCGCGTTTGGCTCACATCCTGCTCAAGAGAGCATTTCTCCGGACGCGGCGGGAAACGGCTGCCGGGGAGCAAGAATGAGGAATACACGGAGAGGAAGTAGGCATGATGAGGCTGGAACGCGTCTTTTAAGCGGTTTATTCACTAACGATGCAATGAGAAGAATGTTTCTGGGGAAATGAACCAAAACCGAAGGCACCAAATGGTACAGAACATTAGAAGGCATAGGCTCCACTGTTTAGCACATTAATCAGCGGAAGTTGTGATACCTTCGATTAAGTGATATTCGCGACTACTATTTCATGACCCGCCGAGCTGGCGTTGTGTTTAGAGGGCGTGCTGAACTGAACAACGTGTGACTGAGTCCCGGCGAGGTTGTCGCTTTTCGATGCAGGCGAAATCAAGGCGCCCCCAGTGTTCCGTTCTCCGCTTTCTTCCATTTCAGATTGGTCAAATCTAAGCTCCCTCTCTATTTTGCTTTGTTACACTTTTTCTTCATTCGGAAGAATTACCTCATCAGTCGCGCCTAAATTATTCGGCTGTAATTGATGTAACGAATTTTATAGCTTCGTCCTAGTATAAATATTCTCCCTCGTCTTCCTAATTATGTTTCTGCTCTCTTTTATTCCGTTTCCCCAGAGAGATTATATGACTGCAGAATCTCCTTTGCCGCCCCCCCCCCCTCCCCCTTCCCGTGCTATTTTTTTTTGTACAGTTAGGCACTTAAGTAATCCATTGATCAGTGCGCTGTTTCATTTTACCGGCAGGAGTTTATGTACTTGTACTTCCGTTTGCCGATAGGATTCCCATTTTTTGTCTGTTTGGTCTTTAGAAAGCTCCACCTTGTTTCGTTCTATGTGTTCTCTTGAAGCCATGCGTTTTCGTTCGATCGCCGTATGATTTCAGTAATCCGCCGGCTTTGAGGCTGGTATTTCATGCGACACCTGGCGGCAAAAGCAGCAATCAGCTGAGAAGGTTCCCTGTAGCAGGTGTTTCTCGCCTTTTTAAAGGTAATTTGCTAGCGCGGCTTTTATGCGCTTGTAAAATGTCAAGAGATCGATCATTACAGCGAATTTGCGGCATTCTGACACATCCTGTCATAAAGGATTCGGTGCATATCGATCTCCGTGGATCCAAAGTACAGGGCACCGCTAATAACTCTCTTTTCACGTCATCTGCAATGGATAGGTTGCTTCTTTCCTGCTCAGTAACTAGCTCCTTCTGAGCCACGGAACTCCTCGTTTTCATACCTTAATTTTTGCTTAAGCTTGCCGTTCCAGCCAGACGTATCATCAGTACACCCAGGCAACGGCCGCGACAACTGTAGTCAAAACGCATTTCAGACTTCGCTGCAAAACATGACCTTGTGCCTAATGCGTGATTGCAGCACATATAAAATTAATTCTGTTGCATCAGCTCTTAGTTAGCCAGCAGTAGGGAGCTCAGTTGTCCACTTGCTTCACTGTGACTTTGTCCGCATCCAGCCTGAACCGCGTACACTGTTAGTTCACGGAGAATAACTGCTTGTTGGAGTTATATTCCTCAAAAACTGGGGAAAATGACTGAAACGAGCGCTTGTCGCGTCAAGGTGTTAGTTGTCGAATGCTTGGAGCACTTCGTATCTCATTAGCTACTGAAGTAGATGCGAATAATGTGCGTACACAAGCGAGTCCGGAATCAGCTTCTGCCTTCATAACACGGCGGCATTTCAATTAAGTAGTGTGGACATCGAGCTCTTATTTCACACACACACACACACACACACACACACACACACACACACACACACACACACACACACACACACACACACACACACACACACACACACACACACACACACACACACACACACACACACACACACACACACACACACACACACACACACACACACACACACACACACACACACACACACACACACACACACACACACACACACACACACACACACACACACACACACACACACACACACACACACACACACACACACACACACACACACACACACACACACACACACACACGCACACACACACACACACACACACACGCACGCGCGCACACACAAACGCACACGCACACACACACTCACACAAACACACACGCGCACACACAAACACAAACACACACACGCACGCACACACACACAAACAAACACACAAACGCGGACGCACACACACACGCACGCACGCACGCGAGCGCACACACACACACACAGATATATATATATATATATATATATATATATATATATATATATATATATATATATATATATATATACATATATATATAGATATATAATCCTTGGCACACAATGTAGATTGTGCAGTGAGGCAACTGTGACCGTTATTATTCCGATGCCTTTTAATCTGCTGTCATGTTGGAGGACAGTGCAAGGCAGGAACAATTATGGAGGTTTGACTCTTCTTAACCTAAATACCGAGCGAGAGCTGTGTTTCTATGATAAAATAGTCGCAGACGGCCCCGCTGGGCTCTCGTTCGTATATGAAAGGCGGTTTTGCCTCTATTTATACACCCGTGTGACGTGTACGGTCACATGACCGATGGCGTGCAAGAAATACGACTTCGAAGCGTCATACCGTGGTGAAGGTCAAAGAAAGTAAGAACTCAAGGACATTTGGATAATTGGTTATCAGAATATAAAGCCGCCTACTTTAAACGAACTAAAAGTTCCTGGCTTCAAGGTCCAGTTGTGCCGCCCGATTACCTTCGTGCAACCTGTCCTAATAGCGTTCTCGCTTTAAAGAATTATGCTTATGTGCATCGCCTATTTTGTTAATTGCGTGCAACTCAGAAACCTTTCCTAGACATTTACCATACGTAGTCACTGACATATAATCGACATTATAAACGCCTCAGATGACCGCCTAGGGAAAGTGACGGGGCGAGTCCGATGACGCACATCAAAAAGCCAACATACGCACCAGTGTTCTCGTCAATGCACATAATATGTTAAAATGTTTTTCAGCACAACATTTTCTCTGAATGAATCCGGTATCTTTAGCTGTAGTTGTGATGTGCGTCCTCTAGTTTCTGCGTAATATCCACAAGGTAATCGCAAGTATTACCTCACTTTATTTAATATCTGTTCTGACGCTGCTAAATGCTTGTTAGATTGCTACGCTCGCTGAGCCGCTGGCTGAAGCATGCTTGTCGTTCAGTCTCCCCTGGTTGCCATTCCATGCGCTTAGTTTTCTGATGCAATGCTTTTATAAATACTGCTTGCTCCACTGTATCGCGAGCTTCGAAAGAACACTTTAGACGCTCAGCTAAAACACTAGACGTAACAGCTTTCGACGCTCTCTCAGAGCACGTTGGTTACGACAGCGTGTGAAGAGCTTGTCTTTGAACGTATATTTGTCAAAATGACAGGCAAATAGCTGTCAGCATGGCACTCCAAATCAGCTTCGGTCTCAATATAAACCCTTAGTTATACCGCTGCAACTCCTTCTGTCAGGCAAAAGGGCAGAATAACATCAACCAAATCAGTATCAACAAGATAACCTTCCTGTCACGACAACCACCACGGCTTATGTCTACCCTTTCGTAACTCTTATAGTATAAAAATACTGTAGCGGTCTCATCGCATGCCCAAAATGGCACCAACAAGCCTTGTCTTCAAACTATAAGGAATCCTTCTATTCTGTAACCTAGCCCAAAATGAAAAGTCGGGTCGCAGAAAGCCTTTTCTCCAATAACACAGGTAGATTGTGTTCTGGCTCCCAATTTTAGAATCCAGAGTGGGTTCCCGGCCTGATACCTTTCCATCAAAGAAAAATTAGAAGCAACGGATTCAGTTTAGGGAGAAACTTCTGAAGCCCAACACTGACTCAGACCATTTTATGTCAGTGTCACCGCCCCATGGGCTCTGAGACCATGAAGTCCTCTCCCGTCTCTGTGCGAACCGCGTCGTCTCTTTGACAGTGGTAACAGATAAATCCCTTCGAAGGCAGTCCTACGATGTCGACAGCGATTTGTCAGATTCAGGAAGTTATTTTGCGCCAGCAGCGTCGGGCGTAAGGTTCAGGAGGAGCACCTAACAAGTTCGCACACTTGAACCAAACTATCAACGTAGGCCTGGCCTCGACTTGTTCCGTGTTCAGTTGCAAGAGAAAACCAAGAGAGAATTGCAACGAACGTAAAAAAAAAGAATAGCATTCATTGCTCCAGACAACGTGATCGGATGGTGCGCTGTAGTGACGGCAGAGCTCCCAAGAATACAGGGGATTTGTGAGTCCGAGTTTGCTGCTAAGAGCTAGACTGCTTCTATCGCCTCATATGGCCCCCTATTTTCTTATTCTAGCATGCACTCGGGCTTCTTGCTCTGGCAGTGTTCTCGATGCTTGACGCCAGTTTAAAGGTCTGGAAGAGTAAGGTCACAGAAAAAAACACAATACCCGCGACTTTACTTTATTGCAAAGAGTGTTGACTTCCCTTCAACACCTCTTTGCGCTAAAACTGTTTCATATACAGGCTGTGTCTTACTCGAAGATATCAAGCATGTCATTCTCACATTGACTACGTTCTTGCAGCGGCGCCATAGCGGAGTAACGCAGATAATCTCTATCACGTTTCGCAGTATGAGAAGCAGGAGTCATGCTCAACAAGACCAGATTCATATCCGGGTCGCAAAACTGACATTCATCGCGGAGAAGGGTGTCAGGACTGAAGAAACTAGCATGAAAGCTTCTACAGAACTGAAGGCACATACAAACAGAAGAAAAAGCTGAAAAAAAAAGACCTACCAATACCGCTCACACTCCGAAAATACCGGAAAAGTAGAGGGGGGGAGCTCTCCCGGAACGGGACCGAAATTCAATGTGGTGACGACAAACTTTTTCCCATCACTAAAATGAAATTGAGAGCATTGATTTAAAATTCCATTTATTTCTTATCTGGCTGGTTAGGCTTACTCGTGCACCTTGACATTGCCGGGCAGCCGTCACCGAGTGTTCTCGCTAAGCCGACGCCGCCGATGTAAACTAATTGGCGCCCGCGGCTTACGTTGTCTCTCGGCGCAGTATTTAAATATCAGCGATTGTCTCATCACACTCCGGCGCCAACTCCAGCCTAAAAAGCGGCCATCTGCTCTTCTAGTCGTGCGCCTGGTATGTCGCGCTCGACGCTCATCCGACGCCAACCGTCAGCCTTCGACATGTGTGCTTCCGGGTGAGTCGGCGCCGTAGAATCAGAATCAGAATTTATTCAATGCAATTACTGAATACAAAGATTTTCGTAAATGCAGGAGGAGGTCCCAAAGCCAATGGCTGCACAGGGGACCTCCTTGAGAGGCTGTGTTTGCTTGTGATGTTTTGATAGTTGAGTTGTGATTGGATAGTTGGACTGGGCGGGGCTTTCAGTGTTGGCTATGTGAGGTGCACGCGAAGGGTATGGAGGTATGGAGCGGGCAGGTACAGCTCCAGAGAGGGGTCGGGGGAGGGGGAGAGGGTCTTTCACGGAACGGTGTGAAAATGTGAACTTAACCGAGATATTAGGGGGCGTTCTTGCACGCGTGGGGGCGCTTGCTCGGAATTTTACAGTTCTTGGCATGGCGACATAGCTTGCTCGTTTTTATCTATGCCTTTTATGCACTCTGCAGCCTCTGCAATGCTACTTCGAAAAACCGTGAGCTATATAATTTATGATGTAGAATATATATCGCGCGCAGCAACAAGATTTGGGCAAGTCGGAAAAACGGCTGGCAAGCATACTACCTGATGCCATTTATGAATTAGCAAAAAAAGCAATTTTATCAGCAAAGGCTTCACCTGCTTGATCATTTTCAAACTAGGGGCCATTTTTCTGGATAGGGAAGCCAAGCGGCACTTCGTAGTCAGTACCTATATCTCTCGATGTTTGACCTATAGTCTGGAACACGGTATTCTCGTGTGCAGGAACAGGTGGCCACATACTTCGCCGTTTGACTTATTTGTCTCGAAATTTCTCGTAGGACCTGATCACAGATCTTCCGCGCCAATTGTCTTGTAGGAGACTCTCGGATAGGAATGATAGGAACACTTCTCATACGCATAATGAACTACAGCTATGGCGTGGACCTGCGCACGTGACAAGCAGCACATATAACCTGCCACCGCACCGCTTCAGCCACGGAACACTTCGCAGTGAGACTGCCCCTGATTTCTTGTTTTCAGTGCGGCTAGCCATTACGTGGTTCCCAGTTGTGCAAGAGAATTTTTTCTTGTGGCATGCTAACCATAGCAGATCGTATTAAGCAGTAATTGTTCCGCTAGATGTATCACGACGGCAATCTGTTAAAAGGTGAGTGGAGAAAACCAGCAGGACATACCACGGCCAGATTCATATCACACCACACCGGTTGTCTTTCGCACCACGTCACTCAGGGAATAAAATAGCACGCTAAGAGCATCAGCTGTTAAGACGCAAACATTGAAGTAGTTAGGTACAAAGGAAAAAAAAGAGCTACTTGTTACATCATATACTGTCGCAAATTGATGGTAATTTGTTTCATTGAAAATATGGACCCACCTTCTCCACCCTCTAATCTGATCCACAATATATAAACTATGAAAGGCTGCTTCCCTGAGAAAGCATTTCATTACTCTTTGAGATGTTTGTTTTCTCATAATCGAAATGGTCTCTAATCAGTGCACAGAATATGACGCTTGAAAGCCCAAAATGCCAAAGATATCCACTCATTTCTCAGGACAGTGTAAGAGAATTTCTAACCAAATAATTTCACGGGGTTGAAATTTAAGATAGCTGAAGCTGACAGTTATAAAGATTGCCAGATGGATTCAAAATTTAGAGCACGAAAAGAAGGCACAGAAAATGGCTACTCGTACGGAGATAGCTAACTTTGTGTATGAAACAAAGAAAGCTAAAATCTTAGATTCTACAGCTTTCATACTTCTGCTACTCGAAGTCTACGTATCTCATTAGATTCTCGATTAACAAATATTTTCCTAACACCGCATGGCGGTCCCTCAAAAACAGTTGTGGAAAGCTGCAGCATATAGAATTATCGTAGATAGAGATAACTTCACAAATAATGAGGTCCTTGCTTCTATGTCCAGCTTTCATAGATTTCAATTCTCATTTTGAGGTAGCTCTGAAGTATTTAAGGTGCCATATGAAAATATTCAAAACAATTGCCCAGTTTTCCGATGCGCTTCGAAATATTCACTTTATTTCTTTCCTTCCTCCTACGGACTAGTTAAGACCATCATAGGAAAGAAATGAGCAATTTTTATTTATCACAGCGCAAACGTTGTTAGCAAAACACTAAGACCTTCCTAAGAGGAGCTCTGCACATATATTGACAATTTACAACGTAATTCTGTATTCAATGCTCATAATGTCTTGTGATAGAACTAGTCGGCCAGAATATGAAGAGGCAGCATTTTGGCCCGAGCTCTAAGCAATCATAAACACCAAATCCAACGCTGGGCGGGCGCCGAAACTCGTAAAACGAAGAATACAAATCTAACAACGAAACTGGTGTATGTAAACAGATAAACATTGATACATAAAAAAGAAAATAAATCAATTAAAATCAGCATTATCGCGATGGCGTTAGCGTAAGGAAAAGAAGCTAGATACCACGTCCCCTTCACTGTTTACTTTCCATGGCCCGTATTTATATAGCGCCGTTACGTGAGTGATTAGAAAACCGTAAAGAGGAGGTTTATAAGGAGCTTCTTCTCTATTTCTCCATTAAGAGGGAGGCTTGGATAAACGGTGAATCTACGATAGAAACCTTGGAAGATGGTAAACCAAATTTTAAAGCAATATATTGCTGCAGACCGGAGGTACCACATGCTCAGGATTGCGGGCACACGTGTGCTCTTTATACAGGGTGGGAAGCCCAAAGAGGAATGTTATGGGACGTAAGATACCATATTATAGGCGGTAGGGATCAGAGTTCTTAAGTGATTGCTATTTAGGGTGCATTTATTTTTTTTTTATTATTGAAGATGATTAGAGAGAAATCTTTGACTTTTTACTCAATAAAATAACCTTCGGCGCTTTCCGGAATGCCTTTTCGGAAAGTCTGGAAATCATATCTCTTTACTGGCGAAAGCCAATTGTCTCCGAAAAGGAGTGCAGTATTTGAAATAAAATTTTAATTTTATTTCAGGCATATGAACTAAGCAGAAATTGAGTATACAGGAGTAGGTTCCAAGGCAAGAAAAACGCCGGCAAGACCTCCCATAATATCAGGCACAGTGCGTAAAAATACTGTACAGCGTGAAAAAAAAAAAAAACACAGTTATTAAAATACGAGTGCGCATCGATTAAATGTATAGGGAAAATGAAAAAGAGCGGCAGCTGTAACAGAAAGGCAAAACTGTTCACAAGCCCTTTTATATCCGTGATGTTTGCTGTAAAAAAGGCTATTGTTTTCCATACATTCTGCAAAATGCTTTGCGATCATATGGTCCAGAAGTTTACAGACCGTGCAAGTGATTGAAATGGGACGGTATTTATGAACAAGAAGATTGTCACCTGCTTTGAAGACTGGTACCACTCTCGCCAGCAGCCAGTCATGTGGTATTTAAATAATAGCCGAGAACCTTGATACCCGCCCACCCACAGTGGCGTTTTAGGAATTAATTGCTTATGATATCAGGATCCGGTGATTTATTGCTGTGGATTTTGACAAGCAGTGCCATTACGCCTTCTTTTGCATGCCGAGCTTGCTTTTACCAATAGAGAACGCAGTTGGCTATCAAACATTTTTTATTTATGAAAGGAAAACATGTGTGAAAAAAATGATTGAATTCTTCTGCACCCTGTACAGGCTCACTAGAAGTGTTCCGATTCAAGAAGGCGCTTTTAAATGCCCTTTAAGTACCACTGATGTGAAGTTGCCATGCACTCGGTTAGAGTATCATAAAAATTGCTAGCCTTTTTGGCTCACTTCGTATAATGCAAGTCATGTTTGCAATCGGTGTAGTATTCCTTGGATTAAAAAGAAAGCACTCCGTGTTCCACTAAAGACACTTCAGCTCTTTTTACGCAAGCGATAGCCACATACTCCCAAAGACGAGATATTTTTTGGAAAGAGGTTTTCAACGTATTATTTTGGGTATTTTTTTTTTTTTGATGCCGTAATAAAAATCAATACATCCACAGATCTTTCATTCGTAGGATTCTATTCTTTGCAATCAATTCTTAAATCGCTTCCACTCAATATTAAGTCAATTTGTCCAATTATTCTGAGTTTTGAGAACATTCAGAAAGACACTACTGATATGCATCTGAAGCTTGGACCATCCACAAAAGTATGTAACCGTACTGTTCAGTGACCTCACAAATATTAAAAAAGAAACAAATTACACCAATTTGATTGTTTAGGAATGTCTTGAAGTGAGAACGTAGGACAAACTTCAGAAGCAAAAATCGCGTGCGGATAGGAGGCTCTGACAATTTATATCGGTATGTTCATAATATTATTTTATGTTATCATATCAACCAACTTTCTCTAAGAATGTTTTCAGAGCCACTGCGCATTGGATTTAAAAAGGTAAATTTAACTATTCCCTTCGAGCATAGACCCGAAATTGCACATGATTGTAACATGGCTTAACATAGTATGCAGTGTAAAAGCGCAAGTTTGGCGTGCTTTAACTTGGTAGGCCGTAGATGTAAATGAAGCGCTCGCTGTCTTCTCGCCATTCCCTGCCAGAGGTACACTCGCGAGAAAAACCATGAGCGTTTTGTGGTAGTCGTGAGGAGCAATATAAAAGGAAGTCCCCATTTCAACCACGCCGTGCTAACGTGCCTGCGTGGCTTTAGGCCACCGTGTCTAACGCGGGAACCAAGGGTCCTCGAAGGTTGCATTCAGTTCTTACTCTTCTGTCGCAGAGAAAGACTGGTTGTCATCGTCCGCCAATGCGAACGACGTAGAGAATTTGTCACTAACTGCTAGTCGAATGGCTGGCAGGCGCAAACCGTTGAGGCACAGGGGCCACTTTACACTCACACCTGATCTAAACGCCAGCTTTGATGCACTGGTCAGCAGCATGCAAGGAACTCTGAGAGTGCGGATAATAAACAAATGTGTTGAATTGTTTGTGGAATTGCGAATTGTGGTGCTGGTGGAGAATCTTGAGAGTTCCTTGGACGGCCAGAAGATAAAATAAGTCGATATTGCCGACCATAAACCCTGACGGCTCATTGGAGGGTCAAATTCTAAAGTTAAAGCTCAGCTACTTTGGTCATCTGATGAGAACCGAGGAGTCGCTGGAGAAAGATTTGATGTTGGGAAAGGTTGAGGGTCGCCGGAGAAGGGGTAGGCAGCGAACGCGATGGTTAGATGGCATCCTCGAGGCGCTGCAGATGAAGTTATGTGATGTTAGGAAGATAGTGAGAGACCGGAAAGCGTGGTGTGATATGGTCCATAGGGTCACGAAGAGTCGGACACGACTGATCGACTGAACTGAACTGAACTGATTAACCGAAGGTAGAAATCAACAGGAAGCGTAGGTTAAAGCCATGTTACTCAGTGAGAGTACAAAGCTGCAAACGCGACACGGAGGAGGCGTACGCAAGTAATCTCAACATAATAGGGGAATAATAAAATCATACAATGAAATAAAGGCTGTAGGTTATGAATTTATACTCTTAGATGAAAAATAAATGACATAACCTGATGATTCGCATGCTGGGATCACAGTGAAACGAGATCGACGCCGTAACGCTGTGTCGAAGGTGACCAGCTTGGTGCGATGAAAATGCGCGTTTCGGAGCCTGTAATTTACCACCAACGCGCCACCAACGAATAATATACCCTATCCCACCGCCTCTTCGGTGCCGTTCACGGCGCTCTTTATTAGCCACGCACAGATCGTCAATAGATGACCGAAAGCGGGACAGACTTATCACTGCAATATCGATCTTAGCGCGGTTTCGTCAAGTTCCAGCTTCAGAGCTACGAAATCAGCAAGCACCTGTCTCGGCCGCATACGGCTCCAAAATAAAGTTATTGGCGCTGATGGGTGATACAGTGGTGGGCCTGTTCAAACTCGTAAAATAATTCTCTTGCACTAAAATAGCAAAATCAAAATTTTCCTATGCTGTGGAAGCTTAGGTCATTGCAGTCAACGTTTCTCTATATATATTGTACACTATCTCACATTTGCCCCCCCCCCCCCCCCCCCCCCCTGGGTCTGGTGATAACATCGATACTGTTAAGACTCGGTGGTTTTTCGAAAAAAAGTGAGCAGTTCCTCGATCTCCGCCTTTAAGGATATGGTGCAATAGCTTGCATAAATCTCATCTATGGCCCCTCTTGCGGGTTCAAGTTCGAGTAAATGCACTTCGTCTGCTCACTTTATCGCGGTCCTGCCAATTTTGTCTCTATTATCTCTCGCATATTCGTTAGCATACCACGCAGCTACCCAGCTGTGTGAAGGACAACCCGACATAGATGCCTGTAAAACTCCTCTTTAACCTTACCGTACGAACATGCCTGATCAAATCACCGAAAGCTAGGGAGAGGTTTGATTCGCATCTCATCCAGCTGTTTCAAAAAAGAAGCCCGAGTTTACAACGCCTGACAAGACATTTGGATTCGTGACTGCGCACAAACCGCCAATCTGGCCCCCTTTTTAGTGCAGCTAAATGTGCTCCTGTTCGCCCAGTGGAAACCGGTATAACTATCTCCTACCGGAGCCATGCCTGTGGGTTCTCGTTCAGAACGGTGACAATGCCGGATTTAACAAATAATGGACGTTCTCGCGTTAAAACTATACTGGAAGGAATCTAATGTCTCTCATTAGGGGGCATATATCATCTTGCCGCTGGACACACCAAAGAATGATGTTTAGAAAAATGAAGCAACAGTCCGTACAAAATAAAACAAATAAAAGAAAAGGCAGTTTAGAAAATAGAAAAAACGCTGCAGAATAATCAAGTAACAGTACAAATTTGATACATGTCCCATAATCCAGCTACAAAGTAGATAAACTGCAGCTACACCAGCATTGTATATAGTTCTGGTCTCATCGGAATCACATTGCCAATTTTATCGACAGCCTATTTCGGTCGGCGCCAATGCGAGTCTCAGTTGTTTATTGAACTTTTGTTGCTTGAAATGAGAGCACCGAAAATGTGCGCCCTTCTCAGCTCGGAATGCCTACGGAACACTGGCAAGAAGTGGCACTTGTATCCTCCCTTTCAATACAATTTCTTTAAACGTGAGCCCCTCTAAAAAATATAACATGCGAAATTCCCGGCGAACATAGTAGCTCCTGATATCCAGCTCTGGGCACAGAACCTTTTTTTTTTTTTCATTTAATGATCAGACTGGAAAGACTTTCGCGAACATTGCTGCGTAAACCTGAGAGTCGGAAGGCTTACTTCCGGATATAACCAGAAAACTAACGTATGGCGCTCTTCTGCACTCAGTAAGCAAAGGTAGATGTGTTGTATATACCGGGTGTCCAAACTCACATTAGCCAAGAGCTCAAAAATAAAATATTTGAAATAGGCCACAGAAACCACTTGTATGCAGTTGCCAGCGGTCTGGCGCACCACAGGCAACTTTATTTTGCAATACCTAATTAGTAATTAAAATAATTTTTATAATTTACCAAGTATTGCTTCTAGACAATAAATGTGATCTGCAAAGTTGGACAGCACCTTCTGAAACCCCCATTCCATTTATTTCTCAGAAAGAAGGCTCACGTGTATCATATTCCAAACTCTAAAGGAAGCCCGCGAAATATAGAAATATCAGGTGACTAACGCACTCGTGCGCCACTGTTGGGGTGCTCCCGATAGTGGTCTGGGTGAAAGACATTAGCTGCGGCCGTGACCCGCCAGCTCAGTCCCAGCGATAGACTATGTTGCCGACGGTTGCAGCCAGCGCGGTGAGCTCGCTGCGACTAGCACCGTCATGTGCGCCGACAGTCTGAAGCCATGGAGGAACGAAACAACTAAGAAGAGGCCCTTGCCATTCCCAATGCATTGTAGAAAGTGGGGCGGAAGTGACGTCCAAATTTAGAGTTAGAGCCAATGGGCCATGCTGCTATGAAAACTCGGGCCACTAACAACCGCGTTGCTAAAGGCCCGGGGCACCCGAGGTATGTGAGCGTCCGGAGAAAGAAAATGCAGAGGGTAAAGGAGGAGAGACATGCAGCATCCGGTCGCAGCGCGGCCGCGCCGGATTCAAAAAGGGGACGTCAGGGCCTCTCCTAAGTTGTTTCCTTCCTCCATGCCTGAAGCGGACGAAGCAATCACCGCAGACATATCAGCCTGCCGCTGCAACGGGCTCGTGGAGCTAAGGCCGCCGTTGACTTCGTTCTCTGAAAAGCAGGTTGAAAGCAGTACAATTGTGGCGCACGATTGCACCAGTCACGTGATATTTTTTGTATTTCGCGGGCTTTCGTAAGAGCTTGGAAAAGCGATACACGTGAAGCTTCCATTATCGGTAATAAATGGAAGGGGTTTTTAGAATGTGCTCTCTAACTCTGCAAATCTCTTTAATGTCAAGTCATCATCATCATCATCATCAGCCTGATTATACCCACTGCAGGGCGAAGGCCTCTCCCATATTTCTCCACTTAACCCGGTTCTGTGCTAGCTGCATCCACTTGACCCCTGCGAACTTCTTAATCTCATCCGCCCACCTAACTTTCTGCCGCCCCCTGCTACGCTTTCCTTCAATGTCAAGTCAATAGCTAGTAAATTAAAAATTATCCTAACTACTAATTAGTTAACTGCAAAATAAAAAAGTTCCTTGTTGGGCGCCAGATGGCTGGCAGCTGTATACCAGTGGTTTCTTTGGCCTACCACAAATGTTTCATTTTTTAACCCCTGGCTAAAGATGCTTTAACACCCTGTAGAACTGAAGACTTGTTTGCATTCTAATGAAAGGAACCACGCTTACATTATGGGAATCGTGAAGACAATACTGAGCACAGACTAGCTCGGCGCGCAGCTGTCCGTAGACGGGGTCACAGTGCTCATCAAAGGCCGTTTCTATGCAACCGGCAGAGTCTCAGCGAAGCGTGAAATTAAACCTGCTAGCTAAAGTGTGGTCCGTGCTTCATGGCTTCCTGATCTTTGCACAAGAAAGCTCTTGCTATCGCTTATTTCGACTTTGGTGATATGCTTACTGAAATCCAATTACACGACTATTGCGGACGGCGGGCTTCCTCTGCAGCAGAGGAGAATAAAATACACGTGGACACCGCACTGAATAACATAGAAGTCCACTCTTGTATAAACAAAAACGCTGGTATTGTTGGTCGTCGAAACATTCGCGGAAAAGATTTCCAAAGGCCGGAAGTGAGTCCCTACTTATCATAGAAATTGTGACCTTGATCAAATAAAGTCTGTTGTTGATTTACGTCCCCGCAGCTAAGAAGTGCTAATTGTTTTATCTCCAAACTTATTTATTACCAAGGAAATAAATCTGTTTTTGTGTGCTCATCGCGAAGGCTCGAACACTGGGGCCGAATGCACGAAAGAGTTCGCTTTAGAACGCGTTCGATTTCCCTCTCGCCACCTCGCTTCTTTGGCCGTGTGTCGCCATCGTTGAGGGTGACGTCAGTAGATTTTAAAGACGTCACAAGACATGTCAATCAGCTGAAAGCGAACTTGTTCGATTGCGGTGTCCGGAACCGCGCAAGTGTCGTTCATTGTAGAGCGAGAAACATGCCGGTCCCTCCCGTCTCCCCTTTTTTGTTTTTCGCGTTGCTCAGTGAATGTGACCGGCGCCTTCGGCGGTCGCGCAGACAATTCAGGCTTTCGAAGAGTTAAAAGTGCCCCATGGCCGAACGAGGACAAAAACGCACACAAGGGAGCAGAAACTACTCTGCGCGCTGCGACAAACGTTGACAACTCTACAAAATTAATTGTGTATTATTTTATAAACTCTAATTAATACATTTGGAGTACTGTAGCCAAATACATTCATTAGGAGCTCAAGAACGCTCTGAAGGTAGCATAAGGCTCCTTAAAAGATAAAAGAAATCGAGATGAAACTGCCGTCATGCCAAGCCGGTTGGCCATTGTCTGCCCCCTCGTCCTTCCATACTTTATGTTCCCCCTTCTTCCCTCATGCCAACGTCAAACTGACGTCACGGAAAAACGAACGCATTCCAAAGCGAACTATTTCGTCGATTCGGCCCCTGTTTAGTACTCCTCAAAATGTACAAAAGAGCAAGAAAACGTTTTTTTATATAGTCCCTTGATATGAGCGCCAAATTTTTCTTTTCCACTTCAGTTCTCCAAAGTTTAGAAGCCGCCGATAGGGAATTAATAATGAAAAGAAAAAAGAAAGAAAACAGGAGTCTGTTGCGCATGATCCAGTTAGAAAACTCATATCTGATAATAAGGGTCGTGTATCGTCCGCCTAGTTGCGATATCGATCAGTTACGTGCTCTAAGTTATTACACTACGACAATCTTTCTTCTTCAAACGTTATTTCTACGGGCGATTTTGACGCACCTGGCATCGACTGATCATCTGTGACAGTAAGCGGACATGAACTGTCAGTTGGAAGGGGGCTGTTACACTTTTCACTGTCTTGCGGCTTAAGTCAAGTCGTTCGAGAGTGCACTCGGCAGGCGGCAATTCTAGACTTGGTCTTCCTCACCCTATCTCTTGTTAACAACAGTTAGGAGTGCATTGTGATTGAAGGGGTGTCCTATCAAAAATTCGTCTTAGTTTCAGTTCCTTCCACCATTCCTAATCCTTGTTTATCTACTGCACTTTTCCTGATTTCAACCATGCAGATGATCTGGCAATCACTCACACTCTATGTGATTCCTATGGCGAGTTGAACAAATAAGTTCCAACAGTAATCTCAATCCTTTGACAAGTTTCTTCGAACATTTTGTGAAAACATGCATCCATCGCTTCATTCCTTTAAAGACAAAGGAAACTAACACTGCCACTCCCTGGATGACCAGAGACTTATTGCATTTATCAAAACGGATTGCTAGACTACGCCGGTCGAGGCGTTCTGGCGAGCCCGTAAAGACCGGTCAGTTTTCTAGTGCCAAGGAGGAACTTCCTGTTAAAATGAATGCTGCAAAAGATTTTTATTACAAAGTTACTTTGCCTAAATTAATGAAATCTAATTCCCGCAAGTTCTGGAAGTATGTTCTACCACCTAGGTCCACTTCGGATACTCTGATCATAAACGATGTCGCCGTTTCTGAGCCGCTAACAATTGCTTCTGCTTTTAACGACTACTTCCATTCTGTGTTTACGAGAGACAACTCAGTTTTTTTGCTTTCGCTTTTAAATCACATTCATCTATGGGCGATGTGCCGGGGTCCACTCAAGGTGTGCTGAATATGATATTAAATTTAGATTCCAAGAAATTATGCGGCCCTGACGACATTCCTGCTTCATTTATTCTTCATAACTCTTTTTGGTCCAACAGATGCCTCACAGTTATCTTTAGGAAATCGCTAACAACCGGTACCCTTCCTTCTTCGTGGAAACTGTAGTCTAGGTACTGCCCCTATTGAAATCTGGTGACGTACAATTATTATCTAAATACAGGCCTGTTTCTTTAACAGCACATTCATGTAAACTGCTGAAGCACGTTATCTTTAAACATATCATGTAATTTCTTGAGACTGATAATATACTTAGTGTTTTTCAGCATGGCTTCCGCGTTGGCTTCAGTACCGTAACGCAAATGACAGAATTCGTGCATGACTGCAGTTCTCTCGTTAGAAGGGACCAGGTTGACATCTTTTATAGACTTTTCAAAGGCTTTCAACACAGTTCTGCATTCTAAACTAATGCTCTAGTTGTCTGCTGCACTAAAAAACCTGTTCCTGGTTAACTGGATTTCAGACTTTCTTTCCCAGCGCTCCCAGTACGACAATTAAACTCCATCAACTCATCTTGAGTTCATGTCTCATCTGGGGTACACCAAGGCTCTGTCCTGGGTCCTCTTCTGTTCCTCTTATAAAATAATTACCTGCCATTTAACCATTTACTAAAGCTACGCCGCAGACGACTGCGTCATACCGAACCATTAAACCCCAGTTGATCATGTTAGCCTTAACAATTAAGTCGCTGATTTCTGCAACTTGTCCAGTATATGGCAAATGAATATTAACTTTTCTAAGACTGCCTGTGTGTCAATTTCATGACGTTCTTTACATATTCATATAATACGGTCAATTTACGCAGAGAATATGAATGCAGGTATTTCGGTCTCCGGATAACACACGACATATGTTGGTCAAAACACATTGATATAGTCTGTAATAAAGGCCCCAGAAGACTCAAATATTTACATCACACCTTATACGCTGCTCCTCAAGAAACTGAGCTCATGACATATAAAACTTGCATTCACTCCATTCTCGAGAGCGCTTATGTTGTTTGGAATCCGCATAAACAGTGTGACGTCAACAAACTAGAATTTGTACAGAAAAAGGCTGTGCGTTTTGTTTGCAGGGGATTTGACATGGCTCTTTCACCATCTGCTTTTCTTACACAACTAGGCCTGAGTACACTTGCTGGCACGTCGTCATCTTGAATATTATGTACGTTTTAGTCAATTCTTCAATTTCTTCAATACATAATTATCTTACATTTTAGAAACCTTCATCTACAAGGAGCCACAGTGTCCTGAATATGTCCCCCTTTTTCGCGCTTACTAACGTTTTTAAGTATAGTTTTTTTTTCCTCATACCATTGAAGCTTGGAATTATTTACCAGGCAACATTCGCTCATAAATTCTTAGAAGCCTGTTCCTAATGTATATTTATTCTGTGTTTGCTTCGTACTGTACCTCAACCTGCAAAATAAATACAAAATTTCTCTGCTTCGAAGATTATATGATTGACAGGAGCTTGGCGCAATCATTCATTTTCTTCTAAAGATTATTCTTTATCTGAAGAAACGTTTCCTGTGCCATAACATGGCAGCCATAAAAATACCGCATTGTTATTGATACGACCGGTTCCGTTTCCTGAAGTGACACCTTGTCAGTGAAGGACGGCGTACTGGAGGACTCAAGAATAATTAAGACTATCCGACACCTCAAGTGATTCGTTAATGGGCGAAGGCCTTAGAAGGCACTGCTGTTGTATCTAATATTTCTCCTTCATCGCAGTCGCGACACTGCGATTGGCAGTTAACGCGAATGACACACCACACAAATAAATAGATTAATTAATGAAATAGTTTATGCTATATGCAATAGCACACTACTCAGAAATACTTGGCAGATACTTATTCACATACTGCCCTGGTTCATATCAGATAGAGGGAACTGAGGTGAGAAGAATACAAAATAAAATAAAGAATATTGGAGGGGAACGCACTAGCCGAAGTTTCGAGAAGAGAACTCTCCTGGGCAAAAAGTTCGTTTTGTCGGCAGTTTAAGATAAGGCTGTTGCAACATAGAGAAGACCTAGATTACGGGGAAAGTGGTTTAATGCAACAGGGGTGTCGCGTTGGGAAAGCGTGGCCAAGAAAGCCTCCTGTCCATGCTTGAGTAACTACTCCAAATGGTGTTACGCAAGCCGCAGTATCTCTACACGCAGAACAGGCTACTGCTGTTTTTTTAAGGGCCCGTTCTCCAAAACAACTGCTGTTGAAGTTGTGAGCGAACTATGACGGGCTTGATTCTTGGTTGTGGCGGCTGCAGTTAGCACAACAGGGCAGTGACTGAACCTCGCGTTTCTGGCGTCACCAGACCACATGGTATCGCCAAGATGGCAGGCACTGCCGAATCTAGCTATCTCTTTCAGTTGCGAGAGATCGCCCCCTGGCCTTTCAGAACCCCCGAATTCAGACTTACAGCGCTGCTTGGTTCAAGCGGGGCTTCATATCTCGGTCAGGTGCTCTTTCATATAATCCATTAACTTACGCCTGTAGGATAATAAATATATATAGCACTATATGCTCCGGTAAAAAGAAATTAGTCATTAGGCCAATACCAATGTGCATGAAAACGTACGCTAAACCGCATAGGAAGCTAGCCAACGGCAGCCATTAAAGCTGTCGCGTCATAAAATTAAATATGGTGCTCAAGGGCGTGAGTTAAGAATGGTGTAACATTTTCTTACACATCTAAAAATTCTGAAATGACCCTGCTGTTTGTGAATTGCCTAGCATCACCGCTTGTGGTGCCCATGACTTGCAGATGAAGCTCGTGAAGTTGGAGAATAATGTAATCTCGACTTCGGGCTTGTTGCGTTTGCGTAGCGGATGCTTGCATGCCATCTTGCCTGATAGTTCCAGTGAAACCAACCACTAAAATGCTTACAATGACGCACGCAGTTATTCGGTAAGCAGTGATGGGCCTGCATTTCAGCAACATACCATAATTTCTATGACATTAGAGCAATAGCCACTCACTTCTCAAAATATGTTGACCAATTAAAGACAGAACTTTTCTCCCCATTGACTGCTATTTGGAGACGAGAGGCTGTACCCGTTAAGATGTTCGACATTAGCTCAGAATATAATTGACTGGTATACATATCTCTCACTGATTGCTCTAAAGCATTCAAATAACACTTCTGCAATTTCCCACGCTCTGCGAAAGCAGGGTAAGAAAGCGATACTTTAAAAATACTTGAATCTACACATCTATCGCTGGCGAGCAAACCATGGTCTTCATTAAAACGGAATCAAACATCAATACGTCCAGATGATACGGAGAGGAAGACAAATTATCTTAATTTGGTTCATTCTAATTGCCTATTTTACGATGCAATCGATTAGATAGATTGCGAATAGTATGGATAAGTTTTATATAAAGGCACGTTCCTTACCTGCAACCCAATCTCGCTATCTGGATCACTTGAACATTGCTGGAAGGCCTGAGAGATAAAATGTCGAACAGATCTAAATAAAAATTCATTCTGTTCACTGACGATACATGAATGGAACCCCCTACCAGCTAAGGCCGCCGTGTCCCGCATAGAATATTTATTGCACGGATATTTATTAGATGTGTGACGCTGTAAAAATCGGGCTCTTTTTTTGCTATCACTGTCTCATTACATTTGCAGTGCGCAGTTATCCAGTTATCGCATATGATCTCCATTACTAGCTATGCCGAGATACTTTTTCTTGGTTTCCTTTTACCCTTATCAGCTTTAGAGATCTGCCATTTCCCCGCCTGCAGTGATGCAGATGGCGGCGCAGGACTGCCTAATATATAATAAAGATACATTGATTACATTACCTTGATAAGTGACTTGCAACCGTATTACAAATAGACACAGCATAATAGTCGGCTAAAAACTTAATATCCATAGCGAAAGTAATACTGAACTGCTTCGGGGGTTAGTAGCACTTCACAAAAGGCGCAGATGAATTGGAAGTGACAAATGAATCTATGTACTTAAGGCAGGTAGTAGCTGTAGAGTCTTGCTACGAGAGAAAATAGAAAAACAAGAATGAGGGGGAGCATACTTGGCAGGAATTCTCATGTCATAAGTGGCAGCTTAGAGGTATCCCTTAAGATAAAACAGTATACCAACTGCAGCTTACTTTTGCTTATCTTTGGGGATGAAACAGGGGCTAGCGAAAAGGTTTAAACTTTATTGCAGGTCAACGCCACGAGCTACGCAGAAGAACATGACACATGTAACTTTAAAAAGCTTGAAGAAACCATGGTATGCTAGGCAACAACAGCTAGTTATGATACTCTAGCAAGAATAAAGTAGCACAAATAGTCAATGGCAGGACATCGTAACTCCAAAGCATGACAATAGATGGCCGTTAACGATAAAAACAATGCGAACACTCCAAGTGAGCCTTCCGCGCAAAGGCGGCAAAAAATATCTTGCCTCGGTGAATTGAAACGACTCTGATGACTTGATTCGATGAGATTATTGAATAAAACTTTTTCATTCTCTTATGAGAGGCGTAGGAATTAAACTGAAGGTCGTGTAATTTTCTTTACTGTAGACAACGCGGGAGTATTACATATTAGTGCGAAAGAGCTAATTCCTAGTGTGCCAAGGGATACGGGTTTGAATGTTGGCCTCGCAGGGAAGCAGGCGCCCGTGTGCTGGGTGTTGCCAGTGTACGTTAAAGAACCCAGAAGGTCAAAATTTCTGAAGCGCTCCACTACACCGTCTCTCATTGCTTAAGTCGTTTCGGAACGCTAAAATTCATAAACCAAACAAAACGACAGAGCTAATTAGGAGACAGCTACCTTGAGCAGAATTGTGATTTACTTTGTTACACATACATAGGAGCATCTGCATGGCAAAGCTATGCCAGACAAGCAGACATCATGACACTGTGCCTATACATGAAAGTCGTGAAAAAGTAGTCGAGACTCGAGACCTGAAAATGAGTTTACCTTTGACATGTATCATGCCAATTGACCTCTTTCACCTTTCAACGTTTCTTGGCAAAGCGAAAGCGCCTCCTATGCTAGAGCCAACGGTGAGGCAACGGGAAGTTCCGCAGTGTGGCGATGCAGTCGGACAGCTAGACAAGAAAAGCATAGATTTATATAGCGGAAAATGCCTGTCTCGCTTCAGCCAACAGCGCAAAGCTAGGCACGAGAAGAGCAGAACTTCTTTAACACCGCTTTAGCAAAATAACATAATTGTGACTGAAAGTTTGCGTTTTTTTAAAAAGTAAGTTATGGTGCAATGATAACCGAAGCGTTTGTCCAAAATCTCCCTTTCTTTCGGGATCTACACAACAGTTGCAAGATGTACCTTTCAGCTTCTTCCTTTTTGTTGCTCGTAACCAAAAGAAAAAAGAAAAAACGTTTGAAAGCGGCCACGCTTTCAAACATATAGTGTGGGTACCAGGACACAGCAATGTGACAGCCAATGAGGTTGCAGAGAGACTAGCCAAAGATTCTCTGGACGGCCCTGTATTGCCCATCCTCCCGGCAACAGCGTACATAACAGCAGCACGATTTCGGCGGCGTGCCTTATTAAGCACGCAGTCTGGATCTATTTTATCCTCGGATGACTACCTGCACCTCAAGTATTCCTGGAATAGGAAATCATGTCAATCAAGGCAGACTGATGTCCCTCTAACCAGGCTACGCTGTCGTATTCCGCCCCTAAATTTCTATATGCACAGGTCTGGTTTGGCGCTTTCTCCTGTCTGCGCATTCTGCGGGGAACCGGAAACAATAGACCATTTCTTGATATTTTGCCGCCGTTTTACCGTGATGAGAAAGCGGTACTTAGAGAAGCCGTTACAACAGCTGGGTCTTAATTTGAGCAGCCAAATTTTATTATCGTTCGGTGCCACCATGCTTGGGTACAGCCACAGGTATGTTTTCAACGCCATTCAAAACTTCTTAATAGAAACAAAATGTCTACCTGGCTAATATGATTTGAAGTTTTAATCTGTACATATAAATCTTACTATTCTCCTACTGCGTGCGTTACTATTTACTCATATATTTTGGTTTATCATATTTACATTTCCTTTTCTATTCCCTAGCATTTATTATTATTATTTTTTTCCGATGTAGTTATACATCTCGAAATCTAATATCTCTGCACCCCAATTCTTGGCCGATCCCCCTGTGTGGGTATGTGCCATCACATTAGAGGAGAACAACAACAACAACAAACTTCGGCCAGCACATGCAAGTGGCGCCATGCTCTTGTTTTTGGACTATCTTGTGTACTGACGCAATTTGGTAAAGACGGCGCAGAATAAAGAATGGAACGAACCCCTGCCTGTTTAACACGCACAAGTTATAATTGAGGCAACAACATGGGTGCCTGATGCTGAGGCAGGCGGATCTTAGCGACTTATTTTAGCGTGCTTGAACATTTCTAATATATATAATTTATTTTGTGCGCAAACAAGTGGTGCGTAAAGTCATGCCACGACGACGATCAGTTGTCATTACTGCCTTATTTATTTCGGTGGAGATGTGGGCAGTGTGACTTACTTTCCCCAAAGAACCACCTTTACAGGGAGTTCATGGTACAAATGCTTGAGTTAAACTTTTCTCAGGAGTGTAACAATCGCTTTAACAACAGTGGTGTGGATGTATGGAGTACGGAATGATAGGAAGCACTGTGCTGAAATAAATATAATTCATTCTAGAGGTGTTCTACGTTTTAAAGATTATTAGCACCCCTGATATAGCGCTCTAGGAGACTGAGCAGTGTGATGACAGAACCGCGAATGCATGGGAGCGGGGGGTCGCTTTTACGATGCCGGAGATGACACTGCGCAGAGGCCACCAGTAACAGGCGTGGCAGCCGGCGGCCGCGTATGCGCTGTATGCGGTGGGGCGAATAGTGTGCATGACGTACGCTCGTGTTTTCGTGTGCGTCGTCTCGAGTTGGTAGCGACAACGTTTTGCACGTATATCGGTGATGGTGCTGATTTGTTTGCAATTTATATTACCTCCCATTCCGGCCCGTCAACAATACCTCGGGAAAGCAACACGACATAATTTGACCTCCGAAGAAAACAGTTTGAGAAAGACGTACGATTTCAGACTAGAACAGGACGCTTCGCTCACCGTTTGTCACACGCATGTCATGCTTTCGAATTCGTAAAGCACTTGCCTGCAGTGTTCCTCTTTGAAAAGAGAGGCGCGTAGAGACAGGACATTTGGAATTAGACATACAGTACGTACATACGTTCAAGCAACGAGTAAAGCTGGCCATTAACCCCATCTGCAAAACAATCAACCAGCTACATTGCGTTATTTCACACGCAAAAGATGCTAACCACAGGGTATCAACTCTAGCCACACTAAAAAAAAAAAGAGTCGGCATTGAGCTCGAGTAAAATGTAACTACACTGCGGAAGGTAGAGATGTAGTAGTTCTTTTTTTTTAAAAAATAATAAGAAAACAACAGTAAAACGATTTTTACAGGCCCTGGTATCTGCTAGCGCGAGTGAACTGGGGCGATGAAAATAATGGGATAGCGAGAAGAGAGGGAGAGTAAAATCAAAGAAATCAGCGAAAGGAAGAGAGGACAGGCTAGAGAAACACACATACACACACACGCACACACAAAACAAACAAACGTAATACAGGCAATGTTAGCGAATCGGATGTCCGTCCGTGGTTATTTGGGCGACCCGCCGCCTTTCCGCACCTGAATCTAACTGTCCGCACAAAGGAACCGCGCGCGGAATGCGCTGAAACACATGCAATGATCACCATTCCGGCAGTCATTTCAGCATGTCGGCTTCGTGAGCGCAGGCGATGGGACACGCCGTGCGCTATACGTCCTCGAGGCGGTCTTGCTGAGGCCTTCAGCGTGGTCGGCTCGCAGTGAATATTAATGGAGTTGGGACCGCCTGAATGAGAGAACACATATGTCAAGACGCACACTCACGCGCGGCAGGTAGAGATGAGACGACAAGCGAACGGCGCAACTTGATGTGAACAGGTTATTGACTGACAGAACACCATGTGTCCGCAAAGGTTGAAGCAGTAGCTAGGAAGTAAAGGCTTTACGGGGAAAAAAAACGTGTTACCTACCAGGGAAGGAGAAAATGGTTGGTGGGAGGCGACGCCGGAAACAGAGCCGCCGCCAAAGCGAACAATTGCTTGAACACGTTCGGAGCGGCAAGAAGCGGGCAGCTAAACAGAAGAAATGCGGAGATTATGAAATGCCATAAATAAAGTGAAACAACCGAGCCTAAGAACTAAATGAAGACCTGAGAAGGGGAAAGAAGTGTACAAACAGCTAGAATACAAGCGGGACGTGGGATCGAACGCTCATAAAGATACAGGTATGCAAATTTAGGACTGAACAACTTTAGGAAACTGTAAGCTAACGTAATAATAACCCTCTTTTCCTTCTTTAAATAAGCTAGAAGATTCTTGTTGTGCTAGCTTTGTAAACTCCAAGGTGAGAGCCTAGTTAAAGAGACAATGCGGCGGTTTTCAAATGTGCCAATACTATAGAATTTTGAAGTAGATTGTTAGTTGATCACGCATTTAAAGTAATGTTTCGATTATGCATAAAACACCCGAGCAATTGCCGACTTACAGCACGCACCTCACGCCCTTATTCACAAACGCGCCTCGACTCGACGCTCCACCTCCACTCCTTGGAGCGAAGAATATAGCCGCTCCTCCACTCCAAGGCCAATTCAGATTCATGAACGCCCTTCGGCGTTTCCTCCGACAAGTTCTCGTCGAGAATATCTCCTCCACTCGAAGCCGCGCAAGTGGCGTATGGAAACAAGATTAAGGTGAACTGTTGGCCCGAAAACTGCGGGTTGAAGTGCGTAACATGCACAGTTTTTCCTGCCATAATCTAAACAACTTTCGCAAGCGAACTCGACGTTAACAGCGCAGTGGACTTGTTTTATGAGCTGGATGAAAATGGCGGCTGTGAAAAAGGGCCAAAAATGCTTTTGTATCTGGCAACAGTCGCTGTTGGTGACGTAGAGGTTACGCAGAACGTGACGTAGGCTTCGAGAAATGGTGTGAATACTTCGGTTTATTTTTTGTGTGAGATCTACTCTCGGCCTTTGCCGCTTTGCCTTTTTGTTTTTGCCGGGCTTCGACAAGCATCAAAATATATTGCAGGAAGAAAAAGTAAAAGCCGCCAACTCCTACGTGCATGGCTCCTTCATATGGCGCGTACGGCTCGGGGGCGAGCGGTGACAACACGCGTGCTGCTTCGCAGCGCGTTGCAGCTCATCTACACTGAATTCAACTCTCCAGAAGCAAACGCCGCGTTCGGTTTCCAAACAAGTTGAGAGCCTAATAGAAAAAATTCTTGAAAAGCCATGCCCTTCGTCGGCCGCGAATACGCCTCCGTAGGACGGGCTCACCAACGCGCTCCCTCGACAGCGCTGCGCGTCCGAAGACGTGCTACGTACCATCGGGTGACGGGCAAGCCATTGATGCGCGGAGTACAGCACAGATGTTCGCACAGTCCCACTGCGCCTACGGTGCCCCCCAGCTTACTGTATGCAACACGCTTTTCCCCTCACTAATTCGCCGCCGTCTTCGGAAGCGCGCTGGGCTAGCCACGGAGAGTTGCGTCGCCGCGGCTTGACTATCGAGTCCGGCCGCGGGCGAGCTCACCATTTACGGTCAAATCGCGCCTCAACTCTGCACTCGGTGGGCTCCGAAAAGTTATCCATTTATCCGGTGACGACTTGAAATGTGCCCGCGCCACACAAGCGCAATGCGATGATGCGACGATCAACACAGCACAGACGTCGGTGGCTGATCACGGTTATCAATGTTCGGCGTCAGCGGCAGGGACGGACGGAGGCTAGCCAAGGCCGCATTCATAAAACTATAACGTGCCAGACGTCCCGGGTCACTGTTATTCTCTGCTGATGCTTTCGAGAAAGGTTCGGTGCATCCTCGTCGTATCTCACTTCGTGAAAGGTTTGGTATACCGGTAGAACAAATTCCACACTGCCATGTCGGCCATGTTTACAAGAGGAGTAGCGGTCGAGGAGCGGCCAAGTTAGGTCGTCGCAGACTCGGGATTCTCGAGAAAACTCAAGGTTTTTTCCGCTGCTGGAGGAGCGATTCGAGTGGAGATTGCTTTCTGAAACGAAAAACAGGCCTCGAGGGCCGCTTGGAGTAGAAGTCCGAGTGAAGGCGTGTTTGTGAATACGGCGGTCAAATCTCCTGCGCCCATGCTTATCCGTTCTCGCCTAAAGCGCCCCGACTCGACGCTCCACCTCCACTCCGTGCAGCGGAGAAAACAGCCGCTCCTCCACTCCCGAGCTGATTCAGATTCATGAATGCCTCTCGGCGTTTCCTCCGACAAGGTTTTCTCGAGAATACCTCCTCAACTCGAAGCCGCGCAAGTGGCGTATGGGGATGAGGTTAAGATGAACTTTTCGCACAAAAAGTGAGCGCTGAAGTGTGTAACATGCTCCGTTTTTCATGTCAAGTCTTCGAAACAACATTCGCTAGCGACCTCGACGTTAACAGCGCGGTGGAACTTGTTTTGTGAGCTGGATGAAAAGGCGGCTGTGAAAAATGGCCGAAAATGGTTTTGCATCTGGCAACAGCCGCTGCTGGTGACGTAGAGTTTACGCAGAGCATACCGTAGGCTTCAAGAAGTCGTGTGAATAATTCGGTTTATTTTTTTTAGTGTGAGATCTACGTTCCGCCTTTGCCGCTTTGCCTTTTTGTTATTTCCAGGCTTTGATCTTTTCTTCTATCCTTCCCCTTCCCCAGTGCAGAGCAACAGGACAGATTTGAATGATTCCGGCCAACCTCTCCGCCCTTTCCTTTCAATAAATCGATCTATCTATCTATTGATAGACTTTTTTTTTTATTGCCAGGCTTTGACACTTTTTTTCTATTACTGGAATTTGACAGCTATCACAATATATTGCAGAAAAAAAGTAAAAGACGCCAGCTCCTACGAGCATGGCTCTGGCCATCATAGGGCTCGGGAGTGAGCGGTGAAAGCATGCGTGCTGCTTCGCAGCGCGTTGTAGCTCATGCACACTGAATTCGACTCTCCAGAAGCAAATGCTGCGTGCTGTTTGCAAACAACTTGGGAGTCCCACTTGAAAACGTGCTTGAAAAGCCATGCCCTTCGTCGGCCGCGAATATCCCTCCGTAAGAACAGCATACCAACGCCCTTCCTCGACAGCGCCGCGCGTCCGACGACGTACAACGTACGCTGGGGCACGGCCTATATCACGCCTCTCCCTCGAGACCGGTCGTGCCTCGGGCGACGGGGAAGCCATTGATGCGCGGGCTGCAGCACAGATGTCCGCACAATCCCACCGCGCCTCCGGTTCCCCCCAGGCTTACTGCATGCATCACGCTGTTTCGCCACAAGTTCGCTGCCGACTGCGGAAGCGCGTAGGGCAAGCCGCGGAGAATGCGCCGCCGCCGCTCGTCTCTCGAGTCCGCCGCGGTCGAGCTCACCATTAACGGTCACCATCGCGCCTCAACACTGCACTCGGTAGGCTCCGAAAAGTTTTCCACTTATCCGGTGATGACTTGAAATGTCCCCGCGCCACACAAGCGCAATGCGATGATGCGACGATCAACACAGCACAAACGTCGGTGGCTGATCACGGTTATCCATGCTCGGCGTGAGCGGCAGGGACGGCCGGAGGCTAGCCATGGCCGCATTCGCAAACTGATAGCGTGGCAGAAGTCCCTGGTCGCTATCACTCTCAGCCGATTGTTTACAGAAAGGTTCGGTGCATCCTCGTCGTATCCTCTTTCGTGAAAAGTTTGATATACCGGTAGAACGAATTCCACACAGCGAGCGAGCGATGCGATGTCCGCTATGTTTACAAGCGGAGTGGCGGTCGAGCAGCGGCCAATTTAGCGTCGTCGCTGGCTGGAGATTTTTGAGAAAACTCAAGTTTTCTCCGCCGTTGCAAGAGCGAATCGAGTAGAGAGTGATTTCTTAAAGGAAAAACAGGCCTCGAGGGCCGCTTGGAGTAGAAGTTCGAATGAAGGTGTGTGTGTGAATACGGCGCCACCCAAGAGAGCTTTCGGCGTGCGCTGTACGAACAGCTATGGCTATGGTGTACTAGAATACCTATTCTAGTACACTCTAGCAGTGGGCACACGAAGATGTCGTCTTTCATCGTTTCTCGCAATGTGAAAAGCTCGCCACGCGATGCGACGCTGCTGAGAAGGAATAAAGTCAAGGCGACCAAAAGAAACATTCTACTCGAAGCATTGTTTGTTACTTTGGCTACGTGCAGTTTGCTGTAATCCAATTTATAGAGGGCTTTGTCAAAGGTATGGCTGAACCATCACGCGGTTCCTTCTGTTTTCTTGCACAAAAGAGTCGTACCTGTCATCAAAGAGAGGTAAAGCTTTTGCTTGTGATTGTAGTACCCTTAGTTTCGGACTATTCAGGTCTCATTTAGATGTGAACCGACGCGTTTAACGTCGATTGAAATATATTCACGGAGAGCAATCTCGCGATGGGACGGGCAGACAGTATCGGCGCGTGATTGCGCTTGCGTGTCTCGTTTTTTTTTTTCTGTTTCGTTTTTCTTTTTTTTTGCGCAAAGGTACGCGCACTGGCGTCTTAGCAAAACATCGGACAACTCATCAGCAGCACACACCGATGATCCTTTGCCAACGAGCAAGTGATTAAGAAAACCCCACTGTTGTGTTGCAGCTCGTAACGTGCTGATATGTTCGTGGAACCCCTACTGGAGCGTTATTACAAGATAAAACGTCTACGGCTCAGCTGAGTATGGGCGCATTTAGGTATGAAGCCCACTGATTGAGGTTTCCTTCGATGCGTCCAAGCAAGCAATCATTGAAGTTACTCATAATATATGGCCTCGTGATTTTGCACCTGTTGCTTCCTTGTTATTTTACATAGTCCAGTAGGGATGCAAACTGATTTATAAATTAAACCAAGGAGGCTCTTGTAAGAAGACACATTTCAGAACGTAGTTTTCTCATGAAGTTTCGAGTGCGGTGGAGCTGTAGCTTATCTTTTAACATACGTCAGCCATCAATTCCCTACACCTATATTGTGAGCGTATGATAAAAGGGAAATGTTATCTACGTCTTCTAAATGTCCCATGACTCAAATAGCACTCTGCGCATGTTTGACTTGGTCTCCAGCCCAATAACTCCGTAAATGCCTCGCATGAACCGCAGAACTCAGCGAACGCGCTTCGCCTACTGTTCGTTTGTCTGGTGGCAGCTGTGTACTGCTTCACCTTTTCCATAACATTCTCAATTTCCCCAAGATATGACACCTGGCACTCAAAGCAGGATTTGGGGCACCACGCCTTGGGTCCTTTGTTTTTCACAATGACGTTTCAGGTGGGGCGGGAGGTCTGAGGTGGAGGTAGTCGGAAGTTTGCTGCCCTTCCTTCCGAGCAATATGAGCGCCGAGGTTTCGCTGAGGATCATGCAATGTCTGCTAATAATGAGACGCACACACTTCAAATGCCTTACTCTATACCACAGTAAGTTTTCATGCAAAACATTCGCTCCCCACAACGGAAGTGGTGATCGTTTGTGGGCGCATCTGTTACGCATACATGCGGTTAAAAGCCCGGTGGTCATTCGAGTGGAAATGGCATGCCATAATGACTTTCACAAAGCAGCATAGAGCTGCAATGAGCACGCAGCGCAGTGACGGAGCCGCATCGGCAACTTCCCCGGCTTTCAAAATGTCTTCAGGCGACGTCGCGACGTCCTGACCAAAAACAGGCGGCGGCGCGACCCGCAGGCGGGCCCCGTTTTGCAGGCTGCGTAGTTCTGCTGAAAAAAGAGCTTTTCTGCTTTTTTTCCGCATAAATTTAGCCTGATATTCGAGTTCGCAGCATAATAAACTGTGGGTTTCTGCTGAAAGCGAAATTTTTGAAAAATAAGTTCTTCAGTGTTCTTTTAAGACATTAAGTAAAACCGTTTAGTGTGACAATAGCTTAATTTGTTCCCGTAAATTTTTCGTTTCAGCTAGTTTTATTTCTGCGTTCTCTAGGAGTACATATATGTAAGTAATTAATCGGCGCGCAGAAAATTAATCTATACGGACCACAGAAACGGACCACAGAAAAATGGAGGGCGCAGGGGCTATGCTTAATTCGCTGCTGCAGGAGAGCATCATATATACATAAAACATGTTAAAGCCCGTTAGTTTGGGGCGGCACTCAATTTTTCAGCTCGAAGAAAGACTGCTTTTCATGCTCGAATCTAGGTCACAATTTTATCAGAAAGTTGACTCAGGTGGTTTTTGTATCATTTAATTGGCCACCTTTACCGTCTAGCTTTCATGCACAGTAAATTTAAGCTGCAGAAAATTGAGCGCATCTTGCATTTCGCATTTTGCAACCTTTTTCGAAAGTCGCCATATTCCAAGTTGGATTTCGAGGAGCATCACAAAGAGCCCGCTTTTCAAGTAATCAAACTTGATGTTTTTTTGCGGCTTCGCTTTTTGAAAAGTCAACGAACCGTCACATGAGTTTCCAAAAAATTAATTCCTTGCAAGTACTTGCAAGTACTTTACTGTAATATAAATCTATATTACATGCACAGTCTTGAGCAAAACAGGTATATAACGCGCAACTGGTAGCGGAGATCGGAAAAACTGCACCTAAGCGCCTGCTAGTGACAGCGGTAAATGCATGCTACTAAAATGGGGCACCGCCATGACTGTCTCAATCACAGATAGCTGTTGCTAGATGTTGTAATGCAATACTTTCAAGCTCTGCCACCGGCTGCATGTTAAATGCCCCTTTTGCTGGCGACTGCTTATGACTGTATACCTGTAAAATAAACCTTGTTATTTTTCCTGGTGGACGAATTATAGCCCGATTAGGGAAGAACGGAAAAAATGCGACATGGGGCAAAACGCGGCATTTTAGCGTTTAGCGACCTCTTGAGTATACACATAAAGTAACAATGGTTTGGTATTTAGCCAACATACGATGACGTCATATGTCTACTGCATACATTTTAAAGGCTGACGGGATTGGTTCTTTTTTAAGAGAAACAAAAGTTCACAAGTGAGCTTGGGTGAACAAGAAAGCTCTGAAAAAGGCAGGGATTTCTGCACGCCTCAAATATCGGCACCGTGAAAGCTGATTTTTCAAAAGCTTTGGATTCACATAAGTATTTATTTATTACATTTGGTTATCCTTCTTTATTTATGCCAAGTTTTGAAGTTTTTTCCCGCCTGTTAAAACGATGAAATTATTTTAGTAGGAGGCTACGCATGGGGCGAAACGCGACATTCTGTTCGCTCCGTGGCTCAAAGAAACGATAATGAGTTTGTTACAGGCGCTTAAGGTCTGCGTATAAGTTCTTGCTCTTTAGGATGGTCAGGACAAGAAAGACACAAAAATTGGCAATTAGTGAGAAGAAAATATGAAAACAATAGCGCTAGAGAGCGTCAAGGAGAAAAGATATTCCATCCGTGGTGCCGCGGTGATTGAAGTTGCTTAGTGTGGCGGTCTATGGAAGGAAATAACTCCGAGGTCTGTCTGGATCCAGTTTTATTGCGAAAGCAATACTAGTTGCACTTTCAAGCCTTTTGCCGTACCGTGGTGGTGCCACCATTGACCTTCCGCGTGACCTCTGTGTGACGTCCCGCCGAAGAGCTGGGTGACCATCTCGCGCCGACTGCGAGTAGTGGCGGTGCCACCACCGGCGACCTAACTCCCGCGTTGTCCGCCAGGAGCGCAACAGATGTTGGGACGTGCCGAAGGGCTGGACGACCGTCTCGCGCCGTCTCCGAGTAGTGGCGATGCCTTTGCCGGCGGTTTAACATCTGCTTCGACGATGCCCCCTACCACTAGGGAAGCTCGTCGCAATGAGCGTAAGAGACAGCAGCGAGCTACAGAGACGGAGGAACAGCGCGAGAGACGTTCTAAGAGGCGTGCTCAGTATGCAGCTTTGCGTGGAAGTTCAACCTCTTCAGTGGAAACAGTGGAAGATGTGACAGATGTTACTGATTCGCTCAATGCCATGGACAGTGATGCAGAAGCCAGGTGTAGTCTCAGCAGTGATGAACGTTGGAACTTGACGAAACGACTGCGACGTGCCCAGGAAGCCCTGTAACAACGACAGGGGCGGATTGAGAAGGAACGTCCGTCGCGGATTAAGGAAAATGAACGCCAAAGGAAGAGACGCGCCGTAGAAACACCAGAACAGCGAGAACAACGTTTAAAGAAGAGACGGGAAAAGTCTCTCGCCAAGGCTGGCCTGACCCAAACCGATGGAGACGTTACTGAAGAGCGTCGTGAGGACTACGAGAGAAGAGTCGGGGAGTCTGAAACGACGACGCGTGAATTTCACAGACGTTGCACCAACAACCCGTTCGGTTATGCGTAGCTGAACCTGGGCATAGCCATGGGTATTGCTTTCGGAATCTATCGGGCTTAACCAAGCTAAGCCTCTGCCAATTTATGCTCATGCGGGCAATGGTTTCACGAAGATTGTGTTGATGCTCACGGACCGAACTAGGTGTGTATTTGTTTGTAATAGGGGGTCAGTTCAGTTCAGTTCAGTTCAGGCGTTCAGTCGTGTCCGACTCTTCGTGACCCTATGGACCATGTCACGCCACGCTTTCCGGTCTCTCACTATCTTCTTAACATCACATAGCTTCATCTGCAATGCCTCGAGAATGCCATCTAACCATCGCATTCGCTGCCTACCCCTTCTCCGGCGACCCTCAACCTTTCCCAACATCAAATCTTTCTCCAGCGACTCCTCTCTTCTCATCAGATGACCAAAGTAGCTGAGCTTTAACTTTAGAATTTGACCCTCCAATGAGCAGTCAGGGTTTATGGTCGACAATATCGACTGATTTGATCTTCTGGCAGTCCAAGGAACTCTTAAGAGTCTTCGCCAGCACCACAATTCAAACGCGTCAATTCTTCGGCGGTCAGCCTTTTTCACAGTCCAACTCTCGCATCCATACATCACAACTGGAAAGACCATAGCACGGGTTATACGGATCTTGGTTGGTAGACTAATGTCTCTGCTCTTTACTAGGCGGTCAAGGCTAACCATTGCTCTCTTTCCCAGAAGCAGGCGTCTCCTAATTTCATGGCTGCAGTCTCCTTCCGAGGTAATCTTGGCGCCCAAGAATAGAAAATCTGTCACAGCTTCCACTTCTTGTCCATTGATGCTCCAGGACTTGATAGGGCAAGACGCCATGATCTTCGTCTTTTTAATGTTCAGTTTAAGCCCGAACTTCTCACTCTCTTCTTGTACGCGCATCAGAAGTCTCTTGAGTTCCACTTCACTTTCTGCCATTAAAGTGGTATCATCCGCATATCTAAGGTTGTTGATACGTTTTCCAGCAATCTTCACTCCAGCTGAAGCCTCGTCCAGACCGGCCTTCCTCATGATGCACTCTGCATATAGGTTAAATAGGCAGGGCGACAGTATGCAGCCTTGCCTCACCCCTTTCTCAATCGGAAACCAATCAGTAAGACCATGCCCAGTTCTGACTGTGGCCTCTTGCCCTTCATAAAGGTTCCTGAGGAGACAGATGAGGTGAATTGGAACTCCCATCTCTTGAAGAGCTTGCCACAATCTGCTGTGATCTACGCAGTCAAACGCTTTCGCATAATCAATAAAGCAGAAGTAAATGGGTTTCTGGAACTCTCTTGCTTTTTCCATGATCCAGCGAATGTTGGCAATTTGGTCTCTAGTTCCTCTGCCCTTGCGAAACCCAGCTTGCACGTCCGGAAGCTCCCGATCCACATACTGCTGCAGCCTACCTTGCAGGATTTTTAACATCACCTTGCTAGCATGCGAAATAAGCGCGATCGTGCGGTAGTTGGAACAATCTTTGGCACTGCCTTTCTTTGGAATGGGGATGTAAACTGACCTCCTCCAATCCTGTGGCCACTGCAGGGTTGTCCAAATCTTTTGACATAATGTATGCAGTGTGTTAACAGCGTCCTGGTTGAGGTTTTGAAGCAACTCAGCTGGAATACCATCAATTCCGCTAGCTTTGTTCTTAGCAAGGCTGGCTAAGGCCCGTTCAACTTCACTCTTCAGGATGCCCGGCTCGAGATCAGAAATCACAACCGTCCTATGTTGGGTTTGCACATCCGGGTCCTTCTTGTACAGTTCTTCTGTGTATTCCTGCCACCTCTTCTTTATCTCTGAGGCTTCAGTGAGGTCCTTGCCTCGTTTGTCCTTTATCACGCCCAGCTTAGCACAGAAGCTTCCTTTGATATCTTTGATTGTCTTATACAGAGCTCTTGTGTTCCTTAATTGGCTGTTGTCCTCAACTGCTTGACACTGTATGTTCAGGAAGGCATTCTTATCTCTCCTTGCTATTTTCTGAAAATCCGCATTGAGCACCTTGTATCTTTCTCTTTCCCCCATACCTTTTGCCATCCTCCTTTCCTCAGCTATTTGCAAAGCCTCTTCAGATAACCAGTTTGCTTTTTTGCATTTCTTTTGCTTTGGAACTACCTTAGTAGCAACTTCTTGTATTATATCACGAACATCAGTCCACATCTCTTCGGGCTCTTTGTCTTCTAGATCTAATTCTTGAAATCGATTCCTCACTTCCACAGCATATTCTAATGGAATCTGATCCAGATCATACCTGAAAGGCCTTCTAGTTTTCTGCGCTTTCCTCAATCGAAGCTTAATTTTGGCAACAAGAAGCTGATGATCAGTGCCACAATCGGCCCCAGGCCTTGTTTTTACTGCTTGTATAGCGCTTCTCCATCTCTGCCGGCAAATAATATAATCGATCTGATTCCTGTACAGACCGTCCGGTGAAATCCATGTGTACAGGCGCCTCTTGTGCTGTTGAAAATGAGTATTCGCTATGGTCAGGTTGTTTTCTTGACAGAACTCTACTAGCCTCTGCCCAGCTTCATTTGGCTCACCAAGACCGAACTTGCCTGTAATTCCGGATATTTCTTTACTCCCGACCTTAGCATTCCAGTCTCCTATGAGAAAAACGACGTCTGATGATGGGGTGCGGTCTAAAAGGCATTGTAGGTCCGCATAAAATCTCTCAACGTCAGCTTCTTCAGCAGCAGTGGTCGGTGCATAGACTTGGATAACTGTTATGTTGAAAGGGTGACCTTGGATCCGAAGTGAAATCATTCGGTCGTTTTTGGGGTTGTACCCTAGCACTGCTTTGCCCATTCTTCTGTTTACTATGAGAGCGACCCCATTCCTTCCCTTGGATTCGTGCCCACAATAAAAGACATAATGGTCGCCGGAGTTAAATTCTCCCATTCCGGTCCACTTGAGCTCGCTGATACCCAAGATATCAATGTTCAATCTGTCCATTTCTCGCTTGACGATATCCAGTTTACCTTGCGTCATAGATCTTACATTCCATGTTGCTATGTGATATATCTCCTTGCAACATCGGACTTTCCGGTCGCTTCCCGACACATCCACAACTGAGCGTCCTTTTGGCTTTAGCCCAGCCGCTTCATTCGTCCTGGAGCTACTAGGAATCGCCCTTTGTTCATCCCCAGTAACATGTGGGACGCCTTCCAACCTGGGGGGCTCATCTTCCGGCGCCATATCGATAATGGTATTGTGACTGGCCATAGGGTTTTCTTGGCAGGAAATACTGGAGTGGGTTGCCATTACCTTCTCCAGTGAATCACATTTTGTCAGAACTCTCTGCCGTGACCTGTCTATCTTGGGTGGCCCTACACAGCAGAGCTCACGACTTCATCGAGTTTCGCAAGCCCCTCCGCCACGACAAGGCAGTGATCCATGAAGGGGAATAGGGGGTCAGTTTGTAGTTTTTTAAGGGAGTCTCATTTTGCTCCACGCCCTGTCGAATTGTTTTTCCAAGAGCTTCGTGTATAATGCGATATTTTGAATTTTTCAAAATTTTAAAATTTTGCAATCTTCCGCTACAGCTCTGCTTCTCAAATTTTCTGTGCAGGAGGCTAGAGAGGTGCAAAATAACGCTATAATATTTGTTTTTTTTTGTACCTGTGAAAACAATCTGCAATTTGCAAATTTGTGTCGAATTTCGCCCCGCTCTCCTCTATTTCTGTGAAGGGCAGCGATCAACTACATCCAGTTCATTGCCTATATGTCGCTCCACATGCTCGAAGAATAAAACACGCGTTAGTGTCACCATTAGAATTCTGCCCTAAGTGTACATTACTTTCATATTAGGTGCGTGTCATCTTTGTTTTGTATCAATTTTTGCAATTTTCTCTTTTCCCTTTGTGCGTGCCAAAAACTGCATCTGTCTTGCCATGACCAAGCACAATTTGTGCATTCTCTACATCCAAAATCAGTTATATCATATGATGCTAGAAAGCTTCTGTACAGAACTGCATGCATTGAACGCATTCCCTTGTATCTGACCGATTTAAATTAAGATATTTTATTCAGTCGTAGTGCGGTATTTGAATTTCTTTTTTTTTGTTTCTATGCATCGGTACAGCTAGCTCTACCTTCAGTGAGCAGCATAGAGAGATACGGACCGTTTGCGGTAAATAAGGCCCTAATCACTAAAAGAATAAGTCCTTGCTTCGAGTGTACTTATATATATATATATATATATATATATATATATATATATATATATATATATATATATATATATATATATATATATATATATTGTGAAGAGGAAGAAGTACACGATGAACATTCCAGGCAGTGACATCGTGACCGCTGCGCGTGTTCGATCTGACGGTGTTCACTGTCGCTGTGCTCGCCGCTGATCTGTCCAGTCCTGCTGATCTGCTCAATGAAGTCCATCTTACATTTGGTGGAGCTGCCGGTTAAGATCTATCCTCTCGCCCTGGAACTCCACAGCCACACATTACTATCTCCTGCGATGCCTGAGGACGTTAACCACCAAGCCGTACAAGTTGGCTCGGCCATCATATCTCCCGGCTCCCTCCGCCAGCGAGACCCCGCCATCTTCAGCGGCACTGACGACCATGACGTCGAGGAATGGCTCACATCCTATTACCGAGTGAGCGCTTACAACAAATAGTACGCGGAAACGAAGTTAAGCAACGTGATTTTCTATCTTACCGTCGTTGCAAGTATATGGTTTCGGAACCATGAAGCAGACATTCCATCATGGTCCGTGTTCAAAGCCAGCTTCTCTGAAATTTTCGGCCGTCTGGTTGTGAGGAAACTCCGCGCTGAACAGCACTTGCGTGCGCGGTCTCAGCAGGTTGGCGAGAATTTCACGAGTTATATCGAGGACGTCGTCGACTGGTGCAAGCGCTTGAACACACAGATGTTAGAGGCCGACAAGATTAAGCACATTCTGCAAGGCATTGATGACGATGGCTTCCAGATGCTGACTGCTCGAGATATCCGCATCGTCACAGAAGTGGTTACACAGTGTCAAAGTTATGATGAAGGACCATAACTCGGACCATAACAAAGGACCATAACTCGCGCGAACACCATGCACTCTGAGTCGCTTGCTGGCGTGACAGATGCAGCTGAACATTCTGCGCTGCTGCCACAAATCAAGGACTTCTTTCGGGAAGAAGTTTCTAAGTTGCTAGACAGCTCTCCCTTATGTCCTGCTAGAAGAGCCTTCCTCACACCTAGTTCCTAGTTTGCGCTGATTATTCAAGAAGAACAAGGAGCGGAATCTCTTCCTCCAGCCCCTCAATCCATGCCTGTCGCAGCCCCGTTGACATATGTAGCTATTGCTGCCCGACCACCACCTACATATGCTCCGCCGCAACCTGCCTACGTTCAGCCGCCTCCTGGTCCTGCTCGAGAACCTGCGCTCTTTATTCGACCGGCTCCAAGACCGCGCAATCACTGGCGCACGACAGATAACCGATCAATTTGTTACACTTGCGGGCTGGCTGGACATATTTCTCGTTATTGTCGAAACCGTCTCCCAGTGTCGGCACCACCTACTCATGGTTCTGGGTACTGGTCTTCGACACCTCAGTATTCCGCGCCTACTGAGCTCCAGCCAACCGTCATTTCTCCCCAGACCGCTCATCCATGTCCGACCGCCGTTCACCGTCGCAGCGACGCCGCTCTATCTCTCCGATGCGACATCGACAGAACGCTTCACGTGAGAAAAACTAGAGGCCGCAGTTCCTGAGGCGAGAACTGCGACCCCGTCGAACTTCCCAAGTCCTCATCTGTCGCCGGCAAACCTAATTGAAGTTTTCGTCGAGGGTGTGTTGCTCTCATGGCTCTAATTGACACTGGTGCTGCGATTTCGGTTATGGACGCAAAACTATGTAGCACTTTAAAAAAAGTGAAGAAGCCAATTGCGGGACTTTAGTTGCAAACGGCCAGCGCTCACAATATCAAGCCTTTAGCAGCGTGCACCGCTCGAGTAGTTATCCAGAATTACCTTTATACGATTGAGTTCGTCGTGCTGCCAAGTTGCTCACACGCTGTAATTTTAGGCTGGGATTTCCTGTTGCGTCCCGCTGCTATTAACGATTGTCATCATCATCATCATCATCAGCCTGACTATACCCACTGCAGGGCGAAGGCCTCTCCCATATTTCTCCACTTAACCCGGTTCTGTGCTAGCTGCATCCCCTTGACCCGTGCGAACTTCTTAAACTCATCCGCCCATCTAACTTTCTGCCTCCCCCTGCTACGCTTTCCTTCCCTTGGAATCCAGTTTGTTACCCTAAGCGCCCATCGGTTTTCCTCTCTTCGCACTACATGTCCTGCCCATGTCCATTTCTTCTTCTCAATGTCCACTAGAATGTCGGTAACTTGAGTTATTTCTCTGACCCACTCTTTACGCTTCCTATCTCTTAATGTTACCCCTACGATTTTTCATTGCATAGCCCTCTAGGTTGTCCTCAACTTAAATAGAACTCTCTTGGTTAGCCTCCACGTTTCAGCCCCATAGGTGAGTACAGGTAAGATGCAACTGTTATATACTTTCCTCTTTAGCGATACCGGTAAGTTGTTAGTCATAATCTGTGAGTGCTTGCCAAATGCGCTCCATCCCAATCTTATTCTTCTTGTTATTTCCTTTTCATGGTCCGGATCTGCTGTTACTACCTGATCTAAGTAGACATATTCGCCTACTACTTCCAGTACTTCGCTACCTAATGTAAACTGCTCTTCCTTTCCGAGACTGTTGAACATTATCTTAGTCTTCTGCATATTGATTTTCAAGCCTACCTTTCTACTTTTCCTGTCTAGGTCACCAATCATTATTTGCAGTTCATCCCCCGAGTTGCTTAGCAAGGCAATGTCATCAGCAAATCGCAGATTACTGAGGTATTCTCCATCTACTCTTATCCCTAACTGCTCCCATTCCAAGTCTGAATACTTCCTCTAAGCAAGCTGTGAATAGTACTGGGGAGATTGTGTCTCCTTGCCTAACACCTTTCTTTATGGGAATTTTGTTACTTTCTTTATGCAGAACTATGGTTGCTGTGCAGCCGCTATGTATATCTTCCGGCACTTTCACGTACGGCTCTTCTACCCCCTGATTTCGCAACGCCTGCATCACCGCCGAGGTTTCAACTGAGTGAAATGCTTTTTCGTAATCAATGAATGCTATGTATAAGGGCTGGTTATATTCCGAGCATTTTCTATCACCTGATTGATGGTATGGATATGATCGATAGTAGAGTACCGTTTCCGAAACCCTGCTTGATCCTTTGCTTGATTGAAGTCTAAGGTTGTCCTGATTCTATTAGGGATTTCCTTAGTAAATACCTTATACGTAACAGACAACAGACAGTAAGCTGATTGGTCTGTAATTTTTAAGGTCTTTAGAGTCCCCTTTCTTATGAATGAGGATAATGTTTGCATTCTTCCATGGTTCCGGTACCGTCAATGACACCAGGCATACAGGCGGCGCCTGCTGGACGCCAGTGGTATTGGTCTCGGCGCTGTGCTCGCTCAGCGCAAATCAGGTTATACTGAATACGTGGTCGCCTATGCTAGCTATGCACTCACGAAGGCTGAATCCAATTACTCTGTCACTGAAAAAGAGTGCTTAGCGGTTATTTGGGCTCTTACTAAATTCCGCCCTTACCTCTATGGCCGCCCTTTTGACGTAGTGACGGACCACCATGAGGTTTGCTGGCTTTCCTCACTTTACTGGCTTTCCAGTCCGGCAGACTGGCAAGATGGGCTCTTCGCCTTCAGGAATATGATGTCCGCGTTGTTTACCGCTCCGGCCGCAAGCATCATGACGCCGATGCACTTTCCCGCTGCCCCCTTACAGCTGAGGTCGCGAGCTTTTCCTCTTCCGACAATTCCCCGCCATCACTTCACAGCAATGACATGCCGTCAGCTCAGCGGCAAGATCCTTGGATAAATTCTCTCCTAGATTTTCTTCAATCCTACAGCTGCTTCTCCATCGCGTGCTCTCCGCCGCCATGCTTCCCACTTCGCCATTCGTGATAACCTCATCTATCGCCGCAACTACTGCGCAGATGGCCGCAAGTGGTTGCTAGTTATTCTCCGGCATCTACGTTTGCAAATCTGTGACTATTTCCACGCTGACCCACAATCCGGTCACGCGGGCGTCTTCAAAACATATGCTCGTCTCCGGCTGCGTTACTACTGGCGGAGCATGTACACCTTCGTACTCAAGGACGTTCGCTCATGCCTCACCTGTCAACGTCGCAAGCCATCTCCTCAACGTTCAGCTGGAGAGTTGCTGCCGTTACCCAGCCCACCACGCCCTTTCGACCGCGGCGGCATTGATTTCTACGGGCCGCTTCCCTACACTGCAGCCGGTAACCGCTGGGCTATCGTAGCCGTTGATCTTCTGACGAGGTATGCAGAAACCACAGCACTTCCATCTGTCACAGACTCAGAAGTAGCTTCCTTCATTTTGCAGCGATTTGTTCTTCGCCACGGCGCACCTCGAGAGCTGCTCATCGACAGAGGACGCGTTTTCTTGAGTGACCTTGTGAAAGTCTTGCTCACCAAGTGAAACATTAATCATAGAACCACCGCCGCCTATCATCCCCAGGTTAATGGCGTCACTGAGCGTTTCATTCGTACCCTTGGTGACATGCTCTCTATGTATGTCTCCTCCAACCACTCAAATTGGTACCTCGTCTTTCCGTATGTCACTTACGCTTACAATACCGCAACGCAGTCTACTACTGGCTTCTCTCCTTTTTTCTCCTCTACGGCCGTCACCCTTCTGCTACAATCGACACCATACTCCCGTATCAGCCAGACATATCAGAGTATACTCCTGCGTCTCAAGCAGTCTAGCATGCGGAAGACTGTCGACAAATTGCCCGCGCATTCACGGCTAACACCTTTTACCACCATAAATCCAACCATGACAACCAACACTCGACACAGGACTTCTCGCCTGGCGCTCTTGTGTGGCTGTAGATAGCTTCCAATGTTCCTGGATTGTCTTCAAAATCTTGCTAAATACCATGGCCCATACCGCGTTCTGGAGCGCACCTCTCCGCTTAATTACGTGGTGGAACCTCTTGCGCGGCCGCGAGATTGATCCCGTCCAGCGCCTTAAACCCTATTACGACCCTGCCGTCTTGCTCACGCCGTAAGTCGTCAGGAGGTCTCCTCTTCGTCCCGCGGGTAATTGTGAAGAGGAAGAAGTACACGAGGAACAGTCCAGGCAGTGACATCTTGATCGCTGCGCGTGTTGGACCTGACCGTGTTCGCTGTCGCTGTGTTCGCCGCTGATCTGCTCAATAAAACCCCATTTTACAATATATATATATATATATATATATATATATATATATATATATATATATATATATATATATATATATATTTATATATATATATATATATATATATATATATATATATATATATATATATATATATATATATATGCCGAACAAACCTTATCGGCATTTGTACAAGCGGTGATTAAAGCACACCACCGATTAGATAGATGTTGTTACATGGCGACAAGCAAGAAAACGGCACAGCATGGTGACATGGTGAAGGATGATTTAAAGGCTCGCTCAGCGCGAAGGCTCCTCTCGCGCCACTGCCTATCCCCTTCCAACACTTCCCGGGGCCACCGAGCGATCGTCCCGATCGGTTCGTTGAAGTCGATGCTGACGTGATGGTGTAAATGTTCAATAAAAGATAGAGAGAATGATGCGCTTGCCACCACAATGATGCTTGAGTGATCCGCCTCCCCTGGAGCTCTTCAGCCATACGCCACCGATGCATCTTGGGATCAATGGCTCGAGCTCACGTCGAGCGGCTGCGCGGGGCGGGGGTTGCGTATTCTTGTCTTTCGGTTCTTCGAATCCACCGGGTCTTTGCTCTGGTCTGGTCGCTAGTCAGTTCATGTGTGCGCCTTGCTTTCAGATCCGGGCTGGGGGCTGGGCGGCTGTAGTTGGTCGGGTCTGGGCAGGAAGGGCTGGGGCGAAGCTGCGCGGTGATATCCCCGGGCTCTCGTTCGGTGGTCTCTGCGTAAGGATGGCGTCGATGCTACAAGGCGAGAATTGTTTCCCCTTCAGGTGGCCAGGTGAAGAAAACCTTGAAGATGATATCGATGTTCTTGATAACTTGAAGATTCGGAAACGCAACAATTCACATTACTGTAGACACGGCAGAAAGCTTATTATTTATTTACACATAAACAAAAAACAAGAAAACTTGAAGATTCGGAAACGCAACAATTCACATTACTGTAGACACGGCAGTATGCAGATTGCATACTAAGACTTGGGAAAGGAGAGGTTCCAAGCAAACATACGAACGGTACTGACGTCACTGCATTCCGAACCTCTGCTTTCCCTTGTTTTCTTTTTCGCACACCTGAATGCGGGACCAACGTATGCCGCGTGAACAACAGCTGAAGTACTTTATAAAAAAGCAGAAAGCTGTCACTGAGGGCTCAAAGGCTACGTGGAAACTCCAACTTGACCAAGCCCTTCTTTTGAGCACCTGCGGCTCAGTGACCCATGGCGCTTCATCGCACACTGGTCAGCCACCGCACACCTGCTACCCCACAAAGGCTGTACGCACATGAGCAGAGGGAAAGACACGCGAGTAGCAATACGAGAATGCATACAAACAAAAAAACGTCCACTGGTCCCCGATATGTCATTCAACACTGAACAGTGTAAAAAGCTGTGCGCTCGAGTGACAGCTATGATAGGAAGGCAAGACGAGAAGGGAATGAGTGTTCTGCAGCGGCAGGTGAGGCGGGCAACAATACAGCTGCCATGGTGCCTCCGTCGTGCGTCCGAGGTTCCGCCAAATTGGTAGTCGCCGTGACCGAGGATAGGTGCACATCTCAATGTATCTACCTCGGTTCGTACGCTCTGTACGGGAAACTGAATGGCGCGAAAATTCACTGAACTTCACAGCGAGGATGGGAATGACGCATCCCGCAACTCCACCAAAATGTTACGTGGCGACAAGCAAGAGAACAACACAACATGGTGACAAGGGGAAAGATGATGTAATGGCTGGCCTAGTGCGAGAGCTCCTCTCGCACCACTGCCGATCTCCTTCTTGAGAAAAACGCAAAAGAGCACATTTATGTGAAGAGCATGTTTACAAAAGCTCGTCTGGACGGTGCCTGGCAGCCCGCATGAAGACGGGACATCGAACCATGTTACAAATGGCGATTCAAACATCGCTCGCTTCTCCTAAGGAATACCCAAGAGTGAACCGCATTTGTAGAGAGAAGTAAACAAATGGCAGTTATCAATTTAAACGCCTGGAATAATAGCCCCTTAATTAACCATTTCATCAATTGCTTCGTGTGTGAACGTAACTCCAAAGAAAATAGCGCAGCTCCGATGTAGCCTCGCTATCTTCGCAGCCGCTACAGGCCGAGCTCCGAACGTAACACCTGTGTTCCAGGTTGCACCCTCTCTCCGGAGTCGGTGGCGGTCCTTGCCAAATCATCCCGTTTTTCAGCACCGGTCATCACACTGCCCGTAATTCTAGCAAACTTTTGTATAAATTAAATGTTAAGCGCGCTTAAATATGCAATCTTATAGAGAGCACATGCTATCGCTAATGGTAGAGAATTTTGTACGCCTTTCACAACCTGTTGAATAGTCTGCGCCATACGCCACATGGTACCTTTATAATCCCTCTGCTAGCCGTTGGCCACCAGTGAAGCGTAATAAGGTGCCAAACGTGCCTCTTACAGTTTCACGCACGTATGTAATGTTGTCAGAGGCACCATGTAGTATAATTACGTCCATGATACACACGGGTTAGAGCTTTCGTTATTCGACGTTTCGTTTCCCAATCAGTCAAGCATACACTGAGGCGAAGCCAGCTTTACAAATTTGAAGAAAACACCCATGCACCTTCAAAGATATTAGTAAGAGATCCACCCACGGCGACCCGCCAACGCATTAAGCGGATTCAGTACAGGTGCAAGCGTGATAGAAGCTCCTCCTTTGTCAGGTGCAAGGGTGTGCTCTTCTGTAGGTTCCCTTTAAAGGTGCAAAACATTTTACAGTGTGAACAGCCGCGATTTGAACAGTTTAGCATGACGCTGCTTTGGTCGGCAAAGCGAAGCAGTCTGCAATATTTTAAGTAAACATGTACTTTCACCCCCCTTATGCAATGCCTCAACAGCGGCCTTCAAGCTTAAAGTAAATGATTATGATGATAGTGATGATAATGAAACGCGCGTATGACTAGAATATGGCGGCGAGTTTATGTTACGTTTTTCCTTGTGTATTCTGCTCTCGTTCATTATGACTTGTCTTCTATGATATACTCATTTTGTAAAGAAGAAGTTAGACAATTATTAAACATAGGTTGCGACGTTACTTAGGCAGTTGCTCTACGAAATATACCAAAAAAGATTTTTCCTCCTCCTATGTCTGTCCTGAGTCTGAACGGAGATGTTGGCAGAAATGATGTGTTTTTGATTTTTCAAGTTGGTGCTTCTCTGTCAACATAAATGCGCAGTAACACATAAAAGCCTTGTCGCTTTACTGAAAGGCAGAGAGAGAGAAGCACTTAAACGTTAGCGTAGTTGTATTTCTTGCCTACAGAACCAAATGACGTGTGAATAAGCTGCGCGCCCCGAGACAGCACTTATACCACCTTGGTAAAGACGCGTACAAACGTTAGGTGAGGCTTCTGTCACATAGCAGTCCCGCCAGCACTTCCTGTTTTCATGAAAGGTGGCGCTTCATAAGTAAGTGTTTTTTACTGTAATATCATATGCCCTTTTGACCGGTCATTGTAATGCTGGATCGCCGATATTATCAAGAGTTGCAGGAATAAACCTGAAAGAAAGAGCGTACTCTAAGAATGCGCCGAGAAATATTTTACAGGAAAAGGGTAGTTTATAATCTAAACCTCAGTGAAAATGAATTTAACTCCGGCGACCAGTATGTCTTTTATTGTGGGCACGAATCCAAGAGAAGAATGGGGTCGCTCTCATAGTACACAGAAGAATGGGCAAAGCAGTGCTAGGGTACAACCCGAAAAACGACGGAATGATTTCACTTCGGATCCAAGGTCACCCTTTCAACATAACAGCTATCCAAGTCTATGCACCAACCACTACTGCTGAAGAAGCTGACGTTGAGAGATTTTATGCGGACCTGCAATGCCTTTTGGACCACACTCCATCATCAGACGTCGTGTTTCCCATAGTAGACTAGAATGCTAAGGTCGGGAGTGAAGAAATATCCGGAATTACAAGCAAGTTCGGCCTTGGTGAGCCAAATGAAGCTGGACAGAGGCTAGAAGTGTTTTGTTAAGGAGACAACCTGACCATAGCGAATACTCATTTTCAACAGCCCAAGAGGCGCTTGTACACATGGACTTCATCGGACGGTCTGTACAGGAATCAGATCGATTATATTCTTTGTCGGCAAAGATGGAGAAGCGCTATACAAGCAGTAAAAACAAGGCCTGGGGCCGATTGTGGCACCGATCATCAGCTTCTTGTTGCCAAAATAAAGCTTCGATTGAGGAAAACACAGAAAAGTAGAAGGCCTTTCAGGTATGATCTGGATCAAATTCCATTAGAATATGCTGTGGAAGTGAGGAATCGATTTCAAGAATTAGATCCAGAAGACAAAGAGCCCGAAGAGATGTGGACTGATGTTCGTGATATAATACAAGAAGTGGCTACTAAGGTAGTTCCAAAGCAAAAGAAATGCAAGAAAGCAAACTGGTTATCTGAAGTGGCTTTGCAAATAGCTGAGGAAAGGAGGATGGCAAAAGTTATGGGGGAAAGAGAAAGATAAGGGTTCTCAATGCGGATTTTCAGAAAATAGCAAGGAAAGATAAGAATGCCTTTCTGAACATACAGTGCCAAGCCGTTGAGGACAACCGCCAATTAAGGAACACAAGAGCTCTGTATAAGACAATGAAAGATATCAAAGGAAGCTTCTGTGCTAAGCTGGGCGTGATAAAGGACAAACGAGGCAAGGACCTCACTGAAGCCTCAGAGATAAAGAAGAGGTGGCAGGAATACACAGAAGAGCTGTACAAGAAGGACCCGAATAAGCAAACCCAACAGACAACGGTTGTGATTACTGATCTCGAGCCGGGCATCCTGAAGAGTGAAGTTGAATGGGCCTTAGCCAGCCTTGCTAAGAACAAAGCTAGCGGAATTGATGGCATTCCAGCTGAGTTGCTTCAATACGTCAACCATGACGCTGTTAACATTCTGTATACATTGTGTCTGAAGATTTGGACAACCCTGCAGTGGCCACAGGATTGGAGGAGGTCAGTTTACATCCACATTCCAAAGAAAGGCAGTGCCCAAATTGTTCCAACTACCGCACATTCACGCTTATTTCGCATGCTAGCAAGGTGATGTTGAAAATCCTCCAAGGTAGGCTGCAGCAGTATGTGGATAAGCAGCTTCCGGACGTGCAAGCTGGGTTTCGCAAGGGCAGAGGAACTAGAGACAAGATTGCCAACCTTCGCTGGATCTTGAAAAAAGCAAAAGAGTTCCAGAAACCCATCTACTTCTGCTTTATTGATTATGCGAAAGCGTTTGACTGCGTAGATCACAGCAGATTGTGACAAGATCTCCAAGAGATGGGAGTTCCAATTCACCTCATCTGTCTCCTCAGGAACCTGTATGAAGGGCAAGAGGCCACAGTCAGAACTGGATATGGTCTTACTGATTGGTTTGCGATTGAGAAAGGAGTGAGACAAGGCTGCGTACTGTCGCCCTGCCTATTTAACCTATATGCAGAGTGCATCATGAGGAAGGCCGGTCTGGACGAGTCTTCAGCTGGAGTGAAGATTGCTGGAAAACGCATGAACAACCTTAGATATGCAGATGATATCACTTTAATGGCAGAAAGTGAATTGCAACTCGAGACTTCTGATGCGTGTACAAGAAGAAAATGAGAAGTTTCGGCCTAAACTGAACATTAAAAAGACAAAGATAATGGCGTCTTGCCCTATCAAGTCCTGGGGCAACAAGAGACACGAAGTGGAATCTGTGACAGATTTTCTTTTCTTGGGCTCCAAGATTACCCCGGAAGGAGACTGCAGCCATGAAATTAGGAGTTGCCTGCTTCTGGGAAAGAGAGCCATGGTTAGCCTTGACCGCCTATAAAAAGCAGACATTAGTCTGCCAACCAAGATCCGTATAACTCGTGCTATGGTCTTTCCAGTTGTGATGTATGGATGCGAGAGTTGGACTGTGAAGAAGGCTGACCGCCGAAGTATTGACGCGTTTGAATTGTGGGGCTGGCGGAGACTCTTTAGAGTTCCTTGGACTGCCAGAAGATCAAATCAGTCGATATTGTCGACCATAAATCATGACTGCTCATTGGAGGGTCAAATTCTAATGTTAAACCTCAGCTTCTTTGGTCATCTGACGAGAAGAGAGGAGTCGCTGGAGAAAGATTTGATGTTGAGAAAGGTTGAGGGTCGCCGGAGAAGGGGTAGGCCGTGAACGCGGTGGTTAGATGGCATACTTGAGGCACTGCAGATGAAGTTATGTGATGTTAGGAAGATAATGAGAGATCGGATAGCGTGGCGTGATATGGTGCATAGGGTCACGAAGAGTCGGACACGACTGAACGACTGAACAGAACTATTTAATCTTCAGTGACGTTCCTTCAATAACAATATGAGTCCAGGGGACGACCATCCTCTTTTCAGCGAGGTCCCCTTTTGGTAGGCAGTTAGGTAAATTTGCTAAAACATCTGTGGTTCTGTGATACCTCTCAGGCATGATTAAACAGTGGTACAGAAGGGAAACCATTGTTGTCTGTTTTCTAAAATTGGATGTATTATTTTTTGTTTATACCCAAAAGTAGCTATATTACTTTCATAATTGCATGCAACTTCTAGTGCCCCAGTTTGGCTCGAAACTAAAGGCATATTGATTTTTGCTTCTCCTCCTTCTCTTGGCCGCTTCTCTGTAGGCTGAATCTAGCCTTGTGTATTTTACTCTTTTCCTTCATACTGAGAAACGTTTTTGGGGACTTGTTGCACTTGCAATCCCTTTCCTATGTGCCATGTGTACCATTTTTTTTTATACTCGGATTTTCTCAAACCTCCTCTGGGCACGTGCCCCTTTTATATTCAATTGATTTTATCTGCGATAACATCTGGTTCTGCACAGGATTCCTAAATAATTTATTTATTTAAATGTTTGTCTAGAGAGCTTGACGATAAATGGTAAACTGCGATGATTTCGCCATTGTACATAGTTGCAAGGTGAGATGACAAGGCAGTGAGTATTTCCCTAGTCGTCTTCCGACCCTTCCAGCAGTTAACCCCTCGATCATTGCTGTTAGCTCAAACTGCCGTAGGACCGCCTGGTTTTTTCCCCTTTCATTACACATGGCGTGCTGCTACCGGAGATTCTAAAATGTGGTTTAGTGACAGAAGATTAAATCAGTTGATACTGGCTGCCATAAACCCTGGTGGTTCATTGGAAGGTTGAATTCTAAAGTATAAGCGCAGCTACTTTGGCCATCTCATGCGAAAAGAGCAATCAGTCACTGGAGAAAACCTTGACGCTAAGAAATTAAGTGATACAGGAGAACAGGCAGGCGGTAAACACGATGGTTAGATGGAATCCTCGAAGCATTGCAGCTGAATGTGTGATACTGAAAAGGTAGTGGGCAACCGGACAGCTTGGCATGGTATGGCTTATAGGGTTGTGAAGAGTCGGACAAGAATGAACTGACTGACTGACTGAACGACTGAGCTTCATTGATCACACATTCGGCGTTCACAATGTTTCGCGATTGGAGCCCTTTCTAGGGCAGTAATTGTGGGAGAAATATCCTGGCGTAAAGATATTGCTTTGATAGTGAAATGTTGTCATGCACAGAGAAGGCTGCTTTGTTTACTCCAGGCATGTATTTGCGCCTTGGCAAGTGAATTGACCACACCTAAACGAGACGTACGAATGAAAGGACACGCAACGAACAATTATGAGCAGAACAAAATAACAAACCAAGCCACAGTACTCAGTACCAGGTGGCTGCAATTTATGAATCGCTACTGCACACGCACGTTGCCTCCTGCTACTCTGACTCTATTCATCTATTTAAAACTGAGTGAATAACTGAGTCATTTGCTTTACTTCAAATAACCTCCACCATCCTTTACAAAAGCGTTCAACCTTGGCTTCTGAAGAAGAGTTTCGGCAGAGGCTTCCTAAAATAAAATTGCCTAGCTGTTTCTGTTGAAAATGATTGCTGCACATTCAATAAAGAGCTTCCTTGACCTAAAAAAGTTCCATTTTTTTTCGCAGTCAGAGGCACGCTGACTGTTCATCAGTTTGAGTGACTTCATTATGTAGGCATTTGGTCAGGAAAGGATAAGGAATAGGCGTCCCCTTGAAGAATGCGGAATCCCATTTAATTATCGGCTTCTTTTTGTCCAGCAGTCTAAGCTAGGACAAAAAAATTGTTTCCTGCCCTTCAATGAACCTTTCTTAACATGCGCGGTTTTGTTCTTTATTAAATCTGACTTCCGATATTGAGATGTTGTTTGCAGAGAGATGGTGTACTGTCATCAGTAGGCCTGGGGGTCCAATTCGACCTGGGCTCCAGTTTCAATAAAGCCTTAACGTTTCTCGTGTATTTTATAATGGTATTAGTCAAACAACAACAACAAAGGCGGAGAACCAGGAATAACCTTTTTTTTTTTCTCTCTTTAGGCATTTATTTTGCTGTGCTGTCATGCTTTTACAAAATACACAGTTGAGAACTCTTCATTCATTGGGCTCAATATTAAACTCTGTACTTAAGTTGTGCACTATAATATATGCAAGCAAGTAAGATTAATTAGTTACATTTGCCTGGTGCTGTTGATCTGAAAGGAGTTGATATAACTTCTAAATTCATAGCTTGCATTGGAGCGGTTTATTACGTATAAGGAAGCAGTAAACGTGGCCTATGGGAGCAAAATTGGCGGTGGTTTAGCTCTGGTAAACTGGTAGAGTAGCGAGAGCTAGATACCCCTTACTACGATTAGAATTCGCTTGAAAGTAAGACACACGGTTTAAGTAACAGCTTGAACTTTATTGTTTACACCAATGAAGACACTCCGGTAGTCAGTAAAGTAGTGAGACTTTGTTTCCACTTTGTCAACAGCATGGTTTTAATCAGCAGAGTTACGCTGAGGCATTAGGTGTAGACTGCTTCCCAATTGCGTGGTGGTAGTCGGTTGTAGTTTGCTCAACACCAGTTGAAATAGTTCTTCGGCTGCTTGAAGAAACTTCGTGTTCTCGGTAGCTTCGGGTCGGGTGCCATAGAGGGCACTTTGGACCACTAAAGGTCAATTCACACGACGGATGGAATCGCTGGAGTCTGTGAGCAGCCGAGCACCACTTGACCCGATGGCAGTGGCTTCGCCTCGTCCGCGGATGGCGCAGCCTTCGCAAGCTAAATGGCATGCGTGTTTCCCCTGTCAAAATATGGGGGTATTGGGAAATATTGGAAATTACCTTTCTAAGCCGACGAAACCTGGCACCTTCGGAGAGAAGAGGAAGGGGGGGGGGGGGTCTCTAACCAGATTACATGTCAATTGTGCAAGGGATTAAGCTTGAGGCAGGGAAGATGTGGCAGACACTGTAAAAACAGATGACGCTCAACGACAGCTGGGAGATCGTTAAATCCAGTTTAGAGAAGATGCAAAAGCAGCGCATCGACGATTACGTTTGTTTAACAAAACATGCTGACAAAACTAGAAGTTCATTTTTTTTATTCAAGCGTAGTAAGTAAGCGACACGTAAATACTATCACGCTTCTTGCGAAGAACAAAGCTAAAAACGTTTGCTTTGTTATTACTGAAGATTTATTTTTTAAATAAGCTCTTTTGTCACCTCGGTGCTCATAAATTGCATTCAGCATGTGATACTTCATGTATCAGTTGGCTTATGTAATCCTCTGAACAATCATAGAGTGAGAAAAAAGAGGTGAACTTTCTTACAGGAGATACTCTCAGTTTGTGAGCAGCGGAATGAAGGGACGCACTGCATGGCTTGTATGTTTTAAAGACACAAAACAACTCCAGCTATCGGAACACCTTAGAGGCGCAATTTTAAAATTCCATCATCTTCGCTTTTTCAACATACACTGATATCGCAAATTATACGGTCGCCTTGATTTTCGTTTCCATCGAAAAGCAGCCATAACTGAGATTTAACCCGTATCCTTGGCCCCTACTGACTGGAAGGCTGCAATTATGTAATGCTTTTTTTTCGAGTCCTTTATTTATTTGTAAGTTATCTACATATCACCCTGGGGTCCATAATATTAATGATAGGGGCGCAGTGAAAGAAAATGAGAAGGGTTCAATGCTGCTGAACCGAATATGGAGCGAAAGCATTAGCTGCGGGTGACCGAGCGTTTTTCTTCTTCTTATCCTTCTGTTAGGCGCACCGGCGGCTTGGGAACCACCGACACGGACACGGCACACAGTGCAGAGCGGTTAAATCTGGCGTAGCATTACTTCCGCAATAAAAATTGGCAGTGGCTTAGCTCAGCTATGCCAGAATATACGTAGCAAGAGATGCGTTTCCCTGGTTGAGCTTTTTGTGGTCACGTATGTTTAGTAATGACAGACATTGGGTATACACATCTTTTATTCGTTTTACTTGACGGAAACAAAGACTGCCCGATGATCTGTGAACTAGCATACAGCGGTCACAATTTCGTCTATAGAGTATTTCGATTTGGCACGGTCTCCCAGCGCAAAGTCTCATGCGTTGGATTACTCACCGGTGTCAAGTTCATTTTGTGCCACAGTGTCTCGCACACACTACACAGGTGTCCAAACTAATCGTTCAAAAAGTCTGCTTCAAAGTTCCGGGTAGCAGTAGATGCACTTCGGAAACTCGAATAGAGTGATCAGTCACACGACGAGTCTTCAGGTACTCTTCGGTTGGTTCCCGTTGACTGAACTCTTCCATACGCTCCATCTCGGCGGCTTTGCTTCGTCTATTACGCTCGGCAGTCTGGCATTCTGGCATCACCCTTTGGCAAGCATGTTCCTGTTCGGGCGTCTCTGGCGCTCTCTTGGCCTTCTTAAGCTCATTCTCTGCTGCTACTATGCACCCCTTTTAAGGCGAAAGCCTTTAATGGCTCATCGTGGTCATTCAACAAATGTTTCACGCTTTTGCGGCGACTCTGATACTTATAAAAAAATTAATGAGCCTAGGCTCCCACCACGAAATCGAACCTCCATCCCTTGGATCCCCAGCCCAGCGTTTCACCACTGCGCCACGCCCCGGATCGTGAAACGCTCTTCATAATTCCCCTTTTCTACAGTGAGAATGATAGCGAGATTCCGCGAGTGACAGATACTGTGCCTTTCCTTTCCTGTAGAAGAATCATAGAACGCCGGTGAACTTTAATTCGTTCAGTGAAATACTGTTGTGTTTGACAAGGGGCGTGCGATGTACCGTCATGAGAAGTAATGAGGTGACAAGGCGATTAATGCATATACAAAACTGACACCACCGAGCGTTCGATCCAGGCGTCCGTGCGCCCTTTCATTTGCCGCTTCCTAGAACGCCGCACCACACAGCAAATAAAAGCATACCCAGATGTCTAGGTGGCATTAGTACAGCAGCCATCAGCGGCGTTTGAAACTGTTTTACAGGATGGAAAAGGCGCAGTATCTGTCGCAAATCTCCGCGTACACATGTGCCATGCAATAAAGGAAGGGAGGAATGTGAAGCTGTAGTCACCCTCTTTACTCGAAGCATCATTCACCGCCACATTCGTAACAAATGCGTGGCAGAATGCGGCATTCAGGTTTTCGCCTTTCACCACTGTAGTCGCCAAGTGTCTTGTAATTTTTGTACGCTCTGCCGGAGGCTGCGTTTCGATGGAGGCGAAACGGAGAGACGTCCGTGTGCTATGCGATGTTAGTGCAAGTTAAATATCCTCAGGTGGTCGACCTTACTCCATAGCCCTCCACTACGGCTCCTCTTTATCTCTTCCCACTTTCTCTCCAACCTTCCTCCCTTTCATTAAAGCGCTGTTCAGGTGTCCACAGAGCAAGTGCGACAGATACTGCGCCTTTCTTTTCCTGCGAACCAATTCATTATTTTTATTATTATATTACGCTCTGCACATTGGCGTTCCTCCTGGCAAAACGTTCTTCTCTTTGTTCGGGCCACTCTGCTACGTCGGCAGTAGGGTCGGTACGTGACCGCGGCGGTCGCGAGCTCTCATGTCATGCGCAGCGCACCTGTTGCTCCTCTCGGGTTTACACGCATGCGCACTGGTGGCCTGTCTTACACACGGCGAAATGCGCAGTTGACTAGCGGAGTGTAACTACCGCTACAAAATCAATACTGTGGACTAACCTTTTAGGTGACAAAAACACAGGTATCAAATTTATTGCTAAGGCGAGCATTGTTTTAGCAGGGTGTGAAAAAAAAGTTTCCTTCACATGACCCAAACTTAGCCACTTTTTCCGCGGTAGAGATAATTTCTGTCACGAAAGATGCTTTCGGTTCAAGTAGGGATTAGAAGAAACATAGCTCGGGCACCCACCTTGCGGCCTCGCTCCTGTATAATTATATTTGCTCGATAAAAATTGAAACTCTATGCCTCCGCGGCGTAACCGTTGCAAATACCATGATAAATGTTACGGCCTTTACCCGGGTAACGGTAAGTGTTAGTAGGTTAAAGATCCTTAAACTTTATTCCGCTAGGCTCCAGTCTCCGGATTTTCAACAAATTCACGCAAAAGTATGCAGTTGCAGAAGAAGCGACTCCCAAACTTCAACTTTTCTCTGGTGTTAACCAACTTTTGTGTCAATGCTGTCTGTCTTTATGTCGGGCAGTTGAACTGCTTTTCTTTGAAGTTACGATACTTGTCGAGACATTCTTTGCTTTTGAAGTGTTTGGTGAGACAGCTTGGACTGCTTATACATTCGTTTATTCTCGAGATCATCGTAACGTTCCGTTCAATCGTAATGATCGATCACACTCGTTGTTCGCATCGACTAGTAGGACGTAACTCGGCTTCATGCAGTCGATGCAAGGATAAGGTCTTGTCTCTATTTCGAGTCAGATTGTACACCCAAGGAAAAATGTACGTGTAATATAGGAGTAGAGGACTTGACACCAACGTCACCACTTAACTTATCTTGTACGAAGCAACTGCCGTACACCCAACCCAACACTCAAGGTTAAAGTCGGAGGTGAAATGTCAAACCCAAAGGTCAAATTCAAAGGTTATAACCACCAGATTACATAATGGTCACTATGTCATCTGTCGCGTGAACATGCGCAATAATAGGTTTTGGTTATGACAGGATGTCGTTTATTACTATTGGAGAGTTAAATTGAGCTCAAGTTTCGCACTTCACCCCACCTTTTGCTGCATTGGCCGTGAAGTTCAGTTTCCATTCTACATGTATTTGGCCAGCTTTAGACCCTGTCATCAATGTTCACAAATTGCGACTTGGCAGTAGAGTAAAATAGCTAGCACGTTAGCGAGATCGCCATCACTCCCGGCTTAGGGCACATGCTTTCTAGGTGAAAACATATGTCGTGCCCGAATATTCGGAAGGACCCTATGGTTATGCGCACAATTATGAGCTGCATCCGCTATGTCATTCCAACCATTCCATTCTTACTGTTTTGTTTTACTTTCTGTTCAAAGGTGCATTACTTGCAGACCGATAAAGAGCTTCACCCTGCCAGCTCGTAAAGCGAGAAGCACTTCACTACTTTCTCGTAACTGGTGGAGAACCCGACATTTGGTGGCCTTCCACTTTAACAATGTTCGTTTCTTGCCGTACAGTTTTGCAAAGCCTTATTCGTTCACCTTCACAACATAGGGACAGAAATGTATCTGGTCTCCTATCTAGTATTTCCACCAGTGCCATTTTAAGGCGGAAGCCTTTATAGGCTCATGAATGTGGACATGATGTGCGCGCCCGCGGTGCGGGTCACACCTTTATTGCTAGAACTGATTTGATGGACGAGTAAAGGAAGGGCTGTATGAGGTATAGGGTGAGAAAATGTGTCTGAGTGCCAAGTGTGGTTGATGTGCAGTAATTAGTTATTTAGTTATGGTCAATTAGGGTCATTAAATAGGGACAAGAAGTTGCACTTCAAAACAGCCAAGGGCGTCGATACAGTGTGCAGAGGCCAAACAGCCACACACGTTGAAACTGCACAAGAAAGTGCAAAAAAGAGAAAAAGGAGTACATTAAAAAAAGAGAAAAGAAGCAAATGAGCAAAAAGCAGCCAAAGCGTACAGATGGTTGCCCAAATGACTTTAGCCTTATCGCACTCAAGAGAGATCTAAGTGCCTTGAACAAATTTTTTTATTTTGGCGATGACCTTCTGAAGAATATCCGTGCCCTTTGGCAAAGAGCTTTTTACCGGAAACCATAAAAAATCCTGTGTGTCAGCACAGTTCTCAGAGCTTCGTCCTGTCGTGTTTCTTCTTGTGCTTCGATTTTGTGTCCTATAAATACGGTACTACGGCCGGATATTTTTTTGCTCCAGAAGGTGCTCGACACCGATGTAGAAAATCTGCCGGAGCTGGCTGAAGATGCCTAATACTCTTGAGGAAATGCGTTCAAGATAGCCATGAAAGAACCTTCTCAGGTCTTGAGACTATTCTACACTGCAGGAATTTTCGCTTTGAGGCTCATGTAATTTCTTTTATTCCAATATCCTGTGGAATGCCGCAAGCAGACTACTTTTTGCCTCTGGTCGGGCTTTGTTTATGAAATAATACTGGCGCATGAGTGCTTGATTTGAATGATGCATGTATTTACTCATCAATGGATGCTGCATCCAGCGCTCCAATTTAGACGTAGCGGACCCTTCTCGGATTGCTTTCTTCAAGCTAGCAGTAAATGTTGCGATCGTGCGCAGCTTTTCTAAGGAATAAGAATGAATATCTGGCCATGTTGTAAGCATTCAACAATTTCCTCTTCGGTGGTCGAGTCAGGAAACTGCAACGTGACCGTTACAATGCGGCATTGCAAAAAGACTGTACTCTGGAAGTCTAATACCATAGTGTGGTTCTCGTTTATAAGACCGAGTAAAAGTAGACTGCCGTCTCCGTAATTTCTCCCTAGTGCAGTAGGAAATCTTCTTTACAAGTCTAGCTTTCTGGGCCAATTTATATATGTGAAAAAACTTGGGGATACTGTAGGATACTGTTAAGCAGGTATTGATGGAATGACCTAAAATTTTAAGATTAAATGCCTAGCAGAAATCAGAGTACTATGTTCTTCCTTCGCTCGCACCAAAATGGTAAAACTCACAATAAAAAAGAACTGAATGTATATTTAAAGTAAGTGCGAAGCTTGGGGAATGTTTTCAGATACATTTAATAACATACAGAAAGAAATCGTTTAAGCTTCTGATGCATAGCAAAATTGGCTCTCAAAGTTTCTCGTGCGTTCAATGTGTGTAATTAGTCCAGTGAAAAAACTAACCTAGAAAGGCGAATTTTTAAGAATAAATCCCAATAAACTACCGGCCCGCCAATTGGCTCTGCCGTCACAAGGATTGTTGTGATCTGGGTATAGAATGTGTGAGAAAGCTAGCTTTTTGGATCATACAATTTGAGTGTTTTAACAAGCACAGGCGTTTTGGGCCTCAAAAGGATTGCGAAGCTGCAACGTCATTAATATTGTTTCCGAAGCAGGGTTCTGCATTACCCGCACCTTTACTACATCTTTGGGTGGATATATTTTTTCAAGCTGTTTGTTTTGGTTATTTTTACTCTCACGCGATACCTAGTCGCTACCTCATTTGTTTGAAGGGAATTATGTTCCAACTGTTTAGCTTCATGACCTGAGTCCAAATTGGCACCAAGCATGACGGCTCTGCACACATGAGTTAGTAAGACTTCTCAAAGATGAACGTGAATGTTGCAAATAAAACAACCGGACAACCAGACTTTGCTCAGAATCAAGTTATATGCCAGAAAACGCCTAGCAGATGTGTTCAGATTCCAAAATAGCAAGTTGCGTACTTTCGGGAAGCGAAAACGTGTTACTGGGACGCTGAAAGTTGCGTATGTATGTATGTATGTATAAATATATATATATATATATATATATATATATATATATATATATATATATATATATATATATATATATATATATATATATATATATATATATATATATATATATATATATATATATATATATATATATATATATATATATATATATATATATAGACATGGATTGCTTGTTACTAATGGGCCAGAGTTAAATTCAAACAGGATGTCACACAACTTTCCCGATTATCTATTTTATTCCAACAGTTTCGGACGGTGGACCGTCCTTCTTCAAGGTAGAATTGAGTACTCAATTCTACCTTGAAGAAGGACGGTCCACCGTCCGAAACTGTTGGAATAAAATAGATAATCGGGAAAGTTGTGTGACATCCTGTTTGAATATATATATATATATATATATATATATATATATATATATATGTGTGTGTGTGTGTGTGTGTGTGTGTGTGTGTGTGTGTGTGTGTGTGTGTGCGCGCGCGGATGTATGTGTTCTATTATGACAAATTTTATTTATTTATTACTCAGTATAAAAAACGAGCGGCATGTTTTTTTCTTGCAGCAGTATGAGCGGAATTAAGATTGCATGCATACTGGCGATTGCCTACTATCATATACGCTGTATGCTGCGTTCAAGAACACACCAAGCATCGAAAAGACGATAGTTGAGTGCCCTAAGTAGAAGTCCATTATTGTAAATTGTTTCGCTAAAAATTTTTTTATTCTGTTCTGATCGAGACCACTGTTGGATAAGAAGGTTATCGCGAAACGAGGTTCTGTATATTTTTGAATCAAGGCAGCTCACTGATCGCTCTTGGATGAAATGTATATGTAATGAAGCCACTCAGTGTAATGAACTATTGCCCACTGTACTTCGAAGTATCAGGAAAGCAGGGAGCTAAAGCGTTCTGGCAATGAAGCGCCTTTTTTATGTGATGGCGTTTTCGTTTTAACTAACAGATCGGAACCGCTTTCTCATTTAGATCTGTGGGTCATTATGCTGGAAGTAGAAAAAGCGATGTAAAAATCTAATAGAGCTACTATCAAATCCTTTTCACCCCGTTTGGCGGCTTCCCCAAAAGACGACGGCAATATCGATAAAGAGTGCTCTCAATTGCCACTTTTCTTGGTAAGTGGATTAAGAGCGGGAGGCAGCGCAGCATAATCACATCGCCTACGAAAAAAGCGTAGCGCACAACGTAGTGAAGCACGGGAAATTCCGTAAAGATGTATCTTCGAGCAATTAAAATGCCTTTAAATTACTCGAGGTAACTAAGCTCAACTGGAAAGTATTGTGTAAAGTTTGTCTCAGATATGTTTAGTTGGTTAAAAGTTCCCTGGTATTGGGCTCTACTTAAGAGGCAGTTTTGTATCTGAGCGTCCGAGTTGTAAGTTTTGTTTTCCGAAAGTACGCAATCTGTTAATTATATATATATATATATATATATATATATATATATATATATATATATATATATATATATATATATATATATATATATATATATATATATATATATATATATATATATATATATATATATATATATGTATACATATATACAGGGAAACGGGGAATTCTTTGGGATTGGTGGAGAACAAGTAAACAAAATTCAGACATGGTGAAAAAAATCACGTATTGACGTTTCGACAGCGCGGGACCGGCCTTCATCGGAAGAAACAAGGTTACAGGTAGTGCCCTATATTTATACGCTAGGTCTATCAGTATCAGTACTGATAACCGGGACCATCTAATAATAAACCACAACTAATATAGTTGACACTCATGTAGTCACACATGCGTCATGATGCAGATTACAATTGTTTGAAAATAATAAGAAAATAATAACCCGTAGGGGTGCGACATTACTGAAAATCCTAAGGAGCCCACGCGTGCGAAAAAGTGCATCACCATTCATCCAATTAGCAAGCGTACCAAGGCATGTGGCGAAGCTGCGGACAATCAGCTGGTCACAATACGTACACATACAAAAATAAAAAAGAGCGTGTGAGAGAGAAAGGAGTAATAAGATATCAGTCATTTCCCTCCTGATTTTCTAAGTTGCAGAAATCAAAAATAGTGTTACTTAGATAAATTTCCTACGCTTTCGTTAATACCTGACGACACAGCCTTAAACTTGTGAATTAAACATTATCTGAATTCACGGTCATAGTATGATCGAAACCCATATTCCAAGATAAATTTGTTTAATTGATCAAATGAATTACCCTGAATGCTTGCATTCTTGGACAGTAGTAGTCTGGGTAGGCTTGTACTTTGCGCCTTTTGATTGTTCAAGCGCGATCTAAAAGACGTCGCAGTCTGCCTTATATACTGGAGCTGGCAGGCGGAACATTGAAGCTGGTAAATTACATTGGCAGTTTTTATAAGTGAAGTTGCCTTTAATATTTATACGGCAGTTGGAAGTCGTGGTGACAGCTGTTGATGACGTTGTCATTTCGGAACATATTTTACAGCGAGATTTATTGTTTGGGGCACAACCAGTAAAATCGGGACGGATGGTTCTTGAAGAAGGCAAAATATCACGCAAATTGTTAGCACGTCTGAATGCAGTCGGGGCGATTCTCAGAAGACGTATTTTAGGCGGTAATTTTGCATCAGGATATTGTGATGTCTGCTTAGAATACCTGTTACATTAGGGAGAGAGGATGAGTAGGGATAAACCAACTTAGTTTGAATTTCGGCACAGGATCATTTGTTGAGACAGAGTTCCTTGATATTCGTCCATTAAAACCGTTCTTTTACAGACGCTTTATTGATGATATTTTATAATCTGGCAGCACGGCAAGCAACAACTCGTTGCGTTTATTGCAGATTTTAATAATTTTCATCCATCAATTTCTGTCAAGCACTCGTATTCGGCTTCAGCTATTAGTTTTCTTGTTGTGACAGTGTAGCTTAACGGTGAAAAAGTAACTGCTTGCCTTTATAGGAAACCTACTTACTGCCAACAGTATTTTAACTTTAACAGCAGCCATGTAAACCGTTGCAACCCCTGTATTCATACAGTCAGGCCGCTCGTTTTAAATGGATATGTTTCAAATCATCTGGCTTCTATGGGAATTGTGAAGACCTTCGACGAGTTCTAACTAAACAAAAATATCGCGCATAACGATAACCTAAATAACGATGTTGTTAAACGCACAGACGAACTTAACCTCGAGTCGTCACTTTATTGAACAAATGAGCCTGTCTCGAAACAGCAGGCTAACTTGGTTTTAACTTACTCAGCCTCTCTCCCTAGCGTGACAGGTATTCTAAGTAGACATCACAACAAGTAAAGTGACTGTCTAAAATGCATCTTTCGGAAACTGCCCCGAGCTGTATTCAGACGTGCTAAAAATTTGAGTGATATTTTAACATCTTCGCGAACCACCTGTCCCGATTTTACAGGCTGTGCACCATGCATAAATCCAGCTGTAAAATATGCTCCCAAATAACGTCGTCAGTAGTTGTTAGCACGGCTTCCAACTACCCTAAAAGTATTCAAGGCAACTTCACTTGTGACACTGTCAATGTAATTTACCTGCTTGAATGTTCCGCCTGCTAGCTGCAGTATATAGGGTAGACTGCCACGTCTTTTAGATTGCGTTTTAACAATCACAGGGCGGACAGTACACGCCTACGTAACCTATCACTGTCCAAGCATGTAAGCATTCAAGGTCATTCACTGAGGAATTAAAGATCACTATCTTGAAATCTGGGTTTCGATCACACTACGACCGTGAAGTCAGATAATCATTTTTAATTCGCCAGTTAAAGACTTCGTCGTCAGGTATTAACCAAAGCGTAGGAAAGCTAAGTTGTCTATCTAAGTATCACTATTTCTGCTTTCTGCAACTTGGAAAATCAGCCGGGAAATGACTGGTATCTTCTTACACCGTTCTCTCGTACTCTTTTATTTTATTATGTGCACGTATTGTGATCAACTCATTGTCTGCAGTGTGTTTATTTATTTTATTCATATATCCAATACTGCCGGCACGGCTTTTGGTTGCCAAGGCAGGAGTGGGTACATCACGTACATTGGCAAATTGCGGTCCATCAAAGAGAACAATAAAAACAACTACAAAATGACAACAAACCAGAGAAAAATAAAAAAAAAACGCACACATTGACACATTCTAAAGTTACTGCAGAGCGAATTAAGAAGAAATAAACAAGACGCAAGCGCGTTACATTCAAATCCAAAACAGAAGAATGAAAAACATACGCTCAAAAAATAAAACCGAACACACTCCCGAAGATATAAGAAGCTTCCTCCGTGACAGTTCCTTCAGTGAGCGTGGGGCCATCATCGACACCATGTCTCACGCTCCGCGCTGTTACGCATTACAAGTGTGTAATGTTTTTTCTATGTACGCCCGAAGGAGCGACGACCGTTTCCTATTTTTGTTCCCGCGCCCACGAGTGCTGTGTGATATCGCTGTTGATTGTTTTTCATTGACTTTTTTACTACTGTGTTCGGGTGACATTGAGTTGAACCCTGGTCCCCCGACCCGCTCCTAGTCCTTGGCTGAACTACCGTCTTTGCCTGATGATCCATATGAGCAGATGAAAGTCATATTTCATATTCTAAAGGATCTTCAAGCTCGATCCGTACAAGCAGCAAAGAGCCAGACCGACATGGTCGCCGACATAAAAGCTATCAAATCCCGTCAGAAGAGCATTGAAACAAAAGTGGGCGCTATCGAAAAAAGGCTGGATGACCTGGAAGATAAAACCAAGTCCCTCAACCGAATCGATGAGGTCTTGGCTACCGTCGAAAGCTCAGTAAAATCATCAACTACTGATTCGGTCTCTTTGCAATCACGGCTGACCGATCTTGAAGATCAATCAAGACGTTGCAACCTTATCTTTTATGGAATAGATGACTGTCGGGAATCGTGGGCAGAGTCAGAAGAAAAAATAAAAACAGTTCTGGCTGATGTGCTTGACACTCTTTCAGATACAGCTTTCGAACGCGCTCATCGCCTAGGGCAGTACTCGCCAGGCAAACAGCGACCAATAATTGTTAAATTCTCGAGCTTCAAAGTCAAATAAATGGTTCTTTCTGCCCGCAGACAGCTAAAAGAGAACAATATCACGGTCAATGAAGACCCGCTACACGTCACGCTCGGAAGAAATTAACAGAGTATGCCAAAAGGGAAGCTGGCGGTGGTCCGTTTCAGCTGCGATACAACAAACTACTAATGAATAAGAAATACTACGTGTATGATCGTGAATCTAACACCGTTAAAGAGCACACGCAGCAATCACCCTCAGTTGATATTCATCCCACTAACTCCGCTAAAGAGCACGTGCATAAACCCGCCTCAGTCGATGGTGATTCTGTCAGCTCGCCGCAGGGCAGTTCGTAGGAACGCGCGAGGGGATGTGGACGTTCGTCTTCACAGATATCCGTTCTTTTTACTAACATCCGCAGTATTATAAACAAACGTGACTGTCTTAACTCCGCCATCGACACGTGTAGCGCTGATATATTAGTTTTAACGGAAACTTGGTTGCGTTCCGAGATTCGAGACAACAAGCTTTTTCTTCTCGCAAATACTTTATCTATCGCTGCGATCGCGTTGGGAGACTAGGAGGAGGTGTTTTACTTGCCATCACGAAACGTTTAACTTCGCAGTGCATCCATATTAACACCTGTTTAGAAACTGCTTGGGCATGCGTCACATTAAATCATAAGAAAGTTATTATCGGGGTCTGTTATCGGCCTCCAACCTACATACAGAACTTCGTTAACGAATTACATGATGTAATCAACATCGCTTTGTCTCGCTACCCGAACTGTTCATTACTTCTGCTCGGAGACTTCAATATGCCAAACATAACCTGGTCCAACCCCGTCTCTACAATGCAACCACCTTCCACACTAGCAAAAGAGTTTTTAGAAATGTGCGCGGTTTTTTCTCTCGAACAGTTGGTCACTAATCCAACGAGAACCACTCAATCTGTCGCAAATACACTCGACCTCGTTCTTACTTCACAGCCCGACTTAGTTTCTAACATCACACACGTGCCAAGAATGAGTGAACACTCTTTACTTTTTTTTCAATTACATTTCGCACAACCCAAACATGTCAAAAGAACAGTAAGTATCCGTAATTACAAAAACGCAGACTTTGACACGATTAATAGCGAGTTGTGTTCATATCTTGATATCTTGCTCAAGGGTTTTGACCTACGTACCGTGGAAGCTAACTGGATATGTTCGTTCAAAAGGTTGCTTACCTAACCGACAAGTACATTCCCATTCGCACTTTAACCCAAAAACCGGACGCACCTTGGTACAATAATCACATAAGACGACTATCAAATAAAAAGAAGCGATTGTACAGGTCAGGCAAGCTTTCATCGAGTGAAGCTCGTTGGAATGCCTATAAATTAGCCTCCAGCGAATACGTGTTGGCGCTAAAGAACGCCAGGAATAAATATCTATGCCACACGCTGCCTTCCATGTTAATTAATGATACTAAGAAATTCTGGCACGTCATTAACCAAAAAGATAACGACACTATAACCCTCGTTGACAGCTTTGGAAGTTTTATATCCTGTAATCAAACCGCGTCCATTCTTAATGAAACATTCCCCGAAACTTTTCTGCAACCCGTAATGTCTCGTTACCCGCTGTACCTTGTTACGACTACCACGATATGTTTCCAATCACAATAAACCCATGTGGCGTTGAAGCTGTGATTAATTCATTGCGTCTTTCCTCTTCTCCTGGTTGTGACCTGATTACTGTGAAATTTTTGCGCAGCACTGTTGTTTATTCATCCATTGTACTAGCAAAAATTTTTCAACAATCACTTGATACAGGACGCCTGCCCCTTGACTGGAAAGTCGGTAAGGTGATTCCACTCTACAAATCGGGAAACAAGCAGTCTCCTCTCAGTTACCGACCTATCTCACTCACCAGTATCCCGTGCAAAATATTAGAACACATCCTACATTCATGTCTTGCAAATTTTCTCGAATCTAACTCATTCTTCTCCAGCTCGCAGCATGGCTTTCGAAAATCTTACTAATGCGAAACTCAGCTCGCTTATTCTTCTTATTCTTATTCTTAATCTTATTCTTGATAATCGTTTAATGGCAGACTGTATTTTTCTCGACTTTTCCAAGGCTTTCGACAAAGTGTGTCATAAACTGTTACTTTACAAACTACAACTAATGAACATGGATCGCAAGCTTCTTATTGGATTGAATATTTTCTTACTAACCGTTCACAGTACGTGTCAGCCAATAATCATAACTCTCACTTCAACCCTGTTAATTCCGGCGTTCCACAAGGCTCCGTACTTGGCCCTCTTCTTTTTCTAATTTACATGAACGACTTGCCTTCTTCTTTTTCTAATTTACATTACCGACTTGCCTTCTTCCGTTTCCTCACATATTCACTTATTTGCTGACAACTGTGTCATTTTTCGAGCAATAACATGCAGTGACGATGTAACCACCCTTCAATCAGACCTGAAAGCTATAACTTCTTTGTGCAAAACATGGCTAATGGAACTCAACATCAATAAATGTAAATCCCTTTGCGTATTCAGAACTTGCGACAGTACTACCACTTATTTTCTAAACCATCTTCCGTTAGAATCGGTACACTCATATAAGTACCTTGGTGTACACATCACTTCCACTCTTACTTGGTCTTTACATATCACACACATAATTAACAACGCTAATCGTATGCTGGGTTACATCCACCGCAATTTCGCTAGAGCGCCTTCCTCGCTCAAACTTTTGCTGTACAAAATGTTAGTACGTCCAAAGATAGAATACGCCGCACCTATCTGGGACCCTCATCACGAAAATATAATTCATTCGCTAGAAATGGTCCAACATAACGCTGCCCGTTTCATTCTTTCAAACTATAACAGGAGCGCCAGCATATCTTCAATGAAATCAAGCCTTAATATGCCACCCTTAGCTACACATCGTAAAATGTTTCGTATCTGTCTGTTTCATAAAATGTTTCATCATCCGCACTTACGTACTGAACTTATCCCTCCCCCGCATCACGTATCATCAAGACTAGATCACGCCTACAAGGTCGGTGTACCATTTTGCAGAACTAACGCTTTCTTTCAGTCCTTTTTACCTCGCACTGCAGCAGAGTGGAATCACCTTCCGGTACCAACAGCAACCATCAAAGATCATCAGCTTTTCAAGGACGCCTTAGCTAACATTGTATGATTAACCACATCTGTAACCTTTCGACAATTGGTCCATTTTGTTTATTTAATTTCTATTTATGCCTGTAACCACTCCCCTCTCTAATGCCAACGGCCCTGAGGGTACTTGAAATAAAAAAAAAATAAAAAACCTACTGGCAAGAACTTATTGCTGAGAAAACGCATCGGATGATGATAAGGATACCACATCCCAAGGTGACTTATTCCATTCGGCTATCGTTTTAGGAAAGAATGACAGCATGTATGCGTTGGTTTGGCACTGAGGGATTACAATTATTCTGTCATGTTTCTGCCGAGTTTGTCGTGTTCTGTTTTACTGCATATAAGTATGAAATTCTAGTTTAGCCACGTGCCTCGGTATGCTTACTAATTCGATGAATGGTGACGAACTTTTTTTCACGCGTGGGCTCTGTAGGACTCTCGATAATGTTGCGCCGCCACGGGTTATTATTTTTTATATTTTAAACCAGTTGTATTTTGCATCATGACTCAAGTGCAACTGCATGAATGTTAGTTATAGTAGTTTTGGTTTCTTATTAGTTGGTCACCGTCATCAGTACTGATACCATAGACCCAGCGTATAAATATAGAATACTGCCTGTAGCCGAGTTTCTTCCGACGAAGGCCGGTCCCGCAGGCGGAACGTCAATACATTTTCTTCACCACATCTCACTTTTTGAACGTAAATATATTTGCAATAGATAATTTTCAAGTCTGTATTTGTGATTGTAGGGCCTCAGGAAGATTCTGGGGTGTGCTATCCGCCCACCAAACGCACAACGGCGTAATGTAACGCGCTCCGGAAGTTAAGGCCCCATATAGTTCAACGTTTTCGACGCGACTGGCAGAGCTGGCGACGTCGGCCACTGTACATAGGCAACGACGGGCGCGTCAAAAGCTGCCGCCTCTACAATATGGCGCGGCTAGCATGCACGGTGCTGCGGCGCGCCTGCGCACAAGACGCCCTCGAGGTGTGGTACGCTTTGGTGTGCATTTTTGAGCAGACGTCAGGGCACCTGCAGGGAGGAACTGGCCGCCTATTTATGCGCTATAATAACTGTCGTGAACAAGGTAATCATGCGATGTGTTTACTGCGAATGCTCAAAATGTTGCGAATGTTCAAATGGCATAAAGCATTTACAGCCAGCCATCGAGACGTCGCCCAGCCTACCAACGGCCTGACACCGCGCCACCGACGGCTACGGATGGGACGATAATGATTGTGTACGTGCGGGGTTTCAGTTCAGTTCAGTTCAGTCGTTCAGTCGTGTCCGACTCTTCGTGACCCTATGGACCATGTCACGCCACGCTTTCCGGTTTCTCACTATCTTCCTAACATCACATAACTTCATCTGCAGTGCCTCCAGGATGCCATCTAACCATCGCGTTCGCTGCCTACCCCTTCTCCGGCGACCCTCAACCTTTCCCAACATCAAATCTCTCTCCCGCGACTCCTCTCTTCTCATCCGACGACCAAAGTAGCTGAGCTTTAACTTTGGAATTTGACCCTCCAATGAGCAGTCAGGGTTTACGGTCGACAATATCGACTGATTTGATCTTCTGGCAGTCCAAGGAACTCTCAAGAGTAATCGCCAGCACCACAATTCAAACGCGTCAATTCTTCGGCGGTCAGCCTTTTTCACAGTCCAACTCTCGCATCCATACATCACATCTGGAAAGACCATGGCACGAGTTATTCGGATCTGGGTTGGCAGACTAATGTCTCTGCTCTTTACTAGGCGGTCAAGGCCAACCATTGCTCTCTTTCTCAGAAGCAGGCGTCTCCTAATTTCATGGCTGCAGTCTCCTTCCGAGGTAATCTTGGAGCCCAAGCAGAGTAAATCTGTCACAGCTCCCACTTCTTGTCCATTGATGCTCCAGGACTTGATAGGGCAAGACGCCATGATCTTTGTCTTTTTAATGTTCAGTTTAAGCCCAAACTTCTCACTTTCTTCTTGTACGCGCATCAGAAGTCTCTTGAGTTCAACTTCACTTTCTGCCGTTAAAGTGGTATCATCCGCATATCTAAGCTTGTTGATACGTTTTCCAGCAATCTTCACTCCAGCTGAAGACTCGTCCAGACCGGCCTTCCTCATGATGCACTCTGCATATAGGTTAAATAGGCAGGGCGACAGTATGCAGCCTTGCCTCACTCCTTTCTCAATCGGAAACCAATCAGTAAGACCATGCCCAGTTCTGACTGTGGCCTCCTGTCCTTCATACAGGTTCTTGAGGAGACAGATGAGGTGAATCGGAACTCCCATCTCTTGGAGAGGTTGCCACAATCTGCTGTGATCTACGCAGTCAAACGCTTTCGCATAATCAATAAAGCAGAAGTAGATGGGTTTCTGGAACTCCCTTGCTTTTTCCATGATCCAGCGAAGGTTGGCAATTTGGTCTCTAGTTCCTCTGCCCATGCGAAACCCAGTTTGCACGTCCGGAAGCTGCCGCTCCGCATACTGCTGCAGCCTACCTTGGAGGATTTTCAACATCACCTTGCTAGCATGCGAAATAAGCGCGATCGTGCGGTAGTTGGAACAATCTTTGGCACTGCCTTTCTTTGGAATGGGGATGTAAGCTGACCTCCTCCAATCCTGTGGCCACAGCAGGGTTGTCCAAATCTTCTGACATAATGTATGCAGAATGTTAACAGCGTCATGGTTGACGTATTGAAGCAACTCAGCTGGAATGCCATCAATTCCGCTAGCTTTGTTCTTAGCAAGGCTGGCTAAGGCCCATTCAACTTCACTCTTCAGGATGCCCGGCTCGAGATCAGTAATCACAACCGTCTTGTTTTGGGTTTGCACATTCGGGTCCTTCTTGTACAGTTCTTCTGTGTATTTCCGCCACCTCTTCTTTATCGCTGAGGCTTCAGTGAGGTCCTTGCCTCGTTTGTCCTTTATCACGCCCAGCTTTGCACAGAAGCTTCCTTTGATATCTTTGATTGTTTTATACAGAGCTCTTGTGTTCCTTAATTGGCTGTTGTCCTCAACTGCTTGGCACTTTATGTTCAGGAAGACATTCTTATCTCTCCTTGCTATTTTCTGAAAATCCGCATTGAGAACCTTGTCTCTTTCTCTTTCCCCCATAACATTTGCCATCCTCCTTTCCTCAGCTATTTGCAAAGCCTCTTCAGATAACCAGTTTGCTTTCTTGCATTTCTTTTGCTTTGGAACTACCTTAGTAGCAACTTCATGTATTATATCACGAACATCGGTCCACATCTCTTCGGGCTCTCTGTATTCTAGATCTAATTCTTGAAATCGATTCCTAACATCAACAACATATTCTAATCGAATTAGATCCAGATCATACCTGAAAGGCCTTCTAGTTTTCTGCGTTTTCCTCAATCGAAGCTTAATTTTGGCAACAAGAAGCTGATGATCGGAGCCACAATCGGCCCCAGGCCTTGTTTTTACTGCTTGTATAGCGCTTCTCCATCTCTGCCGGCAAATAATATAATCGATCTGATTCCTGTACAGACCGTCCGGTGAAGTCCATGTGTACACGCGCCTCTTGTGCCGTTGAAAATGAGTATTCGCTATGGTCAGGTTGTTTTTTTGACAAAACTCTACTACCCTCTGCCCAGCTTCATTTGGCTCGCCAAAACCGAACTTGCCTATAATTTCGGATATTTCTTCACTCCCGACCTTAGCATTCCAGTCTCCTATGAGAAAAACGACGTCTGATGATGGGGTGCGGTCTAAAAGGGATTGTAGGTCCGCATAAAATCTCTCAACGTCAGCTTCTTCAGCAGTAGTGGTCGGTGCATAGACTTGGATAACTGTTATGTTGAAAGGGTGACCTTGGATTCGAAGTGAAATAATTCGGTCGTTTTTGGAGTTGTACCCTAGCACTGCTTTGACCATTCTTCTGTTTACTATGAGAGCGACCCCATTCCTTCTCTTGGATTCGTGCCCACAAGAAAAGACATAATGGTCGCCGGAGTTAAAATCTCCCAGTCCGGTCCACTTGAGCTCGCTGATACCCAAGATATCAATGTTCAATCTGTCCATTTCTCGATTGACGACATCCAGTGTACCTTGCGTCATAGATCTTACATTCCATGTTGCTATGTGATACATCTCCTTGCAACATCGGACTTTCCGGTCGCTCCCCGACACATCCACAACTCAGCGTCTTTTTGGCTTTAGCCCAGCCGCTTCATTCGTCCTGGAGCTACTAGGAATCGCCCTTCGTTCATCCCCAGTAACATGTGGGACGCCTTCCAACCTGGGGGGCTCATCTTCCGGCGCCATGTCATTAATGGTATTGTGACTGGTCATATGGTTTTCTTGGCAGGAAATACTGGAGTGGGTTGCCATTACCTTCTCCAGTGAATCACATTTTGTCAGAACTCTCTGCCGTGACCTGTCTATCTTGGGTAGCCCTACACAGCAGAGCTCACGACTTCATAGAGTTTCGCAAGCCCCTCCGCCACGACAAGGCAGTGATCCATGAAGGGGACGTGCGTGGTTTACTTAAAACTAATCATCATTTAGTTATCTGTACGATTACAGAAGAGTTAGAGATTACACAGTCATGAGGATTCCTATCTCGGTCGGCCGCAGTTCCTATAGAATTCCATCGAATTTGCGAATTCCTAGGTTGTTGAGCCGCTGACGTTCCGTGTGGCTAAATCGACGGCCTTCGAGACCGGCGTGTACCGGTCAGAAATCAATGCGAAGCCACTTCCACAGTTTCTGTTATTCTTGCACTGAATGTACTGCAGATAAGTGAAACAACACCATCGCTACACCTCCTTGAGCAGTGCATTAAAACAGCCATGGCACACGCACTGCAGCGAAGAGCTCACACCTGTGCCCGGCCGCAAGGCTGACGGAATGCATCCCACGCATTTGTTTTTCCTCACTACGTCTGTCCAGCCAATACGTTTGGTATCATAGACACCAGGCTGCGCTCGAATGCTTTCTAGCAGCTTTTCCGCAACAGTGTCTGAAACGCGCGTGCGGCCGCTGTGTTCATAACAAGCCGCCATCTTCACTGCGCGTGAGGAATGCTGGGATGCGTGGCCGGCGCGGTCGGCTAGAAAAAGGTGGGATTCTATTTGCGCGACGGCGACATTGGGCCGCGTCGGCTCGCGCTCTTTACGTCCGTCACGCTGTGTCGTTGGAGTATAGACCTCGGGTTTTCGCCGACGTAACATCGTGGAGGCCCACGTGCGCGCGCGCGTGCGTTACGTCGGATTATATTGAGGGCTTAACAGGTTGGTGTTGTGTGCGGAGTTCTTGTAATCGGCATAGCGCTGAGCGAGTGCCAGGGGGACCGCACCATTTCTCTAAAATGCGAGCTCATCTCTTCGCTTTGTTCGAGTCCTCGACATGAGATTGGCGTGCGGTGAGTGAGTTTCCACACAATCGCGAATGAGTCCGGCCGCCACATATAAGGACTCCTAGGAACACTTTTACCACAATAAGAACTGTCACCAACGAAGCACGCGGGGCATCATCATGGTAGGGTTAAGTCTAGTCTCATGGTGTAGGCCAAAGGTGACCGGACAGGCGCATGAAAAGAAAGGTAAAAAAGTTTTTTTTTCTTTTAAACGAAGAATCGCACTAGTAAGAGGACCAAAGCAAATGCCTTTTTTTTCATTCACGAAGCTAGCGGCCAAAGGGAATGCGACACGAGCAGTGCTTTCTCATTTGCCGTTGCGTTTTGCGGCCCCAAAAAGTTATTTGAAGTTTGCCTTCAGTGGGCGTGGTTGCTTTCTCCAGCCCTCAGGTCCTCGGTCAAGAGCGCCACACTATTTTGACTTGAAAGCTTTTATTGTTGAAACGACCGGCCCCAGCAAAATGGGGAAAGCACCTTCATTAAGCTATATTAAGAAGCAGAAATATGGAGGAATGGCCTCAGAAGCAAGACAGTCGCGATCCGAGCTTGATTCCACTATGACTCCCATGTTACTCGCGAGTCGTACTTTTACCACCCCTGATTTAGGCACTTGCTGATTGTTATGGCCTATCTGAATAAAAGTATGTTGATGTCTCTTTTTTTCTAAAAGAGCCTCGGTGTTCACTTTCACGCAGCGCCGGGAACTTGCTTCGGTCTCCTAGAGTTTTATTAAATATTTACTTCCCGACTATTTTGACGATTAAGAACATTGTAGTACTTTTATGGTCCTCTTTGTTATTCACAGAAAATGTTTGTTCTCAAGATAAAGCGACACGTAGATGTAGTAGAGTGTGTTATGCTCGCGTGACAAGTATATCAACTTCTGAATAGAAAAAAATATGTGAAGCCAGAAGCTAATTTCGTAGGAAATTTTAGCACAACCACTTATTTCCCGTATTTATTGGACGCCCATGTCTCACTGTCACTTTCTTTCCCTGTACACATGCAAAATGACGTTCACCGCCATAATCCTGGTATCATGGCTTGTAACTTAAAGCTCTACCGTGCCAAATACTTATTCCTCAACTTTTTTTTCCACAATGTTAGGGCGTGCTCTTTTGATCAATAACTCAATGCGTACTCTAAAATTTATCTATCCCGAGCAGTTTTCACACCTGTTGCATATTGGATTATGTTACATAACCTTACAGCGATGAATAGGTGTCGCCTTTCGAGGTTCAGAAGGGTGATTCGGCAGACGAGGGAATATGACAAGTGAGGCAGTCTTGATGTTGAACGAAGAGGGAAGATATATTTACAGATTATGTACACAAAAGACAGCTGAATTTACACTGGTGGCCTGCGCTAAAGATGCCTGCGCTGCGACGTCGGACGCGTCAGTGAACAGCCAATATGGCCTTTTAATGTCGGGGTGTTCAGCGTTGCAGCGTCGCACAGAGCTGACTTGAGCCTATTGAGCGCGTTTTGCGCTTCCTGGCTCCACAGAATCGTGTTAGGTATACACCTCGCCTCGTCAAAGACGTGAGTGGTGCGGCCACCTCGGCGTAGCCTTCAACGTAATCGCGGCAGTAACGACGTAAGCCTAGCAGATTTCGGAGCTGTTTCTTCGTTGCGGGAGCGCCAGGCCTCGAATGGCCGATATCTTTTCTGGATCGGGACCATGGGTTCCGCCTCCCACTATGTGTCCTAGGTACTTAATGTGCGCCTGGGCGACCTGACACTTTTCCTGGCTGACTAAACTTGGCGTCGCGCTACAAATCAAAAATGATTTTCAAGTGCTTCAAGTGTTCAGCTCGCGAGGAAGAGAAAATGGCGATGTCATCGAGGTATGCGGCCGCATAAGCCTGATGTTTCGAGAGGAGGGTGTTCATTATCTGCTGAAAGGTGGCCGCGGCGTTCTTTAGTCCGAAGACATGACGCGCCAAGCCTATTGCCCCTCGTGAGTTAAGAAAGCGCTCAGACGTTGGCTCTCCGGGGCTACCGGCACCTGCCAGTATCCGCGTCGCAAGTTGATAAGAGTGATATACCGAGCGCGGCGCACCCTCATGATTAGTGCATTAGGGGTTATCATTGGAAAGGCATCCGTGAGCGTCGCTGCGTTTAGAGCGCGATAGTCAACACACATGCGCACAGATCCATCCTTCTTACCCACACGTACAACGGTATGGGCGCACTCGCTTTCCACCGGATACACCAACCCGGGGTCTAGTAACTCGTTTACCGTGAGGCTCACCTCACTCCTTAACAACTCCGGCACGCGACATGGGAAAGTGCGTTTGTGCTGGTGGTCTTCTTGTACCTCTATCTTATGTGCACCAACTCGTGTGACTCCCGGCGTCTCGCTGAAAAATCATTGTAAGCGGCAAACACCTCCGAGATCTCGAGGCGGTTCTGAGTATGTAGGTGTGCGAGTTTCTCCGCATCTATCGGAGAACCACCACAACTCTCAGCAACAGACCGAGGGGTGTACTTGATGTCACCAAACTCCTCGTCTTCCTCGAAAACTACTCCGACATACCTGACACGTGCGTAGTAGGGTCGCAGCCAGTTCGCATGCTCTACCGCTGTAGCCTTCTCTCCCCAGTCGATTCTGTACGAGTTCCCTCTCTTGCACGGTTACGACGAATGAACCGAGCCATTCTGGGGCCATTTTACTACCAGAGTCTGCGTTTCCGACGACAAACGTCTTGCTTCCGAAGGCTCACAAGGGTGATTCGGCACACGAAGGAATATGGCAAGTCAGGCAATCTTGATGTTGAACGAAGAGGGAAGATATATTTACAGATTATATAGACAAACGACCACTGAATTTACACTGGTGGCCTCACACAGAGCTGCCACCGCCCTAGCGAAAAGGTACAGCCTTTGTCAAAAGTGTAGAGTCCACGGGGTCTGCTTCTGAGTTACTTGCTGCGGCTTGTAATAAATGTCCGGTATTACAACTTTGTTGATGGTACGAAGATTTTTTGTCCTACCCCCTTCAGTTAGAAGGACATCAACTAATGCTACACCAGCGGCACTATTCGGCTTAGAAGCAGACCCCCTGTGCTCTACACTTGACAAATCACAAGCACAAAGCATCTCACACAGAGAACCGCTTAGCTCAAACAGAGGAAAGCTACGTGCCGAGCACGGAGTTGCCAGCTTGTGCTCGACTGAACAGGACTGCTCAACCGGGTCTGATGGCCGCTTTTTTATGGCAACGACAAAGACTGAGGGCGGTCGCTTCACATGATCCGCCTCAAGATTACGCATCCAATCAAAACCGTTGATTAATAAGACCCAACCCCGGTGGGATGGCCATAATCTCGGACCCAGGTCCTTAATTCTTTAAAATAAAAATGCAGCGCGCATGCTGCACACTCTCTCAACTTGAGCGTTAACAACCTCTCCCCATCGGCGCTCGTTTTCCTTTCTATATCCCACGGTCTACATGGAAAAGCAGACATGCTCGTCGCCGTCGCTGGTGCCCGAAACGGGAGAGACGCCTTCTGTCCAACGGCTCCATTAACTGCCGCGTTCCTTCGAATAAGCTGCGCGAGGGGGGGGGGGGGGGTTGAGACGAGGACCCTACTTTGCTAGCCACCGGGAGCCTGAAAGGGATCGTCAAGATGCGCGCGGGGGCGTCCGTTGCCCCTACGACAGAAGCCTACGCTGCTGAGGGGTAAGCCGGCATCTAGCGTCCAGACAGAGGGTCAGTGTTTAGTTAATCTCCCTCGACAAGACGCACGCGGGGCGCCTATTGACGACAGGAGCCGACGCGGCTGAGGGGTAAGCCGCCGCCTTAATCCCCCCCCTCCTCCCGTGAAGGGAACTTGAATCGGTCATCGAAGGAAACCGGCGTCTTTGGCGGGTGGTTAGACGGGTTAGGAGCGAAGATACGTGGCAGTGAACATCTTCGCGAGTTATCACAGGGTCATTTTCCTCTAAACCAAAAAAAGATATAAAATCCTGCCGTTTATCGCGGCCTTACACTTACAGTTGGCATAAGCTCAAGGAAAACTTTTTAGGCCCGGCGCTGGGCTTCCAAGCCATCTTGTTCGACAACTTTACACCTCTCAACACTTTCCTTTGCTGCAAAAAACGCAAAGCACATGGACACTTAGAAGATATAAAACTCAAAAAGGGACCTTTCTCGCCTATAATGGAGGTTTCATATGCGAACAAGGCAGAAAAACGGCATACAAACCTTGTAATCAACTGCTGCTTTACAAGTAAAATACGTGCACAGACAGCAATTTTGGTGCTAATCCTAGACTTTGTGCTACAGCACCGCCCCTTCAAAACTGTGGCAAGCCGAGCTTTTTTGCAATAACATGAGGAGTTTGGGCCTGCTGCAGTAAGATATTCGAGCACAATTCCTGGTACTTCGCCGCACTTCCCAGAAATGTGGTGTAAGGCGAAGTGAAGTAAAACGGCTTACTTCATATATTCAAAGCCACGATACACCAGTGAACTCCTCATAGCATCCTCCTGCTATGAGCTCCAGCTTACCACTGCAATTCTCGATCCATCAACCCATATCTCTCGAATCCCTCTCATCATCTTGGAAATTCCACTCAGCACTCGGCAATAATGTTTCTTCTGGGACTGGAAGACGGCGCGGCGCGAGGCCCGTGCGTCGCCGCATAGAAACTTGCGCAAGATTCGAGAAAAACCTCCTTCCCCGCACGAGAGAGGGCGTAGCTTTGTACGCGTCGCCGTCGCCCTCTTTCTCATCACCCGGCGATGAAGGTGACTCATTAGTCTGGAATATGCCAGAGCTCACCAGAGATTCCTACGGGTCCTAGCCAAAGACGACGCGCGGCTCGATGGGAGGGAAAGGGAGCGCTCTAACGAGCGAAGTGTGTGTGCGCGCTAGCTCTGGCGCGTCTTAACGGACAGACGCGACGTGCCCTATTTATGGAGGCCGCGCCGCTTGTGTAGTAAGGCAGTCAGTCAGTCAGTCAGTCAGTCAGTCAGTCAGCGATTGCGGCGCGTTCGCAAGTGCTTGGCTGGACTCCCGGGAATCACCTGCTGCTGGCAAGCCCACGGACCTGCGAGGGAGCGGCGCTCGTTTTGCATGGCGGCCACATCGTGACTCTCGAGGCGTCGGACTGCAACAGTGTTCGGTGAACAATTTGGTGTTTGTTTATGTGACTCTCTCGTGTTTGATCTGTGTTATAAAGCCTCTGTGTTATTGAATACCTCTGTAGTCGCATGCTTAGCTTTTGTACTCTGTGAACCTCTCATCTGTGCATTTCAAGTGTTCTTGTGTATTCCTCTGTATCGTCTCTTGCTGTGCATAAGGTGTGCCTTGTTTGTTACTTCTGACTCCGCCCCTTACTCTGGCTTGAACCGGCGACAGCTGGGCACCAAGCGGCCACCCCTTCTGTCACTACAAGGTAGTTGAATTCCGGCTGAGCTTGCCACGCAGGTCGAGGGCATCTCCTTTGCGACCGGAACAGCTACCCCCCTTCACTCTAAGGGCGTCTGGGAGTGTGCGCACCGTTAAGGGCGCATCGTTAATAATAATCTCCTAATTATTATACGGGTTGCAATTATTCTAGCTTCCGCGACAGAACGTTGGTGCACTCAAGCTCAGAGGACGGAGAACGAGTTGGAAGAGTTTACGAAGAGGTCGTAAACTGTGTAGCAGCAGAGCGATAGTGAGCGGTACCGAGCTGAAGCGGTTGTGTAAGGTCCATTGAAAGTGCTATGTGTTAACATTAGGCAGTTCAGATTTAAGATGAATCTCAAGGAGATTATTGCGTTGGGCCTAGAGAAAGGTCTTAAAGGAGCGGAACTGCGAGATTGGGTGGACCGAAAAGAAAGGGAGGTTCGAGAAGAGGCTGAGAAAGAGAGAGGCAACTAGAAGAAAGAGAGAGAGAATGGCAGAGGAAACAAGCAGAGGCAGAGAGACAACGAGAATAACGATAGAAAGAATGGCTCAGGAAGCAGGCAGAAAAGGAAAGAGAATTCTTAAAAGAGAGAGATATTCTTCTCAAGAAGCTGGCTGAAGTTCGGCGTTTGAAAGGGATCACCGAATCTCCGGAGGTTCCCTTTCCTTATATTAGAAAGTACAGCGAACTGAGCGATTCATTGACAGCCACAGGTGCTGTAGAAACTAGCTCCAGCAGCCAGAATGAGGTTGTGGAACAGCATGCTCCTGCAACAGAAATTTCACGAGACGTTACTGGAGCTAAAATTTCTCAGGAAAATGAGATTCTGCCCTCCGAGACGACAGGTTTCACAGAAGCTGCAAAGGCAGTTGCCGAGCCAAAAGGCTCATGCATGTGCTCTTCGCCTCAAGAGGAAGGGCGAGATTCTAGCTCCACGTTAGACTCCACCATGTCTGAGTGCATGGATGACCAGGTGGAAGAGCTGTCAAATAACAGCGAGCACGAAAGCTCAGATGAAGCCAAAGATGAAGACAGCAATCTTCCACTAATTCAAGAACCGGATTTGAAGGATGGCTCGGCTACCGAGGAGGTTCTTCCCACTGAGGAAGATGAGAAAGCCTTTTTCTCAGAGGAGAACGCCAGTGCAGATCCTAGGCTGGAAGATTCAAATATAGAAGAAATCAAGGACTGCACTACGACGAAATAATTCAAAGAAAACTTTGAGGAACAAGAAGTAAGAAATGTGACGAAAATGAACTCTCAGTTATAAATGAGCATTACTCCAAGAAGGTACGACTGAAGGCCGTAAAGAAAAGAAAGTCGACAAAAGCAAGGGAGAACAAATTGATTCTCAACGAGAAGCTACGTCGAGACAACAATGTCCTGACTATGCGAGGGAATCCGGAGCAAGCCTGCCTCGGCCAGCTGTGCGGGCAAAAGTAAGAAAGAAAAGAAAACTCAACACTACTGATGTAGGCAAAGTCGAGCGGGAAGAGTCCCAAAGAAAAACAAGAAGTTCCTGAAGGATTGGAAACGTACGCGCAAAACGACCTGCGCTGACCAAGATCAACAACCCCAAGGCGTTATGAGAGAGCGAGGTCAAATTTCCAGTCAGAAATCACACTTAGATATGAGCAGCAGGAGCATTGTGAACCGCGCCCGTAAGAGAAACTCAGAAGAGAGTAGAAAAGGGATCAGGACGCGTGAATGAATGAAAAGCCAGCGCTTTGTGAGAAAGAAAACTGGCATGCCTGACAGATGGAGAGGAACTGATAAGTTCCAAGGAGGAGGTGTATATCTGGTGTGGAAATATAGGCGAAAGTATGCCTTGAGTTTCAGGGCTCCTCAATGAGAAAAAAAAATCTGCTCTTCTGTGTTGCTGATTTTTATGTGTATCTTGACAACAGCGAGTTATGTTTGTGAACATCAATGTAGCGATATGTGAAAAATTTGTCATCACAGTCTAAGAAACATGTGAGATTTTGATTTGTGAATTTTGTAACGTGTTATTGCAGTTTGTGAAAATTGTGCAATGTATGTGAGCGACGTGGACATTTGCCCAATGTACTTTGTGAGCGCATGCTTGTGCGCGCGATGTTCGTGGGTGTTGTGAATATTGTATGACAATATTCTTTAAGGGAGGGGCAGTGTCACGAAATTGGCGCACATTTTTATTAAGCCGGCGCGGCGCTAGGCCCGCGCGTCGCCGCATGGAAACTTCCACAAGATTAGAGCAAAACCTCCTTCCCCTCGCGAGAGAGCGCGTAGCTTTGTACGCGTCGCCGTCGCCCTCTTTCTCATCACCCGGCGATGAAGGTGACTCATCAGTCTGGAATATCCCAGAGCTCACCAGAGATTTCTACGGGTCCTAGCCAATGACGACGCGCGGCTCGATGAGAGGGAAAGGGAGCGCTCTAACGAGCGAAGCTAAGTGTGTGTGCGCGCTAGCTCTGGCGCGTCTTAATAGACAGACGCGGCGCGCCCTATTTATGAAGGCCGCGCCGCTTATGTAGTAAGGCAGTCAGTCAATCAGTCAGTCAGCAATTGCGGCGTGTTCGAAAGTGCTTTGGCTGGACTTCCGGGGATCACCTGCAGCTGCTGGCAAGCCTGCGAGGGAGCGGCGCTCATCTTGCATGGCGGCCACATCGTGACTCTCAAGGCGTCGGACTGCAATAGTGCCCGGTGAACAATTTGGTGTTTGTTTATGTAACTCTCTCGTGTTTGATCTGTGTTTTAAAGCCTCTGTGTTATTGAATACCTCTGTAGTCGCATGCTTAGCGTTTGTTCTCTGCGAACCTCTCGTCTGTGCATTTCAAGTGTTCTTGTGCATTCCTCTGTATCGTCTCTTGCTGTGCATAAGGTGTGTTTTGTTTGTTACTTCTGACTCCGCCCCTTACTCTGGCTTGAACCGGTGACAGCTGGGCACCAAACGGCCACCCCCTTCTGTCACTACAAGGTTGTTGAATTCCGGCTGAGCTTGCCACGCAGGTCGAGGGCATCTCCTTTGCGACCGGAACAGCTACCCCCACTCACTCTAAGGGTGTCTGGGAGTGTGCGCACCGTTAAGGGCGCATCGTTAATAATAAAGCTCCTAATTATTATACGGGTGACAGAAGCAAGTTTGAATGAATGAATGAATGTAATTAATAAGAAAATTGCTTACGATAAAATAAAGGTAGATTAGGGTTTCAGGGCACTCGACTGCTGGGCCCAAGGATGCGGGATCGAATGCCCATCACCGCATATTTTACGAACACATAGGCAGAAAAGGTTTAAGCTTGCAATGCCCAGAAAATTTTTCTCCTGAAGTTTGTCCTGCACTCGCAAAGCGTATTCAGAATGACAAGAACTAAACTGGTGCATTTTTCTATATTAATCATAGTAAACAAGCCTGCTGATAGGGGTCTGCTAATATTATGATCGTTGCAGTCAAAGTATAATATATTCGAAAAAACTAGCTGCTTATATTTTTACTAGAATTTATTCACAATTTCTGGGTTCGAACATGACATTGGTGGTGTGTGTGTCAAGATTGGGAAGCTTCAATTTCATCAATATTATTTCTGACATGTGTTCTTGCGGCATCCGCACCATTGATGTATTTCGACGCTCAAAAATCGAGCGGAGATAGTTTTTCAAGCTTTTCGTTTGATTTTTTTACCTTCACGCGATACTGAGTCGCTACTTCCTTTGTTTGAAGCGAAGAAATTGGCTGGAGTGGTTCCAGTTCGTGGCCTTAGTCCAAATTGGCACCAAGCATGACTCATCTGTATACAAGAGTTTGTAAATTTTCCCAATGATGAACGTCATCCTTGAAATAAAGTAGCCAAATGTTGCTCACAATCAAGTTACATGCAAGAAAATAAATACTATACGGTTATAGGTCCCAAAACAAAAATCCAAATGCGTTATCGCAAAAAACAAACAAACTTGAAACCCGGAAGGTGAAGTACAAAAGCCTCTTGACTAGTGCCCAAGACAGAGAATTTCAAAGCCATTTACACATATTAGACACATATTTCACAGTATACTTTCCAGTGGAGCATAGTTAATTCACGTGGTTTTGGGGGATTTTAATTGCTGTCAGATACATCTCAATATATTTTCACGTACTTCAGCACGTTGTGCGCTACAGTTTTCTCATAGACGGTATCATTACGCTATGCGGCCTCCCGCTTCATCCCACTTCTCAAGAAAAGGGGCCAATACGAGAGCACTCTTGAATGATATAGACGTCGTCGTTCGGGAAAGCCGAAGAAGTAATTTCAGATTTTATAGATCCTCTTTTAAATGATTTACATCGCTGTATTCTTCTTGCAGCTTACTGGTCCTTGGATCTGGTGAGAACCGTTCCAGCGGGTTAATTAAAAAACAAATACCACTTCATCACCAGAAAGCTTTGACTTCTTCTCCCCTAATGCTTTGAAGTGCGGTGGAAGATAGTTCATTAGACTGAGTGGATTCATTATGCATACATTTCGTCCTGAAGCGATAAGTGAAAATCAGTCGCTTTGAATAAAAAATACAGAATCTCGTTTCGTGATAACCTTATCGAGTAGTGGACTCAATTAGGACGAAAAGAAAAAAGCTTTCTGTTGGATCCGGAGCCTTGTTAGCGTTCTCGGTTGCCATCTTTTCTATGCTTGATGTTTTATTCAATGAATAATACAGTATATACGCTAGAATACAGTCAGCAGTATGCTTTCGATCTCACTTCTACTGCAGCGCGAAAAAAAAGTGCCGCTCTTTTTATACTTAGTAACGGTTGCGTACACATAGTAGAAGCCGGCCAACTGGAAGAAAATAATGGTAAAATATAAGTTTCTTTTAGAAATCAGAGATTAGCCGATACTCTGCAAGTTTTAAGTCGTGCGAAGATACTCTCTATAATGAGCAGTTATATAAGAGCGTATTGGACTCAATAGCTATGTCTTAAGTCTGTATGTTTATGACTGGGCCTCACGAAGTGCTGGAAACACAATGACGTAGTATAACGTGCTCTCACAGGGACTGGCTACGGTTATGAGCGGAGTGCATGGAACCGGCGTAGCTTTCAGCGAGTGCCAGTTTGACCACGACATTTCTCTAAAATGCTTGCTCACCTCCTGGCTACGTTCCAGTCCTCGACGAGAGCAGCGTCCTTTAATACGTCTAATGGTCCTGAAACTACCGCTAGAGTTTAGTTCACGTGCTAGAGCAGCCGGCAGGGGCGTCATCGCCGGTCGAGGTGTCACAAGCAACGGGCCCCACCGGCATTGTATGATACGATTTCACCCGAAACACTCCCATTCACTTCCGTCCAGTTATTTCCTCTTTTTGCTACATTAAGTGAAATTGATCTCATTATCAGTATCCGCCGCAGTCCATAACACTAGTCCGCCTGATGCTTAGATGTAAAGCGCTGCCGGCAGAGTCACAGGTGGATACTCACCCGTGATCGTATGGCGGTGGCGTGGGGACTTTTCATACTTACAACGACCCTGGAACCATGCCGAAAGGTTTAACCTGCAGCATACACTTTACTACTGCGTTGTGCAATGTAAAGTGAAGACCGCGGTAGTAGGTGATGCTAACTAGATTCGCAGTGCGCTTGGGTTGTTCGCCCAGCTTGTGTGCTCACTTGTCCTAGCCACAACTTTAACCATGCTTTATCCTTCGGAGCGCTAAGCATTAATCGTCGTGAAATTTGAATGGAAGGTTGAATGGAAGGGTCTGAGGCAGTACTCAACAAATGCGCAAATGTCCAGTTGGTTAATTTCTAAACCTCTAGAAAGAGCACTTTTGCGTATACCGCACAACTTTTGCAGACTTTGCACCAACCTGCATTAGGCATTGGTCGAAAATTATTTTTTTTTCAGGAGATCAACTTCTTTAAACGGTCAACTAGATTACTCAGTTTTTTGCACGTGCTGTTGCTTTGGTAAGCATCTACGGGCACTCGTACAGCTGGCGCTCTGTCTTGTGGAAGCCCCAATTTAAGTTTGCGCACCTCAGGAGTGCGCAACGTATTGATAGTTTGGCAACCTTTTCCAAACTTTCCTCCTCTGAAAAGCAAAAACAACAAGAAACTAAACATAAAAAAACAGTGATAGACACAGGGGTGGTTGTCATGCCATCTGGCGTTTTTAAGCATTTCAAGCTCTGATTCACAGGCCTCATCGCAATTACCCGCACGGACTCTGGCTGCATCATCAGAGTCGTTGTTTGCCGGATGCTCGGACGGGAGTTATCGCAAGCATCAACTGCAATGCTGGCGTCTCATGCAAAATGGCGTCGCTTTGGGGATGACCGAGAACATGGTTTAGTCTTGGTCAAATAGCGTGGAAGCCCTTCAAATATTCTCGGAGCAGCGTCAGTTTTCAGCTTGGGCTGGTCACGTTGCAAAGATACAACTCGTCGTACCGGATGATGTCCGTAGTGTCGATATGCTTCTCGCAAACGCGCACATTTGGGGAAGAAACTGAAAAACCAGCAACCTATTTTCTGGGAATGGCGCGTCTACGCTACTGTCGCAATACGGCGTCAGATGGGAAACGAAACAGACTCCTTTTCGTCGTTGCTCCTGCAGCCGGAGCGGCAACCCGTCACGCAGCAAGGTGACGGTACCGGTCACACAACATACGAATTTGCATATTTCAAAACTGTGCCTTTTAACACGTCCCAACAACAAAATACTGGCCGCTCACGCAACAAAATGGCAGTGTCTTAGCTCAGCCACGCCAAGATGTACAGTCATGAGCAAAAGTGGTATACAACGCTCAGCGAGTGGCATATAGCTCGGGAAAACTGTATCTAAACACCACCTAGCGACAGCTAAAGGGAATGTGACATCGACACATGCGTGTGGATAAAAGGGGGCACCGCCAGTAATGTCTCGATTTCAGATAGAGAAAGTTTGGATGCAGTTTTTTTGAACTCCGCCACGGGCTGAGTGTTGTATACCACTTTTACTCACGAGTGCACGTAGCGAGATTGACGTTTCCCTGGTATAGCTTGTTGTCGTCCGTGGGCTGTGCGATGCCACTGCACGTTAAAGATCCCCAGGTAATCGAAATTACTCCATAGCCCTCCACTACGTCTCCTCCTTCTCTCTTTCCACTTTCTCTCCTACCTTCCTTCATTCTATTACAGCGCAGGTCAGGTGTGCACAAAATAAGTGTGTCAGATACTGCGACTTTCCTTTCCTTTGTAGCAAGTTATTATTAATATTATTATATTAATATTATTGCGCTCTGAACTTTGGCGTCTCGCTTGACAAGGCGTTCTTCTCTTTGTTCGGGCGTCTAGGCTGCTCTGCATCTTGACTTTCGGAGCGACTGCGAGGCGAGCGGCGAGGCGGGCGCCAGCTGCACTCTGTGACGTCACTTGGCTGCGGTGGGTTGCTGAGCAACGACTCAAGGTCACGGTGTGGCCACGGCGAAACTGGTGTCGCGGCAAAACGCCGAGACTTGGGCATACAAAGCTCCCTCATAGAGTGACGGGGAAGTTTCATGGCTGTAAACGACATTGAAGGACTTTGACGATAGTTTGAAATTGCCAGCGAGTGAGACTTACCGCACAATTTCGAACTAGTCCGGCCGCCGCATATAATGACCCCTAAGCACTCTCCTACCACTTAAGACTTGTCGTTAATGGCAGGAGCGAGGACTCGTCGTGGGGTTCCAACGTCTAATCTCGTGATGTAGGCCAGGGTTGGCCAGACAGGCACATCTTAATGACGATAAAAATATATTTAGTAAATATTTGCAGTAAAAAGAGAAACATGGAAGTATATTTTTTTTCATCCAACGTTGCTGGCGGCGGAATTGGAATGCGACTCATGAAGCAATTTCTCGTTTGTACTTGCGTTTTGCGGCCCCATTTGTGCAACAGGCTTGAAGTTACCTAGTGTGAACGTGGGGGCATTTTGCTATTGTTTGATGCTCGGTTAGGCAGGCGGCGCACTATTTTAACCTAAAATGTTTCATTAATGAGAGCAGCCCCTAGCAGTAGATAGAAAAAACCTAAATGAAGCTACCATTGAGGCGGACATATGGGGAAAGGGAAACAAGGGCCAGAGAGTCGTGATCCACGCTTGGGTTTACGATGAGTTCCACCCCGTTCGCGTGCCGGACTTTTACCACCGCTGATCTAGGTATTTGCTGATTATTGTGGTCCGTCAGTAAGCGCTTTAATTGTTTTCGCCAGTTCTTTTGATACCCCCTTTTTCTACAAGAGCCTCGATGTACACTTTCTTGGAGCGCCTGAGAACTTTCTTGGTCCATCAAATATTACTTCCACATTATATTTACAATACAGTACGTTGCAGTGTTTGTATGTTCCTACCGTTCTTCACAGGAAATGTTTTGTTCCCAAGCTAAAGCGATACGAATTACAGCATGAGTGTGTTACGTTCACCTGTAAACTGTGATATGTTTTCAATACAAAAATCCAAAGAAGCAAGGACCAATGCAGTAAGACGTTTTACCGCGACCACCTATTTCACGCGTTTATTACGCAATTATGTCTTACCATCCCTTTCTTTACACACATGCAGAAAACGAAGTTATTTGTCGCCATAATACTAGCGTCATCGCTTGTAACCCGAAGCCCTCACTTCGCTTCGACCCGTTATTCTACTTTTCTTTCTGCAATATTAGGAAAGGCCATAGTGATTGAAAACTCCATGCATACTTTAAAATTTGCCTATCTCGCGTAGTCTAGTCTCCATATTGCGCCTGTGGCATTTGAAGCCTGCATATGTATTGATGTTATCGAGCTATCTGTCGTCTATGTTACTTCTCGAGGTGTTGATTTGAAAGAATATTCCAGCCGCATTTCGACGGCTCTAATATAAAGCACCCCCTTCATGGATCACTGCCTTGTCGTGGCGGAGGGGCTTGCGAAACTCGATGTAGTCGTGAGCTCTGCTGTGTACGGCCACCCAAGATAGACAGGTTACAGCAGAGAGTTCTAACAAAATGTGATTCACTGGAGAAGGTAATGGCAACCCACTTCAGTATTTCCTGCCAAGAAAACCCTATGGCCAGTCACAATAGCATTAATGATATGGCGCCGGAAGAAGAGCCCCCCAGGTTGGAAGGCGTCCCACATGTTACTGGGGTCGAACAAAGGGCGATTCCTAGTAGCTCCAGGACGAATGAAGCGGCTGGGCTAAAGCCAAAAGGACGCTCAGTTGCAGATGTGTCTAGAAGTGACCGGAAAATCAGATGTTGCAAGGAGATATATCACATAGCAACATCTAATGTAAGATCTATGACGCAGTACCCTGCGTCATAGATCTCACATTCCTAGTTGGATGCTAACTGGATGCCATCAAGCGAGAAATGGACAGATTGAACATTGATATGTTGGCTATCAGCGAGCTCAAGTGGACCGGAATGGGAGAATTAAACTCCGGCGACCAGTATGTCTTTTATTGTGGGCACGAATCCAAGAGAAGGAATGGGGTCGCTCTCATAGTAAACAGAACAATGGGCAAAGCAGTGCTAGGGTACAACCCCAAAAACGACGGAATGATTTCACTTCGAATCCAAGGTCACCCTTTCAACATAACAGTTATCCAAGTCTATGCACCAACCACTAATGCTGAAGAAGCTGACGTTGTTAGATTTTATGCGGACCTGCAATGCCTTTTAGACCATACTCCATCATCAGACGTCGTGTTTCTCATAGTAGGCTGGAATGCTAAGGTCGGGAGTGAAGAAATATCCGGAATTACAGGCAAGTTTGGTCTTGGTGAGCCAAATAAGCTGGACTGTGGTACCGATCACCAGCGTTTTGTTGCCAAAATTAAGCTTCGATTGAGGAAAACGCAGAAAACCAGAAGGCCTTTCAGGTATGATATGGATCAAATTCCATCAGAATATGCTGTGGGAGTGAGGAATCGAATTCAAGATTAGATCTAGAAGACAGAGAGCCTGAAGAGATGTGGACTGATGTTCGTGATATAATACAAGAAGTTGCTACTAAGGAAGTTCCAAAGCAAAAGAAATGCAAGAAAGCAAACTGGTTATCTGAAGAGGCTTTGTAAATAGCTGAGGAAAGGAGGATGGCAAACGTTATGGGGGAAAGAGAAAGATACAAGTTTCTTAATGCGGAGTTACAGAAAATAGCAAGGAGATGAGAATCTTGAAGACATAGCGCAAAAAAGACGGGGACAACACAGACGTAGACAGGACAGGCGCTACATCTGTGTTGTCCCCGTCGTTTTTGCGCTGTCTTCAAGAAACTGCTACCAACTAGCCCAAACCAAACATCTGTTTCATCAGAGATGAGAATGCCTTCCTGAACATACAGTGCCAAGTATTTTAGGACAACAGCCAAATTAGAAACACAAGAGTTCTGTATAAGACAATAAAAGATATCAAAGGAAGCTTCTGTGCTAAGCTAGGCGTGATAAAGGACAAACGAGGCAAGGACCTCACTGAAGCCGCAGAGATAAAGACGAGGGGGCAGGAATACACAGAAGAACTGTACAAGAAGGGCCCGGATGTGCAAACCCAACATAAGACGGTTGTGATTACTGATCTCGTGCCGGGCATCCTGAAGAGTGAATTTGAATGGGCCTTAGCCAGCCTTACTAAGAACAAAGCTAGCGGAATTGATGGCATTCCAGCTAAGTTGCTTCAAAACCTCAACCATGATGCTGTTAACATGCTGCATACATTATGTTAGAAGATTTGGAAAACCCTGCAGTGCCCACAGGATTGGAGGAGGTCAGTTTACATCCCCATTCCAAAGAAAGGCAGTGCAAAGATTGTTCCAACTACCGCACGATCGCGCTTTTTTCGCGTGCTAGCAAGGTGATGTTGAAAATCCTCTAAGGTAGGCTGCAGCAGTATGTGGATCGGGAGCTTCCGGACCTGCAAGCTGGGGTTGCCAACATTTGCTGGATTATGAAAAAAAGCAAGAGAGCTTCAGAAACCCATCTACTTCTGCTTTATTGATTATGCGAAAGCGTTTGACTGTGTGGATCTCAGCAAATTGTGGCAAGCTCTCCAAGAGATGGGAGTTCCAATTCACCCCATCTGTCTCCTCAGGAACCTGTACTAAGAGCAAGAGGCCACAGTCAGAACTGGGCATAGTCTTACTGATTGGTTTCCGATTGAGAAAGGAGTGAGACAGGGCTGCATATTGTCGCCCTGCCGATTTAACCTATATGCAGAGTGCATCATGAGGAAGGCCAATATGGAAGAGTCTTCAGCTGGAGTGAAGATTGCTGGAAAACGTATCAACAACCTTTGATACGCAGATGATACCACTTTAATGCCAGAAAGTGAAGTGAAACTCATGAGACTTCTGATGCGCATACAAGAGAGTGAAAAGTTTGGGCTTAAACTGAACATTAAAAAGACAAAGATCATGGCGTCTTGCCCTATCAAGTCCTGGAGCATCAAGGGACAAGAAGTGGAAGCTGTGACAGATTTTCTCTTCTTGGGATCCAAGATTACCCTGGAAGAAGACTGCAGGCATGAAATTAGGAGACGGCTGCTTCTGGGAAAGAGAGCCATGGTTAGCCTTGACCGCCTAGTAAAGAGCAGAGGCATTAGCCTGCCAACAGAGATCCCTATAACTCGTAGTATGGTCTTTCCTGTTGTGATGTATGGATGCGAGAGTTGGACTGCGAAGAAGGCTGACCGCTGAAGAATTGACGCGTTTGAATTGTGGTACAGGCGGAGACTGTTGAGAGTTCGTTGGGTTGCCAGAAGGTCAAATCAGTCGATATTGTCGACCATGAATCCTGACTGCTCATTGGAGGATCAAATTATAAAGTTAAAGCTCAGCTACTTTGGTCTTACGATGAGAAGATAAGAGTCGGTGGAGTAAGATTTTATGTTGGGAAAGGTTGAGGGTCACCGGAGAAGGGATAGGTAGCAAACGCAATGGTTAGATGTCATCCTCGAGGCGCTGCAGATGAAGTTATGTGATGTTAGGAAGATAGTGAGAGACCGGAAAGTGTGGCGTGACATAATCCATAGAGTCACGAAGAGTCGGACATGACTGAACGACTGAACTGAACTGAATAGGAAGCACAGTCCTTGTGCTAATGTTCTGTGTTCGTTAAAGGAACCACTGGTGATGGAAGTTAATAATCAGTCCTCACTGACTTCACCTCTTGTAATCTATGCCAAGGATACGCCAGTTACGAACCTATCACTTGTTTCTGATATAGAGACGTTGTTTACTGTCAGTAACGTCACGATGTGGGTACGGCTATGAGAGACGTTGTAGACGAAAGCTTACCGATCGCCTTGGATCTTTCACGTGCACTCAGATCGCACAATTTCGCCTCCACCGAAACGCGGCTACAGAGGCCAAAACTGATATCGCGTACTCAGATTCAGCAGTCGAGTGCGTAACGACCGAACCAGCAAGATCGAGCTGAGTACGCCAACGTGCGGTGATACACAACGAATGTGCTGCAGGTGACTTTGTCACCAGAACGAAGGCCGAACATGGAGGCATATCTAAACGAAGCTTGGGAAACGTGCAGTGAACCCTCGTACCTGTATGCGGTGTAATTTAGTGCAGTACGTCGCGCAACCTCACTTCTTTAGAATGTGCCACGCCAATGTTGCTTCGAGGCGCTAGCGTGAAGCTCGACCAAGTGTCGAATTTAAAGCAAAGGTGCATCGCCGAAATAAACACCCCCTCCCTTTCTTTATCCCCCCCGCCCATTACACTGCTGACATGTAGCAGCAGCTCGCAGAAGCTAATGCTAAGGTTAATTTGCTCATTAACAATTCAGCTCTCTATGAGAGGGTAGTAACGTCAAAAACGTTGCTAAAAGTTCGCTCCAAGCTCGTGTGCAGCAAAACTTATTTGGAGAAGCAAGATTAATAAAAATAAATCCCAAGTTTACACGCGTGAGAAGGGTGTATTTCGGTGCCACAATTACAGTTGGCATCAGGCGCTTAGACAAATAGCAGCGAAGAAATAGAGCCGCCAAGCGGGAGCCAAGGAGGCAGATGCGTTGCCTGAATTTTGAGTCCTACTTGCGAGCAGTCATGGTGCTTACCGTACTTCGGTGTTACACCACAAGAAACTACTGGTAGGCAGCACATCTACTGTTGCGAAATAGTTTTAGTCGCGCTCTTGTAATTTTAAGGCGATCGCGTTAGAGGCTCCCTTCACCTAAAATCCGGCGTCGGCGCTTCTAGCGGCGTTAACCTTGTTAGCAAAAAATCACGAGCCTATGTCACTGAAAGGCTGTAACTGGCAGTTGACCAAGCCGCGCACTGGCTGGACGTAGGGCTGCCTCACGTTGCGTTTGGCAGAAGCTTTCAACTCGTGCTTCTCCTTTCATATGAGAGGTTGACATGAGAATCAGCTTGCCATGTCACTTGATTTCAGGTTACTCCTAGACCAAAGCTTGGTGGGCTGGTAGCTTGAGTGTCCCCCTTTTTATTCGTTCATGCTTGCGCGTTCATCAGTGACTGTGAAAATCAATTTCACTATAAATGTTTGGACCTTAAAAATGAGTTTGCATATTAGATACTTCTTTATGACATGGACTATATTGCCTGAGGAGACACCACGGGTGGTTAGATGGGTCCAAGACCATGTCTGTGGTTGATAGGAATATACGTTCTAGTTTGTACTGTTGGTCTCATTCGACGTTCAACAACTGTTACATTCTGTGTACTTGCAGGGCCAGTCTGGGACTTCAGTTGTTATATATATTGATAGCGTTGAAAACATTTCTTGCAAAATATTATTTTACGCAGGGGACCGCGCGCGTCGTGTAATGTCCTGTGACCCCCGAATGTAAAGTTGGGGCTCTGCAGCTCAACTTAGACAGCCACAACCAAATCCGCATGAGGTGGGAAATGCCCTTGCATTAAAATTAATACAGATAGAAATGTAACCTTGTTATCTCAGTGCACTCTTTATATTCGTCGCAAATATTTTCGAGTATAACTGTCTCAGTGTGTATAGCAGATAGGACTTCACAAGGAAAACCCTGGCAATGAATTAAGATTGAATACAAACAGGTTGGATCTCGATGCTGCCCTAGTAAATATAAAAAAACTGCTTTACTTACCACACATCAGACTATTTCTTGAATACAGGTATGCCTGTAAGGGGGGACTCTAGCTTGACAGCATTATCGCATAATTTACAACTATACGCACCCGTGGAGCTCGGTTCCCCAACCAGTAACTACGACTTTAGACATAGCGTTCCAGCAATAAAGAAACCTTTTTGTTTGGAACTTTTGATTAGTGCGCGTTTGCAAAGAAGAGCGCACATGTGTAGCACATCTAATTGAACATAACCTAGGATGTTAAAACTTTGTATGCTCATCTGTAACATTTTGAACCTCAGCCTGGTGATAATGTATAAAAGGTGCGAGAAATCAGGCATAGAATTGACGGTTATGAGAATCGTTCCTTTTAGAACTTCAGTCCTATGCGGGAAACCGCAACGATATATCTATGGAAGCGTTTCGAGCATTCTGGCAAAAAAATGATTTGTTTCTAACGGTGGCTTCACGTTTTTCGAACGTCGCATCACCTGACTATATCATATGTAGTGTTCCATTACATTGTATGTCCGCCTTGCAATAATACGTTCGTGCGACTGAAATATATCAGAATAAATTATTTGTTGATAAGAAAGCTTCCTTATATGGACTGTGTGACGAGGACTGTGTGACTACCTCAGCTATCATTGGAGATGGTGATAACAGACTGCTCAGCAGAGGCGAGAAGATGAAAGTGAGTGCAATTCTTCGTTCTTGTGGCATGACAGACAAAAAAAAAAGCGAAAGTAGCCGAGCTTGAGAAAAGCGTTCGAGAGCTGCCGCCATTATGAGACTACCATGGAGCGAGGTAGGCCTTTCCTAGCATGCATGCACAAGCTGGTATCTAGGCTCCACTACGAGGAAGACTATCAACTTTTACGAATTCTCATATCTATTTCAAGCTTATGAAATGAAAGGAGGCATACTAATGCTTTGTAGCAAGCAGTTCTTACTCGTGTTGACATTGCAGCATGTTATATTCCTATATAGTTAGCATAAGCCCAGAGAAAATCTTTTACGCCCTGCACCACGCTTCTGAGCCACCACAGTTAACAACTTCACACCTTTAAACACTGTTCTCATCTCCAGTACCTCATTTCACAGGGACACTTAGAAGAAATTGAACTCGCAAAGGGACACCTTTCACCGAAAACAGGTTTTATAAGCTAACAAGACCAAAAGGCGACATACATAATCTCGCCATCATCACTGCTGTCACTACTAAAATGCGTGCGTAGACACCAACTTTCGGCAGAAAATCTAGAGTTTGCGCTATATTACCACCCCCTTGGCAACACTCAGTCCTTTTCGTTAATAATAACGTGGGTTATTTGCACTGAGCCGCACTGCACGGAAATTTGGTAAGCAGAATTGAAGCAAGTAAAGTTACAAAACCCCTTCCCTCCCCACAGCATGTTCCAAGTAAGGTTCTACTCATCACAACCACACTGAATCCATAATCCCTCACCATTCGAGCTTACCCTATACTCTCGGAAATGCTATCCACCACCTGGTCAAATCTACCTTCAGAAGTGGCTCTTACCATCAGCTAAATCAGGGAAACAGGCATTGAGAAGCCCATGCAGAGCGGCATGAAAACGTGCCAGCGAAGTGATTTGAAAGCTGCTTGAGAGAGCCAGGTTCTTTTACCAATCACTGAAGATGTTGCTCTCACTTCCAAGCTATGACCTTACTTGAAATATGATTTGATGTTGCATGCTTCTACTTCTTTGCTGATTCATGCGCATCGCCATTATATTAAGGCTTCCGAACCATGCGTCAGCTCCAACCTATACTCCGTGTCATACATCAGGTGCACCACTGTGAAAGCTAAAGCTGTTGTTTCTCTGCCTGCATCCGCGACAAAAAAAAAATGCTTGCTGTGTTGAGAGGAAATAATTGCTTTATCTCGAAGCTTAACCCATATTATATTTGCCATCAGTTTGATAAAAACACCCTTTGTAGGGGGAAAGGATCGGAATCGGTGAATTTGTAGGTTTTCTTTGTCGTTTTTGCTTGTGTCGCGTTTTTGCTGCTCTGCAGCTCTGCCAGATGTGTTCTCCGTTCTGGACATCTCTTTTTGAGGGAACGGCGTCCAACGCAGCGACCTCGACCTCCTCTTCGTAGCGGATTTCTCGAAAATATCCAGACACGCGAAACAAGTAATTGCAAATGAGTATGCTCGGAATCGATCCCGTTTTCCGCAGAAATTCGCCTCGGATATTCTGAGTGTTGTCAGTGAGGATACGGGGGTGCCTCCGCCTACCGTCGCAAAATACAAGACATTGAAGTCTTCGACAAAAAGACCTCGAGTCGGGAAGATCTGAACTTTATGAAAGGTAAAGCATAATAGCTTCACGGTGCATGTCGTCCATCTTAAGGTCCATGGTATGAGGCTGCTAAAGAAGACAATGACCTGCCGAAATTCACGAAAACCACCATGCCTGGATTGTTGAAGGACATTGGCTTCAAATAAAAAAAAACAGCAATCTTCCTCTGATAGAGCGCAGTAACATCATTGCCTAGCTTCGGCGGTACATGCTGGCAATAAAGAATTCGAAGACAGGGCGGGCAAGAATTATACTTGATATATTTCCTCGCATACTACTTTTAGATTGGACAATCCCACTTGATGTCAGCGTTTACAATGTGATAATCTTGATACCAAATTACTCCCTGAACTGGGAATGAATATTACGTCCTCAGATAAAAAATGCTGAAGCACGCAATCATTCTGATGTAAATTTTCCAAAGAGGTGTCATTTGGCGGCTAGTTATGTTTTATGCTATGTTTCAGTAATGAACTGCCTGAATTGGTCTGACACTTAAATTTAATCCCACTATATGCTACAACAAGCCAGAAATAGGTCTGCACTGTTCGAATTACCACTATGTGTAGCCTCATCTCCCCGTCATCGGGAAAATGTATCATTTATTTCATTCTTCTGACGGGCACGGAGTGGAACTGCTGATAATTGTGTGCATATCATTTCACAACCAAATAATGAAGATAAATAACATTTCGCTCTGATTTTTGTCCGATATTCTGCGATATTCATGAAGAAACTCATACCGCTGCTATGGAGTAGCCATGCGTATGTGTAATTAGGAGAATAAACTCGACCATTACTTTGTTTCATTTGTACTGGTGCTCCATCAACCTAGACTAAACCAAGGGGAATAGCGGCACACAAGAGGAAACGTTTGGCAGGACACAACTGTAATGTCCTCATAGGATACATTCCTTAAAGGCCTGACAACGGGCTTGCTTCATCCTCAGGCAAAGGAGACCATTTACACTTTGTCTATAGAGGGAGCAGTGCAACAGGCATTGTTCAAGAAGCTCGGGACTTCTGAGCAAAGAGCATGTGTTTGCGTCCGTCCAGCTTGTTCTTGTACGTGTTACGTGTTGCTACTGTGTTTTATTCCTCAAAATGATGAACCAACAAGCCAGCCATCGCGTATTAATCAAGGTTAACCTAGGCTGACTACCATTGCGATACTGATGGAAAATACTTTGAGAAGTTGTTCACGGAACATATTCGGCCTAACATCCCAGACAACAACATTATCGTCATGAAAAATGCGCCATACCACCGCGGGACGATTAAAAAGGCCCCTGTAACATTAACTCGTAAAGCAGATATTCAGCTTTGACTGACAAAGAAGTGGGTCCCCTGGACTACTGACATGGTGAGGGCAGACCTACTTGAGCTCACATATAAAGTCAGCAATCGAAGCATTGTTTATAGGATTGAAACTTTGGCAGCTACCAATGGTTACGACGTTCTCCTCATACCACCGTATAACTACGTGGTCAACCCTACTCAACTTGTTTGGAGCCGAGTGAACGACTATATTGCAAGAAAAAGCAAATGCTTCACTTTGGGGGAGAATATAAATGCTCCTGCCAGAAGAAATGATGTGTGTAACCCAAGAAAACTGGGAAGATTGTTGTGCCCGTGTCCAGAAATTCGAGGCTGTGGCTTTGGAAAGGGACAGGACTGTGGACACCGAGATAGAACCTCTTGTCTTCAGTGTCTGTGACTCGTGTGATTCCTCCTGTGATGAGTCAATTATTCATTTCAGCTATGAAGATTTTAGTGATGTTGATGAACTTGCGTGTCCTGTGTGAAGGGCTTGTTTGTGTGTTTGTTTGCGGGGTTTACGTCCCAAAGCAACTGATGGTCTGAGAGAAGCCGTAGCAGAGGACTCGACCATTTGGGCTTCTTAACGCGCAGTGACATAGCCTAGTACACGGACACTTCTCTTTTGGCCTTAACCAAAAAAAGCTCCTGTGGCCAGAATTGAACCCGCGTGTTTGGATACAGCAGTCTAGCATCTTACCGTTGAGTCACCGCTGCCTGTGAAGAGCTTGTGTGAAGTAGGGTGTAGCCTGCGAGGCCTACTCTATCATACAATCTATCGAATCTACATGGCTTGCAGGGATTAACGTGTCAAAGCGACCCAGGCTTTAAGAGACACCTGAGTGGAAGGCTGCGGGAATTTCGACTACCTGGTGGTTTAACGTCCATTAAAGGGCAACTGCGGCAATTTTTCGACCGTACTGAGTTAATGATTGATTTATATTGCTGAAGCCTTGGTCCTCACAGTACGCGATTACAATTTTTACAATAAGAGGCAATAATTTTAAATAAGCAAAAACTTCAATCAAAATTGAAACTCCCACACGCCCCGGAGAGCACTGCCTTCCGTGACGTCGCATGATGATGACACAGGTATGCAGCCGCACCGCACGCACCCGCTACCGTTCTGCCGAGGTGTGCGACTGTCAAGCGCTGTCGCGTACAGCACCATGCGAAACATATGTGATGTAGGTGAGTTGCCTTCAATGTCATCGGACAAGGACAGCTAGGACTATTATTGTCATTCAAAGGCAATTAAAAAAAACAAGAAGAGTTCCACGCTGCTAAACCGAATAAACATAAAATAAAGCCCCGCCTTAACCAAGCCGTATGAATGTGCCTTAGTGACCTAGAGGGGTAACCGAATGCCAAGGTCCTGGCAGGCTGATTCTGGCATAACCGTCCCATGTGAACCGAAAGACCCAAGTTGGCAGCTCCTGCCAGCTTGGGATTGCCTACGGGGGCCGTGTAAAGGTCAAAGGTGTCACCGCCGTTACACGCTGAAGGCTCAAAATGCAAGCAGTATTGCTTCCGCAATAAAACCATATGCAGTATTTGGCATGCATGGCTACTTAGGGCAGTACAAGCGAGCGATCTTGAACGCAGATAAATTATTCTCGTATGAAGCATAATTCCCTAGAATTTTATATGTCCTTACAAACCCCGAGGAAAGTGTCCGGCATATATTATGGCGACCGATCGTTACTACAAATTCCTATCTCTTCTTTTCTCGAAACCGACCCTACATCCGCCTCACTGTGAGTGAGATTATTGTCTACACAGCAATACGCCTGCCGCATGGAAAATTTAATGTCATTCCTGTAAAACGGCATTTGGTCAATCTATTATCATTTTTTTCTATGCGCTGCTACACAACCAAAACTAATGTCTTTTACAAATGATGGCAATTTCGATGGATAAAGATTGAGTGGACACAAAATTTTATGGCCCTTAGATATTTTACAAAAATCATTGCGCTCGAGCGAAAGCAGTTTCCAAATTCCCGTTGACGTCTTACATGCCACTTGTAACCTACCTGCTGATCAACACTATCCATTGCGAAGCTCAGCGGCAGTGTCGGCGTTTGCTTGCTGAAGGGTATGGAAAGAGCGCCGAGCCCGGGTGCAAAAGTTTAAAGCGCATGGGCTGGCCATGCAGTTTAAGCTGAAATTCGCACACTAAAGAAAGTTTCAAGAGCAAGAAGCCATATATTCATTGCTTATAGTGTGCAGATGGACAGATACAACCTTCGAGAGTACGCGTCCGAAGGCGCAGCATGTATACCCCCGTTCCGTCCTCAAAGGATCGTTTGCTCGGCGTATTTTCAGCGGTACATCAAATTAGAACCAGCCCCGCCGCATCAAGAACGTAGACGACAAATTCGCAACACTTGCCGCACTGAATGCAGCGAGCTTACGGCAACGGTGCGGCCGGTGAGGGCGGCGGACAACGGCACTATGGCCGTGCGCTGCGCTCTAGTCGTCTTCAGGCCTAACCTGTTTCACACCGAAGCCGAAGCGGACGGAGCTTCAGAATTGATCAGCGCTTTAGTAAATGGTCTGTTCGTGGAACAGTCTTACTGTCAACCTGACTATCTCAGAGTAATAGAAGGATGTAATTTTGGCGACGCCAAGGTTAGCAGCGGAGCTAGATTCAGAGATCGGAGGAGCTGAGTAACATATCGGCAGCTGGGAGCATGCGAACAGAAATTCACTAGTATTGCAGTTATCCCGAAAATCTCGTTGCAGATCAGCAATCACCAGTAAGGGTTTTTTTTACAATAATTTAGCCAATCGCGTATTGCTTAAGAGATCAACGAATTTTAGCATGCTTTTTTTTTCTGACAGTGGTTCGCAAAAAAAAAACGCCGTGCCCGCACTGGCGGACTGCGGCAGGCGGTTTGGCTTATGCCATGTGCGAAATGTCTTCGACACAGCATCCGATTTCAGTCATCGCCAAGTACTCGCGAGGCCAAATTTCTCATCTATCAGAACCATGTTGTGTTGGTAGCCGGCCCGCCTGAAATATTCCGATCATTCATGCGTTCTCCGGAGCAGAGGGGGCGCCGGATCGCACGATTCTATTTGTCGCGAAGCTCCTTTTTCTCGAGAAATTGGTGGTAAATCAGCCATGTTGGTTTTCATAGAATAACTCGTACAGCCAACAACACAACACTACCTCCCACTGACCCACCGCTGCAAAAGAATGCATTAAAGTGTGAGCCGAAACTACAAGACAGTGATTCCAAGATCTATGCTTTTTGCAAGCAAGCTGTCGGCCATGCCTGCGTCGTTCCAGGATGTTTCTGAGTAGCTCCGCCGTCGCCCTGCTCCATGCCAGTAGCACCTCATAGGATTGTACAGTCTTTGGCAAAAGTACCCAGGCTGCTCTGAGGGCTGCCGGAGCAAGCGCGCGACCGTCGGGCGGCGTTGCGCTCGCTGTGGCTTATCGGTGCTCGTCAGCTCCGAGGGTACAACAGCTGACGTAACTTCGCACCCTCACTCTCGCCCGCTGGATGATAAAAACTAGGCGCGTCTGATGTGGGGGCTGCGGTTTCACGAATACGAAGCCTAGTTGTGCCCAGCGATGGTGCTCAGTACAGCGACGGGGCTATTCGCTCTTCTTGGCAACTGCGGAAAACAAGAAATTCAGGTGATAGCAAACATGGTGAGCTATTGTTGTTCGTTTGTATGACGAATATGTGCTAGGTTTGCCAGACAGTGTTGTTCTGAAATAAGGGTAGGTTCCGCGAACGAGAAAACAATCGTGCACATATAATGGCTAAGCCTAAAGAAAGTTTCATTATAGTTCGTTGCTTAAACCAAAACTTACCTACAAGCAAGTGCAAGAATTTGTTAGAATCAATCATTGCACTTATTTTTAAACAGCTTCCCCAAGGTGCTAACCAAATTTTGCAAGCCTAAACGAGAGATAAGGTGGCTTGAAAGGGTTCACAAGCTTTCCCATATCTTTGTACCGGAGTTACGGCCCGTAAAGTTGCAGTACGCAAGGCACCTTGGCGAAAGCATATTGAAATTTCGATGTGCGTTATCTTTCTTTAATGTACAGGTGCATCAAAGACGCAGAAAGCTCAATTCTGCTGGTGCGTTTCAGCAGCGGAATACAGAACATAAGCACGTACAATTAAGTAGTGAGAAAAGCGACATATTATCTGCTTCAGGGCAGTTGCCGAGAAGAGCGAATAGCTCCGTCGCTATACTGAGCGCCCTCGCTGGGCACAACCAATCTTCGCACACGTAAAACCGCAGCCCGCACATAATACGCGCCTAGTTTTTATCATCCAACGGGGGAGAGTGAGGGTGCGGAGTTACGTCAGCTGTTCTACTCTCGAAGCCTTGGAGCTGACGAGCACCGATAAGCCAAAGCGAGCGTAACGCCGCCACACGGCTGCGCGCTTGCTCCGCCAACCTTCGGAGCAGCATGGCTACTTTTGGCAAAGACGGTATAGGCGACGCCACACAGTACACGCCGCGTGCAGTACGACCATTGCATTGCCGCCGTCGTCTGCTCGAAAACCCCTGCACTCCTGCGACGTCACCAAGCACAGCAATGCTTCTAAACATATCCTATTAGGCAGCGCGAGTCGCGGGTCTCGGAGCGTTATCTTTCAAAATACTTTGCGGAAAGACTGAGCGTCCTCAACTGTGCTTATTTGAAATCCGTAATGTTGACCCTGAGAAGAACGTCTGATGCAACTTTCGTTGATATCTGTGAGCATCGAACAATCGCCGGAGTTTACCTTTAAGGTCGCGCATTACACGGGCTTCCTAACCAATCAGCCTCGACTACAACAAACACAGTCGGCTATATGAACAAGCCAAGCTCACCAATTGGACTCTTTTCCGAGGCAATATTCAAAATGTTGTACTCCTAACAAACTTTGACCAAAGGGCTGAATGCCTCATCGCTGCAATGGATCATTAGTCTCACACACTACAAGCAAAAACCGCCCACCCTGTGACAGATTCATCGACACCTATGGGGAGCTATGGCGGTGATGCAGGCATTGCGAAATCAGGGGTAGACGAGCCGTACGTGAAAGTGCTGGAAGATATATATAGTGGCTGCACAGCAACCATAGTTCTGCATAAAGAAAGTAACAAAATTCCCATAAAAAAAGGTGTTAGGCAAGGAGACACAATCTCCCCAGTACTATTCACAGCTTGCTTAGAGGAAGTATTCAGAGTCTTGGAATGGGAGCAGTTAGGGATAAGGGTAGATGGAGAATACCTCAGTAATCTGCGATTTGCTGATGACATTGCCCTGCTAAGCAACTCGGGGGATGAACTGCAAATAATGATTTGTGACCTAGACAAGAAAAGTAGAAAGGATGGCTTGAAAATCAATATGCAGAAGACTAAGGTAATGTTCAACAGCCTCGGGCAGGAACAGCAGTTTACATTAGGTAGCGAAGTACTGGACGTAGTAGGTGATTATGTCTACTTAGGACAGGTAGTAACCGCAGATTCGAACCATGAAAAGGAAATTACAAGAAGAATAAGATTGGGATGGAGTGCATTTGGCAAGCACTCGCAGATTATGACTAGCAGCTTACCGGTATCGCTCAAGAGGAAATTATACAACAGTTGCATCTTACCTGCACTCACCTATGGGGCTGAAACGTGGAGGCTAACCAAGAGAGTTCTACGTAAGTTGAGGACAACCCAAAGGGCTATGGAACCAAAAATGGTAGGGGTAACATTGAGAGATAGGGAGCGTGCAGAGTGGATCAGAGAAATAACTCAAGTTACCGACATTCTAGTGGAAACTAAGAAGTAGAAATGGGCGTGGGCAGGACATGTAGTGCGAAGAGAGGATAACCGATGGTTGCTTAGGGTAACAAACTGGATTCCAAGAGAAGGAAAGCGTAGCAGAGGGCGGCAGAAAGTTAGGTGGGCGAATGAGATTAAGAAATTCGCAGGGGTCAAGTGGATGCAGCTAGCACAGAACCGGGTTAAGTGGAGAAATATGGGAGAGGCCTTCGCCCTGCAGTGGGTATAGCCAGGCTGCTGCTGCTGATGATGATGATGATAGGAAACTCAACGTCTCACAAGGCACTGGTGTCGCCAACACCACGCTCAAGCTCAAAATTGCCAAACACACGCACTAAGCAGATTACTATGCATCAATCCTTGTTAAAGACAGTTGGCTCTCCAAGTGGGATGCCTTCCGCAGCATACTCGGAGCCAAATCCCTCTGAAACATTTTGCATCCTGTTATCGAACTCATCGAAGCAGAGTGATTCCGCAAGCCCACAAGTCTTATACATGGCACACGTACACGCCTCGTGGAAGCGGCTGGTGTGGGTGCTTGGTCAGCCGGGTGTACAGGTAGAGGAGTGCGTGCACTTATCGTCCCCCCCCCCCCTACTTATCCCCTACCAACTCAGTTCCTTTGCCGGTATGACTATATATGCAGACATATCCAGCAGCTCAGCCTTGATAGACACACGTTTCAAGGCCTTGTGAAAAAGCAGAGTAAGTCACAAGAGTGCCATCTCAGATGACTCTAAACCATGACATACACCCATGACATACCCATGTAAACTATGCACAACTGACTGGGAATCGTTTCTGGCCATTCCAAGTTCTGTGGTAAAACCCTGACTTGTTTCGTATAGTATAGGCCAGTCAGGTAATATAGTAAAACCAATGTGGGAGACATTCTGTCTATCTCAAAGCAACGAGCCCTCATTGAGAAGGTTTCTTCGACAAAGTCCGGGACCTGACTACCTATTCTCCTTCCCTGAACCTCTTATTCCCAGTAAATATTTTCAACATCCACTGCAAAGGGTGGTCTCCTGTTTACTGCTGTATTGAAATTTGATTTTTGTCATGCTCCAGTGTGTAAGACACTCAAAATATAGAATTACCATTTTCTCACTGCATGAATCAAAAGTTTCTAATTTTACCTTTGTTTATCGACTGGAAGATGCCATTCGAACATGGTGTAAAATGTTTATTTCTTACACAGAAACTGCAGCATTTTGCTCTGCATATAATAAAAGAGCTCTCTTTTACGACAAGAACCAGGACATGCATTTTTCGGCAGCAATGAAAGTCACAAAACTTCGACTAAACCTCACTAATCTAGGAATAATGAATGTAAAATAACAAACTGATAGCACGAATTGCACCGCGTTATTCCACATTGAAGTGCCCTTCAGTCCCAGGCCGTTTTAAAAACTTGATCCGCTGCTCTGCTGGACGCACGGAATCATTGATGACATGCCCGGTGCCGCAAGAGAGTACAGGAAGTAGCAATGCTCGCGGTTGCAGCGAAAACAGTAATTAAAGATGGCCTGAATCGTTAAGAAAATACTATTTTGTGTCGTCGTTTCAGTCCTGTATTGAAGTTGTTCTGGAGAAACAAAAATTACATAAACTGGTGCCAAGTACAAATTGCTGCCTAAATAGTCGCGAATGGATTGGAACCTATATGCCTGAAGTCCCCTGTTACGCCAAGTACGAAATGCTTAAAAAAGAACTCCCGCGGCGGATTCAAACCTACGCCGCCCGAAGTTCTCTGACGTCCGAAAACGAAGCCTTAGGCCACTCGGTTACGAAATGAACACGGAGTGACACACGTCCTTTATTTTTCTTGCGGACTATTTGCATAGCTTTCGCTGCGTTGCTCCTGATGTATCAAACGGGATATAGCGCAACAGAAAAGCCATGTTTTGTGCACTGCTGACACGTCGTGTTTCAACGGAAGAGCCTCATGTGAAATCAAGAGAATCGGACACACCAATGCTGAATTGGTGTCTACCGAGGTCGTCACTAAATGTTTCTGTTTACTGGGATCAGGCCACTGCACAGTCTCGGAATGCTTCTTTTTTTATGCTTGCATCTCTTCATGTCCAAAAGGGGGTGAAGGCTGAAGTTGCTTCCACCGGATGCTCTCTGTCAAAATAAAATTTTTTGACGGAAAATAAAAAATTATTTGCCATTTTAATTTCAAGTGGAATATTATTGCATATTTTTACACCGACATACTGGATTAGGCGCTGGCCGTAAAAGTATCTTGTGATAGGAAGATTAATGTTTATATTGCTTGTATTTCTGGTGTTCCTGTTGAGTGTAAGAAATATTGTAATTGGTAAAGGATGAGCATTCAGGAGAATGGCATTTACTACACAGCAAACTTTCATTTCCGACGCAAGAGTAAAAGGGAGTATATGAAGCTCTGAGAACAATAAAGGTGTAGATGAGTGCCAGTGCGAGAAGGTCATTATGCGTACGGCTCTTTTTGAAGACGAATGATGGGATCTAAGTATGTCTTAAATGTGAATTCCCAAGACTCGCTGCAATAGATAAGGTGAGAATGAAATATGGCAAAGTAAACCATTTTTAATATACGGGTACAGAAATATAGTAGTGTTCGAAAAAGAATATAACAAGCTGAAGCAAATTTCGAACACAGATTTGTAATGTGTTCTTTAAAGTTCAACTGGTTGTCAATTGTAATACCTAAATATTTTATTGATTCTGTCTCATCCAAGGCTGCTCCATTAATTAAAATATTGAGGCTAGAAGAGTTAAAGAACTTATTTCTAGGACGAAATTCTAGGCCATTCTTCCAGTCACGTCAGGGGTGCCCCGAGGTAGTGTTCTGGGTTCCCTGTTATTCCTGATATATATTAATGACATCGTGAATGTTGTGAGTCCGGGTGTTCAAATCAGACTGTTTGCTGATGATTGTATTTTGTATAATGATGTAACAACTCCACATGATCACATTGTCCTTCAAAATGATTTAAGCAACATATTAAATTGGTGCAGTGAAGGGGGGATGTTGATAAACGCTGACAAATTAGTATTCCTCCGTGTTACTCGTATGAAAGCCCCGCTTGTTTTCTCTTACTCCATTGGTTCTTCACCACTGCGCAGTACTAACAGCTACAAATACTTGGATGTTACCTTAACTTCTACTCTGTCCTGGAACTTACATATTAACACTATCTGCTCCTCTGCCTTCCGCTAACTCTGTTTCTTGAGACACAAACTAAAAAATGCACCCTCTTCCGTAAAGTTACTCGCTTACATCTCTTTCATTAGACCTAAGCTAGAGTATGCATGCATAGCATGGGATCCTCACACTAAGTCAGATATCAAGCACCTTGGGAAAATACAAAGAAAATCAGTTCGGTTTATATTTAATAAATTCGCTAGGTTTGACTCACCCTCTCCAGCAATGACAGATAATTCTATTCCCACACTTGAATTCCGCAGAAAACAGCTGAGGCTAGAATTCCTTTCTCTCCTGATAAATAACAAGCTTCCAATAAACCAGTCCCCTTATATATCTCCCGCATCAACACGCTGTACGAGACATCATCATCCTGACTCACTGACACCCCATTATGCTCGAACTAACACGTTTATGTTTTCCTTTTTCCCTCGAACAATATCAGATTGGAACACTAATTTACAGATGGCTATGAATTGCGATTAATATTGTATAATTTCTTATTACTTTGTTGTTCTTTGCTCTTTTTTGTACTCAACTATGCCCCTCTGCTTGGGCCCGAGGGTCTGCAGTATGTAATAAATAAGTAAAATAAATAAATAAAACAAATTGTGTTTTTGATTTATTTAGCGTCAGTTTATTGCAGTTAAACCATTCATTTATTCGACATGCTTCGGAATTGATAACTGCTTCCAATTCTAAAAGTAACTTGCCTGAAAATATTACTGCTGTGTCATCAGCGTATAGAACAGCCTTAGATGAAGATAAAATCTGAGGGAAATCATTATATATAAAGAGAACAAAATAGGACCTAGAACAGAACCTTGGGGAACGCCTGTTTCAACTGTTTGAAGGGGGGAGGAAAAACCATCAAGATAAACTTATTGCTTCCTGTTTGAAAGATAACTAGCAAAAAATTGAAGTGTAGACCCGAGGAATCCGTAGTGTTCAAGCTTTTTCAACAGAATAGAGGAACTAACAGTATCGAAAGCTTTTTTAAATCAAGAAACAATACAACCGGAATTTCATTATTGTGTAAAGATGTATATATAGACTGTGTAAGTTTGAGAACCGCTGTGGATGTAGATCTATTAGATCGGAAGCCATGCTGACATTGCGAAACAATATTATTTTCTTTCAAATACTGGCGTACTTGTAATGCTATAGCTTTTTCAAAAAATGGTATTTATTACACAAAGCATCGATATTGGACGGTAGCTGCCTGGATCGTTGTTATCATCGTTTTTATATACAGGGATGACTTTTGCTATTTTCAGTATGTCGGGATAAATACTTTTCTCTATTGCGTTGATTAAATATATGGAGCAAAAGGGGTGCAACAATCTCAACATTATCTTTCACAACTTTCACTGGTATCCCGTGTGGCCCTGTAGCTTCGGCGCTACTCAAGCTTCCAATTATTTCAGTAATTGTATCAAGTGTAAGTGCAGTTAATGTAAAGCTACTATTGGCAGGTCCTGAATGCATCATTAATGGAGTAAGTGGTGTATGTTGTGCCAGCTGCGGGCCTATGGTGGTAAAATATGTATTAAATCTCACTGCTGTGTCGTTATTCACTACATCGGGGTAGACGTACTTTGTAGGAGGCTTGCCAATTACATCATTTAGCACATTCCATATTCGTTTAGTGTTCCCATTAGCTCGTTCAATAAGCGACGTGTTTTTTTTTTCCTCCTTCTTATCATGGACAGCACTGAATTGCGAGCAATGCGAAATTGCTGCAAATAATACACATTCTCTTTCTGCTTCCACTTACTGTACCAAGTATACTTTTCTTTTATTGCTTTCAGCATCGTCTCGGTCATCCAAGGATTAAGAGGCCTGTCGTATTTTCTTTGATAAGCAATTGCGCATTCAGATATTGTAGCATTCTATACATTTACAAAATTTGCACACTCTGAGTGCACATCAGCATCAAATATACTGTCTGGATTCAGTAGCTGCAGTTTTCTTTTTAACAAAACGTTATTAAGTCGGGTGGTTTTAGAACGAGAGTGATTAGTACGTTGTTGTACTCTATGATAAAGTGCAAACACTGGAGAATGGTCAGTAATCATTGTATCATACACACCTGATGTAATATTTTCGATATTTCATAAAATATGATCTAATATTGTAGCAGTTGTAGATGTTATCCTGGTGGGTTCCAGTATTGTGTTTTTGAAGTTAAATGAGTCTAGTAATTGCAGATATTCATTATGTGCTTCGTTATTAACATTAATATCAAAGTCACCTGTTATTATCACCGGACAGTTGTTACTATTACCTAAGGACATAAACACGCTTTCCATCTCGCCGAAAAATATCGGCTAACTAGAACTTGGCGGTCTGCAGACTACTCCAATTGTTACACTTGAATGTAATTTAATAAAAAGATACTCAATAGTAGAATTATTACCAACTAATTCTGTAATGATTTTAAATTCACGGTCAGATTTTATCAGCAGTGCAACACCCCCTCCTCGAGAAGAGGTGTTCCTAGAGCTAGAAGTGAAGTTATATCCCGGGACAGAAAAATGTTAGTTTTTACTTAACCATGTTTCCGAGAGAGCAATGACTTCGAACTTAAAACTGTGTCGAGATAAAAATACTGAAAACAAATCCCAGTTTTTGTGGAGGCTGCGGATATTGCAGTGAACAAGAGAAAGACATGGTCTCTTGTTAAATTCGTCATTTGCTTGACTTATCGAAAAGCTCATTACGGTAGAGAACGGCACCAAACAGTAAATATTCACTTAGTTAACCTTAGTAAGGTCTTCCTCGCCTGTTATGTGGAGCACCTTAGACTTCTCAGCATTCCTCATCAATATCTTGCCCTGCGATACCCAGGCGAATTGCCAGTTCTCACGTTTTGTCTTGATTGCTTTGCCGAGCAAGAGTTTATATTCTGGGCACAGATGATCATTTATATAAACTGGATCATTCGTCTCGAATCCCAAGATAGTAGTTGTCAGCCTCTGTTTCATAGCTTTGAGAATAATGCGATCACGAACTTCCCTTGACATGAACCGCACGACTATGTTCGACTGGTTTTTCTCTTTAGTCGGCACTCGGTGTATGACATCAATGTCTTCAGTTTGAAGTTCTTCCTCAAGGGTTTCGGCTATCTTTAGCATCATAGTGCGCAGCGATTCATTTGGCACTGCTGGAACGCCTTTTAACTCAAGATTGTTCCTTCGGTTGTACTGCTTCAAATTTATTAACTCTTTCCTCACTTCTTTTTGTTCTTTGCGATGTTCTTGGGCCTCCTCTTTGCATTCCGCCTGCTCTTTCTTGATTGTATTTATTTCCTGACAGACACTCTGTACATCGTCTTTAAACTTTTCGAAAGCTGCATTCTTGAAATCCATGAATTGTTTCACTTCTTGTATGTCAGAAAGTGAAGTTTCATGATCAAGTGCAACAGCTTTGATATCAGCTCTGATACAAGTCGTTACTGTATCTAGTCGTGTAGTCATTTCGACAAAAGTTTTGGCAAGTTCTTTTATCGTTGTCGGCGGTTTTTCGGCCAACGCATCACCAAGGGCAGAAAACAGATTCGTTCCCTAATCCATTTTACAGAGACAGATGCAGGGTAATCCAGGAGTTGTATATCAAAACACATGAAGCAGCTAAACGCTGGACGTACCTGCGAAACCGTAGTAAAGTTGTTTAGTTCCTGTGCGCTGTTCCCGGCTGCCTGGATCACCCTGAACTGTGGCGCGGGGATGGTCGCGTCGCTCTTTTATCCTCTCGTTGACTGCGCAGAATTCTGTCGTCCAGGGAACATCTGCGCAGCACACGTGTTGAAAAAGTGGTCCTGCTCCGCCGCTCAGGTATCGTCTTCGATGTGCAGTTATATCTTCAGACGAAAAGATTGGCCAGGTATCTGCGAAACCGTAGTAAAGTTGTTTAGGTCCTGTGCGCTGTTCCCAGCTGCCTGGAGCACCCTGAACTGTGGCGCGGGGATGGTCGCGTCGCTCTTTCATCCTCTCGTTGATTTCGCAGAATTCTGTCATCCAGGGAACATCTGCGCAGCACACGTGTTGAAGAAGTAGTCCTGCTCCGCCGCTTAGGTATGGTCTTCGATGTGCAGTTATATTTTCAGACGAAAAGATTTGCCAGGTATCTGCGAAACCGTAGTAAAGTTTTTTAGGTCCTGTGCGCTGTTCCCAGCTTTCTGGATCATCCTGAAATGTAATCGGGATGAACTGTGATGAGAGCGGGAGCACGATTCGAAAATTGTGCTCGCAAGATGTACATTACTTTGTATGGCACGGCCCCTCAAGCCGCACGTCTGGTGAGGGCCAGTGAGAACCGACCTTGCGAACTGTACGCGATTTGTTAAAATTTTTGCGAAAATCTTGTAATCCACATTAGCCAGTGTGATTGGTCTATAGCCTTCAACTAAGGGTAATTTTTCTTCAACATTACTCTTTGGAATTAGGACTGTGTGGCATTTTTTAAAAGCCTCGCGAAGGGCTTCTAGATCAAAACTCATCACGAAGACATCTAGCAGGGTAGGAGCAAGATCAGTTTTAAAAGCTTTTTAAAATTCAGATGAAATGACAACAGGATGAGGTGCTTTTGAGAGGTAATTGATCAATTGCCACTTCTACCTCTTGATGCATGAAAGAGCTACTGATTACAAAACAATCATCTTCTGATAAAGGGGTCACTAGGGATGTGAAAGGCGGGATATTGTCAGAATTTCTTACAGGAGGTGTGGCACTAAACAACATCGAGTAATATTCCATGAATGCGGACGGAACCTCATTCGTACTCGTAACCAATGTGCCGTTACGCATTAATCCCGTAATCAGCTTTGCAGTCGCATGATGACGTTCATCAAGCAAAGCTTGCCGCGTCGGCCGTTCGCAGTGCAAAGCACGCTTGACACGAGATCGAATTAAGGCACCCCTGTATCGTTCCGAATAATGCCTTTGTAATTCACTTTTGTCACTAGCGATTTCGTCGTCCGTACATGATCCAGGGGATTCACATTCTGGTTCCTACAGGTTACACAAGTTTTTGCTAAGTACCTCCTCCTGATGTTCCCTGTAGAATGATTTATTTCATCCAAGTTCAATTGCTATCGCACGTACTTCCTGCTTGAACATTTCCCAAGCGGCGAACAATGGTAGATTTCTGCAAACACATGATTGGAGCTGTGAGCGCACACGAATGATAAATTCATGGTCATTTACCAGCGACGTGTTTAACTTCCAAAGTTCCCACTGCGGCCTAAACTTTGAATGGTCATTGCCACCTAGCCGGGCTACAACCATGCAATGATCAGAAAACGAAACCGGTATAGTTTCGCACACAAGCCAGCGGGAAACTAATATACAAGATGCATAGATCCGGTCTAGACGAGCGTGAGAATGCCCCTGAATGTGGTGAATGACCTAGAAGCACGGCAAGATACCCCTGTATCAACCAGTCCCGCATCTTCTCTAACACGGAGCAAAAGATCCCCGCTCCTGTCACTGCATCCATCTGGACTAGAACGATCTATGGGGTTGTAAACACAGTTGAAGTCACCCATTAGCATAATATGTCGGTCGCAGTCAAGTCAGCAGGCTATATGTTCAAAAACACTTATGCGACAGTATTGAAAGCAAAAGCAATAATTATCCGCCATGGTTTCCTAAAAATAGTTGATCGCATCGTATCAACCGGCCCTCGGCGTCGATATTATAAGTTAGGCCAGAACAAGGCAGTGTCTTTCACCGAAACACAAAACAACCTGCCGACAAGACCACAGCATGCGCAATAATGACATTAAAATCTGCCACAAAGGGCTGTAGCGCCCTCTCAGTTTCCTCCTTGCTCTCCATCTTCGTCTTTTAGACTGCCACAACATCTAGACGCCTGCTGTGCAAAAGTCGGCGAAGTTGCATCTGTCTCTGAAAAGACCTAAGACCTCGCACACTGAGAGTTGCAAGCACTATGTTTTCAAAGACCGTTATGGTGACAGCACATAGTTTTGCCTACAATCCCATTTGCCAGTCGGAAGACGGCGAAGCCGCCTCCGAACCACCGCCAGGCCTCCTTTTGTGCTTCGACGGTCGACCGTGACGACGATGCTTGTTGCCAGCTTGATCGTCCTCCTCACTGGACTCGGAGGCACATGATGCACGGCTTTCAGGACTGGCTCGTCGACAGCAGCGAGCCTGTCAGCTACAGGAACTGGGCCCTGGTCTGGACGTTGTTGCACAGCAATGGCCACAGGGGTCACAATACCTGCGGTGGCACTCGCTGGGTGCTAGGGAACGAGTGGTGGCTCGTCTGTGGTTGGCTCCCAGTCGGAAGCTTGACACGATATCTCGTCCAATGCCTGAGACACTGAGTTGTTCCCATTACCGCATGAGCGGTATTTTCTTCCTCAGTAGCCTGTGGAGTGGCACTTGAAGACTCGGCCACAACACCGGCAGGAAGGTCGCCAGATGCATCAATTATCTCAGAGGCGTCCATGATGTGCTCCCGTAATGCAGCGTCAGGAGGCCGGACTCGGTGCCGAAGCTTGTCCGCGTATGTAACCCCACACTCCTCGCTGTGTGGCCGAAACACTGGCAATCTTCGCAACTCGGCATACGGCAGTGCCGACGAATTTCAAAACGAGGCTCTGCACTCCACACACAGCTGATGTGGAACGTCACCAATGCTAACCCCTTCGGCAAGAGTCAAAATCACATCTCGGCTGAGCGTCTTCATCTGTTCCATGTCGGTGACTTTGCAGTTTTCCCTCGAAATCGAGATGTCTTTGCCATAACCTTGTAGAGCCTCGCGAATAAAGGAGTCATCCAAGCGTTCAGGCAGCCAGAGAAGTCTCGCCTTCACCTCCTTCGGTTCCGGATAGACAACAACGCAGCGACGGTTCTAGCCAATAAATCTCCACGAGACTAGTTTTCCTTTAGAGTGCGCCGATTTACATGTAACCATCCAGACATGCGGCATATGAAATTTTCCGATAGAGCTTATTTCTTTTAAGTCCACCACGTTCCGAAGGGCGTCTCTGAAGTCTTGAGCACGGTAAGGGCGACCGGTGAGGTCAGCATGCAGAAAAACAGCCGACGACAAGCTTACCAGTTGGGAAAAGGGGAAGGACAACACGGTAATCATTACTGCGGGCATTAACCTGAGCAGTACTTCGGCCAGAGCACTATTGAATCTTTGTAGTGGAGAGCATCGTGAAAAGCTACCACACGGTACGGCATCTTCGTCGTTCTCTTCGGCGGGGCATTATGCGTTGCTCATATGTCTGCTTGTGTACTGTGAGGATGATAGCGGGATTCCGCGCGTGACTGATACTGCAATTGGCGCGAAATTTGAAAGTACCAAAGAAGAAAATAGTCAGCACACTCAATTAGGCTGACGTCAACGATGGAACGTCACACTTCTGCCGTCCGCTGTGGGGGCCAAGCGGGAACGAGTACGCTCCAACGCCGCCGGGCGGCGCTTCTTGCTTTCCGAGAGTGCCAAATGCTGCACCTTTCTTTTCCTGTAAACGAATTATAGAACGCCGGCGAACTTAGACGTGTTCGACATGGAAGCCAAGGAGAGTTTAGCTGCTGACGAATGGCGCAGAAGACTGAAGAAATTAACTTCTTCTAATCCCGAGGTAGTCACTGCTTTTCGTTACGTGTATCCAGGCTTAGCAGAACTAAGCCATGTTTAATTTTTCTTTCAGGAGATATGCTTTGCCAGTACTTCTTAAGATTTTCTGCAACAGCGATGGCAGATCGAGAGTAAAATATTTGTATTTGGCGGCTGTAATAGCAGAACAGTATGCTTTCAGGCACTGTTTTTACCTTTCCATTGTGGGCGGAAAGGGAGCAGATTTTGCGTTTCTGTACAGGCGCTTCGTTTATTTCGCAATCGACGGAGAGTCTTGTTTAATCATGGGTTTGTTTTGTCATTAGTTATTGCAATGAGATGAACATACTTTTTGAACATAATTTGTGTTTGAAGAGCAACCAGTTTTCTTCAGTAGATAGGTGGTGGTTGCTTAGTGATAAAAATACCTCACTGAAAAAGGTGGCATGTTCCCCGTTAATTTCGTCATACCTTGCTTTATTATAATCTCTGATCTCTTTAGTTGTAGTACCGGCAAACCAACCAGGAACTTAAATGTCAAACTGCATCATCCTGTGATCGCTAAATCCGTCAAGGTACATGACCGGTCTCATGGTTTCGGTAGCACTAGCTAGAGCTCAATCTAGTATGTTAGACCCGCGGGTACACTGATTGATTACTTGAAACGAGTTAAAATCTAGAGTTAGATTAATGAATTGAGTGGCAACATGACTAGATGAACACAAAGTAGAGCAATTTATTTGAAAAAATTAAAATCACCGAGCAAGTAGCTGATTCGAGGCGAACACTAGCCAACCGCGGCAGAAATGCTAGAGCGGAAATTATGAATGAAAGAAATCCCACAATCAGGTGGACAGTAGCACACACCGATAAGTAAACCTTAGGAGATAGTTTTGCAGATAGCCCTTCCTATTTCGACGTCGGAGTCGGAAGTGATAATGATGGAAAGTGATAGCTTTCACGATCTCTGGGCAAACTGAAAATTACAGCTGAACTTCATCTAATCTTAGTGCTTAGATTTTGGTCTTTTTGGGAAAAACAAAACAAAACTGTTCATGTGCTCCCAACGGCTCTTTTATTTTCTCCTTCTTTTGCTTCGCGATTAATCAGTACAGACGACTCGCTTTGCGAAGAATTTTGCTAGGCAATAGAACTGTGCATGGTAAATATATATAATTGTATACACTACGATTGCATATTCAACGTTTCACATTCAGTTAACATTGGTATATTATGCTTTTTCAGCTTCACACAAAATAGGTGCGTAATTTAGCCCCTTGACTCCCTCCCCGGGCCCAGGTGTACGTAAGATATTCTGCGAGCGGTCTTGAAATGGATGCGCGAGCAGTGTAGAAAACAAGCAAGCCAACACGAAACAGTAGATTAAAAGCGTAGAATAACTGCCCGACCCCCCCCCCCCCTTCTCCCTTCTCTTCATAAATATCCTTTCCCAAATCTTGCCAAGGTTTTAAGACGTGAGGAGAGAAGAAGGGTGGGTGGGGCAGAGGGCTTCGTCAAGAGGTCTTGTTTGCTATGGGAGGGGGACAAAGGGATTCTAAAAGAGCTGGGACTCAAAGGCAAGGAAGATCACGCCTTTGCAATACTGCATGGGATAAGCGACCTGGATTTCGACAGTGTCTTGCTTCATGCACGCTTCCGCTGACGGCGATTTCCGCGCGTCGGAGTGAATGAGCCATCTCTCAGAGCCATGCATGTTTAGTAAAGCTGAAACTTGGGCGAGTTGATATGCATTCATACTTGGAAACAGCGCAACAAAGGCGGCACAAGGACGTGACAAGCGCTATCAACTGGGTTTGTTAAAGAATGGTAAGGAAATATATGCACATGAACAAAGTAATGAAACATAAATGGCCAATTATAAAAAGTTGCCATAAGAATCAAATTATTGTTACATGGGTGGTGGTATATGCTATTCCCATTAAGGTTCAAGGAAAGATTGCTGATGCATTGGTCACCATGACTGTGGATGTGATGCGCTTCCATTATTTCGCGTGTATGTGCATAGCATGCTGAATATAGTCGCACATCTCCATAGCATATACAAATTTCTAACCACACGTTTGATAGACAGAATGGACCCCCTTTACGCGAGCCGGTGTAATGTGGGGGGGCTATGAGGCAGAAGGATTGCCTGACTTCAAATTTTGGTATTACTGAATACCCATTATATAAATTTACTTTCTTTATTATGTGACCTGGATGTTAGGCTTGAGGAAGGATCAATTGTTACATAACGTAATACACAGCTCAACAGCACATATTCTGCCTAGGAAACAGCAGAATAAGAATAACATCTACGGCAAAAAAAGAAAATACAAGTTTTTTGGCCTCTAGTTAAAAGAACCTCCGAACACGGGAAAAGTATAGTCCTTTTATCAGGAGTTTTGTTTGCAGTGAGAACAGGCTCGGCACTGTGCGATACTCTTCCGCGCCGCGGTCCTGATGCAAGAAGCGTACGTGAAGTTGGCAGTCTCCGCGGAAGCGGACTCGGATATGCGAAATCTAGGTTACAAGGAGACACAATAGGCGCAAATTTAGAATAAAAAAAAAAGAAATTTCAACAGACCGCCGACTCATGCAGCCTGTAAATACGCTAATTAGTGTGGGCATGAAAAAAGAAAGGAAAATAACATTGCTATCCCGCACCGCTTGAGGGTCTGTAAAATGCAGTGGGAACTGCATTTTACTGGCAGTTGAAAAATGATGATTCCCAGGCAAAAACACGAGGCTGCTATTGGGGACGGCATATACTTCATCGCAAGCGCGGTTTTACTGAAACGACCGCTGTTGAAGTTGTTGGTATCCGTTTTCCTTTCACTGCAAGCGAATTTTGCGGTCGCTGCCATTGGATGCTGACATCGCGGCTAAATTGCGCTCAGAACACCGAAGAAAGGTTTAAGAAAGCTATACGGGTTCTGCGTCGTAGTGTGCGAGAAAACGAGAAAACGCTGGCGGTGAAAATTTACGATGGTGACAGAGATGCACACCGCGAGTGCGCTGCGCTTGCTCATTCGGTTGCGGTTTGGTGAATTTTTTCTCTTCCGTTTACGGTGCTGAACAAAAGAATTAACTTGCGGTTAATGATATTGTTTTTTTTTTTTTGCATTGCCGTAACACAAAACTAGTCCAACTCCTAGTTGTTTAATCCGTTTAAGTGGTAGTTCCATTAAATTGACTTTGGTTTGTTAAGATTCTACTTGTTAAAGACAGTTGGCTCTTCAAGTGGGAATTCTTCAGCAGAATCCTCGGCGCCAAATCCGTCGGAAACATTTTGCATCGCCTTCTCAAACTGATCGAAGCAGAGCGCTTCTGCAAGCCCACAAATCTTGTACATGGAAGACGGACATGCCTAGTAAAAGCAGCTGGTGTGGGCCCTTGGTCAGCAGGGTGTACATGTAGAGGAGTGCGTACACTTCTCGGCCCCCCTATTTATCCCCTATCGGCTCGGTCTCCTTTGTCGGGATGACTATGTGCACAGACATAATCCAGCAGCCCAGCCTTGAGAGACAAACGTTTCAAGGCCCTGTGAAAAAGCAGAGTAAGTCAGAAGAGTGCCATCTCGGGCGACCAGTCTATATAAACTTACTGTAAATCGCGTTTGGCCCATTCCAAGTTCTGTGGCTAAAGAGTGGACCTGTTTCGCATAGTAGAGGCCTGTCAGTTAATATAGTGAAGCCAATGTGGGAGGCATTCTGTTTATCTCAAAGCAATGAGCCCTCTTTGAGAAGGTTTCTACAACTAGGTCTGCTTCCCGACTACCTATTCTCCTTGCCTTAACCTCGTATTCCCAATAAATGTTTTCAACATCCAATGCAAACGTTGGTCTTCTGTTCACTGCTGCATTGCAGTTTTGTTTTTTGTCATACCCCAGTGTGTAAGACACAAAATATTTGAATTAACATTTTCTCACTGCATGAATCAAAATTTTTTGAATTTTGCCTTTTTTTTTAATCGAATGGAAGGTGCCATTCGAGCATGGCATAAAAAGTATATTTTTTACGCAGAAACTGCAGCAATTTGCTCTGCATATAATAAAAGAGCTCTCTTTTACGACAAGAACCAGGACATGCATTTTTCGGCAGCAATGAAAGTCACAAAACTTCGACTAAACATATGACATCACTAATCTAGGATTAATAAATGTAAAAGAACAAACTGATAGCACGAATTTTACCGCGTTATTCCACAATGGAGTGCCCGCCAGTCCCAAGCCGTCTTAAAAACTTGATCCGCTGCTCTGCTGGACGCACGGAATCATTGATGGCATGCCCGGTACCGCAAGAGAGTACAGGAAATAGCAATGCTCGCGGTTGCATCAAAAACGGTAATTACAGATGGCCTGAATTGTTAAGAAATACTATTTTGTGCATTGAAGTTGTTCTGAAGAAAAGAAAATTGCATAAATTGGTGCCAAGTACAAAATACTACTTAAAAAAGACGCGAGGAGGATTGGAACCTACGTACCTGAAGTCCCCTGTCATGCCCAGTACGAAATGCTTTAAAAAAAAGATACGCCTAACGGCGGATTCGAACCTAAAACGACGCCTTAGGACGCTCGGCGACGCAATGAGCGCGGAGTGGTACACCTGTTTTTTTTTTCTTGCAGACTACTTGCATATCTTTCTCTGCGTTGATTCTGATGTATCAAACGGAATGCAGAGCAACAGAAAAGCCATATTTTGTGCACTGCCGACACGTCGTGTTTCGACGGAAGAGCCTTTTGTGAAATCAAGAGAATCCGACATGGCAATGCTGAATTGGTTTCTACCGAAGTCGTCGCTAAATGTTTATGTTTATGGTGATTCGGGCACTGCACAATCCCGGAGTGCCGCTTTTTTATGATAATAACATCTTCATGTCCAAAGGGGGGCCCAGGTTCAAGTGGCTTCTACGGGATGCTCTCACAGCCAGGACCAATTCTGATGGGTTTGAGAAGATCGTCGTGCTCCCATAACTCAATTTTCGAGCTGTGTTCTTACAGGTTTGTCTGTGCGCAGGGAAACATATCCTGCCAACATCCATGATTTTACGGCCGTTTCTCTGTGAAACAGACATTCGGCTTTTCGTAGCAGTTGTTCGCAAAACAAGAATAAGATATCTAATAGACGCAAAGAGCTGGCATGTGCCGCATTCAAAAGTGTTAAATGTAGGGCAATATTCTTACCAAATTAGCCCTTAATCAGCAGTTTTTATTTGTCTGCTTGACTTCTAAACACTTATATGGTAAATATTACTGAAACAATGGCCGCCTTAATGATTCAACCATGCAATACTATAAACTAGATATCTGGGAGTCAAAAGCTTGAACGAGTGCATCGAAGGCTCATATTCTTGGCACCCTTCTTGACTTATTTAGCTGCAAAATCCTACTTTTCCAGATGTTGTCAACATATAGCAACATTATGCCTTCAAAATTACTCTCCTTGGAAGCAAATAAAATTTCCAGTACAGCTTCTTCTTGTAAAACAGCATGTTCAGCACCAGTGCACCGAGAATGCACAGCAAAATTGTTTCCGCCACAAAAACTTATGAAATGTCCATGGCTGATGGTTTCTGTCCTTGTACAGTCCTGGTCAACTACATACACATGACTTGCTTTCCTGGATCTATCTATCTATCTATCTATCTATCTATCTATCTATCTATCTATCTATCTATCTATCTATCTATCTATCTATCTATCTATCTATCTATCTATCTATCTATCTATCTATCTATCTATCTATCTATCTATCTATCTATCTATCTATCTATCTATCTATCTATCTATCTATCTATCTATCTATCTATCTATCTATCTATCTATCTATCTATCTATCTATCTATCTATCTATCTATCTATCTATCTATCTATCTATCTATCTATCTATCCATCTATCCATCCATCCATCCATCCATCCATCCATCCATCCATCCATCCATCCATCCATCTATCTATCTATCTATCTATCTATCTATCTATCTATCTATCTATCTATCTATCTATCTATCTATCTATCTATCTATCTATCTATCTATCTATCTATCTATCTATCTATCTATCTATCTATCTATCTATCTATCTATCTATCTATCTATCTATCTATCTATCTATCTATCTATCTATCTATCTATCTATCTATCTATCTATCTATCTATCTATCTATCGAGAGAGAGTTAAAGTAGCTGACAGTCAACAAGTCTAAGGCAAATGTTGGGGATTTTTTTTATTTGATTGTTGATATCTGACAAGAATTAGTCTTATGTTGATTATCGGGATAAGGCTAATTCTTGTCACATACCAACAATCAAATAAAAAAAAAATCCCCAAGGTTTGCCTTAAACTTGTTGACTGTTAGCTCCTTTAACTCTGTATTAATGTGCTCTCATTTCCCTTTAAATTATCTGCACACACCCACACACACACACAAATACATATATATATATATACATATAATTATATATATCCCCTTCATGGATCACTGCCTTGTCGTGGCGGAGGGGCTTGCGAAACTCGATGAAGTCGTGAGCTCTGCTGTGTAGGGCCACCCAAGATAGACAGGTCACGGCAGAGAGTTCTGACAAAATGTGATTCACTGGAGAAAGTAATGGCAACCCACTCCAGTATTTCCTGCCAAGAAAACCCTATGGCCAGTCACAATACCATTAATGATATGGCGCCGGAAGATGAGCCCCCCAGGTTGGAAGGCGTCCCACATGTTACTGGGGATGAACAAAGGGCGATTCCTAGTAGCTCCAGGACGAATGAAGCGGCTGGGCTAAAGCCAAAAGGACGCTCAGTTGTGGATGTGTCGGGAAGCGACCGGAAAGTCCAATGTTGCAAGGAGATGTATCACATAGCAACATGGAATGTAAGATCTATGACGCAAGGTAAACTGGATATCGTCAAGCGAGAAATGGACAGATTGAACATTGATATCTTGGGTATCAGCGAGCTCAAGTGGACCGGAATGGGAGAATTTAACTCCGGCGACCATTATGTCTTTTATTGTGGGCACGAATCCAAGAGAAGGAATGGGGTCGCTCTCATAGTAAACAGAAGAATGGGCAAAGCAATGCTAGGGTACAACCCCAAAAACGACCGAATGATTTCACTTCGGATCCAAGGTCACCCTTTCAACATAACAGTTATCCAAGTCTATGCACCGACCACTACTGCTGAAGAAGCTGACGTTGAGAGATTTTATGCGGACCTACAATGCCTTTTAGACCGCACCCCATCATCAGACGTCGTTTTTCTCATAGGAGATTGGAATGCCAAGGTAGGGAGTGAAGAAATATCCGGAATTACAGGCAAGTTCGGTCTTGGTGAGCCAAATGAAGCTGGGCAGAGGCTAGTAGAGTTTTGTCAAGAAAACAACCTGACCATAGCGAATACTCATTTTCAACAGCACAAGAAGCGCCTGTACACATGGACTTCACCGGACGGTCTGTACAGGAATCAGATCGATTATATTATTTGCCGGCAGAGATGGAGAAGCGCTACACAAGCAGTAAAAACAAGGCCTGGGGCCGATTGTGGCACCGATCATCAACTTCTTGTTGCCAAGATTAAGCTTCGATTGAGGAAAACGCAGAAAACATGAAGGCCTTTCAGGTATAATCTGGATCAAGTTCCATTAGAATATGCTGTGGAAGTGAGGAATCGATTTCAAGAATTAGATCTAGAAGACAAAGAGCCCGAAGAGATGTGGTCTGATGTTCGTGATATAATACAAGAAGTTGCTACTAAGGTAGTTCCAAAGCAAAAGAAATGCAAGAAAGCAAACTGGTTATCTGAAGAGGCTTTGCAAATAGCTGAGGAAAGGAGGATGGCAAAAGTTATGGGGGAAAGAGAAAGATACAAGGTTCTCAATGCGGATTTTCAGAAAATAGCAAGGAGAGATAAGAATGCCTTCCTGAACATACAGTGCCAAGCAGTTGAGGACAACAGCCAATTAAGGAACTAAAGAGCTCTGTATAAGACAATCAAAGATATCAAAGGAAGCTTCTGTGCTAAGATGGGCGTGATAAAGGACAAACGAGGCAAGGACCTCACTGAAGCCGCAGAGATAAAGAAGAGGTGGCAGGAATACACAGAAGAACTGTACAAGAAGGACTCGAATGTGCAAACCCAACATAAGAAGGTTGTGATAACTGATCTTGAGCCGGGCATCCTGAAGAGTGAAGTTGCATGGGCCTTAGCCAGCCTTGCTAAGAACAAAGCTAGCGGAATTGATAGCATTCCAGCTGAGTTGCTTCAAAACCTCAACCATGACGCTGTTAACATTCTGCATACATTATGTCAGAAGATTTGGACAACCCTGCAGTGGCCACAGGATTGGAGGAGGTCAGTTTACATCCCCATTCCAAAGAAAGGCAGTGCCAAGGATTGTTCCAACTACCGCACGATCGCGCTTATTTCGCATGCTAGCAAGGTGATGTTGAAAATCCTCCAAGGTAGGCTGCAGCAGTATGTGGATCGGGAGCTTCCGGACGTGCAAGCTGGGTTTCGCAAGGGCAGAGGAACTAGAGACCAAGTTGCCAACCTTCCCTGGATCATGGAAAAAGCAAGAGAGTTCCAGAAACCCATCTACTTCTGCTTTATTGATTATGCGAAAGCGTTTGACTGCGTAGATCACAGCAGATTGTGGCAAGCTCTCCAAGAGATGGGAGTTCCAATTCACCTCATCTGTCTCCTCAGGAACCTGTATGAAGGGCAAGAGGCCACAGTCAGAACTGGGCATGGTCTTACTGATTGGTTTCCGATTGAGAAAGGAGTGAGGCAAGGCTGCATACTGTCGCCCTGCCTATTTAACCTACATGCAGAGTGCATCATGAGGAAGGCCGGTCTGGACGAGTCTTCAGCTGGAGTGAAGATTGCTGGAAAACGTATCAACAACCTTAGATATGCGGATGATACCACTTTAATTGCAGAAAGTGAATCGGAACTCAAGAGACTTCTGATGCGCGTACAAGAAGAGAGTGAGAAGTTTGGGCTTAATCTGAACATTAAAAAGACAAAGATCATGGCGTCTTGCCCTATCAAGTCCTGGAGCATCAAGGGACAAGAAGTGGAAGCTGTGACAGATTTTCTCTTCTTGGGCTCCAAGATTACCTCGGAAGGAGACTGCAGCCATGAAATTAGGAGACGCCTGCTTCTGGGGAAGAGAGCAATGGTTAGCCTTGACCGCCTAGTAAAGAGCAGAGACATTAGTCTGCCAACCAAGATCCGTATAACTCGTGCTATGGTCTTTCCAGTTGTGATGTATGGATGCGAGAGTTGGACTGTGAAAAAGGCTGACCGCCGAAGAATTGACGCGTTTGAATTGTGGTGCTGGCGAAGACTCTTGAGAGTTCCTTGGACTGCCAGAAGATCAAATCAGTCAATATTGTCGACCATAAACCCTGACTGCTCATTGGAGGGTCAAATTCTAAAGTTAAAGCTCAGCTACTTTGGTCATCTGATGAGAAGAGAGGAGTCGCTGGAGAAAGATTTGATGTTGGGAAAGGTTGAGGGTTGCCGGAGAAGGGGTAGGCAGCGAACGCGATGGTTAGATGGCATCCTCGAAGCACTGCAGATGAAGTTATGTGATGTTAGGAAGATAGTGAGAGACCGGAAAGCGTGGCGTGACATGGTCAATAGGGTCACGCAGAGTCGGACACGACTGAACGACTGAACTGAATTATATATATATATATATATATATATATATATATATATATATATATATATATATATATATATATATATATGCACATAATTGAAAGGGAAATCAGGGGCTTGTTATCAGAGTTAAAGGAGCTGACCGTCAACGAGTCTAAGGCAAACGTTGGAGATTTTTATTATTTGATTGGTGGTATCTGGCGAGAATTAGTCTATGTATATTTATATATATATATATATATATATATGCCACACCGCTGACCATCTTCTGGCGCCGCCAAGTGGCCGAATGTCTTAGCACGTGGCTAAGCGTCATCATCGTCTCTCTCGAGTTTTCGCTTGATTAAAAAGGGCCAGCTGGGTTGTTGTGCTGCTTGCTACGTGTGTTGGTGACATTTGGTGGATTGTGCAGGATAAGATCCCATGTACGTTGCCCCCGAAGACGTCAGTGATGCTGCTCATCAACGCGTGGACGCGACTCCTGTCCATAAAGCCAGCCGTCGCCTGCGAGGCCTACAACCTGAGTTTGAACCGCTGTCCACCCCGCTACGAACCATGACATCCACGACCAGCAGCCAGACAAGCCAGCCTTCCAGCAACGCCCACCCGTTCGTCCTTTTCGCACCGCGATCACATCCATCATTTCATGGTGACCGGTTAGAGGATGTGGAAGACTGGTTGGCCAGTTTTGACCGTGTGGCTGCATTTAACCAATGGGACGACGAGCGGAAGCTAATGAATGTGTACTTCGCGCTGCAAGACTCGGCCAAGACGTGGTTCGAGAACCACGAGGAGTCCTTTGTCAACTGGGCAGCCTTTCGCCGTAATTTACTTACAACATTCAGCTCGAGTGCGCGCAAAGAAAATGCAGAGATTGCAATTCGTTCAAGGTCTCAACAGTCAAATGAGAGTGTGGCCATGTTTGTCGAGGACATGACGCGGCTTTTCAATCGGGCCGACCCTACCATGCCTGAGGCAACGAAGGTACGGTACCTCATGCGCGGGGTGAAGGAGCAGTTGTTCGCTGGCCTCATTCGCGACCCCCCAAGAACGGTCGCAGATTTCGCGAGAGAAGCTACCAGCATGGAACGTTCCCTGCAGGAACGGAGTACCCAATTACGGCCGCCAGGCAAGCATAGCAGCCACACCCTGCTGCACGTCCGTGCCAGCAGCCAGGGACGAGGCATTGCGGGAGCTTGTGAGGAGCATTGTCCGCGAAGAGCTGCAAAAACTCCGCTTGAATGCTCCCTCTGCAAAGAATTATTCTACCGTGGACGTCATCCGTGATGAAATTCGGCGAGCGGTGCAGCCACCACCACCCCCAGCACCACAACCGGAGCCATGCATCATGACCTATAGTGATGTCTTACGTCGAACTGCTCCCGAGCCAAATCCATTCCGTCCCGTTGTCGGACCACCACCTCGCTACATGCGCCCCGTCGAGCAGCAACAAGATCTGCGCCCCGTCGAGCCACAGCAATACCAGCGTCCCGCTATCAGCAAGGCGCACTCGTGGCACACGCCCAACAGACGGCTGCTCTGTTATCACTCGCCTCTGTTATCTCTGTTATCGCGTCTCGACCCAGCTATGGCGAAAGACCACAGGAGATTGAGGAGTACCTAACTGGTAACGAGATGCAGCCAACGTAACCACAATCGCGGTCGCGATCGACATCTCCGAAGCGTTTTGCTTCTCCCAGTTGGTACTCTTCCTCTGGGCAATTCAGAGGCACATCCCCTCACCGGGAAAACTAAACACGGCGACCTCCGGGGGTGGGGCCGCCGCTACGTTTCAGATTAAACAGCCTCCACCCGACCATTTGACGCGACGGTCCGAGCGGCGACGACCCGATCCGATGAACTTACCGACGTGCTGCGAACGCATTGTTTCCGGGGAAATTTTTGTAACCGCCGACAGTTGTGATGTGACCGCACTTGTGGATACCGGCGCCGATTTCTCCGTCATGAGCAGCCAGCTAGCCACGGCACTCCGTAAGGTTTTGACGCCTTGGTCTGGGCCAATGATGCGTACCGCCGGTGGTCATGTGATGATGCCGATTGGCATGTGCACTTGCCGCATAGAGATCTGCGGTTTTACTTTCACTGGCACATTTGCCGTATTACAAGAGTGCTGCAAAGATCTGATTCTCGGCATGGATTTTCTTCGAGTATGGTGCTGTTATAGACCATCGAGAGCAGCTCATGGTATCGTTTTCAACCAAGCGAGCCGTTGATAGCTACATGGGCTTCCGGAAAACGATGTCGCCCGTCTGGGACGACCACATAACGATCCCTCCGCGTGCGAGCAAGTTCGTCACAGTCGAATGTGATCACAGCACCGGCACGTGTGGCATTGCTGAAGCTAACATGTCACTGCTTCTAACTCGACAAGTTTGTGTAGCTCGGGGCCTTGTCGAACTTGTCCGTGGCCAAGCCAACGTGCTAGTGACAAACTTCACATGTGAACCCCAACATTGCACGGCGAACACGACGGTCGCTTATTTTGAAGAACTTGGAGAATTTACAGGCCCGTACGCTTTATCCAACACGTCAGACCCCGACAATGCGACGCCTACAGCCTTTCAGACTGATGTGAACCCGCACCTCTTGCCCAGTGAGAAACGCTGCATAGAGAATCTTGTCAATTCGTTCCGAGATTGTTTTGCATCAACCTCCAAAGTCCGACAGATGCCACTAACGAAGCACCGAAGTATAGTTGCCGATGACCAACGTCCACTATGTCAGCGTGCTTACCGGGTGTATTCAAAAGAACGTGATGCCATCCGCCGCCAAGTAACAGAAATGCTCCAGGACGACGTTATCCAACCGTCGACGAGCCCCTGGTCTTCGCCTGTTGTCCTCGTCGCAAAGAAGGATGGAACCTTGAGGTTTTGCGTGGATTACAGACGCCTCAACAACGTCACGAAAAAGGATGTGTACCCCCTGCCACGCATAGACGATTCCCTCGATCGCCTTCGCCATGCCACTTACTTTTCGTTTCTTGACCTCCGCAGTGGAAATTGGCAAATAGAGGTTGACGAGCGAGACCGTGAGAACCGCTTTTTTTACGCCGGACGGTTTGTACGAATTTAAAGTGCTCCCGTTTGGCCTGTGTTCGACCCCTGCCACATTTCAGAGAATGATGGACACTGTACTCTCTAGTCTGAAGTGGCAGTCATGCCTCGTATATCTCGACGACGTTGTGATTTTCTCGGACACGTTCGACGAGCACCTGAAACGTTTGCGCGCTGTCTTCGAGGCCATCCGATCTGCCGGTCTCTCTCTAAAACCCGAAAAATGCCACTTTGCTTTTAACGAGCTGAAATTTCTCGGCCACATTGTCAGCGCTCGAGGTGTTAGCCCAGACCCAGAGAAGACGGCCGCTGTCTCTTCATTCCCCAAACCAGCGGATAAACGAAGCTTGCGCCGATTTCTCGGCCTCTGCGCGTACTATCGTCGCTTTGTTAATAATTTCTCCAAGATCGCTGAGCCTCTGACCCGCCTGACAAAAGACGCCGAGCCGTTCTATTGGGGCCCCGACCAGGAAAACTTCTTTCACGGAACTCAAGTCCCGTCTCCAATGTACGCCAATACTTGGCCACTTCGACGAAGAGGCCGACACGGAACTGCACACGGATGCCAGTAACGTTGGCCTCGGTGCGGTCCTTGTTCAGTGGCAGGACGGTGCAGAACGTGTCATTGCTTACGCAAGTCGCACTTTGTCCCGTTCCGAAGTTAGTTATTAAACTACCGAAAAGGAGTGCCTCGCTGTTGTGTGGGCAGTCATGAAATTTCGTCCGTATTTGTACGGTCGTCCGTTTCGTGTCGTGAGCGACCATCACTCTCTGTGTTGGCTGGCAAACCTGAAAGATCCATCGGGTCGGCTTGCTCGATGGAGCCTTCGGTTGCAAGAATTTTACGTTACAATCGTGCACAAGTCCGGCAAGAAACACAGTGATACTGACTGTCTGTCCCGCGCCTCTACTCCCTGCCACGCGGACGGCTCCGACGACGATTTCGTTTTCCTCGGTGTTATCGCGACGTCCACCTTATCCCGAAGGCAACGGGCTGACTATGATCTTTTGTCCCTCATTGAATACCTCGAAGGAACCGTGTCATCTCCTTCTCAGCTCTTCAGGTGCGGACTGTCGTCATTTTGCCTGCGTGATGGTGTGCTCTACAAGAAGAACTACGGTCCAACAGAAACTGCTTATCTGCTTGTAGTACCCACAACGCTACATGACGAAGTTCTTCCTGCGTGCCACGATGACCTTTCTTCCGGCCATCTCGGGTTTTCTCGCACATTGGCACGGATACGCCGAAAGTACTACTGGGCAGGCTAGCTGCCATTGTGCACCGCTACGACCGTACCTGCCGTGAGTGCAAGCGGCGGAAAACACCACCCATTAAACCAGCTGGGCTCTTACAGCCTATCGATCCCCCGAAATTTCCATTTCAACAGGTGGGCATGGACTTACTGGGCCCATTTCCGAAGTCCTCCACGGGTAACAGGTATATAGCCGTTGCCACTGACTACCTTAGCCGCTACTGTGAGACCAAGGCCATTCCCCGTGGTACCGCAGAAGTTGCGCATTTCTTCATTCACAACATTGTACTCCGTCATGGTGCGCCAACAGTCGTCTTAACTGACAGAGGAACCTCGTTTATGTCGGCACTCACGAGTGAGGTACTTCGACTCAGTGGCACCACCCACCGCAAGACAACAGCCTATCATCCTCAAACTAATGGACTGACTGAGCGGCTTAACAAGACAATTGCCGATATGATTTCTATGTATGTAGACGACGATCATGGGAACTGGGACCGAATTCTGCCGTACATCACGTTCGCATACAACACTGCACTCCAGGAAACAACACGCTTCACTCCATTTCATTTGGTTCTTGGACGCGAACCCTTGACTGTGCTGGATGCCATGCTTCTTCCAGATTCTGCTCCCTCCACTGTCGTGGGGGCTGACCAATTTATTCGTGGCGCAGAAGCTGCACGCCAGTTTGCCCGACAGCGAATTCGGCACCAACAAGTACACGACGCCCAGCGCTAGAACCTGCGACACCGAGAGGTGACTTACACGCCCGGCCACCAAGTCTGGGTATGGAGCCCAATACGGTTGCGAGGGCGGTCTGAAAAGCTTCTGCGGCGATACTTTGGACCTTACGAGGTGCTCCGCCGCCTCAGCGCGGTGAACTACGAGGTGCTACCACAAGGCACTGTACGCTCCTCTCGGCAGCAGAAATCTGAAATAGTTCACGTTGCCAGAAAGAAGCCATATTACAATCGTTAAACCATTTCAGGGTCCAAACCAGAGCCAGAGACTTTCCCGTATAACTTGCCCTGCTTTTCGACTATTCCCCTACGCTTGCGGCATCGGGTTGATGCCCCTTGGAAGGGGGGCAATGCCACACCGCTGACCATCTTCTGGCGCCACCAAGTGGCCGAATGTCTTGGCACGTGGCTAAGCGTCATCCTCGTCTCTCTCGAGTTTTCGCTTGATTAAAAAGGGCCAGCTCGGTTGTTGTGCTGCTTGCTACGTGTGTTGGTGACAATATATATGTGTGTGTGTGTGTCTGTATGTGTGTGTGCAGATAATATATATATATATATATATATATATATATATATTGTAGTGTGGTAATCTTCATCGTCATAGCCACTGACATGCGTCGCGTGCTGCCGCTCTCAAGAACGTAGAAGTTGGTCGATGTCTGTGTGATTCACTACGCCTTACGCCCCGCTGCGAGTTCATCCCGAGCAGCTGGATCCATCTGCGTCGACTGAATAAACACACCCCTACAATTGGTGCAGGTGCTGCTGGGTACGTTCCCGTCTACCCTTGAACTAAGAAGCCGCACATTACCCTCTGCTTCCAGCATGCCGGACGACACTGCCTCGACATCGTCGCCCCTCCCAACCACCGTGCTGTGTTCTGGAGCTCTACGGCAGCGTGATCCGTGCCTCTTCAGTGGCACAGCCGACCAAGACGTCGGCGATTGGTTGTCGGCGTATGAGCGCGTCAGTAGTTACAACAGATGGGACGATGCTATCAAGCTAGATAACGTAATCTTCTGACTGGCGTGGCGAACCTCTGGTTTCGCACCATGAGGCAGACCTGCCATCTTGGTCTGCATTTAAAAAGAATTTTGCGGAAGTGTTCGGCCGCCCTGCTCCGGGCAGAACAACGCTTGCGTGAGCGCACTCAGCATGCTGAAGAGTCGTTCACCAGTTATATAGAAGACATCGTGGACCTGTGCAAGCGTGTCGATTCGCTAATGTCCGAAGCGGATAAGATCGAAAACATCATGAAAGGCATCTCTGACGACTCGTGCCAGATGTTCTGGGTGAAAAATCCTGCCACGGTCAGTGACGTTATCAAAATTTGCCAGAGCTACGACGTGCTTCGTAAGGATCGCGCTTCTACCCGGCGGTCCGGTGTTAGAGACGACGCCATCTCTACACTAGCGCTGGGCGGTTCTTCCCCATCAGACGACAGCCCTTTGCTTCAACAAATGAAAGCCTTTTTTCGAGAAGAGGTCGCCCGCGAGCTATCACTGGTCCCTCAGTTACAGGATACTGGCCGGCTTACTCCTGACATGGCTCCGTCGTTGGCCCCTACCATACGGCGTGCCGTGCAAGATCACATCGCTGATGTCCTTCCGCCCAGGTCCATGTTCCCGCCCAGCCCTGTGCTGCGCCCAGCCCCGTGCCGGCGCAAGTAACGGCACCACTGACTTACGCCCAAGTTGCGGCCAGGCCGATAAGGCCATCAGCATCTCTTTCCTACCAGGCCGCACCTTCCAACCTTCCTTCGCATTTGCCTGGGTCTGCATTCCATGTCCCTATTCCAAGGGAACGTCAACGCCCTAAGAACCCTTGGCGTACCGCGGACAACCGGCCAATCTGCTACTCTCGCGGGCTGTCGAGCCATGTCGCACGCCTTTGCCGCCAACGCCTTCCACCTTCTTGACCTGACCTCTAGAACTACTACTACGATACAGACCAGCCCTCGCCGAGAACTCCGCCCGGTTCCGACTTTGTATCTCGTGACACTCAAACGTATACAACTCGCCGATCATCGTCCCCTCGTCGCCGCTTCCCGTCCCCGCTTCCCCGACGTTCTACCGGCGCTGTTGAGGGAAACTAACAGTCGCAGTTCCCGGGGCAAGAACTGCGCTTGGTTCGAGCTCTTCAAGTCCTCCGTGTTCTCCCGCTAACGTACTACAAGTGTTTGTCGACGGCGTCGCAGTTCTCGCTCTTGTCGACACGGGCGCTGCCGTATCCGTAATCAGTGAAGCTCTTTGCCGTCGTCTTCGTAAGGTGACCACCGCGCTTTCCGACGTTTCGCTTCGCACCGCCTCATCACAGCGCATTCATCCCTCAGCGGCATGCACGGCCCGTGTTCTTATCGAAGACGTCTTATACACCATCGAGTTTATTGTACTGCCTCACTGCTCAGACGACATCATCCTGGGCTACGATTTCCTTTCCACTCATCCTGCCGTTATTGACTGCGCCCGCGCGGACTTTCCTTTTTACCTCTTTGTGATACCGTCTTGTGTGACGTCCCTACACAGTCAGCAAAACTCCTTGTCGCCAATGACACAGACATTCCTCCCTTTTGTGCTGCCCTCGTTCAACTCTCCTGTGAAAGCGCTACTTCTTCGACTGTCTTCTTCACACCTTCCGACGCCGCTTCACGCCATCCCTGCCTCCTGCTACCATTTGCTGTTCTCAAGTTCGAAGATGGCCTTAGTGCAATGTACGTCTCAAATCCATTTTCGTGCCCGTCCGCCCTGGTACGCGGCGAGTGTCTCGGTCATATTGAAGAACTTGATCCCGCACTTGTACATACTCTTCCGGCCACACCTACTTTATTAGACGTTAATGTTCTCAGCTCTTGCGATATAGCGACCGCTTCGACACCACCCGATGTTCTTCAACAAGCTATTGACGCAGATCTTCCACCCGCACAAAGCGATCAACTCGCTGCTCTTCTACAGAACTTCACTTCTGCCTTCGACCTTCCTCACACTGCTCTGGGTCGCACGTCTGTCGTTACGCACAAAATCGACACTGGTACAAACGCACCTTTACGACAGCGTCCTTATCGCGTGTCGGCCTCTGAGCGCCAAGTCATTGCTGACAACGTGGACGACATGCTTCGCCGGAACGTCATACAGCCATCTAACAGTCCATGGGCTTCTCCGGTTGTTTTAGTCACCAAGAAAGATGGTTCCATCCGGTTTTGCGTAGATTACCGTAGGCTTAACAAAATCACGCGCAAAGATGCCTATCCTCTGCCGCGAATCGACGACGACTTGGACTGTTTACAGGGAGCCGAGTATTTCTCCTCTTTGGATTTGCGCTCTGGCTACTGGCAGGTACCGATGGCTCATGATGACCGCTCGAAAACTGCCTTTATAACACCGGACGGCTTATACGAGTTCAACGTTATACCCTTTCGCCTCTGCAATGCCCCAGCTACGTTCGAGCGCCTGATGGACACTGTTCTTCGTGGACTCAAGTGGCAGACCTGTCTTTGTTACCCGGATGACATCGAAGGTTTTTCTACCGACTTTTCTTCTCACCTTCTCCGCCTAAAGAATGTCCTCACATGCCTCGCCGATGCTGGGCTTCAGTTGAATTTGAAGAAGTGCCACTTTGCCGCTCGAAAACTCACAATTTTAGGCCACGTAGTCTCTAAGGATGGCATTCTTCCCGATCCCACCAAACTTCGCGCAGTTGCAGACTTTCCGAAGCCAACCTCCCTGAAGAAGCTCCGGAACTTCATCGGCCTCTGTTCCTACTTTCGATGTTTCATCTTGAACTTCGCCTCTATCATCGCTCCTCTGACCCAGCTCCTTGCCGGCAGCTCCGACCTTTCCGCCTGGTCTCCCGCCTGCGATAAAGCCTTCGACACTTTACGCCGCCTTTTGGTTTCGCCTCCCATTCTACGCCACTTTGATCCGACTGCGCCTACAGAGATCAACACTGATGCCAGCGGTATTGGGCTTGGTGCCGTCCTTACCCAACGTAAGCCTGGTTACAGCGAGTATGTTGTGGCATACGCCAGCCGAACATTGACGAAAGCAGAATCTAATTATTCAGTCAAAGAAAGGGAATGTTTGGCCATTATTTGGGCCATCGGAAAATTTCGTCCCTATGTGTATGGCCGACCGTTTTACGTTGTGACCTATCACCACGCTTTGTGCTGGCTTGCCTCTCTGAAAGACCCATCCGGTCGCCTTCCGCGCTGGGCTCTCCGTCTCCAGGAGTTTGACATTCATGTCATTTATCGATCAGGCCTGAAGCATACGAACGCGGATGCCCTTTCCCGCTCGCCATTGCCTAGAGATACTTCGCCTGACCACGTCTGTGCCTACGATTTGTCGACTCTTTCCACTATCGACAGGGACACCGAGCAGCGGAATGACCTCTGGATCAATGCACTTTTGGATTTTCTCTCAAGTCCTACTCCCGGTCATTCATCCAAAGCGCTCGTCCGCCAAGCCCACCACTTGTCCATTCGTGACGGTCTTCTCTATCGCCGCAATTATTTGCTTGATGGACGGAAATGGCTTCTAGTCATCCCGCGTCATCTCCGTGCCGACATTTGCGCTGCGTACCATGGTGACCCACAATGTGCTCTTTGTGGCGTATTGAAAAACTACACTCGCCTACGTCTGCGATTTTACTTGCGTGGAATGTACCGCTTTCTACGACATTTCACGCGCGCTTGCGAATCTTGTCAACGCCGAAAAACTCCTGAGAAGTCCTCTGTTTCGTTGCAGCCATTACCCTGCTCTGCTCGTTCATTTGACCGCGTTGGCATATATCTTTATGGCCCTCTTCCTACTACTCCTGCTGGAAACCAGTGGATTATCGTGGCAGTAGACCATCTTACTCGCTACACTAAAACATCACCGTTACCCTCTGCCTCCGCAAGAGACGTTGCTTTGTTCCTTCTCAACAATTTGATTCTTCGCCACGGGACTCCGAAGGAACTGCTCAGTGACCGCGGACGCGTTTTTTTGTCCGATGTTCTCGAGGCCCTACTGAAAGAATGCCGCATCATTCATCGCACCGCTACTTCTTACCACCCTCAGACGAATGGTCTGACAGAACGCTTCAACCGTACTCTGAGTGACATGATAGCAATGTACGTCAACGACGCTAATTCCAACTGGGACCACGTTCTTCCCTTCGTAACCTGCGCTTACAACACTGCGATACAGACCAATACTGGATTCTCTCCCTGGTTTCTTCTTTACGGGCGCGAGCTAACCTGCACAATGGACGCGCTTTTTCCCTACCGCCCTGGTGTTTCTGAATCGACGCCACTCTCGGACGCCGCCCAGTATGCAGAAGAATGCCGTCAGCTCGCTCGTTCGCTTACAAAGGAAAACCAGTGGCAACAAAATCACCATCGTGACACTGGCGAGGCGCCTTCATATGCACCCAACTCCCTGGTGTGGCTCTGGGTTCCCGCCACAACCGCCGGCCTTTCAAAGAAGCTCCTTGCTCGGTATCACGGTCCATACCCAGTCCTTCAAAAAAACATCTCCTGTCAATTACGTAGTTGAGCCCGTTACGCCCTCTGCGGACTTGCGTCGCCGTGGACGTGAAATAGTTCATGTGGACCGAATCAAGCCCTACTACGATCCGTCTGTCCTTTCGGCTCCATTACTCGCCAGAATGGCTCCTTCTCTGCCCGGGGGGAAACTGTAGTGTATAAAACGTCATCGTCATAGCCACTGACATGCGTCGCGTGCTGCCGCTCTCAAGAACGAAGAAGTTGGTCGTTGTCTGTGTGATTCGCTACGCCTTACGCCCCGCTGCGAGTTCATCCCGAGCAGCTGGATCCATCTGCGTCGACTGAATAAACACACCCCTACAATATATATATATATATATATATATATATATATATATATATATATATATATAGAGAGAGAGAGAGAGAGAGATGGATTGCTTGTTACTAATGGGCCAGAGTTAAATTCAAACAGGATGTCACACAACTAAAATAGATAATCGGGAAAGTTGTGTGACATCCTGTTTATATATATATATATATATATGTTGCTACGAATGAAGGAGGAAGAAGAGGTCAGTGGCACGGACAGGAGCGCGCGCGCTAGGCCCGCACGCAATTTCATTAAACGTCATCTAACGACCATCGAGCACCTTCTTTCTGTCCTCTGTTCTCCGGTTGTCATCGTGTACCACCACGTAACATTTAGTGGAGGTGCTGGGTACGTTATCCCTGTCCTCGCCTTTGGAGCATCGACGCCATCTGTAAGCCGGGACCATCAAGAGAGGGCCCAGGGACAATATCGAGCAGCTTCGCCCTAGCCCTTCCAGCCCAGACCTGACCAACCACCACCGCCCAGCCACCAGCCCTGACCTGAAGACAAGGAGAACAGACAGACCAATCAGAACCGAGACGAAGGACCCGAAAGACCCGAATAACCCGAAGGAACCGATGGACTAAAACACGCAACCCTCACCCAAGCTGCCCGCCGTGAGCACGAGCCATCGGTCCTATGGAATGTGGTGACGGATGGTTGACAGCTCCAGGGGAGGCGGATCACCCACGCATCAGACATCGTACCGGCAAGCTGTTCTATTCTTACTTCTTCCTCTTCTTCAAGCATCCAGACATGCCCATGATCATGCCATGGAATCATCATCGGTTAACTTCTTCGTCTACGATCAGTAAGATCGCTCGGTGGCCCCGGGTCATGTTATGGACGAAGGAGGAAGAAGATATATATATATATATATATATATATATATATATATATATATATATATATATAAACTTGAAGTAGGTTATTAAGTATATATATATATACTTGATAACCTACTTTTTCTCTACCACATATATATATAAACTTGAAGTAGGTTATTAAGTATATATATATATATATATATATATATATATATATATATATATATATATATATATATATATATATATATATATATATATATATATATATATATATATATATTGTCACGCTAATGACGACGATGAAGGATGGTGATGGTGGGACAGAGGAGGAAGACGAAGCGTTGGTGCCTGGGGCTAGTGGGATAGGCTTCACCTTATCCCACTGCCATATCACTGTAAATAAACACCCCTTTGCTATTTCATCGTAACAACTTGGTGGAAGGTGCTCCGTTCGATCCCCAAGTACGGCGCAGCAAGAACAACTGGAGTTTCGACGTAGTCGCCGCCTTGCTGGACTGCCACCGCTTCCAAACATCATGGACCACACCGATTCTAACCGTACCGGCCGCGACGCTGCAAGCCAGGCTGGTGACAGGCCTGCCCCCTCCAGCTCTATTCCCTGCCAGCCTTACCGGGAACCACGACTGTTTGCAGGAGAGGAAGGTGAGGACGTTGAGAAGTGGCTACTTCATTATGAACGAGTTAGTCGGTACAACCGGTGGGACTCTATCACCATGCTCACAAATGTCGTCTTCTTTCTAACTCAAAAGGCGATGACATGGTTCGAGAATAACGAGGACAATTTGACAACTTGGGAACGGTTTGCCACCGAGATCAAACAGCGTTTTGGTGACTCTGTACCGAGCAAAAAGCGGGCTGAGCAGACCCTTGCGCAAAGAGCTCAATTGCCGGATGAAACTTGTACCACTTATACAGAAGAGATCCTCAGATTGTGCAGATGTGTCAATTCCAACATGCCCGAAGAAGACAGAGTCGGCCACATTTTGAAGGGTATCGCGGCTGACGTGTACAACTTTTTAATCGCCAAAGACAGCCTTGAAACCGTCTCCGATGTCATTAAACACATCCGCGCTTTTCAAGCTCTGAAAACGCGTCGTATTTTGCCAAAATTTGGGCGGCTGGCCAACGTGCCTACCGTGGCCAGCCTTGATGACCACGCCCAACTAGATCTTCCGTCGACGATCCGGCAAATCGTGCGGGAAGAACTCCTGCGGCTCAACCCACTTCCCCTGCACGAATCTGCTGAGGTCTCCGTCCAGAGGGTATCTAGACGGCCGGCTTCACCACCACAAGCGATTACCGTTCAGCCTTTCCCACAAGCTCCTGAAGTTGCAGCTTCCATTGACTATCCTCCTATGCATTTCGCCAACCGGAATGCGTCAGTGCCTGACGCCCCAAGGTATGACGTCGCCTCAAGTGCACATAGATCTTCCATTCGATCTACCAGGATTCCTGAGCAGTATGAGCATTCAGACAGACCTACGACGCACCCAGCTGTTCCCTGCTCTTATTCGCAACAGCATTTTCTACCTTCCCCGCCGATATGCTACCGCTTCGGCGTCGAAGGTCACATCGCCAGATACTGCCGCAGTAGGTTCCCAACTCGCTATAACCGTCCGGCGCTTCCAACAGTACCGAACAATCGGCAATACAATCCAGTTTTTCAACAATCAAATACTCAGCGTGGGTATTACCGCAGCATCCATAACCAGAATATCCGCGACCACTCCCCTGCATCTGATAGAAGTGTTACTCCACCACCCGCCTTCCGTGCGCGTCGTTCTCCATCACCACGACGGCGCCCTATGTCGCCTCAGCATCCTCAGCAGGAAAACTAACCAGCGCGACCAATAGGGGTGAGGCCGCTGGAAATGTGCTGTGTGCCAACATCCCTCCAACTATAATGCTCAAAAACAAAATTCGTGTGTTTATTGATGGTGTGTATACATTAGCTTTGGTGGATACGGGTGCGACTGTGTCTGTGATGAGTAATCAGTTTAGGCGCTTGTTGGGACGCAAAGTGATGTTTGAATATGACCGTGCTTCAACGTTTTGTGGTGTGAGTGGAGAGGCGTTGCGGCCACTGGGTGTGTGTAGTGCGCAAGTATCTGTGGGTGGTGCAATTTTTCAAGCCGAATTCGTAGTCTTACCCCACTCTACGCATGACATCATTTTAGGAATGGACTTCTTGAAGTTTTGTGGCGCTACCGTGGACTGCCGAAGTCAAGAGGTTCATTTTGATGGCTCGCATCTGCCGACACTTTTTGAAAGTGGCCGTGATGAAGAAACAGTTTTTAGTATTACCGAAGACACAGTAGTTCCACCCTTGTCTGCCATGTTCGTCCCCGTGTCCGTTCCACTTCTTGAGAAGGTTTCATTCCAGGCCATGGTGCACCCAGTTCACTCAGCATGCCTGAAGAAAAATGTAATTATCCCTCACTGTATGATATCCGTGCATCATGGCAGTGCCTCGTTATGGACCATCAACCCATCGTCCGAGCCCGCAGTTTTACCAACGGGATTGAAGCTTGCCTCCTGTGGACCCGATGCGCCCCACGTCGTTGCTTTGGTCACAGATGCTATGAGTGCCACCGTACCTTTGCCTGCTGATGAAACCTCGATCTTCCGCATGATCAGCGCCGATCTCAGCTCACCTTAACGCCGTACTCTTGTGGATATTCTTCTACCTTTTTCGCTTATGTTTGACTTTTCTGAAACAGATGGACCAACCTCTCGCCCTGCACATCGGACCCATCATAGCATCGACACTGGTTCGGCTCGTCCCATTCGTCAAAAGCCATATCGCGTGTCCTCATCTGAGCGCAAAGTCATTCATGAGCAAGTGGAGGACATGCTACAGAAAAAGGTGATACAGGAGTCATCTAGCCCCTGGGCTGCCCCTGTTATTCTTGTACGCAAAAAAGACGGTTCGTAGCGATTTTGCGTCGATTATCGGCGTTTAAATTCTGTTACAAAAAAGGACGTCTATCCTCTTCCTCGCATAGACGATGCCCTCGACTGCCTCTCTGGTGCGTCCTATTTTTCTTGTCTTGATCTCAGATCTGGCTACTGGCAAATTCCAATGGACCCTGCGGATAAGAAAAAAACAGCCTTCGTAACGCCAGATGGCCTTTATGAGTTTAATGTTATGCCATTCGGGCTGTGTAGCTGCCATTCGCCATTCGCTGTGTAGCTGCCATTCGCTGTGTAGCTGCCAAATGTAGCTGCCATTCGGCAGCTACATTTGAACGCTTTATGGAGAAAGTTTTGCGCGGCTTAAAATGGGACATTTGTCTTTGCTATCTGGACGATGTCGTCATATTTGGGAAATCCTTCCAAGAACACAATGACCGTCTAGTACGTGTCTTGAATTGCCTGCACAACGCCGCCCTAATTCTGAACTCCAAAAAGTGCCGCTTTGGAGAGCGCCAAGCGCTGGTGCTAGGACACCTTGTCAATGGTGATGGTGTAATGCCGGATCCCCCGAAAACTGCCGCTGTTGAGTCTTTTAAACCCCCGCGGACAGTGAAGGAGTTGCGCAGTTTTCTAGGGTTGTGCTCGTATTTTAGACGCTTTATACATCGCTTTGCTGACTTTGCTTACCCATTGACGTGCCTTCTCCACAAAAACTCTACTTTTAACTGGACACCAGACTACGACGCGTCAATCCGTCAACTGAAGTTTCTTTTAATATCGAAACCCATCTTACGTCACTTCGATCCTACTGCAATGACAGAGGTACACACGGACGCTAGTGGAATCGGTCTTGGTGCAGTCCTTGTCCAACGGCACAATGAACGAGAGCATGTTATCGCGTACGCAAGTCGTACCCTGAGCAAGCCGGAGCGAAACTACACAGTCACCGAACAGGAATGCCTAGCTGTAGTTTTCGCTGGGCAGCGTTTCCGTTCATATTTGTACGGACGTTCGTTTACTATCGTAACTGACCATCATTCACTCTGTTGGTTGCGGAACCTCCGAGACCCATTTGGTCGCCTCGCACGCTGGGCCCTCCGGTTACAGGAATATGACTTTGCCGTGGTTTACAAAAGCGGGAGGCGTCATGCAGATGCAGATTGTCTGTCTAGAATGCCAATGGCCACGACTGGACCTGAAAGCGACGATTTCGACAATTATATATCGACCCTCGAGCCAGCGTTCCCCGACACGATTGTTTTCAAAACGGAACAGCAAAATGATACCAGTCTGCAGCCTCTCTTTGCCCAAGCCAACGTACCTACAAGCCGTTTTTGTGTGCATGATGGCCTCCTATGGAAAAATAGTTATTCGCCTGTCAGCCAGCGATACCTACTCGTAGTTCCCAAGACGTTGTGCACGGACGTATTGCGTGTTATGCATGATGATCCAACTTCTGGGCATTTGGGATCGGTTCGAACACTACACCGTGCTCAAGAAAGATTTTACTGGCCCAGAATGCTCTCGACGGTTGAACAATACGTTGCCAGTTGCAAGCAATGTCAACGCCACAAACGTCCAACTGCAACTCCGTCTGGCTTGCTGCACCCTGTGAAGACCCCGACAGCACCGTTTGATCAAGTAGGCATTGACCTCGTAGGTCCGTTTCCGAAGTCCGTGGATGGAAATCGCTGGATTGTAATCTGCGTGGACTATCTCACACGTTACTGTGAAACCGCCGCTCTTCCATCTGCTACGGAGCATCAGGTGTCGCTTTTCTTGCTGCACTCAGTCATCTTACGACACGGGCCGCCACGAATTGTCATCACTGACCGGGGCCGACAATTCACTGCTGATGTTGTTGAAGAGCTCATGCGTTTATGCGCCGTAACTTTCCGACACTCGACGCCATACCATCCCCAGATAAATGGCTTGACTGAGCGCGTCAACAGAACGCTTATCAACATGCTAGCCATGTATGTGGACGCAGGGCATAAGAACTGGGACACCATGCTGCCCTTCATCACGTATGCGTTTAATACCGCCACGCATGAGACGACTGGATACAGTCCATTTTTTCTGCTTTATGCCAGACCGCCACGCTACTCTCTGGATACTATCCTGCCCTTCACAAGCCGTGAAGACCCCTGCCTGGCTGAGACCCTCTGTCTCGCCGAAGAAGCTCGGAGAATCGCCCGATTACGGTCTGGTGCTTCACAAGAACGTTCTAAAGTGCGATACGATGCCAGTCACCGGCGGGTCACGTACTCTGTAGGTGATTTAGTCTGGCTATGGCGTCCAATTCGGCGCCGTGGCCTACATCAAAAACTCTTGGCCCATTATGACGGCCCATATGTGGTTATCAAACGCCGTAGTGATTTAACTTATGGAATAGCCCGCCTGACAGCATCGGGTCGCCGGTCTGCCAAAACCGAACTGTGTCATTTTGCCCGCTTGAAGCCGTGTCAGCCTCGCACGACTCACGAACACACCCAGAGGGCTTCGTCTGAGTAGGGGGGAAATGTCACGCTAATGACGACGATGAAGGATGGTGATGGTGGGACAGAGGAGGAAGACGAAGCGTTGGTGCCTGGGGCTAGTAGGCTTCACCTTATCCCACTGCCATATCACTGTAAATAAACACCCTTTTGCTATTTCATCGTAACAATATATATATATATATATATATATATATATATATATATATATATATATATATATATATATATATATACTTAAGAAAAATGCGCCATATCTTTTTTATGCCTGTGATAATTACTAGTTATGAAAACAGGGAAAACCTCAGAAACAAACTTTTGCTTCGAATCTGAATGTTATATCAATAGTATCTTTATGTCAATAAAAGCTTCTAACAATATCCGATAGCTGCCCTAAAATGATTTTGAAAAACGCACACTAATGGCTTTCTATGACAGATTTATTTGCTCGATCTGAGCGCAGGAAAAAAACGTTAAAAGCAAATTTGACTGCATGTTTGTGCTTAGGCCGTTCTCATTCCCACAAATATGAGCATAACAGTGGCGTGCAAAATATTCGGAGAGCACTGTGGAGGCTGCACTGCAGAAATGCGAAAGCCTACGCGTTCCTTATGTACGCGGTGCATCACGCTTGCTCTCATTATCGTTATCAACTAAATACAACGTCATTATCATTTCTACTATCATCCTCACGGTAGACAAGGAGAATTGTGTTGTGCGTTCCACGATGCCCGGCGTGGTGCCGTTGGTTAAAGCACTCGGCTGGGGATATAAAGGGTGAAGGATGGATGTTGAATTGCTGGTGGAGACGGAATTATTATTTTCTGATGACCTCATAATGACGGAGTTTGATTGATATCTATAGTGTAACCAGACGAACGAACGCCAACAGTATAAGTATAAAAAAGACTCGCTTAAATATGTCCTAGTTGTGGCTCAACGCCATGCTTCTCGCATAACTGAACATCGGTAGAGTCACTGCCTATGAATTGCTCGCACTTTTAAAGTTGCACAGCGGCCTAACGTGATGAATAATAATTCTTACCTACCTTCTAAAACTATTATTTTGAATTTGGGAGTGAATTTCGCTGAGTTTTATCTCTGAGCAGTGAAAAGATGGCTCAAACCAGTTTCCGTGTTAAACAGGCTGCATAACTGTAGTGTGTGACTTGTTAATTAAAAGGACGAAACCGCAGGCAGAAGAACGAGACTCCGGGCAGGGATAAGAAAGGCCCATACAGTGGGAAATTCACCTGCGGTGACCGCTACGGCAAGCGAGCGGCTTTTGTTCTCCTGTCATCGCAAACATTCGCTCATCCCAACAAGGGGCAAACAATCTTTCGGTCTGTATATTTTGTGAAGATAGAAACCTGGATGTGGGTTAGCGTACATCTTGCGTTATTTGAATGTTTCGTGATGTTTCATTATACCCATCATCCATAGAAGCTTTATACATTAACCTGAATTTACGTGGATATTGCCCGCATGCACACACGTTTATCCATCAATGGTTCAGTGCTTGTCCAAGGTTTGGAAATTGTAATGAACGTTCCGTCTAACCTTATAATCTTCTCGGTTTTCCTAAATAGTTTGGGGAAGTTTATTATACGTCTGCTCTGCCAGAAAATGCCTTTTAAAAATAAATGTATTCTGTTGTGATATACCACACTGAAAATGTTTTTGTTTATATTCTGCAGGACAGTCACTATTTAAAAGCAGGTATTACTGGAAGAGGAAGCTTTACCGATGAGAGCGTAACACGAGTACAGGAAGAAAGTAGCACGAAAAAGAGAAGGAACAAAGCCTCTGTCTGGAAAGGCCAAAGGAAGCTTTAATAAAGAATTTATACAATCCCAAATCAACCGAGTACGTCCACTCCAACTACTAATTCGCAGGTTCACCCTTTCGGGATGACCGGAGTTTTCCTTGCTTCACCTTTAAGGAAATATGAAAGTTACCGTGCTACGCATAATGCAAGAAGAGTGCTTTATCCTAAAATAAGAGAGCGAATGTCCTCTTCAAAGTACCTAACAAGAATTTTAATCCTTCTTTAAAACCGAGCAGCCGGGTTTTATGTGGAGGTGATCTTTTTTAAGAAGAGCATGCTAAGCAGACTAAACGCAAGAGAATCGCGTTTTTGCTTCCACCTCGTGGGCAATGACCGTCATGTTAAAAGAACGTCTTGTTAAAAGAAGTAGTGAGGGGGATACCGAACCGCAGGAGACGACTCTTTTATATATATCACTGAAGGAACATATCAGTTATGAGCGCCGCGCGTCGTTTCGTGTTGCACATTCATACAAGGTCATCGCCCTCTTGCTTTATGGGCTGAATGTCCCATTTTAACCCCTTCTTTACACGAATGATCACTCTTATTTTTGAAGGGGAACTGAGGGTGCTCGGTATAATACATAAAGGAAAGAAGCCAACAGTCGGCGAGGCCAAGGAAAGCATTGGGGATTATACTTTATGACTTTATTTTTTATTTTTTTTTACGTGATAATCACATAAATTAGTAATGTAATGTGTTTAGGGGAAAGATAAATAAACATAAAGTAGAAGGAAAAACAACGTGCCGACGGTGGGAACCGAACCCACGACCTCCGAATATCGCGTACGGTGCTCTTCCAACTGAGTTACATCGGCCGCTGTCCATCCTGCTACTTTCTTGGGTAATAATGTTGTCTGTAAACGAACCTTGAGAGTGTTCATCAGCGCCAACCTCAACCATAGAGGTAGACGTGGAACATCCTGTGTTACCGCCAGCGTCACGTAGAACATGGTCAAGAGCGAGGGCGAAAGCTGTGCTAGAACCTTCCTACGCTACATATGACCTCAAGACTGCCAGATCCGAGACCCCCGTAAGCTACAAGCCGATAAATTAAGGAGAAATGAGGGTGCTCGTTATAATACATGAAGGAAAGAAGCCAACAGTCGGCGAGGCCAAGGAAAGCATTGGGGATTGTACTTTATGACTTTATTTTTAATTTTTGCTTCGATAATCCCATAAATTAGTAATGTAATCTGTTTAGGGGAAAGATAATTAAACACAAAGTAGAAAGAAAAACAGCATGCCGATGGTGGGAACCGAACTCACGACCTCCGGATATTGCGTCCGGTGCTCTTCCAACGTTCGCCCTCGCTCTTGATCACGTTCTACTTGACGCTGGCGGTAACACAGGACGTTCCACGTCCTCCGCTGTGGTTGAGGGTGGTGCTGGTGAACACTCTCAAGGTTCGTATACAGACAACATTAATACCCAAGAAAGTAGCAGGTGGGACAGCGCCGATGTAGCGTCACTGACATTCTCACTGACTCAAGTCACTGACATTCTTAAGATTAAGAATGTCAGTGACTTGAGTTATTTCTCTGACCCACTCTGCACGCTTCCTACCTTTTAACGTTACCCCTACCATTTTTCGTTCCGTAGCCTTCTGCGTTTTACTCAACTTAAGTAGAACCCTCTTGGGTAGCCTCCATGTTTCAGCCCCATAGGTGAGTACAGGTAAGATGCAACTGTTGTATACTTTCCTCTTGAGCGATACCGGTAAGCTGCTAGTCATAATTTGCGAGCGCCTGCCAAATGCGCTCCATCCCAATCGTATTCTTCTTGTTATTTCCTTTTCATGGTCCGGATCTGCGGTTAATACCTGTCCTGAGTAGACATATTCGCCTACTTCCAGTGCTTCGTTACCTAACGTAAACTGCTGTTCCTTCCCGAGGCTGTTGAACATTACCTTAGTCTTCTGCATATTAATTTTCATGCCTACCCTTGTACTTTTCCTGCCTAGGTCACCAATCATTCTTTGCAGTTCATCTCCTGAGTTACTTAGTAAAGCAATGTTATCACTAAATCGCAGATTACTGAGGTATTCTCCGTCTACCCTTATCCCTAATCCCTCCCATTCCAAGTCTCTGAATACTTCCGCTAAGAAAGCTGTTAATAGTACTGGGGAGATCGTGTCTCCTCGCGCAACACCTTTCTTTATGGTAATTTTATTACTCTCTTTGTGCAGAACTATGGTTGCTGGGTAGCCACTATATATATAAGATCAAAAAACAGCGCGGCTACTTGGGACAAACAGAGAGGAGAATAACGGACAAGCGCTGTTGATCTTGCAATGCACCAACTAGCTCAGATTTCCGTTCTTCCACTATATATACCTTCCAGCGTTTTCACGTACGGCTTGTCTACCCCCTGATTTCGCAATGCCGGCATCACCGCCGAGGTTACTACTGAGTCAAATGCTTTTTCGTAATCAATGAATGGTATGTATAAGGGCTGGTTATATTCCGAACATTTTTTCATAGCCTTGTTAATGGTATGAATATGATCGATAGTAGTGTACCGTTTTCGAAACCCTGCTTGATGCTTTTCTCGATTACAGTATAAGGTTGTCCTGATTCTATTAGCGATTACCTTAGTAAATACCCTATAAGTGACAGTAAGCTGATTGGTCTGCAATTTTTAAGGTCCTTAGCGTCCGCTTTCTTATGAATGAGGATAATGTTTGCGTTCTTCCATGATTGCGGAACCATCTATGACACAAGACACTGCGTATACAGGACGGCCAGTTTTTCCAGCACGATATCCCCCCCGTCTTTCAACAAATTTACAGTTATCTAATCCGGTCCAGCTGCTTTCCCCCTTTTCATAGTTTCTATTGCTTGCTTAACGTCGTCCTTCTTCACTGCTGGAACGCCTGACTGTTTTCACCTACCGCCAATCTCGTTACGGTCTTGACTGCTTTGGCTACTGTAGAGATCTGTATAAAACTTATCGGCTATTTTGACTATCTTGTCAATATTCGTGATGACGTTCCCTGCCTTGTCCCTTAGCGCATACATCTGATTTTTGCCTATGCCTAATTTTTTCTCCACCGCTTTAAGGCTTCTCCCGTTCTTTCCAGCATGCTCAATTTTCTACTTCCTTATGTCGACCACGTTGCGCTTATTGATTAGCTTTGATATCTCTGCGAATTCTATTTAGTTTGTTGGATTGGAACCTTTCATACTCCTGTGTTTTTTAATCAGATCTTTTGTCTCCTTAGACAGCTTACCGATACCCTCTTTAGCTATCCTACCGCCTATTTCTCCAAAGCACTCAGTAACAACAATTCTGAAATTATTGTTTATTGCTTTTGGGGTAATGTCACCATCCTCGGTTAGAGCTGAATATTCATTCTGTAGCGAGATCCTGAAGTCTTCTGCCTCCCTCCTCACCACTATTTCGTTGATGGACTTCTTTCTTACTAATCTGTTGCGTTACTTCTTCAGACTTGGACTAATTAGGTGCCTTACCATCCTGTGGTCACTGCATCACACTTTCCCAATTATCTCTACATCTTGCACAATGGCGGCGGTTGAACACAGTATGAAGTCAATTTCATTTTTAGTCTCCCAGTTAGGACTTCTCCATGTCCATTTGCGGTTCTTCCGTTTGCTGAAGAAGGTATTCGTGATTCTTAAGTTATTGCGCTCTACAAACTCAAATAGTAACTCCCCCCTGCTATTCCTAGAACCAATGCCATAGTCACCTACTGCCTGGTCTCCTGCCTGCTTTTTCCTTACCTTAGCACTGAAGTCGCCCATTAGTACAGTATATTGTGTCTTTACTTTTCGCATTGCCGATTCTACATCTTCGTAGAAGCCTTCAATTGCCGTGTCATCATAATTACATCTAGGTGCATTGTTCTGTACAACCTTCAGTTTATACCGCTTAATAAGCCTAATTACGATGCCTGCCACCCTCTCATTAATACTATAGAATTTATCTATATTCCCCGCTATATGCGTACTGAAAAGGAGACCTGCTCCTAGTTCTCGCCTTTCCGGTAAACCTCGATAACGCAGTATATGCCAATCCTTCAGTACTGTAGAATAACGGCCTGGGGGGGGGGGGGGGGGGCGGGGGGGGGGGTGAGTTGGTGCATAATGGAATTGAACGGCGGCGCAACACGGAAACGGACACAGACAAGAAGGGGACACCACATGCGCACTTGTGTGCGCATGTGGTGTCCCCTTTTTGTCTGCGTCCGTTTCCGTGTTGCGCCGCCGTTCAATTCCATTTCTTGAGTACTGTATATGCCTCTTTCGGCGTCCTAGCCTCACTAACGTCCCATTTTATAACCTCTAGCTCCTCCAACAGCACTGCTAAACTAGTTTCACTATCTAGCGTTCTAGTGTTAAGCGTTGCCAGGGTCAGTTTCCAATGACGGCCTGTCCAGCAGAGCCAGGAATCCTTAGCACCCACTGCTGCGTCACAGGTCTGACCGCCGCCGTGGTCAGTTGTTCCGCAGCCGCTGGTGAGTGAGTACCGGGGTTTTATAGGACTAATCATGGGAGGTTGCAGGGAATTACTGCACCAGGATGGCCACCTCCTGTTCTGGTGAGGGAGTGCATTGCCGGAGGTGTTCACCGGCCTCAGGTCGAACCCCAACCCTGTTTATGCAATTCCATCGACACGCGGATATTTATTTTTTTTAGTCCTTTGGAGAATTGCGCGGCACCGGAATTCGAGCCCCGGCCCTCTTGCATGCGAGGCGGATCTTCTACCGCTACGCTACCGCTGCACCCTAGGCCACCGCAGCACCTTCTATGCTTAATAAACAGCAAACACCTAGGTTTTGACATTTTGTGCTACGTCGAAAATCTCATTTGGCTACTGTTGGCCCTCTTAGCGCATATAAGTAGTAGCGCTTCATATTGTATGGACATTGTAATAGAAAATACTTGAACTTACCATGATACTATTCCATCTGTCTAATAGACTTCTCGGCTTATCAAAATTCAGCACCTAATTTTTTACAAACAGCCAAATCCTAATTGGCAGCTACAAGCGAAACGCTGATTTTTTTTTCTATCCACCGCAGCAGAATTAATGATTTATTTATTTATTTGCGCACATTAAAAATGTCAACGGGGGATATAAAAAATGAATATACAGAAATAATAACCCAGTCCAACGGTACATCGGACGCGGTATACAGCAAGTACATGATAGGAGCATAGGGTATGTAGACCATTTTAATTTCGATGCCTAGGCGCAGCCATGTTAAATTATGGTGGCGCCTCGTATGAGCCAAACTGGGGTAATCCGCTCCGGCTGGTCTTGCCGCCATCTTGGGCTGTGCGTAGGCGGTTGAGGCTGCGGTAGCGGCAGTGTTAAATGGTTGTTTCTCGGTGCTAGTGAAAGCCATCCGACATCTTAATTGGTGCTGTTTTGTGCTTTATTTGAGCATGCCAGCAAACCGTATACCATTCGTTTGGCACGGCGGCAGCTGTTGGAAACAGCAGTAGCGCACCGCTTCCACGTGCCGAACTTGTCAGGGTTAACTGTGAGGATGTATCTGTTGTATCTTAAACGATACAGGTATTTTCAGCGATATTTTGTAATTCCAATGGTGACTGTGCACACCAACATACAGCGAATGAGCCGTACAGGCAGTTACCGAACACGGAATAGAGATACTACGAAAGATGCTTTCCAGTAATCGCCGCATTGATTTAACTTGAAGTGAGATCGATTTCATATCGTGGATTTCTCTCGACAGTGCATATTTGTATTCGATGTTGCGCTGCTTTCATTTCACAATAAAGGCACGGGCAGCGTTCACTGTGGTTACGCCGCTAACCACTGCTATCCACGACCAAGCTTGGCGAATGCATGCGTGTGTGCAGCGCGTCGGTGCCTGAGTGTGAAAAGTCTACGATCGAGCTGCCCCGCTTCAACAACGTACTTTCAAGTTAAATCACGGTTCAGGAACAGTACGTGAAAGAAGCAGTGTCTAAATTACCATCCGATGGCATATTTATGCAGCCTTGGTGTACGTCCGACGGCGCAGCAGCATCATTTGCACGGCGTGTTGTTGAGCAGAACGTCAAAAAAAACTTGCACCCTCAAAGAATTTTCCTCCTCTCCTGCTTACTTTCGATAAAACGGTCTATTCATAACAAGGTAAGAATGAAACCGAATACGATCACAGAAAATGCAAAGAATGAAATGCGAACAATGAAAACTAACGAAAGGAAAACAGGTATAACTGAAACAGTGGTACATCCTAAAAAAGCATTAGGAATAACTGAAACTGATGCGATATTTCGAAAAATACTATTGCAATAAATGCATACACAACTGCTTTTTAAATATTCTAAGCTCAGATATACAAACTCTGTTATCAGGAAGATCATTCCAGAGCCTAATTGTAGTAAGTAAAGACGACGAATTAAATGACCAAATTTTGCCATATAGGCGGTTGAAGCTAAGATGATTACGAAAGCGCTGTGAAGAGCGGGGAGGTGATTCCAGAGGCAAGAACGAAGGGCGGGTGTAAACATTTTTACGAAATGAACACAGCAGGGAAACTGAACGACGAATTTCAAGTATCTGAATATCCATAAGGTTTTTAATCTGGGGGATACTGGCAAGGGGACTATAAACATCGCAGATATACCGGGCAGCTCTGTTTTGAGTGGATTCAAGCGTTTCGATGAGGTATTTTTGATGGGGGGACCATAAAGATGACACCATTTCCAACTGTGGGCGAACGTATGTTATATAGGCTGGTCTGCGGAAAGAGCTGGGAGCGTTTTGCAGATTTCGGCGTATGAAACGTAAAGTCCTTGATGCTTTGCTGCCGACTGCTGAAAGGTGACAAGACCATGAAATATTTCATATGAACTGAATCCGAAGATATTTATGCGACATCTTGGGCAGGAAAGTTTTATTTATAGAGTAGTCGAAGTTAGAAATAACATGCTTGCGGCTAAAGGTCATAGATTTACATTTAGTAGTGTTTAGAATCATGTACCAGTTTATACACTAACCAGCAATAGTATAAAGATCAGTTTGAACAATCAGGTGGTCAGTCTCTGAAGTGATCTTGCGGTACGCAACACAGTCATCTGCGAAAGGCGTAAATGATATGAAATGTTACTGAGAAGGTCATTACCGTAAATGAGAAAAAGTAAGGGTCCAAGTAGACTTCCCTGTGGTACGCCTGAGGTTACGTCACATAGTGGTGAGGAAGAGCCATTGACAACTGTGAATTTTTGACGAAGTGAGAGGAAAGTGACGAACCCAGGATAATGTGAGCGAATCAAGACAAAGGGTAGATAATTTAGAAAAAAGCCGAACGTGAGAAGTCTAAAAAATTTCAATCTAATTGCCGGTTGTCTTCCATGTCGAAGTGCAAGTCAGTGGTAAACTCAAATAACTTGGTATCACACGAGTAGCCTTTTTTTTTCTAAAACCATGCTGGTTTGAAAGCAAAAAGTTATTTCTTTGAAATGACTACAGATGTGGGAAGCGATGATATACTCAAATAATTTACAGCATATGCATGTTAATGAAATAGGTTGATAGTTATCAGGCAAGGTTTTGGTACCCGTTTTGAAGACAGGGACGACCTTGGCAATTTTCTAGTCAATAGGGAGTTACCGGGATGTTAAACATGGGTGAAATATATGGCTTAAAATGTGGTTCAAAGTTGAAATCGCGCTTTTGAGGATCCTAGAGTTTATGTTGTCCACTCCGGCAGGCGAGGATAATTTAATGTTTTTAATCAGCGATGCAATACCCTCAGCAGTAATGATGATGGGCTCCATGAATGAATAGTCATAATCAGGATCAACTGGCTAACTGGAATGATCCTCTTTGTTACACACTGACGCCAAAATGCATTAAACGTGGTTATATATTCGTTATCAGCTAGTGGCACACCATCAATTTTATGTTGTTGTAGAGGTCTTGTTTTCAAGCGAAAAGCTTCATTAGGCTAGTCAACACCGGGTCTGCAGTACGTGTGGTTACTTTTAGCCAGAGCTGCGCATGCGCGAACTCGCCGTGTGAGGCCACTAGGAGAGGATCAGAGCTGAGCTTCACGTATGACGTGTGCCGTACGCCGTGACGTCGCAGCCAAGGCCAAATGCGCAGGCCCCTCACCAAGGTCTGCTGGCATTGCCTAGCAACGCTTAAGAGGTTTGCGACTCCTCATCGTTAAAACAAAATTAGTTTCCATCCGGGAATCGAACCTCCATCCCTACATCCGCAACAAGAACCTCCATCCGCAATAAGCGGAAGTGCACTTCGCAGTCTCCGCGGAAGCGAAACCGGATATGCGAAATCTAGGTTATAAGGAAACACAATAGGCGCAAACTTAGAATTAAAAAACAAAAAGCAAATTTCAAAAGACCGCTGACTCATTCAGTCTTTAAAATAGACTAATTAGCGTGGGCAGGAAAAAAGAAAGGAAAATAACATTGCTGTCCCGCGCCGCTTGAGGGTCTGTAAAATGCTGTGGGAACTGCATTTTACTGGCATTTGAGAAATGATGATTCCCAGGCAAAAGTACGAGGCTGCTACTGGGATACGGCGTATACTTCATCACAAGCGCTATTTTACTGAAACGACCGCTGTTGAAGTCGTTGGTATCCGTTTTCCTTTCCACTGCAAGCAAATTTTGTGGTCGTTAAACTACGTTGCCATTGGTCGCTGACATCGCGACTAAATTTCGCTCAGAACACCGAAGAAAGGTTTAAGAAAGCGATACGGGTTCTGCGTCGTAGTGTGCGAGAAAACGAGAAACCGCTGTCGGCGAAAATGTATACCATGACGACAGAGATGCGCACCGCGAATGCGCTGCGCTTGCTCATTTGCTTGCGGTTTGGTGAATTTTTTCTTTTCCGTTTACGATGCTGAACAAAAGAAATAACTTGCGGTTAAGGACACTTTTTTTTTTTTTGCATTGCCATAACACAAACTAGCCCAACTCCGAGTTGTTTGTTCCGTTTGTGTGATCGTTCCATTAAATTGACTTTCGTTTATTGAGATTCTACTGTATAGAGAATAATAGGACAGCTTGGAACGCGGCTGTGCGCTACTGCGTGTCACAATAAAGGACACAGACGGGCATTTTACTACACTTGTCGGCAAGAAATTTCAAGTGCTTCTTTTCCCGGAAAGTAAAACGTTTAAACGCGTATGTCCAGCATATATTATTGCTTACTTTTTTGTGTGAAATGTACGAGTTATCTGCAGCGTAACTACTCAAAATAAGGACTTTCGTTTGCTCCAAGCTCCTTTCGAGGCAATCAAGTAAATATGATTTATTCTTTCATAGCATAGCCTTGCCTGCATGGTCACTATGTTGGCTGCTTGCAAAGTGCTGCTGGAAGTGTTGTCCAGCTATACATATTATGAAGAACCTTGACAAAAACATTTATGCTAGATATTCTCAAAATTTAATATTGATTTTATACGTGAAGGTCAGCCAATTGCGGCATATTATGAAAGTGGTCTTATGAAATATTTGTACCCAAGTAATCGATGTCATTGATTGATTATTGATTCGTTTTAAAAATGATTCATTGCTTTGATTACGCTGTTCCTTTTGTGGTGATTAATTTAATGTGATGTATTTACAACCAGGAAATATTTGTAATTAGTAACCTGAGGTAATAGGTGTTATTATTGTGTTGGAGAAATTTGATGGATCAGCTTGGCATACCACAGTGATAGCTTCTACCTTTTTATAGTTCATGTACACTTGCATGGTAAAGCATCACTCATGACCTCTATAAAAATACATATTGAATAGCTCCTGATCATCTTCACCGTGTGTCTTTATAATTGGTAATCTTAGATATTATCATCGCAGAAGAGAGTCACATTTTAAATAATACTGTTAGCAATATTATTCCTAAAAGGTAGAAAAATAAAATTTCCAAGCCATAATGCTGCGGAACACGGTATTTTACAGAGGCAGAGTCTCCATTGATTGTATTGATACATACAGTTAGCGTCTCCAACGCAAGTATGCCACTGCCCATGCAAGACAAGAACGAATGTTAAGAAGACGTTTCATTTTCAACATTTATTGGCAAGTGTTCCAATTCCTTTGCAAAATCTAGAAACGCGATGTCTATTCGACTACCTCTATCCAGTGCTGCAGCAACATCATAGACGGTCTATGGTAGCTGGGCCACTGTTGAATGTTTTTGACAGAAACCCTGCTAACGACTATTGATGACCTTGATATGTTCCACAAAGCAGAGAATATTCATGAGTATATTGTGATTGAGCATTTCATCTTCCCAGTAAATAAATCGTCTTGTAGGATAACGCAAGATATCTCTAATCTCTTTTTTTTTCTAGAAACAATTTCAACATGTTTCCAACTGTACAAACTTTCCACTCGTCGCACGATTGTTTCATATTTAAAACAGACAGAAACGCTGTGTGCACAATTCACAATAACATTAAAGTAGAAGCAGCACGAACGACGACTCCCTCCGAGTTTTTGGCTTCTAGGCCCCCCAGAACGCGTTAGTCCCCCTTTTTCGCCACACACACACACACACACACACACACACACACACACACACACACACACACACACACACACACACACACACACACACACACACACACACACACACACACACACACACACACACACACACACACACACACACACACACACACACACACACACACACACACACACACACACACACACACACACACACACACACACACACACACACGCACACACACACACACACACACACACACACACACACGCACACACACACACACACACACACGCGCGCACACGTGTGTGTGTGTAGAGAGAGAGAGAGAGAGAGAGAAGTGTACGCTTCATTTCAAGAAACATTTTATTGGAATCGACGTTTCGATGGGGGTACCGGTATTTTGCAAGAGTAATTTCTTTTCGCTGCTGTTTCCCCTTTTTATAGGGCTTGGGCAAATGAAAAGAGAATAGAAGTAAAAAGCTAAACGTAAAAATTGAATACGGATGGGAAGAAAGAGTGTAGGAAGGCTGGATACTGCGAGGAGCATGCAAGCAGTATAGGGAGTATAATATTCCGGTGCGACGCCTGTTTGTTTTGGTGCTGCGTGCTTGCTAATTGGCAAGCGCGTCGTGGATGGTAGACAGCGTCGGCGGCCGCGTAACAAAATTCGTGGAAGAATGCGGGACGTTGTCTCTCCTGCCAGCCAGGAGGACATGGGGGGGTGGGAGAAGAATCTGCACCATGGCCTTGCTTCCTTCATGGTGACACACACACACACACACACACACACACACACACACACACACACACACACACACACACACATATATATATATATATATATATATATATATATATATATATATATATATATATATATATATATATATATATATGTATAAGTGAAGAATTGCTTCATACTGTTTCCAAGTTTATTTGGATTCGACGTTTCGGCAGGAGCCCTACCTTTCTCAAGACTAGTCTTGAGAAAGGCAGTATGAAGCAATTTTTCACTTATATGTAACCTCTAGCAACCAAGTACGTATATTTACTTATGCTATATATATATATATATATATATATATATATGTGTGTGTGTGTGTGTGTGTGTGTGTGTGTGTGTGTGTGTGTGTGTGTGTGTGTGTGTGTGTGTGTGTGTGTGTGTGTGTGTGTGTGTGTGTGTGTGTGTGTGTGTGTGTGTGTGTGTGTGTGTGTGTGTGTGTGTGTGTGTGTGTGTGTGTGTGTGTGTGTGTGTGTGTGTGCACGTGAGTGCCGAGGGGCATTACCTAGCTATTATACACATGTATATTATACTGTGTTAAGAACGAAAAGGAAAGGTTCCAGAGCGCTAACAAAGACGAATACACAGGTAGAAACAGGCAGGATAGGCAGTGCACAAGAATGCACAGAGCCTCTTTCCTGTCCGGCCTGTTAATTCTTTCTTCGTGCAATAGGCAATTAAAAAGCTATAACGACAAGTACGAGAGTAAATTTGTGGTCTTCCTGTGAGGAATGGAACATTCTATGGAGCTCATGGTTAAGTCCTTTTAAAGCTGTCATAACTTATCAACAAACAAATAATTTCTTTTGTGTTTACACAAAAGAAGATAATGAATTCTCCAAATTGTAGAGAGCATCCATGGCCATGTCACCAGAATCATCGCAGAAAATGGTTTTCCCTTGCTCTAATTTGGAATATTTAGTGACGTACAAGGTATACAACATACTTTTGGTGCCCTAAAGGGCTTACAAATTTCGGTGCTCGGATTTGGGTAATGTTTGTTCACAGGATAAAAGTCTTCAAGTTGTGGCACTTCGGGCACTATGGTCGGTCAGTACAAACATAGGCTTTAATTCTACATTTTTCAAAAAACATCAACCATTTATTAATGTTTTTTCTCTGCATTTTCGTTGAACGCTTTTATGTTTTGACGAGGACCGAAATATTTTCATTTGCCATCAGTATTTCGCTGCTTTTAATTAGTCTGATCACATATATTATAATTACGATAATTTCCGAAAATATAGTGTTGAAAAAAATTCTAAGAATAATATTTTTGAGAGGAAATGAGCAAGAATTCTAGTTTCATACGTTCTAAATTTAGAACAATGCCACGTGAACGGTTAAACTACGTGGGCTTTCATTTTTTGCCGAATAAAAAGCGCTAGTCTAAGGCTCCGGTTACGTAAGAGCATGAGTTGTAGTTTTACAGTTGAGCTTAACAGCTTTTCTGTTCACATCCCAGCCTTTAAAGCCGTATTGAAAAAAGTAATTTCTTGATTACGACTAATTATCCGTTGGGAGAAACAATAACAAACACTAGCTGGCCCTTCAGATGCGTTCTGACAACACTTATGTCATTTCAATCCGAGAATTTGCTATGGTAAGCTTTGTCCATGTTAGTCCGTACCCCCTTTATGTATTACATGAACACAATGAATAAATTGGCCTTGTAGTGTTAATAATTTTGGAAAAAATAAAATATATTCCCCTATGCATAAAGTGAAGAGCAGAGACGCTAAAAAAGCTCACTTTATTTTGTTTAAAAATGCATTTGGTATAGTTTTCTTGCTTTCTTTTTACTGGTATTTTTCTGCCTCCGTCGGTGACTGCTGGTTGTGTTCTTTTCTTCTGAGTTTTCTTTTCCGCAGGCATCAGTTGCGTAGAAAGCGCCTGCTCAGAGTTGCCATGCATCTCTTACCTTCTCGTTTTGCGTTATGGATGTTACCAACTCTTCGTGGAACTCTTTGTCCACCCTTGGCAAAGCGTGAGCGTCACCGAAATTTGGCCACCTCTATTCCACGATAAAGCGTCTTGAGATGCCGCGGTAGTAGAAAACTCGGCCCTCAAGTATTTAGGCCTCCAGTCAACAAGGGGATTAACTATGAGTTCTTTAGTCTGCCCGAGGCAGCGCGTGGCACGTTACGCGCTCGCGGCTGCGGGATCTGGCCCTGTCAGATATCTCTCCCGAGGAAATTGAGCTCCCGCCAGACGGCTCCTGCACAATTCGTTGAAAGGAGTGTACGTGGAAACTTTGCTGATAGACGCAGTTCCTTCGTTCGAAAGGTTTTTCGTATTTTATTCGTCAGCTATGCAGCGCGCAAGCTGTCGACGCGATGACCGCGATTCCTAGGCTTTGCAAGAGTTTATATTAACTGAAGGAAACGCAAACAGTTCGTCTCATAGACATGTCACACGGCAGTAAAGAAACGAAATTTGAGCAAAGGCGCCCCTTTTTCCAAAAACCTAAAATGCTTATTCCATATGCTTATACATTTATTTCATTTCACTTAGTGTTACTTTTTTTTGCCACTCTGCCACTACAAAAGCTTTAAGGCCATTAAAATGGAAGTAATTAATATAAAGAAAAGTTTCAAAAATTAAATAAGGCAAGCCCTTTTCATATACGAAGTTTTGAATGGCTACTTTCTTCCATTGAGTTTTGTTCCTTCACCTTCTCTACTCTGGATTACGCTACGATCGCTGGTTCTCGCAGCCCGCTCTTTTCGGCTCTAAAAGCCTCAGACGGGTGCCTCGCCTCCGTTCCCCTTATAGGGAAAAACTCAGAACGTCTGTCTTGCCGATTGGCGTCAAGAACCTTTAGACCCAAATACTATATTGAGAAAATTCACTGCGGTGTCCGTGGAACACAGCAATTATGCGTTTTTATTTTTCAGTATTGACTCGAATGGCAATAAAATTGTGTCACAATGTTTATGTTGTCCGACAGTGTGTTATAGCAGAGTTCCTTCTAAAGAAAGTCCACTATAGCTACTGCAATTCCGCAGTAAGCACTGCGCTGCCCGAGTTCTAGCAATGGTACATGCCTGTCAGCGCAGCCCTGTCAAGAACGTGCCTCTAGCCTCAGTGATTGCTCACGTGAATTGTCGCAGGAATTCAACAGAGAGTCAATAAGGAGCCGATGGCAGCAGAAGAGAGCTTCATAGGGGGCGTCCGCTAAGCGCCGACACGTGCCGATGCCGCAGGGGTCACCTTGCATTTAGTTTGCAAGTGAAAGGGCTTTTTTTTAGGTTGCCTTGGCAGGGCACACAAAGAGCGTGACCCTTTGGGACTAACTGTTCCACCGAAAGAGCAAAACTTCTTTTTATTGACAAGAGGATAAGCTGCCGTCTTTTTGGCCGCACGCCGGGACCTCAGGACAATAACCTCTATGAAGAGCCTTAGGCTTCCTGGATGTTGACTGTCGTTATCGAATGCTCCTAACTGACTGGCGTACCATAATGAAAGATGGAGCTTGCCATCTAACAGCTGCTAGAAGGTCCTTGCTACGCCTCCTACTGTGGCGCCTTTCTAAGTATTTATACTGTGCGCCCAGCTTGTGAGAACTCACATTCAACTGTGTTCTTAACAAACAGTGAAGTGAGGATCATGTAGTAGTCGAAAAGTAGGACGGTATCAGTGACAGAGCGTAAACATCTATTTCAGCTCCTCTATATGACGTGTTAACAATTATTTGTAAATATGTCGATAAAAATATCCAGTATTCTCTCCTTGAACCACTGTGTCTCTCATGACATCAAAAGCAACAGCGTTTAGGCAATGGATTTGAAGATAGCCTGACTACTTGCCCTAAATTTAACGTCGGATCGGATGACCCTGGCAGCACGGTCACGAATTATAACGAAGATGCACAAAGACGAGCAAGTGACTATGCTAGCTTACATAGGTTGCACTTGGTTAATTAAGGGCTAATTTATTTATGGTTTTTCATGGTTTCTTTAAGCGTGACTTGCTGGGCTCTATTTAAAACTAGTCGGAATAGTATTCTGCACAAAAAAACTTTCCTTATATATATTTCTTTATATATTCCTTATAATTTCCTTATATTTCCTTATAATATTTCCTCATATATCTTTGATTCCCCACAAAATATTCGCATCTTGTTATTGTGAATTTTCGGGCATTACAAAAACGACTGCTTTTTGAACGTCGGGCGCTAAGCTCGAGCGACAACAAGAACGTCGTAGAACTTACGTCGCGGCTGCGTAGAGTCGTCCTGGCCATTCGTGTCTCCTCTGCGTATTTTTTTTTATTTTTCTGTTTTCTTGAGAACCGGATAGTATGAATGGGGAGTGTAATCATAGCAGCGCCTGGCATACACGCAGAAAACGTAAGCTATGGCAGCGCAATCGTTGTTCATGTGTATTTCTTCACTCTTTTTTCCGGTTTCCGGAAAAGGGGGTTTCAGAGGGTGCCGTGTGCTTGCTGAAGGTTCACTGCCAGTTAAAGGGACAGAACACTGGCCAAAATATGTCATGATATTATGGAGGAGATGAAAAGATATTGCCAGATATAGTACAGATCAAACACTACAATATAAAAGAAAAGAGGCTTTAAAATTTTAATTTGCCATTGAAAATCGCAAAAAAAACAAACAACCGAGGCGATATCAAGCAGAGAAACCTTAGTACTTTCAGTGAAGGCCCCCACGTGACTACATGTCAGCAAAATATCGCTGATTTTCGTAACTTCACATTGTTTTTTTTTTTCTTCTAGGAGTGCTTGCCATGATTTATTATATTTTGCGCTCTTTTCACTGCGTCCTTAAATAAAAACCACCCCTGTTTTCGCAACGCGAGATGTATGTTTTCAGGTTTTGCCACTAGATGGCGCCACAGGGTTTGAAATTTCGTGAATGAAGCAATGACAGTGCCCACTAAAACTTTCGTTGACGAGGGCGTGCGTTATTGTGCCGCCAAAGCATTGAGTGTGAAACTAAAAAGAGCGTTACTCTGCGCAAAAAATGTCTGATTACTGTCTGGCGAGTGAAAGTTATATTTGTTTTCGGTACGTCTTTTTTGTCGACCACCAGTCGTCATCGCGGTCACTGCTCATGGTTTCCAGCATCGGACTACATAAAAACGTGCGCACGCATTGATCGCAGAATTCCCGGTGAAACTTTTTACACCATTTCTAATAAAACCGTTATAGAATTGAACATTTTAAACATCAATCTTTCCACTGCACCGAAAAAAAAAATCGAGACCTAAATTCCAGTGTTTTGTCCCTTTAAAAGTTTTAGCAGACAATCAATGAATACCGGCTCATTATATATGCCAAAGATACCTTGCTGTTTGCTAATTATTATCACTGTTACCGTACATTGTCCAAAAGTCATTTTCTACTATAAATGAAAAAATAGACGAGTATTTTTGTTTTACTGCACGCTGATTGTTCCCTTTCATTTGAGCAACCATGCATGTACTGTGCGCGGAAGGCAGCGGCACCAATCGAGCGCAACAAAAACGGTCACTTGTTGTGGACGTGTCCATCAACGACTCACGTTAGGCAACGGATAATCATGAAGGTGGGCCTGCGGTGGAATCGCGATAGTGATTATGAGAAATGGACAATGGACAATCGCTATACTGCCAACCTTCTCGAATACATAAGCGCAACTGTACTTCAGTCCTTTTAACTTTCTATCTCCTGCATCCCATTCCCCCTATCTCAACTTATGCCTTGTGGCAAACTCTTCGAAAAAAAAAACGGTAAGCGAGCTATTCTGCGCTCGCGCTACACCTTCCCACCACCTGCGCTGCTATTCCCTCTAACTGAAGAAAAATTGACCAAACACAGTGTCACCCGTCTAGAAAATGTAGACAGGAAAACTGTAAAGTGTATTTACTCTAAACTTTCTCCGTATGACTCACCCTCTGAAATAATGCAGGTTAATGGTATTCAATGTCTTGAACAACAAAGACAAAATTCACGGTTGCAATTTCTTTCCTCGCTTCGGAATCGAGATCTAGCTATTAACCCTTCACCATATCTATCGCGTTTAACATCGAGGCATACGCGCCACTATCACCCTAACTCGCTGACGCCGTAATTTTGCACAAACAGATTTATTCAAGCTTTCATTTTTTTCCTCGCAGTGTAATGATTCCTTATTACCTTAAGCCATACTTTCATTTCTATTAACTTTATTATTATTGTGTTTTTTGCCATGTAATCCACCCTGCTTGGACCTGTACACAGTTTGCAGCATTGAATAAAGAATCCATATGAACAACAAGCGCGCAGCCGTTGCGTACGCCGGCCATTTCACATCCACATAATTTGATCGTCAGAAGAACTTAAAAAAAAAACTGGAAAAAGAAACGCGAACTGCGTAGCCAGGGCTTAGGTTTTAAAGCCTTTTTGTCACAAGAACTGACGCGCCCGGCGGGAAAAGGATGAGTTTGGTAAGAGAGACTTCTTACACACGAGCCTCTATTTTTGATACACGTTGGTGAAACTCTTCTCTATCATGTGAAATTTATTAGGTATCTTGCCGCTCTTCTGCAACGCATAAAATTAACCTGCGCATATTTGTGTTTTTACACCGCTCTAGCTAACATTTTCTTGTTAGCTAGCTATGTACTTATGTTACTGCACTTAGCATAGTAAGGTCATTTTTTTCTGCTTTTATCGTTGTGAGATTTGTGATGTCCCTTTTGGGATGTGGCGATGAGTTAGGAATATTTTTGCGTTATATACGCACAATTTTCGCATGGTATGTGAAACCGTGTGGATGGTGCACGCTCAGCTCGTCGAAAGACACTGCACGACTTTGTGTCCTTCTATGGCTCTGAGATGAAATCAATCGGTTAATATGGCTGCTTGTTATATTAAGTCTTGCATGATGCAGCAGCTGAAATGCACAATTTTACCCGTTCTATTGCAATGGTCAATGCGGCAGCTCATTGAGGACATTTTATAATGACCGTACTTGTGGTTGGGTTTCTTCATAACTGATTTCGCATCGCATTCATTAAGTAATGCCTTCATGCTTGCAAAAAAAGGAGGTCAGCGATCTTCGTTTCGTGACGTGGCTCTCATGCGAAATCCAGGGCGCCGGCGCAAAGGCTAAGTACTTGAGCCTAGTGAAGTATTGTTTTGTGGCATACATAACCTTTCGCTTGCGTACTGTTTTTGGTTAATGAAAATTCTAATGCCTTGGCTCATGCATGCAAGCTAACTGCTATTTGTAAACAAACAATAGCCATCATTTACTATTCGCTTATAGTGCATGTGCATAGAGTATTTATGTTAATAGTGTTGACGTTTCTGCACCTCGTTTCCACGTGGGGTCATCACGTTTTACTTTGAGAAGTGTAGTCTGCGGGTATACTGCGTAAAGTTTTTTTCAAGATTAGGGAATACTTAATTTTTGTAATTTTTTTCTGCCATTATCCAACATTTAACATATTGGCTGCGACAGCGCAAGGCCACACTACTCACAGCAGGATGCCAAGCCTTTGTGATGTTCTGTGGAATACTGCGCTACTTGATAGACAGAGACAAATGGAAGACGACACACGAATGAAGCGCAAACTTACAACTATTTATTTTTATCGACAAAACACGTACATATATACAAAAGGCATTCTTGTCAATTCACAAACACATCATTCATGCGTGTGATCACGGACGTTATCATTTCGACCACAACTCCACATCTGCACAGCTATCATATCTAGCTCCTCTTCTGTGAGAGCCACAGAAGAAATCGTAGAAGCCTTCTTAATCAAGTCAGCAGAAAAAGATACGTGCGTTAGTACATCTTCTGTGGCTCTCACAAAAGAGGAGCTAGGTATGATAGCTGTGCAGATGCGGAGTTGTGGTCGAAATGATAACGTGCGTGATCACACGAATTAATGATGTGTTTGTGATTTGACAAGAATGCCTTTTGTATATATGTACGTGTTTTGTCGATAAAAATAAATAGTTGTAAGTTTGCGCTTCATTCGTGGGTCGTCTTCCATTTGTCTCTGTCTATCAAGTAGCGCAGTATTCCACAGAATGATCAACCAACTGGCCCCCGTGTTTGCATTATTTGTGATGTATTGTGATGTAATATTGCAATAGATCTTGTAAATAACTATACACACGAAAAATTGTGTCACAGTATGCGCTTTTTATGTGCCATTTTCATCTTCAAGCTCTGCCACACTGCTGCTGCGGCATCCTACCTTGTGTTATTATTGAAGCTCTATATTCCATCTTATCTGAATGCCTTCCGTATCTTTTACTCTACCACGTTGCTGCTCGATCGCGTCCGAGAGCTGATATTAACTGCTGTTGCTTCTCTGACACTCCAATCTGCCTTGGTGTTTTCATGGTGTGCCAGAACTACTATACATTTCTTATTCATCAGGCCAGTGCATGTAATTTCAGCTCCCGACAGCCAGAAAAAAGATGGTTGATGTATGTAGGGGATTAGCCCAGGATATTTTTACATGACGTTCAACTGAAAGACATGGCCAACGACGTCCAAGATGGAACGATGCTTTGACAAGTAGGCTAAAAAATGACCCTGTTCAGCACCAAGAGTTGGCTTCACTTAGCAATCAAATTTCCGGCAGAGTCAAATTGCCATAATAGTTTCCGGGTGCATTAGTGCCGATCTGGCCTAGCACCGTTCCGCTTTCGCCGTCCTTGGCCTTGTATTTCGTAGTCTACGAGAAGAAAAAGGTTTAAAACCCGTGTCAAACATATTTTATCAAGATGTGTACTGCAAGGAATTACGGAAATAGTGTATAAACGCTATTGTCTTCGAGATCGAGCAAAGGGAGTCGCCACCTAGCGTCATAGCGGCGAACCCTACCCAGTGTGGATGCGTGTTCGCATCGCGTGCCAGAATGCAGTGATTTACGTGCGCGCGTGCGACATGTTCAAGGGTGTTTTTTGCTTGTTTCGTGGTTCCTGTGCGCTTTTGCTTACCTATCTGCCTCTTGAAAAATAAATATGAACAGACTATTATCCCACGCTCCAACAAAAAATATATGCCGTCAACACAACTTAATACAAACGCTCAAAAATCGTATATCCCATTTATGTTTGGAATACCACAACTACTGAAACATGCCGCCGCAGACTGCTGCATAGCAAGATATAATTTTAAAAAGCCTTTCTGTGCCTTCTGCATCCACGATAGAGTTGTCTGAGCACATCTTTTTTTGTTGCTGTTAAACCTCTGTCGCGGTGTCTCAGTGGTAGGGAGTTCGACTGCTGATTTCGATAAAGTGGGGTTCGATCCCGGCCGTTTCGAAAGGCGCTCCTCGGCTGCTGGATTTGACTGTACGTTAAACAATCCCACGTGGTCAACAACACCGAGGCCCGCCCCTACATCATCCGTCATATAACCGATGTCGCATGGTGAGCTAAACCTATATATGCATTTCATTTATTGGTTTCCTTTTCTGTTGAAGGATTCTGAGCATCTGTAACAGTGGTAATGAGCACATTTCGCTTCAGAGAAAAGCTCGAACGTTTGAGAAACAAATCTTCAGAGCACCTGTCGCATTAAGTATTAAATAATACACATAGAACAAAGCACACTGGTAGCTCATTACAATAATTAGAACCACTTTTTACGGTGCTGTCTTTCGATCAAACTGGTCGTTTCTGACAAGGGGAGTAAAATAGCTTCATGCGCTGAACCATCGGTGTTAATTTCGGGAATAAATATATATTTGTCGTCACATGATAATAGCATGACTGCATTTCTTTTAGAATAGATTTATATCCGGCATCTGTTTTGGAAGTAAACGACAGAACCGCCCTACGTCACTGCTCAACAAGAATTACAATGATAAAAAAACCTTCAGCCTTCAAAATTCCTTGACAGAACATTACAGCGCCCAAGCGCAGTTTTTACAATGTTTTCGAACCTACTAATTGAATCCTATCTTCTTCTGCTTATTTGTCTTAGGCCTCTTTATTGAAGTAACACTGAACAAGTTGCTTTATCTTTAATATCTTTTTATAGTATTTTAACGTCCAAAAGCGACTCAGGCTATCAGGGACGCCGTAGTGAAAGCATCCAAACATTTTGACCATCCGGGGTTCTTTAACGTGAACTAGCATCGGATTGTACACGGGTGCCTTGTTTTGCGATTTAGGTATACACAGTGAACGAACACGGCTACTGACGAACGAGTAGCGCTATTTTTTTTAATACAGATTAAAAGCAAACTGCTACCAGCTCGGTTCGCCTCAGGGTTGTCGGAATCCTTTTCTCAGTTGTCATTGGAGTTGTCATTGGGTCAGGAAAAACATCTAGAATCTCAGCATAAAAGGAAAAACGCTGGCACCGTGAAACCCAGCCATCAACCAGCGCTAGCTAGCTACACTTAGGTAAAAGCCAAAATTGTCTAGTCAAAATAGGGGAGAAATTATGCCAAAAACCTTCACAAGTGTCTAATAACGGTTTCTTGCGCAAACAAAGCTAGCAAAGGAAGATCATTCTAAAATTTTTCAATCACAATCCTTAATAATAATAATAATAATAATGATGATAATAATATGAACAACAATAATTGGTTCACAGGAAGGGAAAGGCGAGGTATCTGTCACACTTGTTTCTGTAGACACCTGTACCGCGCCGTAAGGGAGGGGGGGAAGGTGGGAGAGAAAGTGGAAAGATGAACAGAGTAGCCGTAGTGGAGGGCTGCGGAGTAATTTCGACCACCTGGGGATATTTAACGTGCGCTGACATCGCACAGCACACGGACGCCATTTTGTTTCGGCTCCATTGAAACGCACCATGATTCACGGTTTCCGCTACGTGCAATACAGAAAGCAAAGTTGGGGACGAACACATCTCTTCTTGCCCTACACCCCCGCAACTGCCATAGTGGACATGCCTCAAATGGGAAGTAATCACAGGTATGGCATACCGACCTATTCCCCCTAAATCCTTCCTTTCTTCTCTCGAAAAAATCACCACCAAGTCCGGACTAAAACGCAAAAAAACAGCATGATGACAAATAATAACATGGACTCGCCTGAGTTAACAATTCATAGCATTAGCCCACAATTTCTTGTAGCCATTCATAGCAGAAACGATTTCTTACCCGCATATCGGTCATGGACAACATTAGTAAGCAATGCAGCTCTGTAGAACGCCAGCTCGAAGCGGAATTAAGGAATACGAAATTAACATGGAAAATAATAAGTGCCCTTAACATAACCCCTTCATGGATCACAGCCTTGTCGTGGCGGAGGGGCTTGCGAAACTCGATGAAGTCTTGAGTCTGCTGTGTAGGGCCACCCAAAATAGACACGTCACGGCAGTTCTGACAAAGTGTGATTCACTTGAGAAGGTAATGGCAACCCACTCCAGTATTTCCTGCCAAAAAAACCCTATGGCCAGTCACCATACCATTAATGATGTGGCGCCGGAAGAAGAGCCCCCCAGGTTGGAAGGCGTCCCACATGTTACTGGGGATGAACAAAGGGCGATTCCTAGTAGCTCCAGGACGAATGAAGCGGCTGGGCTAAAGCCAAAAGGACGCTCAGTTGTGGATGTGTCGGGAAGCGACTGGAAAGTCCGATGTTGCAAGGAGATATATCACATAGCAACATGGAATGTGAGAACTATGACGCAAGGTAAACTGGATGTCATCAAGCGAGAAATGGACAGATTGAACATTGATATCTTGGGTATCAGCGAGCTCAAGTGGACCGGAATGGAACAATGTAACTCCGGCGACCATTATGTCTTTTAATGTGAGCACGAATCCAAGAGAAATGAATGGGGTCGCTCTCATAGTAAACAGAAGAATGGGCAAAGCAGTTCTAGGGTACAACCCCAAAAGGACCGAATAATTTCCCTTCGGATCCAAGGCCACCCTTTAACATAACAGTTATCCAAGTCTATGCACCAACCAATACTGCTGAAGAAGCTGACGTTGAGAGATTTTATGGGGACCTGCAATGCCTTTTACACCACACTCCATCATCAGACGTCGTTTTTCTCATAGGAGACTGGAATGCTAAGGTCGGGAGAGAAGCAATATCCGGAATTACAGGCAAGTTCGGTCTTGGGGAGCCAAATGAAGCTGGGCAGAGGATAGTAGAGTTTTGTCAAGAAAACAATCTGACCATAGCGAATACTCAATTTCAACAGCGCAAGAGCCGCCTGTACCCATGGACATCGCCGGACGGTCTGTACAAGAATGAGATCGATTATATTCTTTGCCGGCAGAGATGGAGAAGCGCTATACAACCACTAAAACAAGGCCTGGGGCCGATTGTGGCACCGATCATAAGATTCTTGTTGCCAAAATTAAGCTTCGATGGAGAAAAACGCAGAAAACTAGAAGGCCTTTAAGGTATGATCTGGATCAAATTCCATAAGAATATGCTGTGGAAGTGACGAATCGATTTCAAGAATTAAATCTAGAAGACAGAGAGCCTGAAGAGACGTGGACTGAAGTTCATGATATAATACAAGAAGTTGCTACTAAGGTAGTTCCAAAGCAAAAGAAATACAAAAAAGCAAACTGGTTATCTGAAGAGGATTTGCAAAAAGCTGGGGAAAGGAGGATGGCAAAAGGTTTGAGAGAAAGAGAAAGATACAAGGTTCTCAATGCGGATTTTCAGAAATTAGCAGCGAGACATAAGAATATTTTCCTGAACATACAGTGCCCAGCAGTTGAGGACAACAGCCAATTAAGGAACACAAGAGCTCGGTATAAGACAGTCAAAGATATCAAAGGAAGCTTCTTTGCTAAGCTGGGCGTGATAAAGGACAAACGAGGCAAGGTTCTCACTGAAGCCTACGAGATAAAGAAGAGGTGGCAGGAATACACAGAAGAACAGTACAAGAAGGATCCGGATGTGCAAACCCAACATAAGACGGTTTTGAGTGGTGATCTCGAGCCGGGCATCCTGAAGAGTGAAGTTCAATGAGCCTTAGACAGCCTTGCTAAGAACAAAGCTAGAGGAATTATTGACATTCCAGCTGAGTTGCTCCCAAACCTCAACCATGACGCTGTTAACATTCTGCATACATTATGTCAGAAGATTTGGCCAACACTGCAGTGGCCACAGGATTGGAGGAGGTCAGTTTACATCCCCATTCAAAAAAAGGCATGCCAAAGATTGTTCCAACTACCGCACGATCGCGCTTATTTTCACATGCTTTCAAGGTGATGTTTAAAATCCTCCAAGGTAGGCTGCAGCAGTATGTGGATCGCGAGCTTCCGGACGTGCAAGCTGGTTTTTGCTAGGGCAGAGGAACTACAGACCCAATTGCCAACCTTTGCTGTATCATGAAAAAAGCAAGAGAGTTCCAGAAACCCTTCAACTTCTCCTTTATTGATTATGCGAAAACGTTTGACTGCGTAGATCACAGCATATTGTGGCAAGCTCTCCAAGAGATGGTTGTTCCAATTCACCTCATCTGTCTCCTCAGGAACTTGTATGAAGGGCAAGAGGCCACGGTCAGAACTTGGCACGGTCTTACGGATTGGTTTCAGATTGAGAAAGGAGTGAGGCAAGGCTGCATACTGTCGCCCTGCCTATTTAACCTATATTCAGAGTACATCATGAGGAAGGCCGGTCTGGACGAGTCTTCATCTGGAGTGAAGACTGCTGGAAAGCGTATCAGCAACCTTAAATATGCGGATGATACCACTTTAATAGCAGAAAGTGAAGTGGAACTAAGAGACTTCTGATGCGCGTACAAGAAGAGAGTGAGAAATTTGGGTTTAAACTGAATATCAAAAAGACAAAGATTATGGCGTCTTGCCCAATCAAGTCCTGGAGCATCAAGGTACAAGAAGTGGAAGCTGTGACAGATTTTCTCTTCTTGGGCTCCAAGATTACCCCGGAAGGAGACTGCAGCCGTGAAATTAGGAGACGCCTGCTTCTGGGAAAGAGAGCCATGATTAGCCTTGGCCGCCTAGTAAAGAGCAGAGACATTAGTCTGCCAACCAGGATCCGTATAACTCATTCTATGGTCTTTCCAGTTGTGATGTATGGATGCGAGAGTTGGACTGTGAAAAAGGCTGACAGCCGAAGAGTTGACGCGTTTCAAACTGTGGTGCTGTCGGAGGCTCTTGAGAGTTCCTTGGACGGCTAGAAGATGAAATCAGTCGATATTGTCGACCATAAACCCTGACTTCTCATTGGAGGGTCAAATTCTAAAGTTAAAGCTCAGCTAATTTGGCCATCTGATCAGAAGGGAGGAGTCGCTGGAGAAAGATTTGATGTTGGGAAAAGTTGAGGGTCGCCGGAGAATGGGTAGGCAGCGAACGCGATGGTTAGATGGCATCCTCGAGGCACTGCAGATGAAGTTATGTGATGTTAGGAAGATAGTGTGAGACCGGAAACCGTGGCGTGACATGGTCCATAGGGTCACGAAGAGTCGGACACGACTGAACAACTGAACTGAACTGCCCTTAACAGGCCCCTTGTCTTCCTCTGTGAATAGTAACAGCGCGATTGAGCGCTTGCTTTAATCACGAAGAATGATCAAAACTTATATTCCGTTATGTCACAGCTTGCTTTGCACCATGAGTACTAGACTATCACTGCTCCACCAATGAGGCCGTATTTAGCCATGGTTTTATCACTTCGTAAAAAATAACGCACTGAACCAGCCTCTAAAAGTCGTCCACAGTCTTCCTGAGCAAATAACGCCAGTAGAGGTTGCCCAGCAAGGCGACTGATGATATCTCACCTAAAGTCGTGCGCGTGTGCGCCATGTTCAACAACGATTACAAGTATACTTCATGTCCACTCCACCTTAGTCCTATGCCAGTTCTGGCGCATTGTAGCCACTCGCTGCATAAAGGGTCAAAATGTCTGGCATAAACTTCATGTTTCGAGGTTCCATGCATTCCGAACCAGAACTCCCAAAACAGAATGTGAATAATATTAAGTGTTTTCCTCTAAACTGCGCAAAAAAATATGCGTTGACGCAAGAATGCAGTGTGGAATAGACAGATGGTACACATAAGAGTAGATATTTCGTTGAGGTGCATAAAAGGGGCTTATTAAACGGCTCCTGTAGAGTGCTTAGAGAGATAGCGGGCAAGTCGTGGTACTGCGCCACTCAATACTGCGTTCCGCTGCGGAGTCCGATATGTTTGAAAGATGAAACGGTAAGCGCATGTTGATCGCGTGTTGATATACGTGGCTTCATATTGCTTTTCAATCGGGCCGACCCTACCATGCCCGAGGCAACGAAGGTACGGCACCTCATGCGCGGGGTTAAGGAGCAGTTGTTCGCTGGCCTCAGTTGCGACCCCCCAAGAACTGTCGCAGATTTCGCGAAAGAAGCTACCAGCATGGAACGTTCCCTGCAGGAACGGAGTACCCAATACGGCCGCCAGACAAGCGTAGCGGTCACACCCTGCTGCGCGTCCGTGCCAGCTGCTAAGGACGAGGCATTGCGGGAGCTTGTGAGGAGCATTGTCCGCGAAGAGCTGCAAAACCTCCACTTGAATGCTCCCTCTGCAAAGCATTATTCTATCGGGGGCGTCATCCGTGATGAAATTCGGCGAGCGGTGAAGCCACCACCACCACCAGCACCACAACCGGAGCCATGCATCATGACTTATAGTGATGTCTTACGTTACTGGCACATTTGCTGTATTACAAGAGTGCTGCAAAGATCTGATTCTCGGCATGGATTTTCTTTAAGAGTATGGTGCGGTTATAGACCTTCGGGAGCAGCTCATGGTATCGTTTTCAACCAAGCGAGCCGTTGATAGCAACACGGACTTCCGGAAAACGATGTTGCCGGTCTCTGACGATCACATAACGATCCCTCCGCGGGCGAGCAAGTTCGTCACAGTCGAATGTGATCACAGAACCGGCACGCGTGGCATTGCTGAAGCTAACATGTCACTGCTTCTAACTCAAAAATTTCTGTAGCTCGGGGCCTTGTCGAAGTTGTCCGTGGCCAAGCCGAAGTGCTAGTGACAAACTTCACATGTGAACCACAACATTTGACGGCGAACACGACGGTCGCCTTTTTAAAAAACTTGGAGAATGTAGAGGCCTGTACGCTTTATCCAACATGTTAGACCTCGACAGCCATTCAGGCTGATGTGAACCTGCACCTCTTGCCCAGTGAGAGACGCGGCATAGAGAATCTTCTCAATTCGTTCCGCGATTGTTTTGCATCAACCTCCAAGGTCCGACAGACGCCACTAACGAAGCACCGAATTATAGCTGCCGATGACCAACGTCCACTATGTCAGCGTCCTTACCGAGTGCCTTCAAAAGGACGTGATGCCATCCGCCGCCAAGTAACAGAAATGCTCCAGGACGACGTTATCATATTGTCAACAAGCCCGTGGTCTTCACCTGTTGTCCTTGTCGCGAAGAAGGATAGAACCTTGAAGTTCTGCGTGGATTACAGACGCCTCAGCAACGTCATTAAAAAGGATGTGTACCCCCTGCCACGCATAGACGATTCTCTCGATCGCCTTCGCCATGCCACTTACTTTTCGTCCCTTGACCTCCGCAGTGGATATTGGCAAATAGAGGTTGACGAGCGAGACCGTGAGAAGACCGCTTTTATTACGCCGGACGGTTTGTATGAATTTAAAGTGCTCCCGTTTGGCCTGCGTTCAGCCCCTGCCACATTTCAACGAATGATGGACACTGTACTCTCTGGTCTGAAGTGGCCGTCATTCCTCGTATATCTCGACGACGTTGTGATTTTCTGGGACACGTTCGACGAGCACCCGAAACGTTTGCGCGCTGTCTTCGAGGCCATTCGATCTGCCGGTCTCTCTCTAAAACCCGAAAAATGCCACTTTCCTTTTAACGAGCTCAAATTTCTCGGCCACATTGTCAGCGTTTGAGGCGTTAGCCCAGACCCAGCGAAGACGGCCGCTGTCTCTTCATTCCCCAAACCAGAGGATAAACGAAGCTTGCGTCGATTTCTCGGCCTCTGCGCGTACTATTGTCGATTTGTTAAGATTTCTCCAAGATCGCTGAGCCTCTGACCCGCCTGACAAAAGACGCCGAGCCGTTCTTTTGGGGCCCCGATCAGGAAAACTCTTTCACGGAACTCAAGTCGCGTCTCCAATCTACGCCAATACTTGGCCACTTCGACGAAGAGGCCGACATGGAACTGTACACGGATGCCAGTAACGTTGGCCTCAGTGCGGTCCTTGATCAGTGGCAAGACAGTGCAGAACGTGTCACTGCTTTCGCTAGTCGCACTTTGCCCCTTTCGGAAGTTAATTATACAACTACCGATAAGGAGTGCCTCGCTGTTGTGTGGGCAGTCATGAAATTTCGTCCCTACTTGTACGGTCGTCCGTTTCGTGTCGTGAGCGACCATCCCTCCCTGTGTTGGCTGGCAAACCTGAAAGATCCATCGGGTCGGCTTGCTCGATGGAGCCTTCGGTTGCAAGAATTTGACGTTACAATCGTGCATAAGTCCGACAAGAAACACAGTGATGCTGACTGTCTGTCCCGCGCCCCTACTCCCTGCCACGCGGACTGCTCCGACGACGATTCTGCTTTCCTCGGTGTTATCGCGACGTCCACCTTATCCCGAAAGCAGCGGGCTGACTGTGATCTTTTGCCCCTCATTGAATACCTCGAAGGAACCGTGTCATCTACTCCTCAGCTCTTCAAGCGCGGACTGTCGTCATTTTGCCTGCGCGATGGTGTGCTCTATAAAAAGAACTACGGTCCAACAGAAACTGCTGATCTGCTTGTAGTACCCACAACGCTACATGACGAAGTTCTTCGTGCTTGCCACGATGACCTTTCTTTCGGCAATCTCGGGCTTTCTCGCACATCGGCACGGATACGCCGAAAGTACTACTGGCATAGGCTAGCGGCCGTTGTGCACCGCTACGTCCGTACCTGCCGTGAGTGTCAGCGGCGGAGGACACCATCCATTAAACCAGCTGGGCTCTTACAGCCTATCAATCCCCCGAAATTCCTATTTCAACAGGTCGGCATGGACTTATTGGGCCCATTTCCGATGTCCTCCATGGGTAACAGGTATATAGCGGTTGGCACTGACTACCTCAGCCGCTACTGTGAGACCAAGGCCATTTCCCGTGGTACCGCAGAAGTTGCACATTTCTTCATCCACAACATTGTACTCCGTCATGGTGCGCCAACAGTCGTCTTAACTGACAGAGGAACCTCGTTTAGGTCGGCACTCACGAGTGAGGTACTTCGACTCAGTGGCACCACCCACCGCAAGACAACAGCCTATCATTCTCAAACTAATGGACTGACTGAGCGGCTTAACAAGACAATTGCCGATATGATTTCTATGTATGTAAACGACGATCATGGGAACTGGGACCGAATTCTGCCGTACATCACGTTCGCATACAACACTGCACTCCAGGAAACAACACGCTTCACTCCATTTCATTTGGTTCATGGACGGGAACCCTTGACTATGCTGGATGCCATACTTCTTCCAGATTCTGCTCCGTCCATTGTCGTGGGGGCTTACCAATTTATTCGTGACGCAGAAGCTACAAGCCAGCTTGCCCGACAGCGAATTCGGCACCAACAAGTACACGACGCCCAGCGCTACAACCTGCGACACCGAGAGGTGACTTACACGCCCGGCGACCAAGTCTGGGTATGGAGCCCAATAAGGTTGCGAGGGCACTCTGAAAAGCTTCTGCTGCGATACTTTGGACCTTACGAGGTGCTTCGCCGCCTCAGCGCGGTGAACTATGAGGTGCTACCACAAGGCACTGTCCGCTCCTCTCGGCAGCCGAAATCTGAAATAGTTCACGTTGCCAGAATGAAGCCATATTACAATCGTTATACCATTTCAGGGTCCAAACCAGAGCCAGAGACTTTCCCGTATAACTTGCCCCGCTTTTCTACTATTCCCCTGCGCTTGCGGCATCGGGTCGATGCCCCACCGTGGACCATCTTCTGGCGCCATCAAATGGCCGAATGTCTTGACACGTGGCTAAGCATCATCCTCGTCTCTCTCGAGTTTCGCTTGATTAAAAAGGGCCAGATCGGTTGTTGTGCTGCTTGCTACGTGTGTTCGTGACAGTATTGATAATTTATTGTTCGCGCCCTTGCTTTTTGCGCTATTTACACTCACCGAACGCCGTCTGGCTAACACGATTAAAACACGGATGGGTGTGGAACTCATGGCATCCATCATGGCAGCCCTGAAATATAAACGGATATAATTTCCAACGCATCAAATCAACGAAACTCGCATATCCCGCCCACCCCGCTTTGTGTGTTGTCTTCTTCTTGTGTTCAGTTTATTCGCACTATTGTTAATGTTTGTGAAAGCTATGATCCAACTAGCCCAGACCAAGATACTAATTGATCGCATATCCAGTTATTCTTCCAATAGAACCGAAATTGACCGAAACAGAAGCGTGATCACGGGGAGGACAGGGGGAGGAAGTAGTTATGTTGGAACTTTTTCGAGAAACTTTTTTCCAGTGCAGCCCTACAGTGGGAACAAACAAAAAAAATCGAATAGCGTTACAACATGCCCTCGCAGCTCTCTGTAAACACCAGTGGGGCAGCACACAAGGAGATAGCATCCTAAACCAGGACACCCAGGCTCTCGTACATACGACAAATTTAATTTCAGTAGTCAGCACAGCAGGGCAACTGTGTTATATTCACTACATTTTCCTAACCCTATAGAGCTGAATTTTATTCCTTCGAACAGACATCGGTTACGAATTATCGATTTTTCTTTTCGGTGTCATATTTTTTTTCCCACCTAAACGATATGCTGTTAGGTAATTGCCCATTTTTCTTACATTATATCGGCTTAGATCTTTTTAATAATTAGTATGCGCCGGGCATATTTTTAGTTTCTTTATAAAGCTCTCACATTGCTACAACAAGCCTACAACAATCAACGCTATAGCCAAACGGGCGAGTTGGTGGAACAACGATGGAAGAACAGCGCAAAAGACAAGTTTTTGCACCAGATCTAGGGTAGCGCCTGTGTTAAGCGACATTTTTTTGTCCTTTGTTGATCGTGGCCTTCAAAAAAGCATGTCGGGTATGGCGCCGCGCATTTTTCGTTATGTCGATGACTTTCTAATTTTTGTTGAAAAAACTAACTTTTCGAGGCGCATGACTGATGTACTTAAATTGTTTAAAGAAAATGCTCTTGGTCAAACTTTCACCACTGATGTAGTAGGCTGCAGCAGTATGTGGATCGGAAGCTTCCGGACGTGCAAGCTGGATTTCGCAAGGGCAGAGGAACTAGAGACCAAATTGCCACCCTTCGCTGGATCATGGAAAAAGCAAGAGAGTTCCAGAAACCCATCTACTTCTGCTTTATTGACTATGCGAAAGCGTTGTGGCAAGCTCTCCAAGAGATGGGAGTTCCATTTCACCTCATCTGTCTCCTCAGGAACCTGTATGAAGGGCAAGAGGCCACAGTCAGAACTGGGCATGGTCTTACTGATTGGTTTCCGATCGAGAAAGGAGTGAGGCAAGGCTGCATACTGTCGCCCTGCCTATTTAACCTATATGCAGAGTGCAACATGAGGAAGGCCGGTCTGGACGAGTCTTCAGCTGGAGTGAAGATTGCTGGAAAACGTATCAACAACCTTAGGTATGCGGATGATACCACTTTAATGGCAGAAAGTGAAGTGGAACTCAAGAGACTTCTGATGCGCGTACAAGAAGAGAGTGAGAAGTTTGGGCTTAAACTGAACATTAAAAAGACAACGATCATGGCGTCTTGCCCTATCAAGTCCTGGAGCATCAATGGACAAGAAGTGAAAGCTGCGACAGATTTTCTGTTCTTGGGCTCCAAGATTACCTCGGAAGGAGACTGCAGCCATGAAATTAGGAGAGGCCTGTTTCTGGGAAAGAAAGCAATGGTTAGCCTTGACCATCTAGTAAAGAGCAGAGACATTAGTCTGCCAACCAAGATCCGTATAACTCGTGCTATGGTCTTTCCAGTTGTGATGTATAGATGCGAGAGTTGGACTGTGAAAAAGGCTGACCGCCGAAGAATTGACGCGTTTGAATTGTGGTGCTGGCGAAGACTCTTGAGAGTTCCTTGGACTGCCAGAAGATCAAATCAGTCGATATTGTCGACCATAAACCCTGACTGCTCATTGGAGGGTCAAATTCTAAAGTTAAAGCTCAGCTAATTTGGTCATCTGATGAGAAGGGAGGAGTCGCTGGAGAAAGATTTGATGTTGGGAAAAGTTGAGGGTCGCCGGAGAATGGGTAGGCAGCGAACGCGATGGTTAGATGGCATCCTCGAGGGACGTACTGCAGATGAAGTTATGTGATGTTACGAAGATAATGAGAGACCGGAAAGCGTGGCGTGACATGGTCCATAGGGTCACGAAGAGTCGGACACGACTGAACGACTACACTGAACTGAACTGTAAGAAGATAGCCAAAAGCCTAGAAGTCCAGCCTTGATGCCTTCTGCGGAAAAAGGCAAGGAAAGGAAAACGTTTGCCGTTCTGCCTTATGTACACCGCCTGTCACACAATCTTAAAAATGTGTCATAACGATATGGCATAGAGGTTGTTTTTTCTGCACCTAAAAAAACTTAAAAGTGTTTGTGCTATTTTGGAAAGAAAAGATGGTGGAGTATCAGAAAGAACATGACCAAACTTGTGGGGCTAAGCATAAAACAAAGTATGTTCCGTGTGCTGAAGGTGTTGTCGACAAAATCCCACTGTCATGTTGACAAGTGTGCATGGGCAGACGGGGTGGTGCATTAATGCACGTTTAAAAGAGCAAGATAATAACTTGGACGCTAACAAATCTACTAATCTCGTTGACCAAGTCCGTGACTGGAAACCTTGTTATCCTTCACTGCACCATTCTGGTATCCTCTATAAGCCCCCTGCCCGCTTAGCACGTGAGAAAATGGAAGCCTACCACATGAAGAAAAAAACTAGGTAGTGGGTTAGTAAGCCATCCATTTTTCTGCATGAAAGCAAGATTGCGTGCCTTCATCCTACGTAGCAACAAGTGTTTTTGCTTGTCCACTTCTTGATAGTATGGTCACTGTTTTCATATATTGTTTGCCCTCTTTCCATAAACTTTATGTGAGTCAGCGCTCGTCTTGTGTTTCTTTGCTCTGGTGCTTGTCTCATGCGCTGTGTTTCCATCCAATTACAACAATCGACACTACACGAACTTATAAATTGCAAATGCGCCAAGTCTCCGAGATCTAACTCGATTATATTATTGCGCAAAATGAATTTTATCATTGTATGCTGCGCTAGAACGGAGGAATCTGACCCTCCTTTTATTTGTGGGCTTGTAAAAAATGCTTCCATGCTGAGACTTTTCATTAGCACTGAAAGACGATAAAAGCTTGCACCAGGCACTGGCTTCCTCATTTGTGTGCGAAATATTAAGGGGAAAAGCAATGAAAAATTAAGAAACAAAAGCGTACTGAACACTCGAATTTCTCCCGGAATTTCTCTTAAGAAGCAGATGAAGAAGCTTTTTTCGTATTTTCTTTTCCTTCTCACACTTTATCGACACATCGCAGGAAACAATGCGCAATTGAAAACGGGCTCAGGGTGATACTGAATTGTAACGTTGGGCTCACTAGCAATTCTACACTGTGGCGCCCATAATCTGATGCAGTGTCGCAAACGAACTGAATGCATCGAACCGCTGGCTGTGAAAACAGTTTCTGAGAGCCTGCGGGGCTCAACCTTAATTGGAATCTCCACGTACGGTTATATTTTATTGTGAAGGAAAGAACTAAAAGAAAACAAGGTTCTCAATTTGGAAAATATTGAGCAGGGAGAGTGCGTTTTCTCTAAATGAGTTCCGAGGCATATTTAACTAACAAAATAAAGAAATCACCCTTTCACTAGGACAAGGAAGATATCTTCTCTCAGATTTAATCAGCAAACACAAGGAAGATATCTTCTCTCAGAATGAATCAGGAAACATTCCCAAAATTCTACAAGGGGCTGCACTAGAGAAAGAGCGCAAGATGTTGGAAAATCACCCCCTTCTCTCCCCTTGACGAGAATGCAAATGAGCGGAAATTTTAAAGCGAAGTTTCGAGTGGTGCTCAATACAAAAGCACTCGTGCCTAAATTTGTTTTTGTTTTTTTTTTGCAATCTCCGTTCCTACTTCGCACGATCAACTTCGATTGAAGATTCTCATGTTAGAGTAAGCTTTCAGTTTTTTTTTTCTATTTTTTTTTAAATCGAAGCCTACGTTTTATAGTGTGTCACTTCTGGATAGCCTTTTCCAAGGACTACCTACTGCGCGTTACTTTGAAAAAAAAAAACGCTCCCTGTGCATCTGCATTCTCCAACATTTTTAAGCCAGACACACATACGTGTATCGGTACCCATGGCTGACATTCACGGCACGATATTCAGGATGCTTTATTCATGCTTAGCCGTTATAACAAGTGCATCGTTTCAGTGCGAAAGCGTTTCTAGCCTATGACGATAGAGTTAAATCATTCCACTTTCTCGTACGCCTACTAAGCCTGCTTGAACGCAACCTTTAAGGCATAATTAAGCGCAAAAGAATTTACATGCCTTCATACGTAAATCTTACTCTTATATATTGCTAAGCGGCCGTCATTGTGAGTGCTGAAGCACTTCTTCGCGAGGTGTAACGTGCTGATATTACCTATGCTGTCAAACCTCCAGGCGCTGTCAACTCTGGCTAAGCCATTAAAACTAAGGGTGAGATCAAAATCCAGCCATTCAACAACTTTGGACGCCCAGTTAATGATACCGCCCATATGCCACGCAGACACGCTTATGCAGCGTGGATAAAACAGGACTTTAGATCTACCTCACTCCTTGCAACTCGGGCAACTTACATAGCGGTGCTCCTCACGTCATAGCCTGCCTTCGGAAGGCAATGAAGAGAAGACCACGAGAGCATCATATACATTTATCATGTATTTATACTAATTTAGCAAGTTATACTCGATTTACACAATAAATCTCTGCAATTTTTCACCATGTTTATAGGCCAACCGAAGTTGGTTTAGAACCTTCGTGGCATCCCGCTCCCCGTCCTATATTTGCACTAATCAGTATTCACGTGAGTAACGTAAACGAGAACTGGGACACTAGGGCCCTTTCGCGACCACGTGGTGACTTCTCTCATGACGACTGACAGCCCCATACCAATACCTTTTGTAACATACTTTTGGGAAGACTGAGCTGAACGTAATGTTTTCGCATATGCCATACATTATGACAGACAATGTACCTAGGTGCCACCCTCAGAGAATTTTGCTTTTTACTGCTTACTTTCAAAAGCACTACCTCATATTTTCAATGAGACACTTCATAACACGCTGTGAGCACTTGAAAAACTTCAGAAGTAAAGTATTGCTACGCATCGGAAGCTTAAACCATCGTTATTCGTATGTTTAAAAAAGCGGCCTAAAATAATTTTCGAGACCACTGTTGAATCTACACTGCAAGAATGCGAAAGCCTGAACGTTGCTGCTCCACAGGGTGCATCACGTGTGTTCTCATCATCCTTATGAACTAATGCACAGTCATTATCATCGCTACTTTCATCATTGTTATTTTCGCTAATTGCAGCGTCATTGTAATGTCTACTGTCTTCATCACGGTAGACAAGCGAAGTAGAATATGCCATTCACGATCCTGGGTAGAACTTAGTTGGTTAAAGCGCTTGGCTGGAGATCCGATGAGTGGAGGTTTGATCGGCGGTGGAAACGGGATTTTTAATCTTATGATGATGTAATCATGAGCTCTCATCAAAAACAGAAGATTGCTACGCCATTGGAAGCTTAGACTGTTTCTATATATGTTCATGAAAGGTGACAGTTATCTTGCTTATTGGCATTCTGTGCAAGTTCAAACTACTTAATAAAGCAAATATTTCATAGCTATCATAAGTGTTGACCGTTATCATTAAATTACGCAGAATTAAAGACGTCCCAGTAACTTTAACTTGGCACGCTGAATGCACGTTTAGAAACGTATTACTTGTTTATGCTTATAACCTTTCAAACTAAGCCCTATGCAGTATTACCGCAGTATGAAGCGATGTTTTAGCGACCCTTTCAGTGCGGTGACTGGCACCCGAAGCCAGAATAGTGATTCGCTCTAAAAAATTACGGACAAGCGCATTTTGCAGCGGAAACTAATGTTATCAACAAAACTGTTTCACGTATCTTAATATTATGATATACTAATGAATATATATCCAAAGGTGTTATCTCTAGAGACACACTGTTGTTCTCAATTATCATTTTGGTATTGTGAAAAACGTTTGCATTGGTTTTCTATGCTTGTCTTAACTGCTCGATGTGAGCAAACGACAAGTTTTAAAACAAACATTTTACCCTGCGTCGGAAGATTGGACAATTTCCCGTGAAAAAATTGCTAACGGGGCTTCAGAATATTCTCCCCTTGATTCACAATTACAAATGATGTCCAGAAAAACAAGACTGGTCATTACTCTGTCAAGACCAGTCCAAAAACTGCTCTCTGTCCACCATTCCTCTTTTTTTTTTCTTTGGTGCGTTATGGTAATTGCTTGCTGCAAATTAATTATATCTTAAATGTTATTCGAGATCTTCCCAGTCCTCTAATTAAGTTATAATAAATGCAGCCACAACAAAACGATTATCAAGAAAAGCCGAATTATCTACATTTTTCGGAATGCCATTTAATTTCGTTGTAGCTGGGATGCCGTATTTCGAGCAGCCTGTGCTCAATGTGCGCAAATGCCAGAAGCAAAAAATTGCCATTTATGCGTTGTTTATGGTGAGATTGCGAATATAATGGCTAGAGTACTATTGAGCGATTTAGCTGGCAGTTTAGCTATAGCAACCAGTTTAATTGCCTCCCTCACTATAAACATGACAACAAAGAATTTGTAGACCTTTCAGGGAAGAGAGAATGCGGGGCAGCGTGTTGATTTAACGCTCGGTCACCCGCAGCTAATGATTTCGCTCAATATTTGGTTCAGTAGCGTTGAGCCCTTGCAATGTTTTTTTATTCTAGAGTATCTTGCGGTGCTAAGATATTTTGTAACTTTAATACCGAGCTTAATGAATTGAAACCATGTGCTTACTGCACTCGGTCGAAAGCGGCAGTTGAAAATGTTACAGACCATCGCAGAGAACAGCAAAAAGATGATAACATGTTAGACAATTCTGTTATCATCGAAGCTAGAGCTCTTAACGGCTGCAGGATTTGATTCTTTAAAAAAATGGCATAAAAGCCTAACCTCCAGATAACATTCACTACTTTGCTTTGCGGCCAATAATACGATGAAGCCTAGATGTATTAGACACACTAAACTCGCACGTCTAAAGCATACCATAGTTATCCTAAAAATACCTCTAGTATTCCTCAATTGACCAATTTTAAAAACAAGCACTGACTACGTTAAAACATTGAAAGTTGTCTACTTTCACTTGCCGCTAACACACAAGGGCGTTAGGACGTCGTAGCGAGGGTCTCGAAATAGTTTAGACAAAATACAACTTTTTAACCTTTGCTGCGATCCAAATCACTTAGATGTATCGCGCGTTTCTTTTTCATCAGTACTTAGCCGCTGTGACCGGAAAATGAACCCGGATGCACCGAATCAGTACCCAATCGAGGAGCGAATGTCTTCTGCCGCAAAGCTAACAGGACCAAACCTGCGTCAATTGCAGGGTTATTATCGATCAGATAACAGCGAAGCTCTTATTTAACCTCAGCGATGACACCATCACCTCGCTGGTGGAATGCTTCAATGAGCAGCATTGGGCTACAGGAACGTTACCAATATCCTGGAAGACAGCCGAGGTTCGGTTCATTCCGAAGCCGAACAAACCCCTTAAACTGGATAATCTAAGACCGATATCGCTGACCTCGTGTTTGGAGAAATCATAGAGAGGGTCATCAACACGAGACTGAGTAGATACTTAGAAGATAACAACCTCCTACCTAACTCTCAAATCGGCTTTCGCCCACACCTATCAACACAGGACGCCCTGTTGTACTTGTACAAAGACCTCCTTGAGACACCTCCCAAGTCACAGACAAGGGCCATCCTAGCACTTGATTTGAAAGGAGCGTTCGATAACGTTCTACATAAAAATATTCTGCAAAGCCTCGCCGATACCAACTGTGGCGCAAGAGCCTACAACTATATCAAAAACTTCTTATCAGCCAGGCAAGCCACTATAAACTTCGGTGGAATAAAATCAGATCTCATCACTCTAGGCCCGAGGGGAACTCCGCAAGGGGCGGTACTGTCACCCCTCTTGTTCAACTTAGCTATGAAAGATCTACCAGGCCTTCTTTCCGAAATTCCCGGCATCAAACACACATTGTATGCGGATGATATCACTGTCTGGTGCAACTCGGGGAGTGACGCCGAGATCGAGGAGCGTCTTCAAGCAGCAGCGGACACGGTGGCCCGGTATGCCAGGGAGAGAGGCCTCCAGTGTGCGCCGGAAAAGTCCGAGTTGCTAATTCTGATGAACCCGAGGACACCCCTAGCACAGAACATCTCGGTGTATATAGAGAGCCACCCAGTACAGAAACCCACGGAGATCAAGATCCTAGGGCAGTATATCCCGCAGGGGTGACAGAACACCACCACAATGAAGAAGCTCACAACATCCACCGAGCAAATCCTCCGGATGATACATCGTATCCGAAATAAACACCATGGCATGAAGGAAAGGGACACCATCCGCTTAGTGCAAGCTTTCGTGATCTCGCGGATAATGTACGGGACGGCATTCCTTAACCTCTCCAGGTCGGAAATTGAAAAGTTGGAGACACTCATCAGGAAAGCCTACAAGACGGCCCTGGGGCTACCGAACTCCACGCCAACGGCCAAGCTCATGGCTCTAGGAGTACATAATACCCTCGAAGAGATGTGGGAAGCACAATGGCTCTCACAACTCAATAGGCTCGCACTTACAACACCCGGCAGAGAACTGCTCGAGAAGATCCATGTTAATCAGCCCTATACAATTGACCAAAGGGAAGAGGTCCCACGCGATGTGAAAAGACGCATCAACGTGTACCCCATTCCGCGGAATATGCATCCCGCATATAACATCGAGAGGAGGATAGCAAGAGGGGAAGCCCTGCAGAAGAAATGGGACAAGCAGACTAACACCCTTTACGTGGACCCAGCAGGACCACAGAATGGAGTCATGACTATTGTAGTCTCAACGCCTACGGGGTCGATGGTGAACTGCGCCTCGGTGAAAACATCTAACCCCACTCACGCAGAGGAGGCAGCTATTGCATTAGCTGTAGCATCTAACCCCAACGCCGTTGTGCTCACTGATTTCCAGAACGCCTGTCGCAACTTCAATTACGGATTAATTCATAAGTCAGGGTTGTCATTGCTAACTAAGCACCCACCCAAGCAAGCATCAATCATCTGGTTTCCCGGTCACCTGGAACTACCATGAGGAAACGAAGCCGCTCACAGGCATGCCCGAGCTCTTCTATACCGGGCGTCTCCCCCTGATGACCATGAAGGGTGCCGTGACCTGATAGGTTTAGCAGTGCATGCTGACAATCTCGCGCCATACAGAACAGCCAGAAAGGAGTACCCAAAACCACACAAATCCCTCAATAAGTTAGAAGCGAACATCCTTAGGAGACTACAAACTAACACATACCCAACACCAGCTAAATTATACCTGTGGTACCCTACACTATACTCTCCGCAGTGCCCACACTGTGGAGAGGTAGCTAACCTCTACCATATGGTGTGGCCTGCCAATTTAATCCCTTAGTTGACCCCATTCCCAACCCCTCGGAGGAGCAGTGGGAGGCTATTATGCTCAGCGATGATCCTGACCGTCAGCACTGGCTGGTGGGGAGGGCCAGCGCAGCAGCAGCAGCCAATGGATTTACCGGACTAGGCGGCCCACCCACATGCTCTGAGAATACTGAATAAATAAAGATGTTTTCAATCAATCAATCAATCTCTTTGATATCTGTTGCTATGGGATAGCATATCAAGTTTGAACAGACATACGCTCCATTAGAGCTTTATCATAGCACTTTGTGAGCCAGTAGCTCCACTCCCATTTCTGGGTATGCTGGCTGTAAATTCACTCCATGAACGGAATTACAGCCAGCTGAGAACCAAAGCTTAACTGGTTGTTATGCTTTCGCTTGCATGTTGATAATATTGTTGTTGAATTTTAAACACACAAAAGTCAATTCTCTTTTAAATCAAGGCTTCTGGAATAAACGTCATGTATTTAAGACTGGCTACGATCATATATATGTCGAAGGGGTGGTCACCACTCTTGAGGTCTGCTTTGCAGCGCTCGCCAGTACACCGAGCTTATTAGGCTTCCTTTATTTTTATACTCTCACGGAAGCTTGCTCCCGATGCCAGTATTGCCTGGCAGCGATGACAGATTTGTTATTGATTTACATGAGCGTGGAAAGTTCAAGGAAAGATATGCTGATAATCCGACAGTACGTCTGAGCGACTTCGTATATCTGGCAATAATAAGGCGTTGATTAACCTGCTAGACCATGAGAGCAGGACGCGGAAAGAAACTTCCTCGACACATATCTCATAGTTTGTCCTCTTAGAGATTGTCCTCAGAGCATATCTCATAGCTTGTCCTCTACATATTTCATGCTTAGTGTTTCGCAGGCGATATTACCTCGCAACAAGTACGCTAACAAATACCACCGACTCATATGAAACAAAGATAGCTTCTAACTAAAGCGGTAATCTTACACATCGGTGGAGCCTATAATATCTCTAAAAGCTTAAAAGACTGTTCTGTGACATGACCAAATCAATAAGAAGAAATATCAACGCGCGTCGTTAGTCATGTACTTCGTATTTATTGACTTAATGCAGCGCTCTGGAAAATGGAAATCGCGTATATTTTAAACCTAAGTTTTTTTTTCCTCCAAAAGTAAACAAAGGTTTTGCATACATTCGTTGTTTTGCGCGCTGGTTTTTTCTAGCAAAATGACGCATCCACCGAGCATTTCTAGTCAAACGGGTACTAATACCGAACTATGGATGAGAGTAAATTATATTATGCAGAAAAACCTTGAATATTTCAAGCGAGAAGAAAGGCTGACTTTATTCGTGCCAATTAAATCCTTTCAGAGATTCTTGATACGAATCCTAAGACTGACTTCAACCTCTATATGGCTGCAAACTTACTTGTCGTTAATGTTGCAGACTAGGTCAGTGTTAGGGTATTGAAATGCGGTCTATTTTGTGAATGCTTATTTGTTTCTCACCTTAGCACATTTTCATTTTAAGATAAGTGATACGCCTGTGGTCTCTTCATGTGCATTGAATATATTTCTAGCCGGTCGTTTAGCGTCAGATGATTACGTTGCGAAAACGAGAACAGTGGCATTAGAAGGTAAGCCCAGTTTTTTTTTAAACTTCTTAACCACCGTCATGGTTCATAATATCCCCGGTGAAAAGCGTGCCCCATAAAAAGCATTGCTTTCAAATTCCGTTCAGGAGCCAAGCTTTTGCCCCGATATAGACATTCGAGAAAAGCATAAAGATTTAAATGGCGCGTTCGAGTTTCTAATGCTGCGAATTCAGGCACAGTTTACAGGAAAAAAAATAAAGCGAGTTCGACGATATGGGGGTGCGTAGCGACAAGAGATTATAAACATGAAACGCAGAAAAGTGCGCTGAACGAGCTTTATTAAGAACGAAGTTTTTCAGGTGAGATATTTTAGACCAGACAGCCCATTCAGAAAATGTAGAATTATAAAAATAAATTGCCTTCAATAATGACAACCATTTGGATTCACTATAATATTGCACACGAGAACTGTAAACTAAGCGCTGATCGTATAACCTTGTTGAGTAAATGCAACCTTGTGGACGCTCGAATTACGCACATCGCCCGATTATATATCTCAGAGTTTCGGAGATAAAAAATGCAGATAGATTGAAAAAGAAAAGCATTATCCCGATGTACTCATGAGTATTTAATAACCGGATCACATTTCAGTTTGTTCTGTAAACGCACAGTACAAGGCATCGCATTCAATATCCATGGCAAAACAAAATATACAGCCCGAACTCATCTTCTGGAGCTAACGGCATTTGATCCATAGTAGGTGCGATTTTTTTTTTTGCATCTGTTATTGTTGTTAGTTTAGTTTCACAGGCGTTCTCATATAAACCTGAAAGCACCGTTCCAGTCTACCAACTAAAGAAGCACTTGACATTCCGCCAGCAGCTGCCGCCTGATATAGCGCGCAAGTGTTCTTTCCAATACGATAAAAAATACGAAGGAGGCTCAAACTTCGCCTTAGGAGCAGTCGCGAATGCTCCTTTTAAATCACCTTTTTAAAAAAGTGCGTGATTTGGGCAGGATTTCTTAAAGTTGGGTTTTGGCGAAGTAAGACGAAGTATCGGTATCATTTCTCGGCGTACACCTAAACTTCCAATAATGGTAATAATATATAATCAAAAGTGCATATGTTGTAGTTTGTAACATATATCGCAATTCAGCTTCCAAAGTGACTAGCAGATGCTAAATGCGAAGTGAAGTGGTGTTGGGGTTGTGGTGTTGTGGGGTATAACGTCCGAAAGCGACGCAGGCTATGAGAGACGCCGTAGTGTAGGACTCCGAAAAAGTTCGACCACCTTGGGTTCTTTAACGTGCACTGACATCGCACAGCACACAGGCGTCTGGTAGGACACCACCCTCAACGCGTTATAGCGAACTGTTGCGTAATTCATTTATTATGAACTCCCTTTCGGGCAACCGATTTGATTTTCGCAGTACAACCACAGGAACACCGACCCCTGGTTTTCTGCTAAATGGGCGCTTAGATCCTATCACGCAAATAACATCGGTTAAGCCTTTGTAAAACACAAATATTTCAGCTGAAAGCTATCCACGCGGCGGCGATCCCGCTTCTGCTTGACTTTACATTTGTTCTTTTGAATTTGGCTTAACATTTTATGAACACCGCCAACGCGGTGTTCTTCTTGAGCTTCGCATCTATTTACCTACCTAAACACTGCGAAGAAGAGGTTATGTAGGTAGATAACTGCACCACAAAAAGGAAAATAGCAGTCTAATCCGTGCTAAGCCAAGATTACCCGACTGCCGGAATACATTCGTGGTGTAAATATTTTCATTTTATACATACTCGAGCACTACCTTGAGAATATTGTTAGAAACTTACAAAATTTTTAATTACCTCATTTTCAAGCCCCTCGCTACCAAGGAACGTGTATGGTTTCTCCTTATCGCTTGTTAGAGGCGTCTCGACACGATTGTTCGATTTTAGTTTCATTTCTGGTCGGCTTTTGTCACACATTCCAGATTCGATTGGTCTGGGGGATGTAGGCAACGAGGACTAACGGCGGCAGCATGCACATCTTTATGCATATTTCTGCAAGCGATGAGCCAACGAGACACAGAAATACTCGCACACTCAAAAATAGAAACGCAGACTCTACACGGACGTGCGACGACAACGATTAATGTTTGCTAGAACGCGATAAAAATGGACCAGAAGAAAAAAAAATAATTTGTTCACAGGAAGGGACAGGCGCCGTATCTGTCACACTTGTTCCTGTAGACACCTGACCCGCGCCCTAAGGGAAGGGAGGGAGGTGGGAGTGAAAGTGGAAAGAGAGGAAGAGGAGCCGCAGTGGAGGGCTAGGGAGTAAGTTCGACCGTCTGGGGATATTTACCGTGCGCTGACATCGCACAGCACGCGGACGCCTCTCCATTTCGCCTCCATCGAAACGCAGCCACCGGTGGTCAGGATCGAACCCGGGAACTCCGGCACAGTAGTCGGGCGTCTTACCATTGCACCACTACGGCTGCCAAGGAAAAAAAAAACACTATATTTTGCAAACTCGATTTCTCCAGTGCTAGGGCCGGCATGGAAGCCCAAATTGCCCGTCCGCGGAGCGGCCTTGTGCCTTCTTGGAAGCCCTCGGACCTAAGTAAGGTGGCGAAGCACAACTGTATATTGTTTTAGGGGCGGAAGAGGTGGCACCCACGCCGGATCTCGAGCACACTCTTTTTTCTAATATTATCTTTATTTTATTCCTGGACGCCCTTCTCGTTCTTCTCTTTTCGTGCTGCAAGGTCATCCCTCTGATCTGACACGAATTGCAATGTATCCCTCATGCTTACAAGAAGCTCCTTTAAGGGAAGTAGGCGATCAAGCTTATCACTCACTGTTTTCAGCCACGCGCTCATCTGGTATATTATGTGTCATCGTTAGTTTTTGCAGGTTGCTGTTCGTACGCTTACATGCGGCACAACGGAACGTTTCTGCGGTACTTGTGTCCTTTTGATTCGAGTGTCTTATCTAAAATGTTTGCACATGTTCCAATGTGGTATATGCACCCGCAGTCATTTCAAGCGAATACTTTATTGGATGCGTGTCCATTCTTTTTCATACGCGGAATAGTCTTTAGGCATGAATAAAGCCTTTGCAGCAGGAACATCGTAGATCTGAATATATATACCTCGCACTATCATTGAATGGAATAACGTGCCATCGCACATCGCTACAGAAACTAACGTAAAAAACGTCCAAGAGCTACTTCGCTGTGACGGAAATGTGTAGAATATCTTGGTGTTGTTTTTCTTTCCTCTTTTGATGTTATATTTAATGATTCCTCATGTAATTGTTGCGAATTGCATCGTGTTTTTTACAATTGTATCCCCCCCCCCTATATAATACCCTCCTTTGGAGGGCCTTTAGGGATAACCTGAACAAATAAAAATAAATAAATTACAAACGTTGCACCTAAATAGCCGTTACTAACCGGTAATGACATGAATATATTGCATGTTAGTCCACTTGTTCATGCGGTGCTGCTATTCTGCGAATGTATTGTTCTCTACGGTGCACGCTAGGTTGCATATGCAGATCCACTGATGATTAAGTGCCTGGGATGAGGAAGCATCGATGAAACGCTGTAGCATGTCCCCGATGCGATAGTCAGCACAGTTAGGCAAAAGCTTCGCAACCGATAAGGCTCAAACTGTAAGGAAAGCAGTAGATTTTCATTTAAGCCAGCTGTTTATTCGGTATTGCTGTGCTGCAATTTTTTATTTGTTTATTAGAATTTTGTACCATATGACACAATTTCCACCATTTAGAAACTAGGTTATTATTGGTGGGATGTTTAGGGGAATCCCCCAAGGTGGAACATATTTGTATTAAGGGTGTACTTACTCGTTGACATCCACCTAGGCTCAGCCATAGGGTTGCAAAGGAAAGCTCTACAGCTTTCTCAGAAACTTCGTGGTAAAAGAAAAATTCCGTCTGGTCCGGGGATCGAACCCAGCACTACCGCCTTTCCGGGCCAGTCGCTCTACCAACTGAGCTAACTAGGACGGTTAGCAGAACAGATGGTAGGGTGAGAGCGAATTGATCAATAACTCGAAGTCAACAATGTGAACGAGTAATTACTCCCTTATTCAAATTTTTTGCACCTTGGCGGATTCCCCATACGACCGACCCCATTCCCAATTTGAGTTATTGTTCAGTTCTCTCTCGCCTTAACATCTGTTCTGCTGATCCCGGTTACCTCAGTTGGTAGAGCGACTACCCCGGAAAGGTGGGGGTCTCGGGTTCGATCCCCGGATCAGGACGAACTTTTTATTAACTTCGAGGTTTCTGAGAAAGCTCTATAGCTTTCCTTTGTAGCCCTAAGGCTGAGCATAGGGGGATGTCAACGAGTAATTACTCCCTTATAAGGTTCCTATCACACTGAAGAGAAATGGAAGATTCGCTTTTGATTTCCCTGTAGATAAAACAATCGTAAACAGACGGACACACAAAAGAAGCTGTATTTTAGTTAACTCTTTCAGGCACAGAAGTTTATCTTTCATTAACAGTTTATTTTTCATTAACACAGAATTATTAACATATATAAGAAAGAGTAGGGCTCCTAAAACCTAACCCTGAGGAACACCTTAACCAAAAAAAGAGGAACAAAAGTTAGTTTTAGTTACAATCAGATATTGAAAACGATTAGTTAGGAAAGACTGGAGCTACGAAATAATGTTAGGTCAAGATTAACACTAGGTAGTGTGGAAAGAAGTAGTTGGCGAGATACTTTATCGAAGGCTTTGGGAAAATCGAATAATATGCATTTTGCAGTAGTCTCTCGTCCAGAAATAAATGCAAATCGTGGTAAAACATAGCAGCTGGTTCTCGCAAGAATATGTTTTAGGAAATCTCTGTTGAAAATGACTGAAAAAACTTTACTCTGAGAAATCGTCCAAATGCGAAAAGATAACTTGTTCCATGACCTTACACAGGGCGCAAACATGTGAGATGGGCCTTTGAGGAGATTGTTTCTCCCCAGGCCTGTGTAAAGGAAACACCTTACCCACCTTCGATTCATTGGGGACACCTTTCGGGTGGATTGTTCGGACAGATGAGAAAGAATAGCATTATAAACTTTCGTATTTCTTAAAGGTTTACATTTTATTCCATCCGAAACACAAGAGGATGCAGTCTTGAGCTCTTCAGTTATCCTTTTGATGCAAATAGGATCATTAGAGTGGGCTCCATAGGAAGGAAATCGCAGGGTGGATAATCGAAAATGAGATTTTTAGGCTGTTAGTAAAAACAGCCGTAAATACGTCGGTAACAACATGAGCACGCAATTCACTGCGAATACTCGTCCACCTAAAGTATTTAAATAAACTGCGGATTGATCTTTTTTTTTATGTTCCAAAATTCTTTGAGATTAATAATTAGCATTGATGGCAGAGTATGAGCAAAAAATGAATGCTTAGCGTGTTTCAGTGCAATTTCATTTTCACCAGCAACGATTCGGTAAATCTGCCACCGGAGCACGGAATTAGCCATTTTAGCGGAGATATGCAGACATTTCGTCGTATTAGACAGCCTTCTTAGTGAAAGATTAAACCAGGGCGAACTTCTCTTAGCAATTATTTTCTTCAGGGGCACGTGCATGTCTCTCGAAGCCATTTTGCTCTTATAAAGATTCCAGTTATTCGAAACTGAGTGGTCAAGAAATGAAGGTAGGCGTTCATCGATAAAAGGAGTAAGTTCATGATTATTGGCATATAAAGTTGTCCTTTTCAAGAAGAAATTAAGCCTACAGCGGAAACTTAGGCCTGCAAGAGAATGCATGGCGGCGACAAGATCATGTGAGGTAGCGAAAACAATGTATAAGAAGTTTAATGAAGAAGCTGTTATACAGTTAGGATGAACATCAAACCGCGTAAGATTAAAATGTACACACATGCGCAAAAAGCCCTTACACTTAGTAAACAAAGGTTGGGCATCAGATCGCGCACTGATCCATAAAATACTCAGAAAAGGGAATTCACTTGTCAAAATGATAGGAACATCGTGAAAACAAACTGTAATCGCGTACATGGCACCATGAAGGTCTCGAAAAAAATGTGGCACTGTACGAGGGAGAGCTATGGGAGAGCGATAACAGACGCCCAAGAAATATGTGTTAACGCACGTGTGCGGTTTAACAAGTTATATTCTAATAACGTGAAGAGGATAAGAATAAAGTGCGTATGTAACAACAAATATCAACACTACTTTCGCTTCTTTCACCCCTGTCACACCGACAAGTTAGGAAACGCTTGTTATAGTGAAAAATTTCCGGTTATCAGTTTTTGCAGATAGTCACATCTCAGTAAGGCAAGTCATAACAGCATAGCAAGCATAGGTGGCTGCATAAAGCTCATCGGTTTCAGGCCCAATTAAGGCTCCTAATGTTGGTGTATGAAAGCGACAAAAAGTTTGGGCTGCAGATGAGAAGTCTGCACCAGCCAACACGTACGCGCAGTTAAAGTAGGTAAGAAAAGAGTACCATGAGATGAGCACAGTAAATTGCTGCTGGCACTAACAGAAAAGGGTGTTTTCTTGGTATTATTTTCCCTCTAGCCTTAACAATGAGGCAATGTACAAAGAACGACGTAGAGTTAACCTTGTATTTTACTTTATAACGAATCTACAGCATAGTATTGCATAATCTCCATTTACTCCCAATGCATTAACTTTGATCATAAAACTAATCGCAAAATCTTAATTTTCTCATACATACCTACCTGACACGTGAGTAACTTTGCGGTCCAAACATAGTTAAAAGGATATTTAGAAGTTCTGGTGCTCCGATGAAGGTTAGCAAGAAACAAATCTACAGCCGCTTGTAAAGCATTTCTTTTTCTACGAACTCTTTTCAGTGTTCCAGACCAGGAATCCATATCGCTTCAGAAACCTGCAGCAAAGTACCATGCCCCGTTCTGAGCTGCTATATATGCGGCAGAATAGAGCTTCAGAACCAAGCTGCAAATCATATAATATAAAGTAAAGCGCGCTCAATTTGGGTATTTCTTGTGCCTTTGGGGTAGCAGACGTCAAAGAGATTTCGAGAAGGCTATCAACTTGGAGCACTGCTGAGAGCTCCCTACTGCTGTGTAGAAATACTCTGAATTGCTGAGCAACTCGAGCGACAGTACTCATACGCCCTATTGTAAAAGCCGTAATCTACACTTAGACGCCAAAATTCATACAGAAGGTGCAGATATAGAAATGGGCTTGTAAGAAGCATTACATTGGAATTTTTTGGTTCCCTTATGAATGCGCAATTGATCGTGCTGTCAGAGCCCTTTGATACTTTGTTCTGGTTCTGAGAGTGCCTGCACTTAGCTGTCCATTGCGACCTTATTTGTATCAAACGTTGTGGTACCGGAGAGTAACTATTTTCAAACATTTCTTTTATATGTAATGTGATGGCATGTTTTATTCTATGGCGGGAAGCACTTCGCTTTTCATTGAAATTCTAGCTTCGTTGTTTCAAGATCAAAGGCTGCAATCATGATTGCTGTTTCGCATAGCTACGCTTACGCGCCGCATAAAACTGGATTTCTTGTAATGTGCTAGCGCTTAGAACCAGTGTACCGTTTTCAGGCCGCATTTTTTCCAATTCGCCTTCCTTGACGACCCTAACGAGTTTACCCGAAAGGACGTACCCACAGTTAGGCAACTGGAGAGTCTTAGAAACTGTTACGCGAAAGAGCGCTTCTTTTTCCAGCAACTGCTGTCTAAATTATCTTTTCTCTTATCTTAGGCTTTAAAAAGTCGCACAGTGGTTCGGCTTTGCAGTGTAAGCATTTGATGAACAGAGTGGAAACTGTTCACCAGTAGCAGCCTAATCCTCACGGTTCTGATTTCGAGAAAACTGGTTACGCAACATACGCGAGCACCAACGATGCACACCACTGGGCGCGCAGCGAAACCAATTTCTGCGGCCAGGCATCCGGAGCACCGCAAAGTTTCTATGATCCTTATAATGGCTCTATTACGAGTGCGCTGTGAAATGCGTCGCCCGCTCTAAAAGTGGGCGACAATGTTTCAGAAATTGGCTGGGAGGTGTGAATTTTCCGATGATCTATCCATCGCATTAAACCGCTGATATACAGAACCGGCGGCATGGTATAGCAGTGATGGCGTAAAGCAGTGATTCTCAGAAATGGATGCGTCGGGGACGCGTTACGGACCGGTGGAAGTGGTGGAGGAGGCAATCTTGTGCGGACTGCTGCCGCACTTCTCGGAGCAGGTCGCGGAATTTGGATTCAGTAAAGACTAAACTGGCCTCTGAAAAAATAAAACAAAAAAAGTGAACTTGATAAACCAGAGCTCCACGGCCTGCAGATCACGAGGGAAAGAGGCGACACGTCGGCGTTGGTATGGATGTCTCTAGGCAGGATTCGCCACCCTCCAAATAACACCCCGGTCTCTACGCACTACAGCCCATTCCCGCAATGCAAGCCAGAACTCATGTTTCAGCGATGCCGGCATCAGAACCGCAAACGCTCTCTCTCTCTCTCTTGCGCGCTCTCCATTTCCGCACTCTCCTCCTGTTTCGTTCGCTTTGACAAATTGAAATCGAATTTGAACATTCCTGCTTTTAACCCTGCAATACTGTGTCAAGCCAGGTCAGAGCTATCGCGCGACCTTTCTTTTTTTGTAGGCGTAGGTTTCGCGGACCGCGAAAATCGTATTGCGGAAGACCTGGGGTGCGCGGACCCCCATTTGAGAAACAGTGCATAAAGGTAGAGTATCTGCCTCGCGTGCAGTTAAACCGTGGTTAGATTTCCGATGCCGCGTATATATATATATATATATATATATATATATATATATATATATATATATATATATATATATATATATATATATATATATATATATATATATATATATATATATATACTTTTTTTTTTTCTGAAAAAGAAATCTGAATGCAATGCTAGGTAATAGGCAGGCCTGAAATGTAGCCCGATCCCAGTGACCAGAGCCAACAGCCCAGCTCGTGCCTAGTCAGTATTTCGGCCCAGGGGGAGCCTCAGTTTGCAAGCTCAGCCAACGTTTCAACAAGGGGAATTGTCTTTGTCCAGACAAAAACAAGTCCCTTCTTGAAACTTTGGCTCGACTTGCTGAGTCTCCCCTTCAACATTTGTGCGTTCCTCTTTCATACTGTGTAGCCATCTTCTTTCTCTCGTTCTACACTGCATCATAGGGAAATCAGGTAGGATATGGAATCAACTTCGATATGAAAGCGAATGTGCTCTTGTGCTATCGAAGAATGGCTGCTTGGCATTCCTTGTACTTTGAGCACAGGCCCAAAGCCCAAAACCGAGAGAATAAAACAAAATAATAAATAAGGGGACTCATAAATGTAGGTGTAACGCCAGAGCTGCCATGGTCAGAGTTTGCGATGAATTGGAAGAGAAGAAAGGCCTTTTTAGGTGCGTCCAGCCTCGAAGAAAGTGGTTTTGACAGGTTCTAGAAGTGAAATGCACTATAATAACAACGCATAGTTTTACTGTTTGAAATATGATACTTGCTTACCCATTGCACACTGCTTGCTCAAAAATAAAACAGAAACCTTTTTTTAAGCTAAATTTGTCCCCGAAAACTATACAGAGGGTGCGGACTATCTAAAAACAAAACTTATTTTTAGACAGAATGTGCCACTGCGGAGTGTAAACCGTGTACGGACTACAATGCGGGAGTTGCGGTAGATTTAACTGCATATTATATTTCTCTAAAAAAACAAAAAATGGGTCAGCAACTGAAAAACATATGAGTCGAAAAAGAAAACGTGCTCTGAAGAACGGGGCACGGAACCAAGGCCAGAACTAAGTTCGCTAGCACTACTTGGAATCTCTGTGGCTGTCGTTTCAGGCGCTGCTTACCAAACTTGAAACTTTGAGGCGTAGGTTAGAACAACTCAGAACCAGCTTTTGTACTCCATGTACTACATGAAGCCTATTCCTGCCCTTAGTGTGCACGCAGCCGAACTTTGACCCCTTAATCTCGCAAGCGCCAGTGGAGGCTGCAGCGTATATGACGGCAACAGCCTAGAACCATGAAAATTATTATTAATTCCTTTTTTTAATCATGTGAATGTAGTGAAACATAGGCATGCTAGCAAACAGCTATAAAAAAAGGTTTTTGCTGCTTCGGTGCAGCTATGCATCTTGATTAAAATAAATCATGTATATATTTAAAAGTTTTGCAATAATATCGCAGTAAATTGTTCTTTTTTTGTTTTTTTTTCCGGCCTTAAAAAATTCAGAAATTCTACATCCCCAGTCAACGCAGTTGCCGTCTTAAGAAAGCATGATAATATACTCAGATTTGGCCCTAAAACTTCCTCTTTGACAGCAAGAATTAGGAGAGAGTAGCTCATTTTTTGAAATTGATTCGTAAAAAAAACTAACGTTTTCAGTCGCGGAAGTTTTAGCACACAACCTTGACTACGAGTCGGAAAAGCTACAGAAAATGTTCTGTTGGCACAACAAAATTACAGTGCGTTTTTGACAGTGAACATGGTCTGACTATATATTTATATAATAAGATCGAAAATTTGTTTTATTATAAAAAGGTACTACAGAATAGTACAGAAAACACTACTGAACAAGAAACTACTACGGAAGTACAGAAAAGTATTGCGTTACAGCATACCTACAGAAGATTTCATCGTAATTTTGATACTGTTCTGTAGGTTTTCCGTCTAGGCTTTGAGGATAGTTACACCCCAATCTCTACTAATAATGGCGGACAGCGAAAAATCCGCCTAGAGTGCCCTTTAGGGTACCGGAGTAGATTAAAAAAGAGGGCCATTAAGGCTTAGCGATCACGTCAGAGAGTCAAGTGAGCGTACGAGTTTAAAGGCGGGGACACATGTGCGAAAAACGAGTGCGATCCCCTCCGGCGCGCCGCGTCCGGAGGAGTCCGATCCGGCAAACCGGCGCTCGCCGCTTGCGTCCAGCCGGGCAGATGTCACCAGCAGTTCGCATGCGAAGCCTGTCATGTGAAGTTTATTTAGCCAAGCAGTCTTCCGTCTCTGCTGCGCGGTGACATCGGCTGTGGGCAGAGCTTGAGGGAGCACTCTCGCCGGACGCACGGTGCTCCATGTGTCCCGGCTGGCACTGCGGCGGCATTTCGCATGCGGCGTTCGCTGCTGCACGCCGGTCGACCTTTCACACACGTGCCTCCTGCTTAAGAAATTTGTTAGAATTAGGTAACCGCAGCTGCTCTGGGTGGGTTTATTGGAGGGATATAGATATGAATTTTTACTGGAATGATCATTGTTAAGCTGATGATGGCGATAATCGAAAACGAGATGGTAACGCGTCTATATATTAGCGCCATCAGAGGACCATATAATATTATCGTACCCACATTTCCAAATGAAGTAGTGAGCATGAGGGTCTACTGCAGAATATAACAGTGAAAATTAGCATGCATTACCAGTATGCAATTAAAACAATGCGAAAAATTGTGAGATAATTGCAATAGTATTCAATAGATAATATGTAATAGATAGCCGGCCATTCCTTTGACGGCGCCGACCGTCCATCGACCGGAAGACAAGCAAGGAGCGAAAGCACATGGTGGCAAAGGGATGCCTATTTTTCGTGCCGATGGAAGGATCGCGTGTGCCGGATTTTTCTGAATGGTGCGAAGCAACACCTGACCATTATCGGATGTAGCCCTGTGGCGCCCTACGTTACTGCAACCACTGGGCGACTGAAATCTATAATTGACATTTGTAAGCGGCTGGTATCTGTAAGGCGCAATTAAGCAGTTTAAGTTTTATTCACAAGGAGCTAAATATGTATGCCTCTCCATGTCGACGCAATTATTCAGTCCGAACAAGTCCCCTATAGACATTACACGCAAGCGCGACCGTTGGCAACCGTCGTGGTTTGGAAATTACATGTTTTCCTTATATAACCTACAAACTTGTGGCAGACAAGACATGAAACAAGCGCACTCAGAATTTATGTCATAGCCTCGCGGGGTTGCTTCACACGCAGCAGAAAAGTCAAGCAGACAATGCTCTTTCGAGGAGCAGGATTAGCTCGCATGTTTGTTTCCTTTCCTGATTTCTGCTTTGCTTCAGATCCTAGCTGTGGCGCCGAGAATTCGATTGTCGCGAAGGGCTGTTAAATAATTGGCCGGGTGTAAGCTGAAGTGCAAACAAGAGACGAGGCTGCCGCTATGACTCAAAGTTTGCTTTAAAAGAATGCAACTATAAAGTTTGGTGATAATGGCCTCCTCGCAAGGCGAAAGTAATGGGCGTGCGTGTACAGGCGTTTCTTGAGGCTTGTGCAAGCATAGAAATTTAATAAAAGGAGCAATGACGCATCCTTTCGAAAATAGAGTGCTCAAAAAAGTATCGGCAATACAGCGGATCATTCGCTCTGGTTCTTCCTTCTGCTCCACCAGCGAAAATAATCCAGATAATGCCAGATGCTTGACCCGAGAAACAAATGACCCCGCCGTCCTTGTCCGAGATGGGGAGTCCTCGATTACCGTGCCCTGCAATGGTCTGGCATTCCTATGGATATCGGATGATGTGGGCAGCCACTCAAAGCACACAGCGACTTTCCGGGAACGACAACCTTCTTTTAAATCTTTATTTTTTCTTCTACTCTGCGATAGAGATGGCGAAGACGCTTTTTTCTCTCGGTGTTTTCGTGTCTCTAAAGAGAAGTGCCCAGTTCGGTGACCGCCTGGGAGTCATGCATTATTCCGTGCTTCTCAGTGAGCAGTGAGGTAATGTTTAACTCGGGATGGAGGTCCCGGCTCTTTCCGGCGACTCCGGTCGGCATCGGTTTTTATTTCGCATCCGCCGTTATTCTGTACTCCAAGCCCGTATTATTATGGACTTCGTTTATGGCGTACACTTGCATTTGGAGAATCTTCTTAAGAGTCGTTCCTTTTGTGGGCTCATCTTCCGAACAGTGTCATTCGATCACGCGTTTCGCTCTCCTCATGAAGCGTGATTTCTTTGGTGGCATCAATATGGAATGATTGATTAGATGAATGTTCGATAGAAGCCCAACATGAATAAAGCATATAAAAATCAAACAAAAATAAAAGCTAGGAAATGTGTCTTCTACCATTGAATAAATCACAAGGTTATTCAAACCGATTGTGGAAAGCAGTGTGCTCAAGTGATGTCATCAGCCGTAAGTGTGGTGAGCAACGAGTGTGGTTTCACAAATTATTACTACGATGTGAAGCAGAGCTAAACTAAAAATAAGTACAACAAACGTTGGCTCCGTATAGGCTTGAGTTGGTACGATACATCGAACACGGCCGCTTTAACTACCGGTCGTCCTGCCTCGCTAAGACTACAGTTAAATCAAATACACCTTCTATGCGCCTATTGCTGGTAAGTGTTCCTGGCAACCATTGTCATCATAGTGTAGCGTTTTTTCCGCAGAACTTTACCCCTAGAGGTCGACCTTAATTTACCTTGTCCCATGACCTCAATAAATCCGAATATAACTTAACAGGACACGCCACATCGAAGATGTCGTGTTGAGTAAATGAATGCTCTGCCTTCTACAAGTTTTATGGCTACACTGTAAAAAATAAGCTCTACGTTACGTAAAAACCCATTCGTAATGCTTTGCCGAAGAGTTTTCCGTATGCTAATTATGGCCATATGTACAGAACATACGACAATTTCTGTGTGTTTGGCAATGAGAGGTTTCGTATAGTGTTCACGAAACGAAATTGTTTCTCCCAAGACAGATGCTTGTTTTGTTGTTTCTAGAAGGCTACGTAGACATCGTATGACGATTTCTGAATGGCACTGAAGGGCTTCGTATAGCATGTAATGGAGAAAATTTGTTTTTGTGGAGACAGGCGATTTGGTTTTTTTGTTGCCGAAGATTACACAATGAACACGTGTATTACCTTTGTAACAGTCATTTGAGAAGTAGCAGAAATGGCCTGAATAATAACATGTTCACTACATACTTGGTCAACAGTGAGTCACATAATTCATTCATGCTGTGTAGCCACAAATACTGGGCATTATGATTAAGATGTATGAGTTTTCATCGAAAGGCATAGAAAAAGACCTCACAATACAATCCTCCTAAAGCTTCACCATAGGATCCAGTATTGGGGCAACATGGCGTCAATAAATGACATGACTCACCAATGGTCCAAGATGCAGCACACATGCTAAAATGCAGGCTGTTTATGGCCCAACTCAAATCCCTTTATTGTAGATGCAATACACATGCATATTATGTAACCTTCAGAAACTAAGCAGAAGCACTTGTTCCCACAAAAGCTGCTGAGTGCATTCACACATCATATAAAGACGTGCTGTTACAACATTAACTTGCAAATCATGAATGTTTATAGGAAAAATATCACATGGCATATCAAGTTCATGCACATGGGTATAACATGGCGAAAAGACAAATGTCTTTATTTCTAAAGACGGAATGCAATAGATATATGTCGTGTCTTGTACTCTTCCAATGGCCAGGCTAGAAAAGAGCAGAAAAATGCTATTGTTAGTTGCATTATTTCATAAATGCTTCGTGAAATCAGTGCAGTGATATCCAGTGCAATAAGAAACTAGCATAAATAATTCACAAGGAAGGGATGAAATAGCCCTCACTCTCTCTCTCTCTCTGTCGCTGATTTGCAATTTGTTTTTGTTTGCTTTTTTCTCTTTCCAATTTTTTCTTTTTTCTTCTTCGTCCAAGTTTCCATTAAATGTTGAAAATTGTAATAACTCAGTGCAGTGAACAATATAGGTAGGGCTGTAACCCATGGTTGTATTCATTTTTTGTTATCTGTACTTGCCGCTCCCCTTAATAATGCGCCCAGGGCCCTGCGGGTATTTGAAATAAATAAATATGACCGTTCACTTATGTATAACACTAGTTTATACCCTCCATTTCATCATAGCTTGAAGGCATATATGAATATTGCACGAATAACTTTATTAGGGAGTATGCCATTCTGTACACTAGGAGTTTACATTAGCAGACAATGAGAGAAATGAATCCATCATAATAATGCCTGACCAGAGCACATGCATCACAGCTTAGCTAAAGTGAATCAAGAACATGGCTCACAGGTTTTGCAAAATCAATGTAAAGAAAATGAAACTACAATGAAAAACTCAGGTGAAAAACTTGTTAATTCGCTGTTGAATTTTTTTGCACAAGCAGGATGTAAACTGCTAACAAAAAAAGAAAAGAAATAAGTTCGAATTATCATGGGAAGAGTCATGCAGATAGATTATATCCTGAAATTGTCTATGCCAAATGCATGGTAAAAAAAGTATAACAGGAATTCGAACTGCCCTAGGAATTAATGGCACCACTTTGCATAGATTAAAGGAGCCAGGGGGAAAAAATAAACACTGGTTGAAAATTAAAATTTGGTCATCATATTTTAGCCCTTTTAGGCCGCTCAGGTTTATAACAACAGCACATAATGCATGAGCTTGTATTAGGTTCATGAGTTTGCAGATACCATGAGAAGTAACAATCGCCATCATTTCAGAAAACGAGGCCTAGTAGTAAGTAAACATGCAAGGCTAGTTCAGTCCATGAACACATAAAAAATAGGTATTCATTTAGGAACTTGTCGGTCAGATGGAAATTAGAAACTAAAATGATCAGTAGAAAAATGCAAACGAGTAAATACCAGCGATTAGCAGATCCAAGAGGTTTGAGAGTTACATCAAATGTTGGCTAGCATGTCCTGATGAAAGAATTTTCTTTCAAAGCATTACAGTCAAACTTGTATTTTTAGGCATATGACTAATCTTGTCATTAAAAGCATGGTTTTTCAATTCATTGAAAAATTGCCCTATTCTGTAACTAATTTCTGCCAGATAATCAAGGCCTCGTTGCACCACAGTAAATGTATAATAGGGGCACATATATATAAAATGTGGCATTTTATTCCTTAAGGACTATTAGTTAACACTAACTACTGTTGTTAACCGAGACTAATAGAAGTTGCACTCGGAAAATCTGCTAGTTAGTGTTACTTCTCCCATAATGTGCTCGCAGCTCCCAAAATACTTTGTGGTGACAACATTGGCATAGGTGTGGAAAGATTGAATAGCTTTGTATAGGGGCCTTAGCATTCAGCCTTGTCAGGACTAAGTGTGGCTGTGAGACAAGAACAAGGTCGACAAAGTTCATGCTCAGAGATGGCATGCAACCTTTTCTGCAGTATACAAAGCAAGGCCTAAGCCGCCGTAAAGCATATAGTACAGCAATGATAGCAGTCACAATTGCCCATCTGAGGAGGCTAATTTTTGTTCAGAGAAAGCACATTTATCCCCATAATTATTTATATCAAAGGCGTCAATCATTTGTTGCCAATGTTTAGCTTTGACACCAGCCAGAATTTAGGCTTTTTGAATAGGTTTGCTTTTTTTTTCAAGAATGTGCCATCTCATATTTTATTGTCTAGTCGTGCTCATACAGGTCTGCTGTTGATGCTCTTCCCCGTTTGTACAATGTGTACACAACCGCCGCTCAGAAAAATGCTGTGCACAACCTTAGTGGTGTATTTTAACCTCTTATTTTTCTTTTCACATATATCTCGTTTCTTGGTCAAAATGGGACAGATTACCAGCAGTTTAGTAGTTGAGGAAAACACCTTGACATCATATCAGTTGTGCATCTTCATATTGCGGGGAATTACATGGAGATAACGATTTATTTCATGCTCTGTCTTCAGGCTGCAAGGCTCAGATTTGGTCAGTTCCTTCAATTTTTTGAGAATACATGCTGGAACACTGCAGATCGCGTTTGAGCGTAACCTGCTTTCTCGAGGAGTTCAAGCTGTCCTTCAAAGTTGTTATTCAAAGAATGTGAACAAAAAGCCATTTGTATGACAGCTTCCATTAAAAGTTGATAAAACGTAGAACAGTTGCTAATTTTCTTTCCATAATGCTGACTAAAATCTTTTCACAGTTTATGAATGACAATTTCAAAACCAGAATAAATGTCTGCTGAAAGGAAGTTTATCCTGGTCTTTCCGGAAAACACATCTTTTGCAATGTCAGTGTCTCTACAGCAGAAGGTATAAGAAACCAACAAGGAGTGCCCAAAGAATGCATCTGTAAGACACTGCATGAAATTAGTTCCTTATCTCTATTACATTTTCCACAACATAAACATTGGCCACAGATGATGTTTTTTTCCACATCTAATCACCTGTTTAGAATCCGTACCTTCCTACACAAGAAGTCAGAGATATGTGAAAAGAAAATCAGAAACTGTACATTGAATGCACCACTAATGTCGTGTACAACCTTGCCGTTACCTGTGGTTGCATATACATTCGACAAATAAGAAAATGAATTTGACAGCAGACTGCATGAATGTGAAATAACAAAAACAATGAAAGACGGCACCTTCTATACAGAGGCTACAATTCTGGCACGTGGAAAAAAAGCTTTAGCAAGAACAAATTGAGATCGTATAACTAAATGTTAAATATATTATTATCTTCTAAGCAAAAACATAAGACAGCCACATTTGACCTTACTGATGTCGCTCCCTGTTCCATCAGTTCAGTGACTGAGGGCACGCATATAAATAGGTAAATAAATATGCTTTTGCATTGACATTTTAAATGTTTGCTTTGCTTGACGGAGCTTTAGCGTCAGTTACCTCTCAGTGTACCTTGCTGGGACACTTTTTACCCTGCTTAAAAGCCAATTTTCTTGTTGACAACTTTTAATTATTCTTTTTTATTTTGCTCTTTCTGATCACAAATATGCTACGATGGACATTCCATATTTTACTGTCACCTGCTTTTTTATGTAGTTCATGAATTTTTAAATTATGCGGCAGCTGCTTAATTTGGGGTCTTATCTCCATTACAGTGCATCCAGGCTTCTGCACCCAGCAACAGGCTGCCAATTTGAATCAAGCAGGCATTCATATTTTACCATATTTGTGACATATGTGCTACAACAATGTAGATGCTTCCGAAGAAAAATATAATTTAAAGTTGTGCTTTGCAGATGCCACATGTGTTTGTTTGGTCCTTGTCTTCTTCGCAGCAGTATCGACCTTCTAGAAAGAATGGATTGGCTACAGCCAACCACATTTTTAAATTTCTGCAATATATTAGAAAACGTTAAGCTAGGATAGCGTTCTACATGAATCATAGCTACAAAAAGGCTTTTAGGTGGACTTAAGGGACACCGGTGAGCTGTCTTTCGATTTCACGGTTTCAGTCGGTTGTCTCATGACAGGTCAACCAAGAGACATACGGCATGTGCACTAAAGCAATAAAGGCATGAGAGTCATGAAAATCTGTGGTAGCAATCAGAAGGGTCAAGGAACCAAGACAATAAAAGCACAAATTGGATTACTAATCTGGACACAACTGGAACGGGGTAGGTAGCAAACATATGTTAAAGAAATCCACTGCATGGCCACATTCATTGTAGGTGAATGCCCCATCAGTCCTAGAAGAACGCTGACTTGTGAAGGTGGGCTAGGCTCCAAGCGATAAACCTCGATGCAGTGAATGCACTCCACCTTCAGATGCTTTGCAGACAGCCACTGAAAGCAGCAAAGGAACCATACCCAGATGATAAGTGGCGGTAAGGTTGAGGGTGCCAGCAACTGCAGATAGGCAATACTTAAAAGCAAACCCTGAACAAAAAGGACGACTTCAATATCTTGCCTCGAAGCAGAATATATTTATAAAGAGCTGCTATTTAGTGATATTTTAAACAATTAGTGATACATTCATCTTTAGAGCATAGTACAAGATATTATGAACAGTAGATAGCTGGTGGTCATGCCCATGCTAAAAATTAGCCATTCAGGGAATGATGTGATAGCATTTCACACATACAGAGGTTTGTTTTTTATTTTTATTTTTTTACCTTTTATTTTAGAATTTTTACTTTTCTACAGACACACTTAGCAGAGTCCAACATTTGCTTTCTATTCCGCGAAGTTTGATGACTTTGAAAGAATTTCTAAATTTTTCAATTATTTCATTTGTCAATCACTAAATTTTATTAATTAGGACCATCAAGCATTGGCATTTTATTCTATGAATTTTGACAACTCTGAACCCCCTTTTCTTATTTTTCACTTAATTCAACAAATAATTACAATGATTTCCTTAACTTGTCATCAACTACAAACAAAATAATCAATTCAATAGAATCACAAATCGCCATAATGTGAATTTTACGCAGCCCCAGATTATTTCTGGCATACAACACCCACCATTACTGCCATGTTGACGGCATTTCTATCAAACGAGCAGTTTAAGCAGTCACTTAAAACAACATTTGCTGAAGTCGTCTCAAAGGAAGCAATATGCACTAGTGAAAAAAAAATTAGAAAATGGCTTTCACACAATCTCTTTCCTCTAACATTTAGCCTCAGACCCTTGAAGTCACTTTGAGCAAAAATAAAAAAAAGAGGCACTTTCACGCTTCCCGAAAATTGTAGGCCTCTATGTATTGCCAGAAGGGATAATTGCTAAATATGTGCCGACAATTTCCTGTCCACAAGAGAGTGGGTATCATGAAACATGTCATAAATAAAAAAGGATGCATGGTGTGCAGCTTTGCACCTACTAACACAGAAAATACAAAGGGGAGCAAAAAAGCCAACTGAATATGTATGTCGTTCGAAGTCACAGGAATATGTCTACCATCTCAAAATCTGGCACTGGAGCTGTAATCAAGCCTGCTTCTGGTATGAAAGATAATGAACATTAATTCGTTCGCCCTTATTTCTCTGCACGTGGCAGTAAATGATTTTCTTTTTCAATTTTATGCATACATCAAAAACAATTCTCCTTCGCATACTATCCATGCATAAATTGATAAACCTCAGTTTGAACTCAGTGCTCTTCTTTGTTTTCTGGCTTTGCGCCACCCTGTTTTGCTCACACTGTTAAAAGTCTTACAAATCATCATGGGGGTCGAATTGCAAAAGTATCAGGCCTTACTGTCATGTATCGACATTCCATAAATAGCACGCTTACAGCCAATATTATCATTGGAGGATACGTTAACAAGAGGAATAACAAGTTTTTCAGAAAAACATGTACTATGTATAAATTTTAATATAACAAAGCCAGCTAGCTATTTCCGCTTAGAAAAGCACAATGTGGGGCGAACCACCGGTTAAGTTTTCAAAGGACGAAAGTTCAGATGCATCTTGTGTGTTTGCAAACATAATTGCTGATAAGCGCCTTCCCCTTACTGACCTGCTTACAGAAAACCACAGTAGAACCTTTTTATATCTTAGTTCTTTTCTCGCAGAAAAGTTCAAGAAAAGAAAAGAATAAAATTGAAAGTTCCCTTTATCTGCGATTAGTTTTGTTCTGCATACTTGAAAGCCAACTTGTCTGGTATACTATTGATCACAGGCTGTCGGTACCCACAAATGCTATAAAATGGGTTACAAATAATGCCTTTCTCAAGAAGAAAGCAACTCTGAGCTTCATGAAACGCTGTCAAAAATAACTTCAAATTATTGTGAATGCCACAAGCCTTTTCACTTTAAACTGAAATTTTAATATAAACGAAATCACTCTGTTTTGCTATAATCATGGCAAGTCTGATTTGATATTACAATGGCATAGAGAAGAAAAACAGTTTTTTCTTAATAATGGAAACAGGGAACAATAAACAAGAGTTATCTGTCTTGTCCACTCTTTCATACATCTACCTGTGAGCTGAATGACATGCCCCATATCGCAGCTTTAAAAAGTTTAAGGCCACAATGTGACATGCATGGATAATAGATAAAATGTGTTTTGTTGAAACAAGACCACACAACGCAACCGCACCCATACACGTATTTGGCACTTCATTCGTTAAATGCAATGTCGTTAAATGCAACAGTCAGGAAACGTAGACATACTGCTCTAATCACCACATAATGTGGAAATTCCGAGCACCATTTGGTATGCAGGCTAGCTGGTGCCTAAGCATTCTGTTGTTTTTTTTTCGCCGAAACCACGACACAAAAAGAATGAGGTAGACAGGACAAGCGCTTTCCTATCAGGACGCGCTTGTCCTGTCTACCTCGTTCCTTTTGTGTCGTGTTTTTAGCGCAAACAAAAAAAACAGAATGGAGAGGTAAATATATAGGGGTCAAGCTATTTGAACAGCTTCAACCAATAGCATGTACTGCATAGCATGTTGGTTCATGATACAGAAGAATACAGCACAGTAGTAGCAGGGACAAGAAAGACAGATGCAAACAAAAGCACTCACTAATACCGCTGCCACACGGGCGGTTTCAACGCCATCGATTCGATGGAGATTGAACTCAATGGGGATCGGCCACTTCCACACTTCCATGTGGCGGTTTTCAATGACGCTTTAACGTGATCAGTATTGACTCAAGAGGTTCAAGAATGGCCAGATAGTATACCAATGAACATTGAGAGCAGCCCCGCATTCACCGTAAGGTAAAAAACAAAAGACAAAATAAAAAAGCAAGGTATCTTCTGGAATAAATTATTTACACTAGAATACACACTTCGTCAACTAGCTTTTCGAGAGTCAAAATTATCGCTCGAGATAATGTGCGGTGTTCAGCTGTAAACAAACGGACAATTTTCTTATATGGCGGCGCGGCATGCCGCAAGGTTTTGCGCATGTTCGCCTTTTACCAAGCTTTGCGAAAGCCAAGACCAAGAAGAACCCTATATGTGCTTTTACACATAGCAACTTAGAACGCAGTGAAGACAACCACCGAGCTGTGTCCTCATCCTGGCACAACAGGAATGCGGCAAATGCAAATAGTTCGTCATCGTTCCGGCGTTGCGCGCCTGCAGTGCCTGTGGATTATGCAGTGCTGTGAGGTATTTGAATACCTTTCTCTGAACGAACGTTTACTTAAAAAATGACCTTGGTGTGATATCCGCCTCGTTTTATACTGTTCCACTTCATTTTTTTTATTATATGTTACCCACAGCTCGAGCTCGATCTGTCGGATCACACGCTAACTACTCAATGACCAATGAAATTCGTTGGTTGGCAGTGGTGCATCTCGATGATTATCGAAAATGTCAATCGCCATTCACTCCATGGGAATTGAGATTGGCCTCGCGACACAGGTATAACGTGAGTGTCGGCAGGATGTTTTTTATGAGGGGGGGGGGGGGGGAGGCAAAACCAATTCAACTGCATCCTATGGGGGAGAGGGGAGCAAATGCCCCTTTATTACTCTTCTGCGGACTACTATAATGATTAACAGTCCCTTCCTGCTAATCTAACATAACATGCTCACAGGTGCTCAAAAGCAATTCTTCTCAGATGCAGGGACGGTGTTCTGACACACTTATCAATGAAATTTGAAAAGGCCTGAGCTTTTGCTATTACTCATGTGGGAGTGCATAGCACTTGTACAGAACAGCTGTTCTTGCAATGGCAGGTGTGCAGTTCTTACGCATGCTGCAAGTTTGGCTAAGCTCAAGCAAGTTGACCCCTTTCAGATCATTGTAGTCTCCTGCAGCCTAGTGTTTAGACACCTTCCTCTGGCTGATATAGATATTTCCACATGACAGGTGAAAGCAATACATTTTTTTTTTTGCAGTTTAGCTTGCATGGGCAATGTATGGCTACACAGACGGGTTCTACAATGCTCCCAGAAATACATTTTTACACTACTGGTCCAATTTCTTCGGCACGGAGAAGACAACATAAGTTCATGCTTTCTTTCCAATCTGTTTTAAGTTGTGTGATATAGTATGTAGGCACAATATGAAGGCATCCTGAGCAAGGTTTGATGGGGAGCCTCTGTTCGCAAGCTGAGCCAACATTTCGACATGAAGATTATCTTCATCGGCACCAAGACGAAGACAAGTCCTCTTGTCAAAACATTGGCTCGGCTTGCAAACTGAGGCTTCTCCTCAACCCCTGTTCACTGCTTTTTTATACTGTGTAGTCATTTTCTTTCTCTCGTTCTGCCCAGTCTGTAAACACAGTATCATAGACGCCTTCCTTCGACAGTTGCTTGCTTTAGGTTGTTTCCTGATAGCAGAGAGCTGTCTGCTACAGCAATTAAAAGATTCGCTGCATCTCAGGCTTCTTTAAAACTGTGCAGTTGGCACTGAAAAGCATCTTCCTGTTGCGTGCGCATGATATTTAAAGAGCGTTCATGAAACAACAACTTACTAAAGGTCTCTTTACTAGTTTCGAATGAGCCGAGGCATGCACAAGAACTCGCGTGTTGCCGCTTAGCTCCACGGCTAAGCATACATGTTTAGGGCCGAAATGCAAGCACAAATACCGGCGCCTAATGTAGCCGTCAACTGGACACTGAATGATTACCTTTCACGTTTGAGGGCAGACAGTGAACATGGTTACAACTTGGGGCACGTACGCCTCAAACCCTCCGACATCATTCAAAGCTGCACGGAGGACATCCATAAACCTAAAGACCATGGCTTATAACGCGCTCGGTTCCCTGATCCTGAAACTTGTAGTCTCAGAGAGACATATGTTTCACTCAAGACTGGCGCAACATATGTACCAATACAAATTTCACTTCGCTGAGAGACAATATGATTTTCACACTATATGAACAAAGATGGAGATCAAGATTTTTGGGGTGGCTTTCAACATACTTTAACTCCTCCTTTGAAAAGTGAGGTCTCTGAAAGCAGGATATATATCACAAACAAAACTCAGATACAGATCGAAACTCGGATGAGGAAAACAAACACTGCAGCATGTGTACAAACTGCACGCCTGCCTTTGAAAGAACAGCTGTTCTGCACAAATGCTGTAACACCAACACAAGACTGATGGCAGAAGCTCAAGTTACCTTTTAGGTTGGTAACCATGCCGTCCATGCATTTCAGTGGAAAATGGTTGTTCTTAAATGTCCATGAACATTCATGTTATACATTAGAGGAAAGGACTGGAGCGACAAAGTAATCATATAACAGTTGAATCACATGTTTGTTGTTTCTTTTCTTTGTATTGTCTTGAAACGGCTCTATTAGCCGGTTTACGTCTACAGAGTTGTTAGTTCTTTTGTTTGCATCAGTCTTCCTTGCCCCTATCACTACTGCATTGTATTAATCTGTTTAAAGCTATAATTAAAATAATAGAAAGGTAACTCAACATTTCATGTGATCCATAAAACCAAAGTTAGAACAAGAGAAAGAAGATGTCTACAGCATGAAAGAGCACTGAGCAAAGGGTGTAGGGGAGCGTGACCTGAGTTCGCAATTCGAGCCAGCATTTCGACAAGGGGACTTGTCTTTGTCTGGGAAGCACGGTTATCGTTCTGAGAAAAATCTGTCAATGCCTGTCCAAAACCATAATAAGCAAAAAACCAATAACAAACTCTGTGCAATCAAAATGTCAGAACCTGCAGTCTAGGCAACCAGACACACAATGAGCATAAAAAAATGTTCATGCGATGAAAAATGTAAATCCAGACGGAGAAAGATTTACATTTGTTTGTAATACCAGCAAGGCCACAATCCTAGGTTGGAGGATCCAGCAGTCAAAAGACGCAGCCAAAAACGTGCATGCTTTTAAAGCGATCTGAGTACCCTTGTCCACAAAATACTGCTGTTATCTTGATCACCAACGATACTTTTAAGCCAGCACGGGCGTACATGAACACACATAAACACACATACAAGAAATACGGGAACTAGCATGGGCTGAAATGCGTAGAACGAGACTCAGACGTGGGCAAATTACTGCCTAACTTGAAGCATTTCAATGAAAAAAAAAAAACGACCTAATCTGCCTTCTGCTAAAGCTAAAGCCACAAAAGGCATGACACACACACGGTACCATTTTTGAAAATACAAAACGACCGGGTTCATACTCACGCTGCAGCCTTTATGCACCACGCCTTCTCACAATAAATCACCGAGACTTTAACCCACAGGTGCCGTGACCCCTTACGGTCGTTAAATGAAGGGCCCACAACAATATTTAGAGGCTGTAAACACATAGAGCAGCAGTACGATACAATACGTCGTCTCTCTAACTTGTCTTACTTTGCAATGTGCAAAGTACTCTAAAATTTAGATTGTAAACATTGTTTACCTCTAAGGACAACTGCGTAGTCATGCAGACAGCTGTTCGCCTTTATCCAGGTTCAGCAGAAGTTCTGCTGCGAAGTTGGAGATCCAATTTGGTCTCACTGAATATTGTCACGTACACGCTGACTAAGGATACCAATGATAGCAGGGGGTAGCCCAGACACAACAACATAGCAGCATAGACGCAAACGCGCAAGCGACACTTCGTCGTCCTTTTAACTTCGTCCTCATTTCACACCTCAGCCATGCGCCACCTGGTAACGCTAGGTGGCAATATAACTGTCAAGATCTTCTTCCGATCCTTTCAAACTGGACACAGAGCACCCATCCTTTCGACAGCGCGGAGCAGAACGAAGCACACACACTGAGACGTTAAGAAGACACGAAATGGCCCTTTATATGAAATGTCGCATTTCGACAGCACTACACGAGTGAACGTCCTAGTACAGTTGTATTCGCACGCTGCACACAGCATGCTTATTGATGGTTCACAATTGAAGAAGCGCTTCGAACAAACATTGAAGTTCGCCGACGTCCGGCATAGCGAGCAATGCCAAAGTCAAGGCAATGACTAAATTGACGGGGCTCAGCACCTTAACAACGGCGTTGAAAAAATGAAAAACATAAAGTGCATTTAGTTTCGGTTCCGATTTCACTGGGATAAAACTCATTAAAACATTTTGCTTTATATTTTACTTTTACACTTGGGTACCAATGCCGCATCACTGCATATAAAAACCTACAAGCTATGTTGACCAGAATCGTCATGCACGGCGCTTTTTGCAGTATGCCACAGTAGCAGTGGTGCCTCTTCGCAAAAGGCCCCGTCACATCTTGTGGATGCTTCACTGCCAAAATGCTATTACGACCATGCGGTGAAGCTTCCTCAAAACGTAACGGTTTAGCGTAAGCGCAAAGGAATAGGGTAACGACGTGTTGTTTTCACTGTTGGTGAAAATTGAACGAAAATGACCCCATCTAAATGTTGCGGTGCATATTTCCATAGTGGCATGTCTATGTGTTTTTTTTTTATTCCCACAAACCTATTACATTGAATTTGAACTGTTTTAACGAATATACAGCTGATGGAAGGAAGCCCTGCCTCGGGGAATGTACCTGAAGAAAAATTTTGTGATATCTGTCAGATTCTGTAATATTGCTTCAACCTTTGGACGTATTGGAAGAGTGGAGCGTACCACGTTTGTGTAATCTGCCTTTAGTACAGCCTGAAATCATAGTTACTAGATCCACAGGCAATACCTGTAAATGTTTTACAGTCTGTCCGACGCACTTAAAACCAACTTTTGTGCCCAAAACCTATGCCACAGTTTCCTTGTTTATGGCTCTCACAACATAAATTAAAAAAGGAAGGTTAAGGGGAGATGATCCGAAATTAGTTATAGCGAACCGAATCCACTTAAAAATGAAAGAACCGCGGGCCTGACACTAGCGAAAATAAAAAAGAAATTGTAAAGTGAACCAGTTAGAATAAAAGGAAACATTAGGCATGGTAGACAGTGGAATAACCCGCCTTATGCACAGCATTGGTTAGATTTCAGACCGAGAAGAACTACAAAAAAAAAGATAAGGCTCGCGCCGAGAGCGTCAAGCTGTAAAAGAAAAAGTGTTAGGCTACAGGAATCCGTCAGTCTCACCAGCAACAAAAGAGATGGCGGTCATGTGAAGTCGATCGACCCAGCTTTTGCTTCCTTCTTTTTTGGCCACGGATTTTGGTTTGCGCTAAGCCACCTCATGTCGGCCTAAATGCGCCTGTACTAAAGCTTTGGTATCACGTTCATGTATTTCCTTTATATCAATTCTACGCTTCTTAAAGCGGGCGCCGATACCGACTGTTTTTGCAAAGCAGTGATGAAGTACCGCGCATAGTCCAAACAAATGTTCGTTACCGGTGCCGGCTTTGAGAAACGCACGGAAACCTCGATAACTCAACGATGAATGGACATACATACCGCTCGCTAATTTAGCACTCGCATGGGTAAGAGAGGCTGCGCAAAGATAGCTATAGGTTATCTCATTGAACGAATTAAGTGACAGTGTTGTTTCAAATTCCTTTTACAGTAAGAGGCTCTTGAAGGGGTGAATAAAACAATGACTGCGGTCAGCGGATGAAACAATAACCGCGCACATCCAGCACCATAATGAACAAAGAACGAAATCTTGCTAACCTGCTGGCAGAAACGATGTCTTCCTTTTCTCGATCTGCCTTGTTCAGTTAGAGCAGCATGACAATCACCACACCACCACAGCGACCACAGTTGCATAGCCCTAATTTTTCAAAACCGAGTACGGGAACACTCTCTAAATTCGTAAAATGGAGGACATATAAAAGCAGATACGGCTGCGTATCAGCCCTTAAGGGACGTAGGCAGCTCCACCACTACAAGTACGCGTCGCATTTGCGAATTTGGGGGCTTATCAAATGAAATTGAATACCTCTCAAGAAAAGGCTAGCGCCGATAAATTGCTGTACTAGTTTGTTACATCTTGTATAAATTCAGTTCAGTTCAGTCGTTCAGTCGTGTCTGACTCTTCATGACTCTATAGACCATATCACGCCACGCTTTTCTATCTCTCACTATCTAGCTAAAATCACATAACTTCATCTGCAGCGCCTCGAGGATGCCATCTAACTACCGCGTTCACTGCCTACCCTTTCTCCGCTGACCCTCAACCTTTCCCAACATCAAATCTTTCTCCAGCGACTCCTCTCTTCTCATCAGATGAACAAAGTAGCTGAGCTTTAACTTTAGAATTTGACCTTCCAATGAGCAGTCAGATTTATGGTCGACAATATCGACTGATTTGATCTTCTGGCTGTCCAAGGAACTCTCAAGTCTCTGCCAGCACTACAATTCAAACGCGTCAATTCTTCGGCGGTCAGCCTTCTTCACAGTCCAACTCTCGCATCCATACATCACAACTGGAAAGACCATAGCACGAGTTATACGGAGCTTGGTTGGCAGTGTAATGTCTCAGCTCTTTACTAGGCGGTCAAGGCTAGCCATGGCTCTCTTTCCCAGAAGCAGGCGTCTCCTAATTCCATGGCTCGAGTCTCCTTCCGGGGTAATCTTGGAACCCAAGAAGAGACAATCTGTCACAGCTTCCACTTCTTGTCCCTTGATGCTCCAGGACATGATAGTGCGAGACGCCATGATCTTTGTCTTTTTAATGTTCAGTTTAAGCCGACACTTCTGACTCTCTTCTTGTATGCGCATCAGAAGTCTCGAGTTGCGCTTCACTTTCTGCCATTAAAGTGGTATCATCTGCATATCTAAGGTTGTTGATACGCTTTCCAGCAATCTTCACTCCAGTTGAAGACTCGGCCAGACCGGCCTTCCTCATGATGTACTCAGCATATAAGTTAAATAGGCAGGGCGACAGTATGCAGCCTTGTCTCACTTATTTTCCAATCGGAAACCAATCAGTAAAACCATGCCCAGTTCTGACTGTGGCCTCTTGCCCTTCATATAGGTTCCTGAGGAGACAGACAGACAGACAGACAGACAGACAGACAGACAGACAGACAGACAGACAGACAGACAGACAGATAGACAGATAGATAGATAGATAGATAGATAGATAGATAGATAGATAGATAGATAGATAGATAGACAGACAGACAGACAGACAGACAGACAGACAGACAGACAGACAGACAGACAGACAGACAGACAGACAGACAGACAGACAGACAGACAGACAGACAGACAGACAGACAGACAGACAGACAGACAGACAGACAGACAGACAGACAGACAGACAGACAGACAGACAGATAGATAGATAGATAGATAGATAGATAGATAGATAGATAGATAGATAGATAGATAGATAGATAGATAGATAGATAGATAGATAGATAGATAGATAGATAGATAGATAGATAGATAGATAGATAGATAGATAGATAGATAGATAGATAGATAGATAGATAGATAGATAGATAGATAGATAGATAGATAGATAGATAGATAGATAGATAGATAGATAGATAGATAGATAGATAGATAGATAGATAGATAGATAGATAGATAGATAGATAGATAGATAGATAGATAGATAGATAGATAGATAGATAGATAGATAGATAGATAGATAGATAGATAGATAGATAGATAGATAGATAGATAGATAGATAGATAGATAGATAGATAGATAGATAGATAGATAGATAGATAGATAGATAGATAGATAGATAGATAGTGTTTATTTGAGTGTGCCTCAACAGCCAAGTGGCCTAAAGGAGCGCACACTAGGTCAGATACATCAGAACACTTAATAACATTTAAAACCAGGCATGAAAACAACAATTAGGCAAATATGTCCGTGTCAATAAACGTTTTGTTATACAAGCTTTGTATGAGGTGAATTGAGGTGAACAAGGATGAGGTGAATTGGAACTCCCATCTCTTGGAAAGCTTGCCCCAATCTGCGGTGATCTACGCAGTGAAACGATTTCGCATAATCAATGAGCAGAAGTAGATAGGTTTCTGGAACTATCTTGCTTTTTCCATAATCCAGCGAAGGTTGGCAATCTGGTCTCTAGTTCCTCTGCCCTTGCGAATCCCAGCTTGCACATACGGACGTTCCCGATCCACATACTGCTGCAGCCTACCTTGGAGGATTTTCAACATCACCTTGCTAGCATGTGAAATAAGCGAGATCCTGCGGTAGTTGAAACAATCTTTGGCACTGCCTTTCTTTGGAATGGGGATATAAACTGACCTTCTCCAATCCCGTGGCCACTGCAATGTGGTCCAAATTTGCTGACATAATATATACAAAACGTTAACAGCGTCATGCTTGAGGTTTTGAAGCAACTCAGCTGGAGTGCCATCAATTCCGCTAGCTTTGTTCTTAGCAAGGCTGGCTAAGTCCCATTCAACTTCACTCTTCAGGATGCCCGGCATAAATCAGTAATCACAACCGTCTTATGTTGGGTTTGCACAGCCGGGTCCTTCTTGTACCGTTATTCTCTGTATTCCTGCCACCTTTTCTTTATCTCTGAGGCTTCAGTGAGGTCCCTGCCTCGTTTGTCCTTTGTCACGCCCAGCTTAGCACAGAAGCTTCCTTTGATATCTTCGATTGTCTTATACAGAGCTCTTGTGTTCCTCAGTTGGCTGTTGTCCTCAACTGCTTGGCACTGTATGTTCAGGAAGGCATTCTTATCTCTCCTTGTTATTTTCTGAAAATCCGCATTGAGAACCTTGTATCTTTTTCTTTCCCCCATAACTTTTGCCATCCTCCTTTCCTCAGCTATTTGCAAAGCCTCTTCAGATAAGATAACCAGTTTGCTTTCTTGCATTTCTTTTGCTTTGGAACTACCTTAGTAGCATCTTTTTGTCTCTCGTATGTATAAATTACAAGCTGAAATAAAAGCATTTTGGACGCAGTAGGCTGATGCACAAAAGGAAACAATAACTCGGCTCATAGAGTTCCTGAATTCAGTCTCAAATGGCTTGAACATCAGTTATTTCCTAGCCAGTGAGACCCCTTCAGGAGGTTTTACCAACGTAGCATAAAGGTGTATGACGAACCCTGATCTTAATCAAGTTAATGAAAAATGGAGGATAAGTGGCAGTAATCTTAGCCGTGAATTTTTGCACGGGTTGAGTTGAAGAGCTTTTTATTATGTACTCTTCTATGGAATTAATTGGCAGACTTGGTAAGCGCTTGTAAGCGCGCTAGTACATTATTTTCCCAGAATTTTGATCAAGGAACTAGCTTAAAGACTGTTCACTTAATGACGACAAGAGCACTATGCAACGCTCGTGTCATCTCTCGTTCTTCCGCTGTGTCTTGTCCTTCGCGCTGCTAAAGCATAAATCCACAAAAACTCGCCCAGCATTATGGTACGATCTCCTTGTAAAGTAGTTACTCCTGTAAGAGATTAAGAAAAGGCACATTGTGCGGGGTAGTCGCAAATGGGGAAGAGCATGGCAGAAAATAATCCCAGTGAACAAAGAAGTTCGTGTTAATGGACACAGTGCTGTATATATGCCTGGCGTGGCACCAAGTGCACTTGATTGAAGCGCAACCCACAACCTCACTCGGGGCTTGCCGTTGTAACTATAGATGTTTGGCAATTTGCTAGGCCATTTTGCGCGCTCTATTTTACTGCGACTGCATATAAGTGGGTAGATCCCTGCTCTTAATTTTTGATGCATTGGCATTTTGAGGAATGCTTAATGATGCTTTACTTGCAGAAGTGGTTTGCAACTGGATTTAATCACGACTATGCGGCGTGTGTGGAGTGCGGGCATCGTTCCTTTAAGTTTCCGAACACACAATGCTTTACGAAGCACGTAGTGAAAGCCATTTCGCATTAGCGACCGTGTTCTGTAGTTCATTCATAACGTTTGAGAAACACACTTTGACGGTAGTTTTGTCAGGGGAAGAAGTTTTACGGAAGTGACAAAGCCTGCATCCCTAATAATGTTTAATGGTCCCGCCGTGGTGCGTCAGCAAACAAAGGCGACGAGCAGGAGCCGTAGCAGCTGCAGGGCAGCTGCCCGCCACCGCTCAGCCCGGGCGGGAACCTGAGGCCATGGAATCAATTTGGGCACCTCTGCTGAGCCTAGCGGTATCTGTTGGTCATGAAACTTCTCAGTAGTGCGCATATCACCACTAAATGCAGCGGTTTCACTGCTAGACGAGAGGCAGGATCTCACCCGCAGACGCGCTCCAGATCGTACGCCCCGAATATGGTGGCGGATTGGGCTCCAGACGAAAGCCGGTCACGGCAGAGGGAGGTCTAGAGACACACCCAGCGAATTCAGCTTTCCTGCAGCAGGTGAGAGTGACGTGGTGAGTCGATCCTTATCCAAAGGCTTTCCTGGTCAGGAGGCAAATGGGGGAAGTAAATGGCAGGGAAAAGCTTTGTCGCACGCATTTCGCTGACCACCGAAACCTGCAAGTCCTCCGCTTACACGTTACCCCTTTTCGGAAGGTAACAACAGAGAGCATGAAAGTAGAGAAGGGAGCGAGGGAGAGGAAAAAGGCTTCGCACTTAGCCGCAATTTTCTTGCTGCTGTTGCTGCTGATCTCGATTTAAGCAACTGGTAGACCATCGACACGTTCGATGGAACCCATCCATTTCGATTTCTTAATTTCTTGCACTCTCCCCTTTTGCCATGGGCTTGGGTTCAGAAATGTGTCTCGGTTTGTTTATGCCTACAGGATGTCGAAATGAGGAAAACTGTAGGTGTCGGTTACTTTATGGCGAGCCGCGCCACCAGCAATCGCAATACACCTTAGCAGAGAGCAGTTGTGTAGCGTACTTTCACCGCCTCCAGAGAAAATTACTATACCGCATGTATTGCACTACTGGAAGAATGGAGACGATTTTAGCGATACATCTAGTGTCCACACTGCGAACGAGGTCCGCCTAATGAAATCGAAGATCCATGCAGTCTGTGGCAGCAGGTTTCTTTAGGCGGATACAGGCTGACACTATAAAAGAAGTGGTCTCACCAGGTATTGGCTGGCGCTGTTGAAATATCTGGGCGAGAGATGCGGGTTTAACTCGAGGCTCCAATGGGAACAGACAGGCTAGGCTGAACACAGAAGCGCGTGGAAAACGCCTGACTCGGAAGATAGTCTGAGTGGCACTCGCGCTAAATGAAGGCTCTACAACACGTTCTGTTAGCTTAAGGGTAAACGGAGATGCCACTGAACACAATCGCCAGTATTGAGGCAGGTGCGCTGGCTTGAGTTGAGGTACCAGGAGTAGAATTCTGAGTTCGGTGCCGTAACGTTTTTGATGTCCGATGCGAGTTTATCGTACTCTGTTGCGCAGACCATCGATGTTTCGCACACGAGGCACGACAATGTGTCTCAAGTTATGCCAGTGTTTCAGGGCATGTGCTTAAATGACTAAATGAATGCATCACTTCTTCCTGGGCTACGAAAACGTTATTTTCACCTGGTGCTGGGATGGAGGGCGCTCAATATGCTATAGGCAAAATAAACTGCAATTACCGATACTGGTCCTCTTCATGGATCACTGCCTTGTCGTGGCGGAGGAGCTTGCGAAACTCGATGAAGTCGTGAACTCTGCTGTGTAGGGCCACCCAAGATAGACAGGTCACGGCAGAGAGGTCTGACAAAATGTGATTCACTGGAGAAGGTAATTAATGTCAACCCGCTCCAGTATTTCCTGCCAAGAAAACCCTATGACCAGTCAGAATAGCATCAATGTTATGGCGCCTGAAGATGAGCCCCCCCCCCCCCCCCCCCCAGGTTGGAATTCGTCCCACATGGTACTGGGGATGAACAAAGGGCGATTCCTAGTAGTTCTAGGACGAATGAAGCGGCTGGGCAAAAGCAAAAAGGACGCTCAGTTGTGGATTTGTCGGGAAGAGACAGGAAAGTGCGATGTTGCAAGGAGATATATCACATAGCAACATAGAATGTAAGCTCTATGACGCAAGGTAAACTGGATATCGTCAAACGAGATATGGACAGATTGAACATTGATATCTTGGGTATCAGCGAGCACAAGTGGACCGGAATAGGAGAATTTAATTCCGGCGACCATTATGTCTTTTATTGTGGGCACGAATCCAGGAGAAGGAATGGGGTCGCTCTCATAGTAAACAGAAAAATGGGCAAAGCAGTGCTAGGGTACAACCCCAGAGACGACCGAATAATTTCACTTCGGATCCAAAGTCACCCTTTCAACATAACAGTTATCCAAGTCTATGCACCAACCACTACTGCTGAAGAAGCTGATGTTGGGAGATTTTATGCTGACTTGCAATGCTTTTTAGACCGCACTCCATCATCAGACGTCCTTTTTCTCATAGGAGACTGGAATGCTAAGGTGGGGAGTGAAGAAATATCCGGAATTACAGGCACGTTCGGTCTTGGTGAGCCAAATGAAGCTGGACAGAGGCTAGTAGAGGTTTGTCAAAAAAACAACCTGACCATAGCGAATACTCATTTTCAACAGCACAAGAGGCGCCTGTACACATGGACTTCACCGGACGGTCTGTACAGGAATCAGACTGATTATATTCTTTGCCCGCAGAGATGAAGAAGCACTATACAAGCAGTAAAAACAAGGCCTGGAGCCGATTGTGGCACCGATCATCAGCTTCTTGTTGCCAAATTTAAGCTTCGATTGAGGAAAACACAGAAAACTAGAAGGCCTTCCAGGTGTGATCTGGTTCATATTCCATCAGGATATGCTGTGGAAGTGAGGAATCGATTTCAAGAATTAGATCTAGAAGACAGAGAGCGTGAAGAGATGTGGATTGATGTTCGTGATATATTACTAGAAGTTGCTACTAAGGTAGTTCCAAAGCAAACGAAATGCAAGAAAGCAAACTGGTTATCTGAAGAGGCTTTGCAAATATCTGAGGAAAGGAGGATGGCAAAAGTTATGGGGGAAAGAGAAAGATACAAGGTTCTCAATGCGGATTTTTAGAAAATAGCAAGAAGAGATAAGAATGCCTTCCTGAACATACAGTGCCAAGTAGTTGAGGAACACAGCCAATTGAGGATCACAAGAGCTCTGTATAAGACAATCAAAGATATCAAAGGAAGCTTCTCTGCTAAGCTGAGCGCGATAAAGGACAAACGAGGCAAGGACCTCACTGAAGCCTCAGAGATAAAAAAGAGGTGGCAGGAATACACAGAAGAACTGTACAAGAAGGGCCCGAATGTGCAAACCCAACTTAAGAGGGTTGTGATTACTGATCTCGAGCCGGGCATCCTGAAGAGTGAAGTGAATGCGCTTTAGCCAGCCTTTTTAAGAACAAACCTAGCGGAATTGATGGCATTCCAGCTGAGTTGCTTCAAAGCCTCAACCATGACGGTGCTGTTACCTTCTGTATACATTATGTCAGCAAATTTGTACAACCCTGCAGTGGCCACAGGATTGGAGGAGGTCAGTTTACATGCCCATCCCAAAAAAAGGCAGTCCCAAAGATTGTTCCAACTACAGCACGATCACGCTTAATTCACATGCTAGCAAGGTGATGTTGAAAATCTCCAAGGTAGGCTGCCACAGTATGAGGATCGGGAGCTTCCGGACGTACAAGTTGGGTTTCGCAAGGGCATAGGAAATAGAGGCCAGATTGCCAACCTTCGCTGGATCATGCAAAAAGCAAGAGAGTTCCAGAAACCCATCTACTTCTGCTTTATTGATTATGCGAAAGCGTTTGACTGCGTAGATCACAGCAGATTGTGGCAAGCTCTCCAAAGGATGGGAGTTCAATTCACCTCAACTCTCTCCTCAGGAACCTGTATGAAGGGGCAAGGGGCCACAGTAAGAACTGGCCATGGTCTTACTGATTGGTTTCCGATTGAGAAAGGAGTTAGACAAGGCTGCATACTGTCGCCCTGCCTATTTAACCTATATGCTGAGTGCACCATGAGGAAGGCCGGTCTGGAAGATTCTTCAGCTGGAGTGGAGATTGCTGGGAAACATATCAACAACCTTAGATATGCGGATGATACCAATTTAATGGCAGAAAGTGAAGTGGAACTCGAGAGACTTTTGGTGCACGTACAAGAAGAGTGAGACGTTTGGGCTTAAACTGAACATTAAAAAGACAAAGATCATGGCGTCTTGCCCTATCAAGTCCTGGAGCCTCAGGGGCAAGAAGTGGAAGCTTTGACAGATTTTCTCTTCTTGGGCTCCAAGATTACCCCGGAAGGAGACTGCAGCCATAAAATTAGCAGACGCCTGCTTCTTAGGAAGAAAGCCACAGCTAGCCTTGACCGCCTAGTAAAGAGCTGAGACATTACACTGCCAACCAAGCTCCGTATAACTCGTGCTACGGTGTTTCCATTTGTGATGTATGGATGCGAGAGTTGAACTTTGAAGAAGGCTGACCAGCGAAGAATTGCCGCGTTTGAGCCGTTGTGCTGACGGAGGTCGGTATTGTCGACAAATCAGTCGTTATTGTCAACCATAAACCCCGACAGCTCATTGGAGGGTCAAATTCTAAAGTTAAAGCTCAGCTACTTTGGTCATCTGATGAGAAGAGAGGAGTCGCTGGAGAAAGATTTGATGGTGGGAAAGTTTGAGGGTCACCGGAGAAAGGGTAGACAGCGAACGCGATGTTTAGATATGGCATCCTCGAGGCACTGCAGATGAAGTTATGTGATGTTAGGAAGAATTTGAGAGATCGGAAAGCGTGGCGTGATATGGTCTATAGGGTCACGACGCGTCCGACACGACTGAACAACTGAACTGAACTGAACCGATACTGGTACGCAGTAAAATAAAACAGCACAATGATCGCTGGATGACGGAAGAGCGCGATTTATTTAAAGAGACGAGAAAAAAATTCTGAAGCTTTGTGAGCTGCCTCGGTAAGAGAAATCATAGGGAGCACTAACAGATTCAGGACTGTCTTGAGGGTAATGATGCCATATGGTTTATTACATAAGTTACTGTCGAATCCTTTAGGCACGATGATGGGTAATCTGCCCGAATGAAAAAAGACAGTCAGATAGGATTATGTAAAGGAGCTTTTAATTGACGAAAGTTAAGTGTAAGAAGGCTGAGAAGCATATTCCTGTGTGTACAGCCATGGGAATAGACTAAATTTCAATTAAGGTTATTAATGGACTTGGTTCTAGAACCAAGGGCATAATAAATGCATTGGAAACAATAATAAAAAATAAATTCCGGACAACTGGCGACTGAATAGGATGAATTTAATCTATAAACAAAAATGAGATAAAAAGAACAATAAATCATTTAGTCTGCTCACGATAACGCCATTTACGTACAAGCTGGCAATGCAGGCAAGGAAACTAAAAATGCAGGCATGCAGAGAAAGTAATAATGTACTGTGCTGCTGTGGTAGGCTGCTGTGGTAGGCGGTTAGATGATAGTGTAACCCGCGCTAACCATGTCAGTTCTGTAGGAGGAAGAAGACGAAGATCGTGCAGAATGCGCGTGGTTCTGGGTTGCCGCTGCTTTGCCTGGTCAAGCGCCTGTTCTCTTCCTCCTGTGCCTCAGCGCCCCAACCCCATCCTTTGACCCTCTCCTTCTGTACTGCCGTCCAGGTAGTGAAAGAGCCCGTCACATTCTCGTGGAGGTGCGGGGTGAATGCAGCACAGCCCCTCAGCACCCGCTACTCTGAGTCCGCCCCCAAGTCTCAGCCGCCGCCCATTCGACGAGGAAGCCGAGATACGTGCCCGCCGGCGACCTCAAAGGCTTGCTCCTGAATTTGGTCTGTTGCCGAACTCCGGCTCTCAACGACTGACAATGGCCTAGACTACCATGACCCAATGTCAACAGACGGACTCGTTTCTCGCACCGTCCGTGGTATGTCTACCGATGGCTGCTCGTATGGCTGCCACGTTCCAATGCGGTGCCTCCGAAGATGTAGAGGATTGACTGGAACAGTATGAACGTGTGGCCCGCCGCAATGGCTGGAATGCCGAAAACTGTCTTCAGAATTTATATTTCTGCCTGGACAGTACTGCTCGGCACTGGCTTGAAAACCACGAGGCCTCCATTACATCTTGGGACACCTGTAAGGAAGAGCTGCGAAGGACGTTCGCCGATCAGTATCGGCGGCAGCGAGCAGAAGACCTTCTGCAAACAAGAATGCAACGGCCTGACGAAACAGTGACAAGTTTTGTTGAAGACGTCTTACGACCTAGCTCCCGGGCCGACCCCCGTGCCACAAGAGGAAAAATGTGTGTAAGCTTCGGTTGTAAGAATTGCACCTAATCTCTCTGTGAGCGAGAGAGCCAAAGTGAGAGCGCTGCTTGCAGAATTCTAAGAGTGCTTCTCTACGGCATCCTGAGTTCGCCAGACGACCATCGCCAAACACATAATAATCATTGATGACGCTGCTCACCCTGTTCGTCAGTCGCCTTACCGAGTTTCTTTTAAAGACCGTGAAGTTATTCAGTACCAAGTGCAAGGAATGCTCGCTGACGATATAACCCATCCCTCGCACAGCCCATGCGCAGCTCCATTGGTACTAGTAAAGAAATAGGATGGCACTCTTAGATTCTGTGTTGACTATCGCCGCCTCAACGTCACCAAGAAGGATGTTTATCGCCTTCATCGTATTGATGACGCACTTGATCATCTACGACATGCCCGTTACTTTTTATCCATAGATCTGAAACGTGGTTACTGGCAAATCGAAGTTGATGAGCGCGACCGAGAGAAGACTGCTTTTATCACCCCGGATGGTCTATATGAGTTTAAAGTGATGCCGTTCGGTCTCTGTACCGCCCCAGCAACCTTTCAGCGCGTTATGGACACCGTCTTCGCCGGACTGAAGTGGCAAACGTGCCTGGTCTACCTTGACGATGTTGTAATCTTCTTAAGCACGTTCCCATCATCTTCTTCACCTGAAGCAGTACTACAAGCTATAAGCGCAGGCCTCACTCTGAAGCCAACAAAGTACACATTTGCTTACGATGAACTAAAATGTCTTGGCCACGTCGTCAGTAGCGCGGGTGCCCGTCCACATCCCGATAAAACAGCCGCCGTCGCCTCCTTTCCTGCACCATCTGGCAAGAACACCGTACGGTGGTTTCTGGGCCTCTATGCTTACTAGAGGCGCTTTGTTCCCAATTTTTCTCATGTCGCTGCACCACTTACTCATCTCACGAAGCAGAACGTCACCTTCCAGTGGCCTGATGAACAGCTGCGTGCATTCGACCGCCTTAAACATAGCTTACAGGCCTCCCCTGTACTCGGGCACTTTGACGACGCCAGCTACAAGGGCCTCGGAGCCGTGCTCATTCAAAAACAGAACGGGACCGAGCGTGTAATCGCTTATGTAAGTCGAACATTATCGAAGGCAGAGATTAACTACTCGACCACTGAAAAAGAATGCCTCGCGGTAGTTTGGGCGATTAATAAGTCCAAACCCTACTTGTACGGACGCCCATTTCAGGTGGTTACCGACCATCACTCTTTATTATGTTGGCTCAGCACTCTGAGAGACCCTTGAGGGTGCCTTGCACAGTGGGCCCTTCGATTGCAAGAATTCGATGCTACTATAGTTTATACGTCTGGTCGCAGGCACACAGATGCTGGCTGCTTCTCGAGAGCCCCTATAGAATCAGCATCTAACGGTAAAGACAACGAGTATGAAGACGCTTTCATAGGCACCATAAGCACTGTTGATATGGCAGCACGACACTGAACTCCGTGAAGTAATCGCACATTTGGAAGGTCAAGAAGGCGCCATTCTACGCGTCTTCTTGCGCTTTCTATCCGCATTACGTCTACGTAGCAATGTGCTATAAAAAAAAAAAGCTTCGCAGCGAGTGCGATGTCCTGGCTACTGGTTGTTCCGGCTGACCTACATAATCAAATTATGGGCGCTTGTCATGACGGCCCAAAATCCGGAAATTTGGGATAGAGCGGAACACTCATACGAATTCGTTCTATGTATTACTGGCCTCAACTTGCTAAGACTGTTCGTCACTATACCAGGACCTGCCGCGAATGTCAAAGACATAAGACTCAGCCCGTACAACCTGCAGGACATCTTCACCCCATCCCGCCGTCTATGGCTCTGTTCCAGCAGGTAGGCATGGACCTGCTCGGACCTTTTCCTATGTCCAACTCGGAACACCGCTGGATTGCTGTTGCCATGGATTACCTCACGCGGTATGCTGAATCGCGAGCTTTGCCTTCTGCAACAGCCGCTGATGTAGCGAAGTGTTTCTTCGAGTCCATCGTCCTCCGTCACGGTGCTCGAAGTCTTGATCACTGATCGCGGTGCCGCGTTCGTGTCCCAGCTAATCGCAGAGATCTTGCGTTGAAGCAACACGCACCACCGCAAAACTACCGCATACCACCCCCAAACGAACGGGCTCACTGAGCGCCTTAATAAGACTATGACCGACATGATATCTATGTATGTGGTCGTCGAGCACCGTACATGGGCCGACATTCTTCCCTACGTAACTTTCGCTTATAACACCGCAACTCTGGAAACAACCGGGTTTTCGCCGTTGCGCCTGGTGCATGGCCAAGAGGTGATTACCATGCTTCCCCGTGAGCCGGAGGCCTACTCTTACGACGATGTCCAACTGGTAACCCATCACGCGGAAGAAGCACGACAGTTGGCACGACTTCGCATCTAAGACCGCCAGCGCGTCGATGCAAGCAGGTGCAACCTCCGAAATCGTGAAGTTCATATTGCACCTGGTGATAAAGTGTGGGTGTGGACTCCCGTTCGCCGTCGCGCTCTCAGCGAGAAGCTCCTAAAAAGTTACTTTGGCCCATACGAGGTCGTTCGCCGTATAAGCGACGTGAATTACGAGGTGATTCCGATTGTTCTAAGCACATATCGTCGGCCCCCTCATTTTGAAGTGTTGTGTGTGGTTCGCCTGAAAACTTACTGTGAACGCTAGAAACACGTATTCTGACTCTGCGCTCTGCTCGACTTAACGTTTCAGTTACGCTGGAGCGCGCATCGGGACGATGCACCTTTCAGGGGGAGGAGTAGTGCTAAAATGTTTAATTACTTATACCGAAAGGGCATTGACTCACAGGGGCGGAAAATGACCAGAAAACAAACCAGTATGTAGGAAGGCAGACAGGAAAAATAAAGGACATTAAAAAACAGGTAAAAACACAGAGTCTAGAAGACTGGAATAATTCGATGGAAAAGAAGCGGACCCCCATACTTATATAGAAAATGGAAAACTCGGATTAAGAAGGAAACCTTCTATAACAACTCATGAGGCAGCGGCTTTCTTCTCGAAGCGAGATCAGGACCTCTCAGAACCAGAAGCTACAGAAGCAAGTTTAATCAAGAAGATGAAACTTGTGCTATAAGCTTAGAGCAAATTGAACATCAGATACTGGGGTGTGGCAGTATCCATCCAAATTTCGTTGCGGGCATAGGCACAATAGCCGAGCCCCAGGGGTTTGGTCACAAAGGAAACGTGAACAAATCGCTGGTAGAGGTTTTTTTTATTTATTTACAAATACTGCAGGCCCTTCTCGGGCCCATGCACGAGTGGATACAAAGGGAGACAATACAGGGGAACAAGTTGGATAAAATAATTGCGAACGTTGAATAGAGAAAATAAACATTAGGTTTGTTTCTGGACCTACGGAAAACATTTGACTCGACTGATCACGCGATTTTATTGAATAAGTTAGAAAGGTACGGACTACGAGGAAAGGCTAATTAAGTGATTAGAAGCTACCTGTCTCACAGACATGTTAGAATGCAAGCGGTTTCCTCTGACACTCTAATGATGCAACAAATTGCGCCACAAGAGTCACAAGTTTGGCCCACTGCTTTTTGTCATTTACGTAAATGATATAACGAACATCCCAGTATCCCCAGACCTGTATGTATGTATGTATTCTTTTCCTGAAACAATATTGTCACGTAGTGGTGACGAGGTCGACGACACAAATGAAGGGTCGATGATTGCACTAAAGAAACTCTTTATTTGGGCTGACTTTCGCCCGCAAAACAACTAAGCAACTCGGCGGCGGCGATAGAAACAAACGTGCTCGTCGATCGTCGAACAAAGAATGCCCGTCACACTCGTCAACTCTCAATTTAAAGGCTGCTCAGAACAATCTGGATGACGTCGCGAACAGCTACCAGCACGGGCTGGAACATTGTGGAAAGACACACGAGTGGCCGGAATCTTCGAGATAGATCTCGGTGTATCTTGCGCTACAACGAAACTGATAAAGATTTGACTAGCGACATCGAGCATTAACAAACAAAGATTACGGAACTGATACACGATCCAGAATCAGTGATAAGCCTTTATGCCGGCGGCTGTTAAAAAAACAACAAATACAGTTTTGAAGGTTTCGCGGCATTATTGCTCAAGTTCAGAATGATGCAAACGCCTATTTAAAATCGTTGTCAGTATGGCTGAGGCGAACAGACTGCAGCTAAATGTGGGAAAGACGAAATATATTGTTTTCTGACCAATTAATACACCAACAGGCCCCGAGATGCACCTCATGCACAATAATGAGCCTATAAGCCAAGTAAGGGAACAACAGTTCTTAGGGGTGTGGTTCAATGGACACCTGAATTGGAACACTCATGTTAATTACCTTACGGCGGAGATGTAAAAAACTGTGGGGGTTTTCTATAGAATAATGCATCTAATACCATTGTGGTTAAAGGAGCTCTATTACGCACTTTTTTACAGTAAACTACGCACTTTTTTACAGTAAACTTACTTATGCTGCTTTAGTATGGCGCACAACGACAAATAATAATTACAGGAAACTGGTCCTCTTACAGAAGAAAGTTCTCCGCATTTTCTCAAATTTTCATGGCCATAATGTGAGCTTGCGTACAGCTCCAATAAAAGACAACAGGATAGTGGAAAAAATAAAACACTTCACTCTAAGCCACTGCCTCAGGCCAAAAGCAATATGTACGCCCAGGGTACGAACTAATTACGGAAGACAAACATTTCAGTTCCAAGCAATAAAAATAATGAATGAAGTGAAAGAATTAGTAGATTTCAACTGCTTAAAACGCAAATTAAAAAAGCAGATCAAGGAAATGTTAATACGGCAAAATCTGTATTTCCGAACTGAATCACTGCTCAGATTTCACAATCTCTTATGTGATCCATCTTATGAGCTCTTTCGGGCAATGCAGAACGTGACTTTCAGAATACAATCCGCATATCTTGCTCTTTTTAGCACTTCTTTTTCTTAGTGTGTAGCCATCTGATTAGGTTGGTTTTCATATGTTTTCCATAACTTCATGTGCATTCATATCAGTTTTATTTTCCTAAATTGTTCCATGTAGATGAAAATATTTTGTGCGAAATGTATGATTTTGAGATGAAAACTTTTGTATAGCCATCTCAGTAGGTTGTTTCCCAAAAGGTATAGGAACTGTTCATGTGTATTCATATAAGTTTTATTTTCCTAAATTGTTCCATATAGATGAAAATGTTTTGTGCGAAATGTATGATTTTGAGATAAACATTTTTCTTGTGTAATTAGTATATGGTAGAAGTAATTGTAACCATTTTTCACTGTCGGTATTATATGCGTTTTTATCCTAACAGTGTGTTAAATGACAAACTGCTACTGATACATGTTTTGCATTTTTAATGCCAGAATCTGTGTGGGGGGCAGGTACCTCTGTCAGGCTTTTACATAGCCTTTAGTCCCCGCCTCCTCTCGCTTGTACAAGGAATCAGTAAACCAATTCCAATTCAACTCAGATACAGTTTACAGCAGCCGAGGGCAGTTTGTTCTACTTAGATATAGCCAATGGAAACAAAGAATATTTATGAGTGAATATGGCTTATGGATTGATGAAGTGTTTTCGCATGGTTAGTTCTCGAAAAGTGACAGAAATGGTTCCTGGAGGTATGTTTCTCGTGATATATTCCAATTACCGTGATAAAGTAAGTGCAGAAAATTTTGTTTAGATGCCGTTCTACGCTTTGCCAAGCTGTGAAGATCTTCTCTGGAAGTAAGTTAGGTATGCTGGAATGTCTGGAAAAGTTTGAGTATACAAAGCGTTCTGCTAAGTTTTGAATGCGTTCTAGTTTGCCTATCATATATTGCTGGTGTGGACTCCAAATAATGTCAGCATATTTTGAGGTTGGTCTGACGAGCGTTTTATATAGCAGGAGAGATTGATGGATAAATAGCAGGGAGGGGACACATGCAAGTTAACTCGAAATTAAACACGAGTATTTACAGATAGCCCGGGACTAAAAGGAAAGTCGTTAGCGTTGACGGATTATCGAATTTTAGAAACATAAAGGAGCTTGAGCATGATGATGACTTTTACCACCCCGTTTGAAATGGGACGCTCCCAACATCCTAACATCCATGCACCCATTCACCCATCTTATCATACATCCATTCGTCCGTCCGTCCGTCCGTCCGTCCATCCATCCATCCATCCATCCATCCATCCATCCATCCATCCATCCATCCATCCATCCATCCATCCATCCATCCACCCACCCACTCTTCAACCAACCCACCACCCACCCACCCTTCAACCAACCCACCCATCCCATCCGATCCCATCCCATCCCATCCCAACCCACCCACCCACCCACCAACCAACCCATCCATCCATCCATCCATCCATCCATCCATCCATCCATCCATCCATCCATCCATCCATCCATCCATCCATCCATCCATCCATCCATCCAGACGACTCAATAAGTTGCTCTCAATGCATGCATCGTTCAAGCCGCCACAGGAGCAGCGGGGCAATGCTGAAGATAAAGAGAAACATTCGCAAACCATACATTCTTCTGGCAAACTTGCCTTAAACAGGTGCCTTCAGTGAACTCGAAAAACCATCAGCTTCGGCTTTTTCACCAGCGGACACCTTCATAGCCCGAAGAAACTCCTACGTGACCAATCAAACATAGAAAGACATGAAGATACCCCTGGAACGCACGATAAGACAGGCAACAGCGAGCCACCTACGAAGTCAGCTCACCTGCATCGTTCGACCTTGACACACTGAACGCCTGACCTGATCGGAGGAGAACCGAAGCGAAGCTGCCGTCGTATCTCTTTTGTAGCTGCGAGTTTGGGGGTAGTGTACAATCCATTTTTAAGGCAGAGGAAATCACATTCAAGTTTAAAGTTCATTTAAAAAATGCGCAAAGTAACATAAATGATTTAGGTTACAGAAAGAGGTCCCAGAGTATGGAGATTCTAAGGGGACTTCTGAAGACTTGAACGAATTAATTACATTTGCTAGCGACCGCCATAACAAGCTAGACACTATCAAGGCAACATGCATATGATATTCGGCCGAATTACAGCCTAACAAGAATAAAAGACGATAAAATAAAATTTGACAGTCCACTGAAATGCCGAGAAATAAAATATGCATAATAATTACGCATTTAAAGAAGACTAAGTTTATCAGAGTTTGGTATCATTCGATAAAAGCTATCCAGTGTATGGGGAAAGAAATTCTAACTTTTTGCATGCCAAAGTGAGTACCAACTTTGTGTCGTAAGAGGTGGCCATGAAGCGAGAAGCAGATAACAATAGAGTTAGGAACCCCTTTCATATAAATGAATTGTAAAAAACTGCAATTATTCATGACACGGTAGCCAAGTACTGCAAAGTTGAGGCTTACTAGATCATTTATACGAAATACGTCGAGGCCGTAATATTGTGGGGATGCGGAGTATTGCCCATTATTGAACATAAGTTTTCTTATGTCTTTATTCTGAACGTGTTGCAGAGATGAGAGCTATACGTAAAGCCCCATTATGTTGTACGATACTTTATATGACTGTGAATATTAAAGTTTGACGGCTGTGTGCATGCTATAAAATTACAGATCCTTGAGCAGTACTCTAAAACCATATGATATTGTGACGCCCAGAAATGGAGGCTAGAGAATATGAGGTCGACGAAGAAGCGGCTCGGGCTAGGACTCGCAACTGGACAGAGCTGGGTCTTCGACGCTCGTCCTGCGTCAACTGAAACCTCACTTGTAACATCTTGGTACACGGTCACTAGAAACCCCTAAGACGGATTCCGAGCTTGAACAGTGCCGAAGTCGCCGTCTTGCGGGCTTGCCGCCATCTGAGCCTACGATGTCTGTTACAGTGGCGGTCCAAGGTTCATGCCTAGCAGCTCATGGCAGCATCACCGGGAGCCGCGTTCGTTCACGGGCTCATCCAGCGAAGACGTTGATGAGCGGCTCACTCACTACCAGCGAGTCAGCCGTTACAAGAAGTGGGACTCTTCCGCCCAGCTAGCTAATGTAGTCTTCGCGCCCAACGACACAGCCCTAACGTGGTACGACAACGACGAGGACACTTTCACCCCCTGAGACCGCTTCGCAGAAGAGATAAAAGAGTGCTTTGGAGATTCTGACGCGAAGAAGTGAGCTGCACAAGCGCTCTCTCAAAGAGGTCAGCTTACAGGGGAAACGTGCATCAAATACATCGAGGAAGTCTTGAAGCTGTGTAAGCTTTTTGATGCTCGCATGACTGAAGATGAAAAAGTTGGCCATAGATATTTATAATTTTCTTATCGGTAAATCAAGCCTTGATTCAGTGGCTAACGTGATCAAGCATTGCCGCACGTTCGATACGCTGAAAATGCGTCGGATAACACCAAAGTTCGGACGTTTTGCTGGTGTTACGTCGGTGGTCGCTGTTGACGCTGATGGCGTAACATCGTCTGGCGATCTCGCCTCCACGATCCGTCAGATCGTTCTCGAAAAAGTGAGCCGGTGCCTAGAATTATCTTGTGGCTCCTCAGTGCTGCCCCCGTCGCATCCGCCGTGTCTGCCTCTTACAACCGCCTTTAATGCAGCGGACGTCGATCAATACCGGAGACCGCAGCAGCTTCACCAGAGCAACATACCGAGAACGGCCCCAAGGCAACGGACCCGCTACTGCCAGCCGACATATAACCGGTATGAAAACAGTCGACACGACGCTCTCAGTGGCAACTACTTGAATGCGCCGCCTTTTCGCAGACCTCCTGTGTGCTATCACTCAGGCCAACCTGGCCACCTCTCAAGATCATGTTCTTGCCGTCAAGCATCGCGTTACGGCTACGACTCGATGAACTACACTGAGCAACAGGGTTACGATCTTGGCTCTTCTCGTCGTTCGCGTTGCCCTCCTGATTCCGGCGACCCATGGCAAGCACCTTTGCGGGATATTTCACCAGCATCGAACAGAAGTATGACACCACCTTCAGCCTCCCGCGCGCGCCGTTCTCCATTGCCCTGGCGGCGCTCACCGCCGCCGAAAACTAGTCGGCCCGACGGATGGGGGTGAGGTCGCTGGATGTTAGCTGTTACAAGAGATACCCTCGCCTGTGCTGATGTTACAGAACAAAGTCCACGTTTTAGTTGATGCTGTTCCTATGATGGCTTTTGTTGATACTGGGGCCACCATATTCATAATGAGTGCGTCATTTAAGCTCCGCTTCGGAAGAAAACTGTTAAGTGGGATGAAAGTGTTCAGTTTTGTGGTGTAAGTGGCGAACTATTGCTTGCTGTTGGAGTGTGCAGTTAAAAAAGTTTCTTTGGGTAGTGAAGTGTTCCGTGCGGAAATGGCAGTGCTCGCCCGATCAACGCATGACTTCATCCTTGGGCTCGACGTTTTGAAGATGTGTGGCGCAAATGTCGACTGCCAAACTGGAGAGCTTAGCGTCGGCAAATGTGTTACCCCTGGTCTGATGGAAGGCTCGTGTAATGATGTGAGTGCGTTTTGTGTTTCTGACGATGCCGTTGTGCCTCCATCGTCGGCTGTGTGTACAGGTTTCCTGCCTCGACGCCACCACCGACATGTCTGAAGCGACTTTAGAACCGTTGCACCTCAGCTGCATCAAGAAAAATGTCTTGATTCATCATGCCATGGTGTCTGTTGCCAAAGGCCACACTGCACGCTGGGCAGTGAATTGCTCTACGGAACCTGTCATTCTTCCCACAGGCTTGAAAATTGCATCCTGCAATAATGACCTAGCTGCCAATATCTTTTAACTTGATTACCAATGCCATAGACAAAGCAGTGACTGATATTGAAGATGAATCGCGATTTCGTCGTATGATTGACCCCTCGCTATCAACGAAGGAGCGCCGTGCAGTGCTGGTCATTCTAGGGCGACACTCCTCCTGGTTTGACTTTTCCCAACCAGGTGGCCCATCTTTAATTCCTTCTTCACGTATTCTACACAGGAACGACACTGGCGCCTCGCATCCGATTCGACAAGAGCCCTATCGAGTGTCACCGTCTGAAAAAAAGGTGATAAATGAACAAATGAACGAGATGTTAACGAAGGGTGTTATCCAAGAGGTGTCGAGTCCTTGGGCTGCCCCAGTGATTCTTGTCAGGAAGAAGAATGGCACATGGCGTTTTTGCGTTTACTACCATCGTCTAAATGCAGTCACTAGGATAGATGTGTACCCACTTCCCCGTATAGATGACGCCATTGACTGTCTTTTTTTCTGCTTCCAACTTTTCCACCGTTAACTTCAGATCGGGCTATTGGCAAATACCTGTCCACTGAGCGGACAGAGAGAAAACTGCATGTATCACACCTGACGCTCTTTACGAATTCAATGTGTTGCCATTCGGCCACTGAAATACACTTGCCATCTTCGAACGATTCAAGGACACGATACGCCGCGGTTTAAAATGGGAAGTGTGTATGTGTTACTTGGACGATATCGTGATTTTAGGGAAGACGTTCAGCGAGCACAATGAACGTTAAGCTCTTGTGCTGAACTGTGTGCGCCAAGCTGGCCTCGTGCTGAACTCAGAGAAGTGTCGTTTTGGAGCACGCCAAGCGCTAGTTGTCTGACTCGTTGATAAAGACGGCGTCAGACCTGATCCCCTAAAGACAGCAGCGGTTCCCTCTTTCAAGCCACACCTGTCCGCAAAGAACTACGGAGTTTTCTGGGTTTCTGTCCGTATTTTCGCTGTTTTATTCACCGTTTTGCTGATATCACACGCCCTCTGACAAGCCTCCTTCATAAAGATGTAGCTTTCGAGTGGACACCTGAGTGCGATTCCGCCTTCCGCTACTTGAAATGTATTTTCGCGTCGCAACCTGTGCTCCGCCACATCGATCCTTCAGCGCCCACAGAAGTGCATACTGACGCAAGCGATGTTGGAATTGGCGTGGTTCTTTCCAGCGCTGCGACAGCAAAGAGCACGTCGAGGCGTACGCGAGTTGCTCCCTTAGTAAGCCGCAGCGTAATTATACTTTCACGGAACAGTAATGCCTCGATGTCGTTTTCACCATACAACGCTTTCGCTGGACGCCCGTTTATTGTTGTCAGAGATCACCATTCCCTCTGTTGGTTAGTTAATGTCAAGGACCCGTGTGGCCGCCTTGCACGATGGGCCCTACGCTTACAAGAGTATGACTTTACAGTCATATACAAAAACTGGCCGTAAGCACGCTGACACAGACTGTCTTTCGCGCCTTCCTCTTCCTACGATAGAGTCTGATGCCAATGATTTCGAGAAATGCGTCGCGTCGGTATCAACGGCTTTTCCTGACATCTCCACGTTTATAGAAGAACAACAAAGCGATTCCACCTTGGAACCTCTCTTCGCAGCGGCTCAAGATCGGTCAGGTGGACACCGATTTTGTGTGCGTTATCGCCTGCTCTGGAAGAAAAACTATTCTTTAACAGGTCTCCGCTTCCTTCTGGTTGTTCCGAGGAGCCTATACCATCCTATATTACAGGCCATGCACGATGACCCTACTTCCGGTCATCTTGAAACTGCAAGAACGCTCCACCGCACCCAGGAGCGCTTCTATTGGCCAAAAATGCGAACCTTGTCTCCACCGGCAACCGAACCTCCATCCCTAGGATTCCCGGCAGAGCGCTTTATCAACTGCGCCAAGCGCGCGTATAATTCGCAGGCTGTTGCTACTTTTACGATGATATTGTCACGTAGCCGTTTAGGCCCGTAACCAGAAGGTTGGTTTTAATAGGGGGGGTCGACCTAGAAGGCACAGAAGAGTAGGTCCAGAGAGCACTGAGAGACAGCAGCCGACTTCAGCTTCTTCTCGAACGCCACGAGACCACTTCTTCCAGTCCGCGCACGAGACTCTCGATGAGCTGCCGCCTAGCGGCTGCTGTTGCACACGCTACATTACCCCCCTCTCTAAAAAAAATAAATGCGAGTTTGATGAATTCAAAAGCAGAAAGAGAAAAAAAAATAAAGCAAGAAACATGCGGTAGGCGGTGCGCTAATTTTCTCGCGAAAAGTACGGTTTCATGCGCACGACATGAGCAACCTCGGATTTCTGCTGACGACGAGTAGAAGAAAAGCCGTCCGGAAGCACTTCGTAAGTCACGTCGCTCAGCTGACGGAGCACTTTGTATGGGCCAAAGTACTGTTTCAGAAGTTTTTCGGATAGTCCCCGACGTCGAATCGGAGTCCAGAGCCACACTCTGTCGCCCGGTTCGAAAGTCACTACACGGTGGCGATGATCGTACCGCTGGGCGTCTCGACCTTGCTGGTTCCGGATGCGTGCCCTCGCCAGCTGTCGCGCTTGTTCTGCGCGTTGAGTGAACTCCTCGGCGCCAACTTCGAGGTCACGGCCGTCGTGGGGCAACATGGCTTCGAGCATTGTCGAAACTTCACGGCCATACAATAAGGAGAAAGGCGTCATTTGCGTTGTTTCCTGCTGCGCCGTGTTGTACGCGAACGTGACGTACGGGAGGACGTCATCCCAAGACCGATGTTCAACATCCACGTACATGGACATCATGTCGGCGAGAGTTTTGTTCAGACGTTCTGTCAAGCCATTAGTTTGTGGATGGTAGGCTGTTGACCTGCGATGGGTAGTGCCGCTTAGCTGCATGACAGATTCCAGTAGCTTGGCAGTGAAAGCAGTGCCTCGGTCCGTTATTATAACTCTCGGGGCGCCGTGCCTGAGGACTATGCGTTCGATGAAAAATTCGCTGCTTCGATTGCCGTACCACGCTGGAGGGCCTTCGTTTCAGCGTAACGCGTAAGGTAATCTGTAGCGACAATTATCCACCTGTTGCCGGAATCAGAAATTGGAAAAGGACCCAACAAATCCATGCCAACTTGTTCGAATGGGTATCTTGGCACTTGAACAGGATGTAGTAAACCGGCCGGTTTCACAGGCGGTGTTTTTCGTCGCTGGCAATCATGGCATGTTCTCACGTAATGGCGTACTGCGGCCGCAAGGTTTGGCCAATAATAACTCTTCTTAATTCGGGCCAGAGTTCGAGCATACCCCAGGTGACCCGCGGTGGGCTCGTCATGACATGCCTGTAAGATTTCTTCGCGAAGAGACTCTGGTACGACGAGGAGATAATCTCTTCCCGTCGGAGCGAAGTTGATCTTGTATAAAACATTGTTTTGCATGCAAAACGACGAATGCGTTCTGGCGAAGAGACGGGGAATTTCTGTAGTGCGCTCTTCTAGAAAATCAATAAGTGGTGCGAGAGCCGGATCATTACGTTGCTGCTGCGAAACAGTGAGCGCGTCGACGGCTGCGATAAGGGGAAAGTCTGGTTCTTCGTCTTCCCGCGCAGCCTCGACAGGTGAACGGGACAAGCAGTCAGCGTCGTTGTGCTGACGTCCAGACTTATACACGATGGTCATGTCGAACTCCTGTAGCCGTAAGCTCCATCGTGCAAGGCGTCCGGAGGGGTCTCGCAAGTTTGTTAACCAGCACAGAGAGTGGTGGTCACTCACAACCCGAAAGTGCCGGCCATAAAGATAGGGTCGAAATTTCATCACCGCCCATACAACGGCCAGACATTCTTTTTCGGTGGTTGAATAGTTCGATTCGGCACGGGACAAAGTCCGGCTTGCGTATGCGATAACTCGCTCGGCACCGTCTTGCCACTGGACGAGTACAGCGCCTAGACCCACGTTGCTGGCATCTGTGTGGACCAGAGTCTCGGCATTCGCATCGAAATGGGCAAGTACAGGTGTTGTCTGCAAGCGGTGCCGTAACTCGTCGAATGCCTTTTGCTGTTCGTCCGTCCAGGTGAAAGTGACATCATCCCGGGTGAGACGTGTCAACGGAGCGGCAATGCGTGAAAAGTTTTCAATAAATCTGCGGTAATAGGCGCAGAGGCCCAAGAAACGGCGAACTGTCTTCTTGTTACATGGAGTAGGGAATTTGGTGACGGCAGCTGTTTTAGCGGGATCGGGACGAACTCCTCGATGGCTGACGACGTGGCCCAAGAACATGAGCTCTTCATAGCCAAAGTGACACTTTTGTGGTTTTAACGTGAGGCCGGCAGATCTGATAGCCCGTAGCACAGCGGAGAGACGTTGGAGGTGTTCCTCGAACGTTGGTGAAAACACAACAACGTCGTCCAGGTAGACTAGACACATCTGCCATTTAAGACCAGATAGAACTGCGTCCATCATTCGCTGAAATGTCGCTGGAGCGGAGCACAATCCGAAAGGTAGGACTTTGAATTCATAAAGTCCATCGGGCGTGACAAACGCTGTCTTCTCGCGATCACGTTCATCGACTTCGATCTGCCAGTAACCGCTCTTGAGATCAAGCGATGAAAAGTAGCGCGCGTGGCGCAACCGGTCTAATGAGTCATCAATGCGTGGCAGCGGGTAGACGTCTTTTTTTGTGACCTGATTGAGCTTACGGTAGTCCACACAGAACCTTAAACTTCCGTCTTTCTTCTTAACGAGGACAACAGGCGAAGCCCAGGGACTCCTCGATGGCTGGATGACACCGTCATTTAACATCTCGTCGACCTGTTGAGCAATGACTTCGCGTTCCCGCGGTGACACTCGGTAGGGGTTCTGTCTGACTGGTCGGGTGCGGTCGTCGGTTATTATGCGGTGCTTGGTCAAGGGCGTCTGTTTAACCGCGGAGGCGGATGAGAAGCAGTCTTGAAACTGAAAGAGTAGCCCAACGAGTCTGTCCTTCTCTGCCGGTGATAGAGCGGGATTCACATCAGGGTCGAAGTTGGGCGTTTGGCTGGCAGACGTGTTGGTCTCAAGAACAAAGCAGCCGTGGGCTGCTTCTGCGACACCTTCAAAGTAAGCTACCGTGGTGCCTTTAGCGATGCGTTGCCGTTCGTTCCCGAAGTTCGTAATCAGTACGTGAGCTAGACCATTAGTCAGATGAACTATACCGCGTGCAACACAGACTCCATGATGTAACAGAAGCTCTATGTTCTGTTCGGCAACACCGGCAGCACAGGACTGATCGTCGCACCTGACTGCGACGAGAGCATACGAACGCGGCGGCATGAATACATCCGCGTCAACGATGCGTAAAGGTGCGTGGCGTCTTTCTGAGTCAGCGGTCATCGTTTCAGGCGTCGAAAACGTTACAGTACGGCGAGGAACATTAATAATCGCCCCATGCTCACGTAAAAAGTCCATGCCGAGTATGAGATCCTTGCAGCAGTGTGGCAGGATAACAAAAACGGCTACAAAGGCTGAATCGGCGATGGTTACTCGGGCAGTGCATCGTCCGATCGGCGTCATAAGGTGACCGCCAGCAGTACGAATTTGCGGCCCCAGCCATTCAGTTTTCACCTTAGAGAGCCGATCTGCGAAATTTTTGCTTATTATTGAGAAGTCTGCTCCGGTGTCTACCAAAGCTGTTACTGGGTGTCCGTCGACGAGAACGGAAAGGTCGGCGCTAACAACTTGATCGGCTTGAGGTTGATTGGGAGTTTCGGATTCATGTGGCGGCGGCAGCATCCTAGTCACAGCATCGGACTGAGTCGTCACGGGGGGGTCTTCGGGATATCGGTTCCGTTCGTCAGCAACCTGCCCCCCTGAGGTCGCCGCCTTCAGTTTCCCCGGTGTGGGCTTGGCGACCGGCGCCTCGGCGCATCATTAAAATCACGGCGGCTAGGTGACGAGTAGCGCGCGGGAGAAGACTGTGTACGGTTGCCTGAAGAGGTTGCACGGGTTGCGAGGTATTCCTCTATTTCTGGAGGGCGTTCGCCGACCCGGGGACGCGGGGAATCCCGAGAAAAACCCCGAAGACCGAGCTCACGGTATGGACAACGACGGTACAAGTGGCCGGGTTCTCCACAGTGGTAGCACAGCGGCCGTTGGCGAGGAGTGCGCCAGACGTCTGCCTTCCGAACCGGTGGCTGCATGACGGGGTTCTGCTGGGGCGGTGGCTGGTAGGAAGGCTGGTAGTATAGTGGCTGAGGAGCGGACGGCTGTATGACGAGGCTCTGCTGGTATGGCGGCTGGAAGGACGGTTGGTAGAACGGTGGCTGCAAAGTGGGTGGCGGCTGTGCTTCGAATCGAAGCTGTTGCGCAGGAGGCACTGCAGGCCGACGAAGAGCCGCTGCGTAGTTCATAGAACGTGGCTCCGACGGTGACTCAGGCGGGGACAATGTCTGCCGTATTTCTTCCCGTACGGCTTCGGTGACAGCCACGGCAGTCGGGTTAGGCGATCCAAGGTTGAACTTGAGGAGCTCCTCGCGAACTACCTCGCGGATCAGCTCACGCAGAGAGTGATCGCCAGTGGATCCGTTCAATGTGGCCACATTGCTGAAGGGCTGACCACAGGCAGACTCCGTGCGCCGGTATCTTTGCTGCAGGGCTCGCTCAATGAGGGTAGCTTCATTGATGAAGTCCGCGACGGTTTGAGGTGGACTCCGAACCAGACCAGCGAAGAGGGGTTCTTTTACGCCCTGCATCAGGTGGCGCAACTTCGCTGATTCCGTCATGTCGGGATCAGCCCGTCGGCAAAGACGCGTCACGTCCTCAGCGAACATGGCCACGCTCTCGTTTGGTAATTGCACACGAGCTTCTAGGAGGCGGCGTGCGCGATCACGGCGGTCATGGCTGGAAAAAGTGTCCCGCAGCTGCTGGCGAAAGGAATCCCAGCTTTGAAGACTGGCTTCCCTATTCTCATACCATGTTTTTGCGCAGTCCTCAAGGGCGAAGTACACATTGTGCAGCTTCTGAGCAGGGCTCCACTGATTGAATTGCGCCACTCGCTCGAACTGGTCGATCCAGTCGTCGACATCTTCCCCAGTAGCGCCATGGAAACTGGGGGGCGTACGAGGCTGCTGAAGCAGCAACTGGTGCTGACTTGCCTGTGCCATTACAGAAGTCTCGAACTGCTGATCAGCTGGCGTCGGTTCAGGTAGAGGGGCAAATTCCGGCGCCAGACCTCGGAGGCGACGGCTGCAGCGATGAACGGGTGTCGACACGAGCGGAAGCCGGTTGGGACTCGATGAGCGGCTGCGAGAGGCCCGAGACATGTAATTCAAGGCCTCACCTCCACCAGTGTCACGTAGCCGTTTAGGCCCGTAACCAGAAGGTTGGTTTTAATAGGGGGGGTCGACCTAGAAGGCACAGAAGAGTAGGTCCAGAGAGCACTGAGATACAGCAGCCGACTTCAGCTTCTTCTCGAACGCCACGAGACCACTTCTTCCAGTCCGCGCACGAGACTCTCGATGAGCTGCCGCCTAGCGGCTGCTGTTGCACACGCTACAATATTGAGCAATATCCGGACCATTTTAAGCCAACGAAGGAACCGAAGTGCAAGAATTGATTGTGGAGATAACATCATAAGAAAACACGATCAGAGACAGGTAGAAATTGGAGCCATTCATACCGAACAGCTAGTTCTTGAGGCCAGGTCACCGCAACTAGCAGACAAGATCGATTCAGTCGAAAAGAGCGTCGTTTTAAGTAAAGGATGACGCGAAACAATTTTCTTCCGATCTAGCTGCCACGTATATAAAAGTGTAGGGTTGCCAGGATAATTGGGAAAGTGTATCTACAAGGAACAAGTTTTAGCGCTTGTCCTGTGTCTGCTTCTAATGTGTGTGTTTTCTGTGCGCTTAATCTTTAGTCAAGCAATGCACCATCTAGCCCAATTTCAAGTTTTGTTAAAGGAACAAGTTAATCTCTTTTGGAATTCAAGATACCAGCAGTGAACCTTAGAATGACTCTAAGCAGAGACCAATTTCCTTCTCCTGTGAGAAACTAAGCATTGCATTCCTCCCCTATATATTTGAGAGGAAGCATATAATTTTTCACTCCTCTGAAATCAAGGCGAGACCTCTGATTCTGACGTTTTCATCGCCTAAAGGAAAGCAACGAGTATTGTGAGCGGCTTGAAAGCTAAACTGAACAAACATTGCGTTAAGTGAGGACTGCTTGTAAAACATCAGGCGTCAGAGGCAAATTAATTCAGTTCGTAGAGATGCAGGGTACTCAATTCAGACTTAACTTTAAAAAAGATCAATATCGATACACAAAACTTGTTTAGAACAAGTAAACCAATACCGTGGTCATATGTAGTGCAAATCAACAACTGAATCCAGCTTCTCAAAAGAAAAAAAATCAGAGTGCTCATGACCTAGTATGTGTGTTAGTGAGGCGCCACGGAATAAATATTAAAATATTAGCAATATATTTTTTCCTGGAGTTGCTAAATACATATATTCGCTCAGGAACAGAATCCTGGCTTGACCACTCTGTCAATGACAAGTTTTTTCACTGATTGTGGTGTTTATAAATGTGACCGCAACAGGTATGACGGTAGTATATTCATCCTTATTCACGAAATTATAGCTAACGTGTCTATAGAGGTCGAAAGTGAATCCTGCAAAACAGTATGGCGCAACATTTTGCTGAAAAATGAACCTTGTTTAACAGTTGGTTCTGTTTGCAGGTGACCGAGCTTTAACACTCCTGAACCTCTTTTTCATTTGAGCAGCATACTGATAAGCCTAAACACATTGTATGTTATTCTTGCCGGCGATTTTTACTTGCCAGGTACTAAGTGGCACTCGTTAAAGCCCACACCCTGCTTTACAGTGGTTCAGTAAACGGTCACTACCCACCTTTTGGTTCACTTTGTAAATTCGCCGACTCGAAAACGCCGCACTGTTGAAAATATACTCGAGTAATGTTTCTCCATAGATTGTGATCTGAAATTACTTTTTGCCATATTGCCCGGAAACAACTGCCTCGTTGTAGCCAAACTATCCTATTCAGTTCTAAACCGCCGCTCTATAGAATCACGCATAATATTTCTTTATGAAGTGGATGTCTACGCTGCACTCACGAGCAAACTTGACCCATTTTTCACCTACGTCCGCTCCCATATCTGAGGCCTAGATGCTAATGACTCATGGAACATGTTAAAAACTAGTATTTTATTGTCAACACGAAACTTTATTCCTTAGCGTGTCACATCAACCATGCGACGTAGATGGTTCATGAACTTGCCAACTTGACAAGTTCGTACCGTGAAAAAAATTCTGAGTGCACTGCAGAAACGCGAAAGCCTGAGCATATCTGCAGTGCACTCTTGCACTGCAATGCACTACAAGGCAGGGCAATGCCCCTTTGGCGACGGAGTGTGTTAGGATAGATGGACGGACGGACGGACGGACGGACGGATGGACGGATGGACGGATGGATGGATGGATGTATGGATGGATGGATGGATGGATGGATGGATGGATGGATGGATGGATGGATGGATGGATGGATGGATGGATGGATGGATGGATGGATGGATGGATGGATGGATGGATGGATGGATGGATGGACGGACGGACGGACGGACGGATGGATGGATGGATGGATGGATGGATGGATGGATGGATGGATGGATGGATGGATGGATGGATGGATGGATGGATGGATGGATGGATGGATGGATGGATGTAGATGCGCACAGTTTAGATAAAGCGGGTCGTCAGACCTATGTCGGGTGTTCACTAATCTTACGACTCTAATCGTATTGGTATATGTGCGATAATGAGTTAGAAATTAAGAGGTCATTGATTAAGAAATTAACAAGGATGCCAACCACGATCCACAAGTTGAATAGGACACGGGAACCATAAAAACCGGTATGTCATATTTTCAAATGTGGAGTTGAAATGTCTCCAAGTTTTCGTGGCTACATGGAGAGCGAGGCTGGAAAGCGCACCCATTCCCCTAAAAATATTTCTTTGTTCCACGATCTTTAAACGGGTCCATTGCATCCTTTTTTAAAATAGGCTGTAGAAATCGCATTATATATGGGGTTTGTGGAGTAATAATGTTAGGCTTGCTGAATATTACGTCTTTTAACGTCTAATAACATGAAGATAGAGCTGCTGCTCAATGCCAAATTGAAACTTCGTAATACGAAATAGGAAGCCTTTTAACTTTATTTAAATAGTACAGCAAAAGGGCCAATCCACTGCGGAGTGTTGCAAAATATAAAAGAAAACTCAATCACATGGACGTGAAATCTTCTTAGGCAAGAACGACAAGAAACTAGGTCACTAAAAAAACAGCCAAATGCCATTGACTAGCTCCATTAAACAAGGATAAGTGCTTGATCCGAAAATTAGGGCTAGGTGAGACAGCTCGCCAGGTAGGCAATTCGTGCTGAAATAAGTTGCGACAGGCGCAGTGAGATGAAACAGACTATACAGTGGGGATGTGGTCTACATACAAGTGATACTTACAGGTTTGCTTATTATTAGCAAGGACTCCTTTCAGAGCGAGGTGCAATTCAAGAAGGTTTTCTTTAATGAAGTAAGAGGGTCAAACGTATCTCGAGGCACTAATTAGTGCACGGGAAATAGAAAGCTGCTTTTGAAGAATGATGCCCAGGAAATAATCCCCATCTGGTAGTTTAAAGGCGACCTTGCAGAAGCGTTCTGGGAAAGGGTATAACTCTTGCTTCTAGTCGCTTTGTAACTGCCCCACCAAAAATAATTGTGTAGCCTTTGTAAAAGCAATATAGCTCAAAGTGTTTCTTACTAAGCGCTGTAACGGCACTCTTGCGTATCCGGTGTTCGCAGTCTAGCAGGTGCAAATCCATCTCGTCTTCATTTTTCTCGACCCTATATGTATTCCAGAAGTACTTCGAGAAATGACGTAAAATGCTTACAAGCTACCGTTTTGAAATAGGAGAAATAAAATCATGATAAACAGCCTTGCAGGGGATTCTGGAAAAAGTGAAATAAATGTTCCCATAATATTATCCAAAGCTGATGTCGCAATAGGTTCGCTAGAATGATTTGAAGCTATCATAGGTAAAAGTTCCCTACTGCTGCTACACCTCGGAACAAAGCTTGAACAGGTCTCCCAAGATATCCATACATAGGTGTACCGTGCCACATATCGATTTATTATTTCTGGAAAGACTGAAGGTGACCTCAACATATTCTGATAAATTATAACTGTAAGTAAAACCCTAATGGATTATACTTCATTGTGAGCTTAATTGACATTCGATCACACCATTGCTTATATCATTTGAAATAAAAGGCCTTTTGTGTATACATATTAAAAAATAAAATAAACATCTAGCTTTAATGCACAGTCATGTGAAACGAGAACGTTCAGCGTGGATCATTCAGATTCTTCAAGGTAATTATGAAATTACTTAAGTAGTTAAGATGGTCATGGCGTGCTGTAGGAAAATTGAAAGTGTAACTCGGACAAATAAGCGGCAACCTAATGTGTTGCGGATAGCAAGTCGCATATCGAAGCGATAGCGTTAAAGCCCCGCACTCCTAAACAACGGTGTCAGCGTTGCTGGGGTTGAAATTGTGAGCAAAACATCATGGGTGTGGCCCAAGCGGGTGCTAGTTGGTGGGTGACATGTCACTGACTGATCGTCAGAGGTGGTGTTGAGTCAAAAGGCAACAAAATATAGCCGAAATGGCAGGCGCTGCCAGCTTGTCTGTCGCCTTTCAGATGGGTGGGCGAAACTGAAATCCAGCTTTCCAGGACACTTCAATCCTGACTTAGACGCGCTGCCCCTAGGCTATGTAGGCGCATTGGTACAATTATGTTAAAGCAGGGACTCGTATCTAGCTATGACGGTTTTATGCGCCGTAAAGAATATTTGACAGTATACTAAAGGTTTTGGATATAACAGAGGTACAAAAATGTTACTGATTAAGCCACTAGTAAAGGGGATGGACGCGATCAGGGATCCGCAGTGGTAGTTGGCAAAAGGGCGCCATTAACGCTGTAACGTTCTAAGGTGTGTCCACCCAACTTTTACTGCAAATGCTTCGCACTGAAAGAAATGAATGGCAGTGTCACTCAGTATTATCAAGAAAACAAAATATGCTAACGAGAGGCCTTGCGCCAAACCTAGAGCCTTAATCAACTTTGTGAATTTCGAGCACAAAAACAGATTCCGTTGTTTGTGGTCCCACTCATGGGAATGCCACGTCGAACGAAACAGCTCTTGGCGTGCTTTTTAATTACGTATGTCATGAAAGCCAGAAGCGGTGGCCCCGTCTAGCTAGAGTGCAATCTTCCTCTATATGATACTTCTTGCTTTGAAGTTGGAAGAAATTTACTCTCCTTTGCCTGCGCCGCTTAGGCGTGGAGTTGGCAGGAACAGCTTGACCATTTGCTAGGTGGATAGTAGGCGCGCTCGCGGCTATTCACCTGGCAGTGGACATAAAAGAGGGCCGCCCGGCTGCCCTACAAGCAGGAATCCTCACTGACTCCAGGGTACCGCTCAAACTCCACCAGCGGCCATTGAGGGGAAAATCCGGTCTGCCCCCTGGCTGCCGGGAGGCACTTTGGCTCCCGCTCTAGTGCGTCCCAGGTGGTATCGGTATCAGAGGCGACAACGCAGCCAGTAACCTTGTCAAGGAGACCATTGTACCACCACTCTGATAACAAAAATGCAAAATTCTTGGTTCTGACCAGGAACATCCCTAACAGGTAATCTCCTCATGTCACTCGGATCCAAGAGTGACCTTTCGCAATGCCACCCTGTTGCTACCACCAAGCGTCCAGAAAAGCAGGAGTGAGAAATGAGGCGAAGTATGAGGTACCCTCCTGATGCTAGAGGTGGCACGGAGGGGACTTGCTCTCGCCTCTTCAATCTGGGCCTCCTGACATCGCAAGCGTGCTCTGACAATGGGCACCACACAAGGATTCTGCACCATTTCATATGCGAGTGCAAGACCTCAGCGCCAGAGGAAGAAAGTATCAATCAGCATCCACACTCTAGGGACATTATGCTCATTCAGCGGCTTCTACCCTTCTTAAGCCCCGCGAGTCTAGCTGACCCACCTCGAGGACACCGATCGCAACATTATTCTTGATAGCCAAATGGACAGGAACTGCCACTGTGCGCCTTCATGACAGTGACGATAGTGCACGCCCTCTCTATATCCACCGCCGCTACTCTTTCTACCGACACGCTGGTGGAGGTAGCGAACGTATGCCCAGCTAAACCAACCATTCTGACATTCAACATTTTCATTTCGCCCCTCCTCCTACCCCTCTATTGACTCAGTCGGTCAAAAATTTCAGTTCCAAATGACTTGGCGCCATTCAGAGGAGACCCGCGTCCATCATACATACTGTCTTGACCTGCTTTTATGATGATGAAATCCTGGCCCCCATCTGGCACACTAGAAAGAATATTCTTTTTTATTGGTAGAGGATACCCAGGTAAATTTCGCATAGCGGGCAGCTACGATTTCAGACAGGCATGCTCAATGCTGCCAAAATAGTTACAAGGAAGCGAGAGCATCGCGTATTTCTAGCCATTCGTCTATACGTAAGCACGGAAGTAGCTAGGAAATTGCGTCTGTTTTGTATTTTCATGCTTACATCAGAGGACAACCCCCGACTTTCTGTACGTAGGCACTGACTATCGCAAAGAAATAACACTGTTCAAATTGCTAGCTGCCAATGCCCTATGCAAGACATCTGTTTTTTTTTTTATTTGCAAGTCTAATTTCTAATACTTCGCATCGTAAAGGTAAAGCCCATTGGCTCTTGCCGAGCGTTGAATGAGTGGGGGAAGCTAATCGAGAAACGCCTCTCTTTAAATAAGGAAATAAGGCTTTTAGAGCATCTCGAATGTTGCCATTAAACACGGAGGTACTTTTCATAGGATTTGTCTGCCCATCGTAATGCCAGGGCATTTTTTTTAATTTGGATATAGCGGGTTTTTCCGGCGTTAGGAATCATGAGACTTCTGCAAAAGGGCGTTATTTCTCTGGCTGCGTACGCTGTAGGGCTGCTTCGAAACCGTATGTTGGTGTATCCGCTTGGAACGTTATATAAAAATCTAAAAGATATGTGGTTAAGAATTCTCCTGGCGGAGCTTCTCTGAGTCTAATGAACACTAAGCGGAGCTTTGTTTTCCCAAATACGCAATATATATTACCAGATGATTAACGTCTCCCAAATTTCAGGAGGATCCATAAACGTCTTTTGGCAGGGGAGGAGTCTGTACTTTCTCGGCTATTTTCGTCGCGAAGGATACAATAGCAAGTCAAGACAAATCCTTGTAAAGTGATCTCATTTGCGTAGAAAATGCACATTATAAGTCAAAACTCAATCCTGAGCATGCAGTTCGTTTAAACGTTGCATAAATGTTTCAGTCACACTTTTCTTGCGAACGGCTAAAAGGCAGAATACTGTTCATGCGATAGATCACTCCGGTTCGTCCCATTATCCTTTTAGACTAGCAATTTCAAGGAGTGTTAGGACGTTAATACGAACATCCTTGGCATGTACCGGGAAGATGAAATTGAAAAAATTCCAAGTTATCTAAAGTAGACAAAAGTCTGTAGCCTCACCTGGCAGCGTGAGCATGTGTTTCATTTACAGAAGAAAACTTTTTACAAGGACCGGTGAATGGAGAAATATGAGTCCCCGAAGACTCGGACTCCTCTTGACGGATTTCAAACGAGAAAGTTCCCACCACACTGATCTATAGAGACCATGGAGTGATAGAGGGCTCCTTGTGCATCTTGCGTGTTTGCTGCTTCATGGTCATTCAAATTAGCACAGAAATCTGCTCAGTCTCGTACGGGGGAAACGGTACATTTTTGACATCCATACAAATATTTTATAAGCCTTAGAACTGATCGAGGAGAAAAAAGTTTAGGACAACGCTTTTCTTTGCATTCGGCGGCACAGAACTTGATCAGAATAAGCGTGTGGTCGGGCTAGTTGGTTCTGCATAGTATATAAGAGAAATGCGCAACAACTTAGACAGGACACAGGAAGGAACACATACAACAGTGAACTGTTGTATGTGTTTCTTTCTGTGTCCTGTCTAAGTTGTTGCGCGTTTCTCTCATATACTATACATAACTTGATGGCGGCCTTCGCTTCTATAGCCTATATTTCAAAAACTGATTTTCAGTTTGGCAGCAGCGCATCTCTTGGCGCTGCATCACTTATCTGCTATTCGCAGTGAAGAAGTCCAGAAATGAAGGCCTGATTTCACTACGCCAGCCATTGGCAACAATATCAATCTCGCCAGAGGGCTACAGGCAATCATGCAGCTCCAAAAGGCCGACGAAGACAGCGTGACCCTTCAATTTGGCAGCAGCGCATCTCTGGGTCCTGCATCACTTATCTGCTTTCGCAATGAAGAAGTCCGGAAAAGAAGCCCTTATATTTTACTACGCGAGTCGTCGCCGCCAACAGCAATCTCGCCAGAGCGCTACATGCAATCCTGCGGCTATAAAAGGCCTACGAAGGCAGCGTGACTCCTCAGTTTGGCAGCAGCGCACCTCTGGGTGCTGCATCACTTATCTTATCTGCTTTTCGCAGTGAAGAAATCTTGAAAAGAAGCCTTGATTTCACTACGCCAGCCGTCGACGACAACACCAAATTCGCCAGAGAGCTAAAGGCAATCCTACAACTATAAAATGCCGACGAAGACAGCATGACCCTTCAGTTTGGCAGCAGCGCATCTCTCGCCCCTGCATCACTAATTTTATCTGATTTCCGCAGTGAAGAAGTCCCAAAAAGAAGCATTGACTTCGCTACGCCAGCCGCCGATGACAACAGCAATCTCGCCAGAGGGCTACAGGCAATCTTGCAGCTATCAAAGTGTGACGAAGACAGCGTGACAGTTCAGATTGGCAGCAGCGCATTTATGGGCCCTGCATCACCTACCTTATCTGCTTTTCGCAGGTAGGGTATTTCGTTGAAATTAGTGCACCGCATTATTTGCATGAATGTTGTGCTGCTGCCAAACCCATCTCTGCCAATGTCACGTTATTGAGTAAGCTGTGTTTCGCGGACAAACAGCGAAATGCCAAAGGAAGACCAAGAGACTGCCAAGGCAATTCGAGACCTGCGGCATGAGCTAAGAGCTGATTTGCGCGGTATAAAGGAAAGCCTACAAGTGATGACAGAGCTTAAATAAAAAACTGAGGAAATGCTAAACTAGAATTGTGAATTGAAAGCTGAAAATTCCAAGCTCACACTCTTGAAGAACTGGATCAGTATTAGCGCTCTAACCACTTTGAGATCAAGGGCAGTCCGCTTGACGGTGAACCGTTGTCCATTGTGCAGAAAATTGTTGTCATTGTCGGAGAAGAAATCAATGAGCAGGACATTGAAATATGTGAGCGTGTGCCGACTTCACGCCTGGTGAATTAAACATTGTTGTCCGTTTTGTGCAGAGAACAAAATGGAACGCATAACTAAATAAGGATAAGAAAGTCAGACTAGATGCAACGAATCTAGGTTTCGAAAGCTCTTCTTCGGTGTTTGTAAACGAACACTTGACATGACTAAGCAAACAGCTGCTTGGGGCGGGGATTAAAAGGAAGGAGGCACGGAAGTTTGTGTGAACTGCTGGATCCAGTGTTCGCACGAAAAGATTAGGGTTCTTCGATTGTTAGGATCTCTTGTGTGAACGACGTCGAGAAGATGACAGTTGGTGTGAACAATCTAGAGGAGATGACAGCTCACTAATACTAGCTAAACTGTTGTTCATTAAGGATGCTTCAAATCTAATGTGGACTCAAATGAGCAATGCGACTACTATGATGTTCATTCCTTTGACGCTTTTCTAAACAGCCGACACCACCTGATGATACTGCATATGAATGCTCGTTATATCCGCAATAATCACGAAAAAATTATCTTCTTGGATTCATATCTTTTTCCATTGATGTTCTGTTGTTCACTGAATCCTTGCTTTCATTGAACGAGTTACCGTCAAACTTTGAAAGCTACAAGTGCAATGGTTTGGCCAGTTCTCAAAGAAGGGGAGGAGGTTTGGCTGTTTTCGTACTGCAGACCCAAAACCATGAGGTCATGTGAAAGCTTTCAGTTATTACGGATGATATTGAATATCTGATGGTGAGATTAGATGTAGGCGCGGCTGTAATCATCTGTAGGCCACCAGCAGGAACCAAATTGCAGTTCTTCGAACATCTCGAAAGCATTCTTTGCTATGTCAGTAGTTCAGGGCTTCTTTTGTGTCATGGGTAATGTGAATACTGATATACTCTCGAACAGCTCACCGGCAAGGCAAATAATTTCACTGATAAATTAGTTTGCATGTATAAACTTTTTACAAAAGCGATTCGACTGACAGCGGAATCTTGCATGTTACTAAATATCTGCATTAGTTATATCCATCACCCCGGCAGTATTTCTGGGCTGCTAGCTGTAGAGATAAGCGATCACCTGCCAAAGTTTTGTTCCATTCCACTTACACGTTTTTAAAATAAAAATCAAGAAAAAAAGAGTCCTGCTTTACAAACGGTTTTGCTCTGAAAATATTCCGCTGCCTCATTAGTGAGAGTGACTAGCGACCTGTTGTATGCGAAAAAGATGCAAACAAAGCGTACGATGCATTTTTCAATAAACTGATGTGTTGTTACGATCAGGCGTTTCCAGTAAGACGCATTGGAAGCGCAGTAAAAATCAGAAAGTCAAAGATTAGTAATCCTATATATTTATATTTAAAATAATAAACACAAAGAACAAGACGTATCGTGACTTTGTTAAAAGTCGAGACGCGACACAGTTCGCTGACTTCAAAAAGTATAGAAACATGATAAATACCCTGGTTAAACAAGCGAAAACTCAGTATTACGAGAAGCTATTTGCAAAAAGTAGGAGTAATCCGAAAAAGATATGGGATGAGATTAGAAGCCTAACCCACCAAAAAAGGCCATGAATTGATTTGCGCATTACAACCTCTAAGGGTGTTTGTTTGGCGGTGCAGCTGCGACTGCCATAAATAACTACTTTGTGTCCTGTACAGAGAATGTCGTTAAAACGAAGACGTAATACCTATTCCTGCTACTAGAAGCATTGACCTTGTCAATTCTCCCATTTTAACTTCCGGTAGACCTTCTGAAATCGCAAGATTTATTGATATGCTAAAAAATAACGTAGCCACTGGCAATGACGCAGTTTCCTCTAGACCATCCAAAAATGTCGTTCATATAATATTCATTCCTCTTACTCATATCATAAATTGAACGTTTCAAACCGCAGTGTTTCCAGATTCATTAAAAATAGCACGCGTCTCACAGACGTTTTTTTAGAAGCCCGTGTATTTACTGTGCACCTTTATTTTCCTACAGCATTTCACACGCTTGAATATGTAGCAGCGAAACCAACTGCCTGCAACAGCATCGGCAGTTTTTTGCACGTGCTGCACAATTGTGCTACACAAAGAGGACGCAAAAGAATACTTTTTTAGACCCTGTAAGCTTGCACAGTACTGATCGTAGGTCTGACACACTTCAGAAGCAGGAAGTGAAAGTATTGCGCATAAAAATTCGACACAGAAGTACGACAGCAAAAAACAGTTACTTAATGATTACAGGCCTGCATAGTAGTTGTCATAGGTTTGACACAATCCAGAAGCAGATAACAAAGTATGGCACAACAGTGCAGAAACATGACACAAGTAGTGCTATGTACAATTTTTGCATAGGGCAGTCGCCATTAGTGAGCCTTTCCGGACTACAGGCCTTCATATACTGTTAAAATGCATAGAACGCATTTCCTTAATGCTAAACAGTGTAAAGCGGACAAATTGAACGCATAATATTGCGAGTTTTAGTGCTCACAGTGATTGTAGCATAAGTAGAAAATTCCATAGGTATACAAACTGGTGCAAAAACATCACATATGCATCAAGCAAATGGCGTGTGGGCAGAAGGTATCGCTCAAAAGCAAAACAACGCAGTCATGGAGAACAAAGAAAAAAATACAGAGCACACTACAATGAACGCTACATCGAAAGCCTTGTCACGGTGGCACTGCAGTGAATGAAGGCTTTGGGTTCAGTCCCGGCAGGGGTGGAAGCATTCCCATGATCACGTTCTTTCCTAAACTATCCAGCTGCATACAAACAGATGATCATGCAACCACGGAGCTTCATTCTGACCTACACTACATGCTTCACAGTCGTTTTGTATTTCCTAAAGAGTAACAAATAGAACCACAGAGCCTTCACGTTGCACTTTCAGCCCTTTTGTCATCGATACTAGTAGGCGCCGACCGAAAACACCTCCGCAAGTTGTCTCTGTCCATTTCCATGTCAAGCGCTCCATGAAATTTTATCGCAGCAGGCCCTGAACTTCGACTGCATTCTATTAGATTTTCAACATGTTCACGGCACCCGCACGGTACTTCGATTTCAGACGACGCTTAAAAAAGGAGCACCTTCTCGGGGAATCAGCTGTTCGCTTGCAGGCCGCCATGTGCACGCCATGACGCCGTCGGCGCACCTTCGCGGCAACCAAAGTTACCTAATAGCAAGTATAATTACAAAATCTAACAACGCTTCTACTTGAGCTTATTATTATTCAATAATAAAAATAGTACCTTGCCAAAATGAACCTTTGCTTGTTTTATTTATTGCATAATAATTGCGTCGTGTTACAGAAAGCTAGAAGACAGTCCCTGCTCAGTTTTGTGCCACACTGTGGCAATAGCGCTTGCCGAGGATTCGGAACTACCGGGGCGAAGCCACGCTAAAAGTGACTGGTAATTGGACGAATTCGTACTTCGTCTCGATTGACGCCTCAAGGCTGCGTCACGGCTCCGTAATTTTGACGTCGCGCTCACCAACTTGTGAGTGGAGTCCGTAATTCAGCCCTTGGAGTAGCCTTTCGTTGCCATTTCTTATTTTGCTATATTCGCCTCGCCATGTCGGAATAAATGCGGAACGCATACTTGCATCAAATAAATTATCATGCAGGAGGAGCGGCGCGTTTCAAAACAGCTTGAAGTGTTTGCAGTCGAGGATCTTTCGGGAAGCACGCCTCTAGTCTTGACCTGTCATATGTAAAACCGGAAGTGAAACATGAAAATCTAAGCTTTGATTACATACCGTGCTTTGAGCCGGCGCCTGTTAGTTTCAGATATGCCGGTAAACTTTATTAAACATTCTATGTTTTTTGTACCCTAGCACAAGAGGCTTAGCCCAGAAAGTGGATCGCTACAGAGCTCATAGCACTCAGCACAGGGAAGAAAGCCGGTTGACTGCTTAAAACGTTTTTTTTTTTTGGGTCAAACGCGAAGTGTATTTCAACGAAAGGAAACAGATGATGTGGAGAACAAACTTTAGTGCACGTCGCCACAGATGCCGGCGTCAAGATGTAGGTCAAACTGAGATCTGTGTCGTAGCAACGCATCGGGGGCCATGCAAGTTGGTGAATATTTCTTTTAGTAAATATGCACTGAGGTGATTTTGCATACTTTACTTTAAAACAACAAAACTGTTTTTTGAAACGGTACGTTTAAAATCCTTTCAAGTTTGCTGCCGGTATAAACTGCTCTGAGGCGCAGTTTATATAGCGGCTTACTTGATTTCGCCTTTCTAAACTTGTATTTTGTATTTAGTATTTGGCATATCAGTATTCCTACAGACGTGCATCAGAGTTCCAAAGAAGGGTACATAAGCTCAATTTGCTGCAATCTGTGGCGCAGTGGTACTATACGTCTGTTAATTACATTAAAAACCTTAGCACAGTAGCGCTGATTCCGTTTTCGTCTTGTGTCCTGCTGCGTTGCGGCGGTAGAAACGCTTCAGAGCCAGATAGCGCTGTTTATGTGAAATTGCTTAAATAATAGGCTAATGCAATGCATCTTTTGTTCCTTCTTTTTACTTCTGCAGTTTTCAGTGAACGCTGCTATTACGCATTTTGAAGGTAGGTTCCAGTTCTAGAAATTATGTACCACTGTAGCTCGTATTTTCATCTTGCTCAAATTTCTTTGAGGTAATTTTTCTTTTGTGGTCACTTCCCTACTGGAAACTTTTCTACAGTTTCAGACAGGAGTCGGTATACCATTTTTTTAAGGCTTAACGGCATGAAACCGGGCGGAAATTCTGGTATTTCCTCTATGGTCGGTGGTCCTCTTTTCTGGGAAAAAAGCGACACCGGGGAAGAAAAAGCATGGAGAGCTATAAAATAAGACGGCTACATTTCAAAAATGAAAAGGAAGAAAAAGCGGAGTATCTGCCAGGATTCGAACCGTGATCATCCCTCTCACTTTATTCACGCATCAGAATTGCGGGAGACATAGTATATATCCATGAACTAAAGGCATCCAGGTAGGAGGTCAATTTTGGACAGCATATACCCCCTTCATCATAGCACACTGTTATCGGAATAGAAACTTGACTGAACGCAGTGGCTGTGCGTGGCGCTCTTTGATGCGGCACTTCCACCGGCTAAACCGTTAAAAGAGCACAAATAGATCACATGGAATGTTAGATTCTTCCACTGTGCGCAAATACCTTATAGTATAGGGCGCAGCCACTCATGTATCATCAATTTGGATTCTTCTAGCTAACTTCCGCAGCATTCTTCCAAAGGTTGATGTTTTAAAATCCTTTTTGCACACATGCTCCGCTGACATAATTATCGGCACAGAAACGTGGTTATCTGACGAAGTTTCCAACAGCGAGCTTGCGCTTCCAAGTTCTTTGGTGCTCTTCCGCAAAGACAGAAATGAAAGATGATTACCAACCTTCTCTTGTGCAGATTTACACACCTCTCGAGTTGATTTGGGTATCTGCTTGCTTTTAGCACATCAAACGCATTTTTTTGGGATTGCTATCGTCCCCCTGATAGCAGACCTAATTTTTCTGAACTCCTGAACGACAATCAAAGCAGTATCCAATGACCCCTGGTTTACAGCCCATGTGAAAAAAGCCTGAACAGAAAAAAGAGGGCTTATAAGAAAGCTAGTCGAACCAATTCACCGCTTGACTGGGAAGGATACCATAACCTTTCGAAATTAACTACAGCTGCAATCCTGGAAGCTAAGGAAAACTATTTTAGCCGGACTCTTCCCAATATGCTTAAAACCAACCCTAACAAATTCTGGCGCTCAGTTAATCCCGAACACCGCCAGACTGCGCCTATCCTAACGGACGAGAAATGTTGTGCCTATTAGTGAACTCTTTCGTCAAGTGTTCACAGACGAGATGCCACTTACCAGTTCCCATGTACTCACATCTTAGTGTACACAGTTTAAGTTCCCCCCAATTGTAATATTTGAAAACGGTGTAGCGAAGGCGATTGACAGACTTCCGCTTTCTACCAGTCCTGGCCCAGAGGGCATCACCTCCAAACTTCTCAAACTAACGTGCCATAAATCAGCATTTCTTTTGGGGCTGCTATTTCAGCAGTCACTTGACTCAGGATGCGTCCCGGATGACTGGAAGATCGCTCACATCATTCCTATACATAAGGCGCGAGCTCGTTCTGACCCCTTAACTACAGACCCATTTCCCTGATATCAATATGCTCCAAACTATTAGAACACATCTTGTTTTCTCACATTACGAACCATTTAAACTTAAATAATTTGCTTCTAGAAAACCAGCATGGTTTCCAGTACAAAAGATCATGTCAAACGCAGTTATTTGAATTAGTTACTGACCTACATCATGTGCTACATATGCCCCTTGACACAGACGCAATTTTTGTCGATTTTTCAAAAGCCTTTGATCGTGTTCCTCACAAACGTTTACTGTTAAAAACTAAAAATCTACAGCTTGATGATAACACGGCCAGATGGATCGCTGAATTCTTGACTAATCGTTTCCGATCAGTTAGGATAAATCATTGCATCTGTAATCCTGCACGTGTAAAATCAGGTGTCCCAAAAGGGACCGTTCTCAGGCCTTTGCTCTTTTTAATATATATAAATGACATAGCAGGTAACATCAAGTTATCAATTCGCCTTTTTGCAGACGAATGCGTAATCAATAAAACAATATCTAACGCGGAAGAAGCGCATACGCTCCAGTCCGATCTAAACAGGCTAACTGAATGGTGCCGTACTTGGCAAATGGAAATTAATGAAGAAAAAACTAAACATATAAGATTTTCGTCTGTTCCAGGACCGTTACTTAGCGTGCACACAATGAATGGTAAAGCTGTTGCATCTGTTTCTTCTATAAAATATCTGGGTGTTCATTTGCATTCTAGTCTGTCTTGGAATGATCATATAGACCTCATCACCGCCAAAGCTTTTAGAAAACATGGCATGTTGAGGCGCTGTTTACACCTCGCAAATTCTTACACAAGACATTAAGCTTACACTACACTGATAAGGCCAACCTTAGAATATGCTTCTGTCATATGGCATCCTCACCAGGGCTCCTTTTCTAATCTTTTTGAATCCGTCCAGAATAAAGCAGCAAGATTCATTGCATCATCCTACTCAAGATTTCATAGCGCATCATCAATTAAAAAAGTTTTAAACCTACCATCGCTCGCTTTCAAAAGGAAGTTTGCGCGATTATCAGTTCTTCACACATTATACTATAGCAATTCGGAATTTGCTCGCTCCCATCTTCTTCCTGCTCTTAACGCCTCATCCCGGCTTGACCATGCGAACAAAATCCTCCCAATTTTCGCACGAACAAACAAATACCAGTATTCACCACTCTCTTTAGCAATAATTGAATGGAATCAGTTGGCGTCAAATATCGCTCTTTTGACTAATTTATCTGAGTTTCAAGCAGCATTGCTAGCTTCTTGAGACGCATCGTAGTCAATTTGCGCGGTTTTGTCGTTCCCTGTATAGAGTTTCCTTTCCTTGATTCTTTCGGTGCCATCTGTGTTTCTGAGTAGGTGAGATTTCAAATGTTTCATTTATTATCTTTTTTCTGGTTTTAGTTTCAGTATTCATGGTCAGCTTTGTAGCGTCTGTCATCCGCGATGTGCATGTTTTTCCCTTTTGCTGAAATCGCTGCACATTGTTTTATCTTTAAAGCTCTCTCATTACGTTGAAATGTTGCTTTCCCAACTATTTTTCCTAGTTTTGTATAAAGATTACTATGACTAGTTATATGCTTCCCTCACATACCACCATAACATCATCTGTTATCCTGTTTTTGTTCTACCCTGGTTTGCTTCCACATCCCCCCCCCCTATGTAATGCCCTATTGGGCCTTTAGGGTATTTCAAATAAATAAACTAAATAAATAAATAAACAATTTCCTTTTTGAGACTCCTTTGAAGAAGCTAAAAAACAAGACCGCATCACGACAATACACAAAGTAATCACCTAGAATTTACAGCTGCTGGCATAGACGACAGTACACCGACTATGGCACAAAGTCCCTTTTGCAAGAAGCCATGTTTTGAAAGGTAACGCTGACGTGTTAAGTTTTAAAAAAATATTCGGAGAGCGAAAATTAATGTTTGCTAGATACGGAGAAACGTAAACACCGTAACTAGAACCGGTTTTGGAGTAGCCGACTGTATATTTAATCGACTACCCCAGAACTGATTCGAGTTACTCTTATTATATTGTTACTGACTTGTTCTCAAACAGAGCACGGAGGAAGAAAGAAGGAAGAGGAATAAGAAGTGTACGCGCCCCTTCGACCTTTTTCTTGTGGCACCTGTATCGTTCCAGCAGGCCGTGTGTACCTAGCGTACTGAACCGACCAGAACGTCTCGGTCTCGACGCTAAGGGCGTAACATTGTGATGGAGAAGCCGGGTAACCATCCCTGGCGCTACACACAGCACCGATACAACTGGAGCCTCGCCGGAGTCGTCGCCTTGAGGGCCTCGAACCGCAAGCCAGCGCCATGCAATCGGCCAATGACCCGCAAGCAGCAAGTGGTGACGTGGTGATCCAGGCTGAAGAACAGTTCCTCGCATCACTATCGGAAGCCTAGGACTTTCGCGGGAGCGGCAGGCGAGGACGTTGACGAGTGGTTGACCCACTACCAACGGGTGAGCTGCTACAATTGATGGGACGCCGCCGCTAAGCTCGCAAACGTGGTTTTCTTCCTAACACATACCGCTCTAGTTTGGTTCGAAAACCACGAAGACTCTCTCACCACCTGGGACCGTTTTGTTACGGAATTGCGCCAGTGCTTCGGCGACTGCCTTGCACGAAGGGAGCGAGCTGAACCCACGCTTACGCACAGAGCTCAGCTACCTGGGGAAACATGTACAACTTACATAGAGGAGGTCCTGAAGCTACGCAAAACAGCAAGCGCTAATATGACCGAGGAAGATAAAGTAGGACATCTTCTGAAGGGCATCGCAGATGATGTTTATAATTTTCTAATTGCCAAAGGTGATCTTAATGCCGTCTGTGATGTAGTTCGGCATGTTCGCACATTCGATACATTGAAGACTCGTCGCATAACGCCAAAATTTGGGCGGCTCGCCAACGTTCCATCGGCGGCGAGCATTGAAGACAACTTCATGGACTTGTCGTCGACAATCCGGCAAATATTTCGTGAGGAACTGCAGCGGTTTGAGCCTCCTGTACGGTCTCCATCATCTTTGCCCTCGGACGTTGTCGGCTCTCGAGGACCTCCCTCCTTGCTCCCTTCGATGCCCGTTGTGAATTCTATCAATACGACACACGCAGACGCTTGCTCAAACAGCCCGACGTCAAGGTTCGATAGCCCTGGTCACCCGCCTCGCTACGACATGCGCCCGACTAACTTCTTGTCGCACTATGATCAGCACTATGAGTACTATCCTCAACCACCACCTGCTCGCTATTTCCGGCGTCCAACCCGAAGACCTGAAGATGAGTTTGGCTACCCAAAGCACCCTGTCTCCTCGAAACCCTCCAGGGAACAAGGTTTTCGTCGCACAACCCCCGTGTGCAGACGCTGCGGCATTGAAGGGCACATAGCTCGATACTGCCGCAGCCGCCCACTCACCCGTTACGATCTGCTCGTCCAAAATGCTCCGCCACGTAAACGTTTCTTCGAGTCTAATTGTCAATGGCCCACATCTTCGTATGAATATCCCCAGACCAATGGACCGCGCAGACACTCTCCTGCTTCCGACCGAAGTGTCTCACCACCACCTGCCTCTTCTGCGCGCCGCTTTCCGTCACCACGGCCACGGCGGCGGTCGGCATCGCCTTTGCCGGAAAACTAGTGAGCGCGGCAGCTGGAGGTCAGGTCGCTGGAGACTGTGCGCTGCCTGAAGAAATTCCACCATCTGTTATTATGTTAAAGAACACGGTCTATGTGCTTGTGGATGGTGTGGCGACAATGGCTTTAGTGGACACCGGGGCAACCATTTCAATAATGAGTTTATCGTTTAAGAAGCGGTTAGGACGCAAAGTTATGTTTGTTTGGGTCAGAAATGTGAATTTTCATGGCGCGGGTGGTGAGGTGTTGTGTCCCCTGGGAATGTGTAGTGCTTCGGTGTCCCTGGGTGGAACAGTATTCGCAGCGGAGTTTGCAGTGCTTTCGCGATGCACTCATGACATAATTACAGGTATTGACATTTTGAGAATGTGTGGCGCTACGGTCGACTGCCGCTCTGGGGAACTCTGCGTCGATGGTTCCCTTCTTTCTGGATTCTTAGAGAAGCCACACGTGCGTGAGGATGTGTTCTGCGTAACAGAGGATACCAATGTGCCAGCGCTGTCTATGGTGTGCGTCCCAGTTTTGTGCCCCAGCCGTGCTTCCGACACCTTCGACGCTACAGTAGCACCGCTTCATTCTAACTGTGAAAAGAAATACATTCTGGTTCCTCATTGCCTACTGTCGGTAGTCAAGGGCTGCTCACGGCTGTGGGTCATTAATTGTTCTTCGCAACCAGTAGTTTTGCCTATGAATATGTAGATTGCGACATGTGCCAAGACGACGCCCCGTCGGTGGCTTTGGTTACTGATGCACCTGGTGAAAGTGCTGCCGCTCCAGCCCCTGACTCACAACTGCGTCGGATGATCAGCCGCTCTCTAACCAGGGACCAGCGTGACGCTTTGGAGGCCTTACTGGTCAAGTATTCTTCCATCTTTGATTTTTCGGAGCCTAGCGGTTCACGGTGCATTCCCGTGACACGTACCCGGTATCGCATTGACACAGGCTACTCACACCGAATTCGACAGAAGACGTACAGAGTGTCACCAACAGAACGCCAGGTCATCAGTGAGCAGGTTCGGGATATGCTGGAAAAGCGTGGTATTCAAGAGTCATGTAGTCCCTGGGCCGCCCCTGTAATTCTGGTGAAAAAGAAAGACTGTACATGGCGCTTTTGCGTCGACTATCGCCGTCTGAATGCTGCAACAAAGAAGGATGTGTATCCCCTTCCCCGGATCGATGACGCCATAGATTGTCTGTTCTCGGCATATTTGTCATCCTTCGATCTACGATCGGGATATTGGCAGATCCCTATGCACCCTGACGACAAGGAAAAAACGGCTTTTATCACACCCGATGGCCTGTTTGAATTTAATGTAATGCCCTCCGCACTCCGCAATGCTCCTGCAACTTTCAAGAGATTTATGGACGCTATCCTACGGGGACTAAAATGGCAAATATGTATGTGCTACCTCGATGATGTCATTTTTGGCCGGACATTCAATGAGCACAATGAACGCCTCGCTCTCGTGCTGGACTGCTTCAAAAACGCCGGTCTAGTACTTAATTCGAAGAAGTGTCGCTTCGGTGAGCGTCAGATTTTGGTACTAGGACACCTCGTCGATCGTGAAGGCGTCACACCTGACCATCAAAAGACCACGGCCGTTGCATCGTTTCCAACTCCTCAGAACGTGAAGGAACTCCGAAGTTTCCTATTACTGTGCTCATATTTCCGCCGCTTCATTCCCCGTTTTGCAGACATTGCTAACCCGCTTACGTGCCTTCCACAAAGACGCTCCCTTCGAGTGGACATCAGAGTGTGACTCTTCTTTTTGCCAGCTCAAGTTTTTACTAACATCACATCAATTCTCCGGCATTTCAACCCTTCTGCTCCAGCGGAACTGCACACGAACGCCAGTGGTGTTGGCATTGGTGCTGTGCTGATTCAGCGTTACGGCGACTAGGAACATGTTTTTGCTTACGCCAGTCGTCCCTTAAGCAAACCTGAACGCAATTACACAATCACTGAGCAGGAATGCCTCGCGGTAGTTTTCGCCGTTCAGCGGTTTCGCTGTTATCTATACGGGCGGCCCTTCACAATGGTCACTGATCATCATTCCCTGTGCTGGCTGATAAACCTCCGTGACCCATCTGGCCGTCTTGCATGGTGGGGAATCCGTTTACAAGAGTTTGATTACACAGTTTCGTACAAGAGTGGACGCCGGCACGCTGACGCAGACTGTCTCTCACGTTTACCGCTTCCCACAACGAAATGTGACGCCGACAATTTTAATCATTATATCTCTGCGGTTTTACCTCCATTCCCCAATACCCGTACGTTCCGCACTGAGCAGAGGAAAGATTAGAATCTCCAACCATTCTTTACCGCTGCAGGGGACCCTACAGCTTCCAGTCCCTGTTGTATACGGAGTGGTCTTTTGTACAAGAAGGACTATTCTCCCACTGGTATCCGCTAGCTTCTGGTGGTGCCCGTCAGCCTACGCTCCTCTGTATTGCGCGTTATGCACGACGACCCCACTTCGAGACACCTGGTATCTGCGCGGACGCTCTATCGCATCCAAGAATGTTTCTACTGGCCCTGGATGCGTGAAACCACTGAGACGTATGTGGCTAGCTGTGCTCAGTGTGCGAGTCACAAACGCCTCGCCGGCACTCTTCCTGGTCTCCTTCATCCGGTGACGCCTCCAAGATCCCCTTTCGAGAAAGTCGGGGCAGACCTCTTGGGACCATTTCCCAAGTCTAATTCTTGCAACCGCTGGATCGTCGTCTGCACTGATTACCACACTCGTTACTGTGAGACGGCAGCCCTTCCATCGGCTACTGAACACTAAGTCTCCCTCCTCCTGCTGCAATTTGTTATACTGCGCCATGGTCCTCCCCGAGTGTTGATCAGCGACCGAGGGCGTCAGTTCACCGCTGATGTTGTCGAAGAACTCCTTCGTTTGTGCCAAATGCATTTCCGACATTCTACACCGTATCATCCGCAAACAAATGGGTTGACCGAGCGAACCAACCGGACAATCACCAACATGCTTTCAATGTACGTCGCCGCCGACCACAAAGACTGGGACTCTGTGCTACCACTTATAACATACGCATACAATACCGCCCAACAGGAAACAACAAGTTACAGTCCATTCTTTCTCCTCTATGCCCGGTCTCCTCGACACATCCTCGACACCATCCTCCCGTTCTCCACAGACGACGATCCTAGGATTGCTGAGATCCTCGGCCGGGCTGAAGAAACCCGCCGGATAGCCTGCCTGAGAACTCTCGCCTCAAAAAAGCGCTTGAAATCCCGCTACGACGACCACCATCGCCACGTCACCTACCTACCTACCTCCCGTCGTACTTCAAGCAGTACGTCTGCTCCGACGTGTCAGCCGCTGCCCTAAAATTTGCCAGGACATCCACCAGCTTGCGGCGCGCATCCCACAATCAATACGCATTGAGTGGGTCCCACGGGATCTGCTGCCTTCCCAAAGTCAAGCTGATTTTGCAACCCGCCTTGTGAACCAAGACGCATCAATCACACGGCTTCTCGAAGTCGACAACGCTACCCTCCTTTTGTCAAGAAAGGAGCACCTTCGGCGCCGCACACGTGCACTTATTCCTTCGTGTGCGATATCCCTTCCCCGCGGTCTCACCCGTGCAGAGGAGGTTGCGCTTAGGAGGATCCGGGTCGGTGTTGCCCTTACACCAGCTGTAACTAGGACGTGGTCATACTTCCAACACTTATATCCTCGCCCAGGATGCCCGATCTGTAACAACGAAGATGTCGAGGCCGACATCCACCACTTGCTGTGGGACTGCCCAGCACTCAAGCCAACACGAATCTGGCACCTGAGAATAGCTGGCCTTTCAGCAACCAATCCTGCCTCATACGTCACTTGGACGCAGGGACCTCATCATCGCTCACTTCTGGGCTTCATAAAATCAGCCAACCTTTTTCCATTCATTTAATCATTTATTCATCTTTCATCTCATAACCTACTGATGCCCTGAGGCAATAAATATCGACTAAAGAAAAAAAAATTGGTCTGGCTTTGGCGTCCACTAAGGAAGCGTGGCTTAAGTCAGAAATTGCTCGCGCACTATATCGGTCCCTATGTTATCCTTGAGGCAATTAGTGACCTCACCTATTGGATTGCGCGCCTTACCAAAAGTTGCCGACGTTCTTTTCGAACTGAGCTTGCCCACGTCGCGCGTCTGAACCCTGTCATCCTCGTGCTGACGATTGACTCGCCCGGAGGGTTCGCCTGCGACGGAGGAAGTGTTACGGACTTGTTCTCAAACAGAGCACGGAGGAAGAAAGAAGGAAGAGGAAGAAGAAGTGTGCGCGCCCGTTCGACCTTTGTCTTGTGGCACCTGCGTCGTACTCGCTGGCCGTGTGTACCTAGCGTACTGAACCGACTAGAACTTCCCGGTCGCGACGCTAAGGGCGTAACAATATTTATCTTTATCAAGAGAAATTTGCTGCTTCGCACTATATATATATAGTGTTACGGAATTGTTCTCAAACAGAGCACGGAGGAAGAAAGAAGGAAGAGGAAGAAGTGTGCGCGCCCGTTCGACCTTTGTCTGGTGGCACTCGTGTCGTTCCCGCTAGCCGTGTGTACCTAGCGTACTGAACCGACTAAAACGTCTCCGTCGCGACGCTAAGGGCAGAACATTGTGGTGGAGAAGCTGGGTAACGATCCCTGGCGCTACAGACAACACCGACACAACTGGAGCCTCGCCGGAGTCGTCGCCTTGCGGGCCTCGAACCGCAAACCAGCGCCATGCAATCGGCCAATGACCCGCAAGCAGCCCGTGGTGACGCGGTGATCCAGGCTGAAGATCGACCTGCGGGTGCAGCGAACAGTTCTTCGCATCACTATCGGGAGCCCCGGACTTTCGCGGGAGCGGCAGGCGAGGACGTTGACGAGTGGTTGACCCACTACCAACGGGTGAGCCGCTACAATCGATGGGACGCCGCCGCTAAGCTCGCAAACGTGGTTTTCTTCCTAACCCATACCGCTCTTGTTTGGTTCGAAAACCACGAAGACTCTCTTATCACCTGGGACCGTTTTGTTACTGAATTGCGGCAGTGCTTCGGTGACTGTCTTGCACGAAGGAAGCGAGCTGAACACACGCTTACGCACAGAGCTCAGCTACCTGGGGAAACATGCACAACTTACATAGAGGAGGTCCTGAAGCTATGCAAAACTGCAAGCGCTAATATGACCGAGGAAGATAAAGTAGGACATCTTCTGAAGGGCATCGCAGATGATGTTTATAATTTTTTAATTGCCAAAGGTGACCTGAACGCCGTCTGTGATGTCATTCGGCATGTTCGCACATTCGAGACATTGAAGACTCGTCGCATAACGCCAAAATTTGGGCGGCTCGCCAACGTTCCATCGGCGGCGAGCATTGAAGACAACTTCATGGACTTGTCGTCGACAATCCGGCAAATAGTTCGTGAGGAACTGCAGCGGTTTGAGCCTCCTGTACGGTCTCCATCATCTTTGCCCTCTGACGTTGTCGGCTCTCGAGGGCCTCCCTCCTTGCTCCCGTCGATGCCCGTTGTGAATTCTATCAATACGGCACAGGCGGACGCTTACTCCAACAGCCCGACGCCAAGGTTCGATAGCCCTGGTCACCCGCCTCGCTACGACTCGCGCCCGACTAACTTCTTGTCGCCCTATGATCAGCACTATGAGTACCATCCTCAACCACCACCTGCTCGCTATTTCCAGCGTCCAACCCGAAGACCTGAAGATGAGTTTCGCTACCCAATGCACCCTGTCTCCTCGGAGCCCTCCAGGGAACAAGTTTTTCATCGCACAGCCCCCGTGTGCCGACGCTGCGGCATTGAGGGGCACATAGCTCGATACTGCCGCAGCCGCCCACTCACCCGTTACGATCGGCCCGTCCAAAATGCTCCGCCACGTAACCGTTTCTACGACTCTAATTGGCAATGGCCCCCATCTTCGTATGAATATCCCCAGACCAATGGACCGCGCAACAAGTCTCCTGCTTCCGAACGAAGTGTCTCACCACCACCTGCCTCTTCTGCGCGCCGCTTTCCGTCACCACGGCCACGAAGGAGGTCGGCATCGCCTTTGCCGGAAAACTAGTCAGCGCGGCTGCTGGAGGTCAGGCCGCTGGAGACTGTGCGCTGCCTGAAGAAATTCCTCCATCTGTTGTTATGTTAAAGAACACGGTCTATGTGCTTGTGGATGGTGTGGCGACAATGGCTTTAGTGGATCTTGGGGCAACCATTTCAATAATGAGTTTATCGTTTAAGAAGCGGTTAGGACGCAAAGTTATGTTTGTTTTTGTACAGAAATGTGAATTTTCATGGCGCGGGTGGTGAGGTGTTGTGTCCCCTGGGAATGTGTAGTGCTTCGGTGTCCCTGGGTGGAACGGTATTCGCAGCGGAGTTTGCAGTGCTTTCGCGATGCACGCATGACATAATTCTAGGTATTGACTTTTTGAGAATGTGTGGCGCTACGGTCGACTGCCGCTCTGGGGAACTCTGCGTTGATGGTTCCCTTCCTTCTGGACTCTTAGAGAAGCCGCATGTCCGTGAAGATGTGTTCTGTGTAACAGAGGATACCAATGTGCCAGCCTTGTCTATGGTGTGCGTCCCAGTTTTGTGCCCCAGCCATGCTTCCGACACCTTCGACGCTACAGTGGCACTGCTTCATTCTAACTGTGCAAAGAAATACATTCTGGTTCCTCATTGCCTACTGTCGGTGGTCAAGGGCTGCTCACGGCTGTGGGCCATTAATTGTTCTTCGCAACCAGTAGTTTTGCCTGTGAATATGAAGATTGCGACCTGTAGCCAAGACGACGCCCCGTCGGTGGCTTTGGTTACTGATGCACCTGGCGAAAGTGCTGCCGCTCCAGCCCCTGACTCTCAACTACATCGGATGATCAGCCGCTCTCTAACCAGGGACCAGCGTGACGCTTTGGAGGCCTTACTGGTCAAGTATTCTTCCATATTTGATTTTTCCGATCCTCGCGGCTCACGGTGCATTCCCGTGTCACGTACCCGGCATCGCATTCACACAGGCTACTCACACCCAATTCGACAGAAGCCGTACAGAGTGTCACCAACAGAACGCCAGGTCATCAGTGAGCAGGTTCGGGATATGCTGGAAAAGGGTGTTATTCAAGAGTCATGCAGTCCCTGGGCCGCCCCTGTAATTCTGGTGAAGAAGAAAGATGGTACATTTCGCTTTTGCGTCGACTATCGCCGTCTGAATGCCGCAACAAAGAAGGATGTGTATCCCCTTCCGCGGATCGATGACGCCATAGATTGTCTGTTCTCGGCATCATATTTTTCATCCGTCGATCTGCGATCGGGATATTGGCAGATCCCTATGCACCCTGACGACAAGGAAAAAACGGCATTTATCACACCCGATGGCCTGTTTGAATTTAATGTAATGCCTTTCGGACTCTGCAATGCTCCTGCAACTTTCGAGAGATTTATGGACTCTATCCTACGGGGACTAAAATGGCAAATATGTAGGTGCTACCTCGACGATGTCGTCATTTTTGGCCGGACATTCGAAGAGCACAACGAACGCCTCGCTCTCGTGCTTGACTGCTTCAACAACGCCGGTCTAGTACTTAATTCGAAGAAGTGTCGCTTCGGTGAGCGCCAGATTTTGGTACTAGGACACCTCGTCGATCGTGAAGGCGTCAGACCTGACCCTCAAAAGACTGCGGCCGTTGCATCGTTTCCAACACCTCAGAACGTGAAGGAACTCCGAAGTTTCCTAGGACTGTGCTCATATTTCCGCCGCTTCATTCCCCGTTTTGCTGACATTGCTAACCCGCTTACGTGCCTTCTCCACAAAGACGCTCCCTTCGAGTGGACATCAGAGTGTGACTCTTCTTTTTGCCAGCTCAAGTTTTTACTTACGTCACATCCGATTCTCCGGCATTTCAACCCTTCTGCTCCAACGGAACTGCAGACGGACGCCAGTGGTGTTGGCATTGGTGCTGTGCTGATTGAGCCCTACGGCGACAAGGAACATGTTATTGCTTACGCCAGTCGTTCCTTAAGCAAACCTGAACGAAATTACACAATCACTGAGCAAGAATGCCTCGCGGTAGTTTTCGCCATTCAGCAATTTCGCTGTTATCTATACGGGCGGCCCTTCACAGTGGTCACTGATCATCATTCCCTGTGCTGGCTGATAAACCTCCGTGACCCATCTGGCCGTCTTGCACGGTGGGCAATTCGTTTACAAGAGTTTGATTATACAGTTTCGTACAAGAGTGGACGCCGGCACGCTGACGCGGACTGTCTCTCACGTTTACCGCTTCCCACAACGGAATGTGACGCCGACAATTTTGATCTATACATCGCTCCGGTTTTACCTCCATTCCCCGATACCCGCACATTCCGCACTGAGCAGAGGAAAGATGAGAATCTCCAACCATTCTTTACCGCTGCAAGGGACCCTACAGATTCCACTCCCTATTGTATACGGAGGGGTCTTTTGTACAAAAAGGACTATTCTCCCACTTGTCTCCGCTACCTTCTGGTGGGGCCCGTCAGCCTACGCTCCTCTGTTTTGCGCGTATGCACGACGACCCCACTTCGGGACACCTGGGATCTGCGCGGACGCTCTATCGCATCCAAGAACGTTTCTACTGACCCCGGATGCGTGAAACCACTGAGAAGTATGTGGCTAGCTGTGCTCAACGTGCGAGTCACAAACGCCCCGCCGGCACTCTTCCTGGTCTTCTTCATCCGGTGACGCCTCCAAGATCCCCTTTTGAGAAAGTCGGGGTAGACCTCTTGGGACCTTTTCCCAAGTCTCATTCTTGCAACCGCTGCATCGTCATCTGCACTGATTACCACACTCGTTACTGTGAGACGGCAGCCCTTCCATCGGCTACTGCACACCAAGTCTCCCTCTTCCTGCTGCACTTTGTTATACTGCGCCATGGGCCTCCCCGAGTGTTGATCAGCGACCGAGGGCGTCAGTTCACCGCTGATATTGTCGAAGAACTCCTTCGTTTGTGCCAAACGCATTTCCGACATTCTACCCCGTATCATCCGCAAACAAATGGGTTGACCGAGCGAACCAACCGGACTCTCACCAACATGCTTTCAATGTACGTCGCCGCCGACCACAAGGACTGGGACACTGTGCTACCATTTATAACATACGCATACAACACCACCCAACAGGAAACAACAAGTTACAGTCCATTCTTTCTCCTCTATGCCCGGTCTCCTCGACACATCCTCGACACCATCCTCCCGTTCTCCACAGACGACGATCCTAGGATTGCTGAGATCCTCGGCCGGGCTGAAGAAACCCGCCGGATAGCCTGCCTGAGAACTCTCGCCTCAAAAAAGCGCTTGAAATCCCGCTACGACGACCACCATCGCCACGTCACCTACCTACCTACCTCCCGTCGTACTTCAAGCAGTACGTCTGCTCCGACGTGTCAGCCGCTGCCCTAAAATCTGCCAGGACATCCACCAGCTTGCGGCGCGCATCCCACAATCAATACGCATTGAGTGGGTCCCACGGGATCTGCTGCCTTCCCAAAGTCAAGCTGATTTTGCAACCCGCCTTGTGAACCAAGACGCATCAATCACACGGCTTCTCGAAGTCGACAACGCTACCCTCCTTTTGTCAAGAAAGGAGCACCTCCGGCGCCGCACACGTGCACTTATTCCTTCGTGTGCGATATCCCTTCCCCGCGGTCTCACCCGTGCAGAGGAGGTTGCGCTTAGGAGGATCCGGGTCGGTGTTGCCCTTACACCGGCTGTAACTAGGACGTGGTCATACTTCCAACACTTATATCCTCGCCCAGGATGCCCGATCTGTAACAACGAAGATGTCGAGGCCGACATCCACCACTTGCTGTTGGACTGCCCAGCACTCAAGCCAACACGAATCCGGCACCTGAGAATAGCTGGCCTTTCAGCAACCAAGCCTGCCTCATACGTCACTTGGACGCAGGGACCTCATCATCGCTCACTTCTGGGCTTCATAAAATCAGCCAACCTTTTTCCATTCATTTAATCATTTATTCATCTTTCATCTCATAACCTACTGATGCCCTGAGGCAATAAATATCGACTAAAGAAAAAAAAATGGTCTGGCTTTGGCGTCCACTAAGGAAGCGTGGCTTAAGTCAGAAATTGCTCGCGCACTATATCGGTCCCTATGTTATCCTTGAGGCAATTAGTGACCTCACCTATTGGATTGCGCGCCTTACCAAAAGTTGCCGACGTTCTTTTCGAACTGAGCTTGCCCACGTCGCGCGTCTGAACCCTGTCATCCTCGTGCTGACGATTGACTCGCCCGGAGGGTTCGCCTGCGACGGAGGAAGTGTTACGGACTTGTTCTCAAACAGAGCACGGAGGAAGAAAGAAGGAAGAGGAAGAAGAAGTGTGCGCGCCTGTTCGACCTTTGTCTTGTGGCACCTGCGTCGTACTCGCTGGCCGTGTGTGCCTAGCGTACTGAACCGACTAGAACTTCCCGGTCGCGACGCTAAGGGCGTAACAATATTTATCTTTATCAAGAGAAATTTGCTGCTTCGCACTATATATATATAGTGTTACGGACTTGTTCTCAAACAGAGCACGGAGGAAGAAAGAAGGAAGAGGAAGAAGTGTGCGCGCCCGTTCGACCTTTGTCTGGTGGCACTCGTGTCGTTCCCGCTAGCCGTGTGTACCTAGCGTACTGAACCGACTAAAACGTCTCCGTCGCGACGCTAAGGGCAGAACATTGTGGTGGAGAAGCTGGGTAACGATCCCTGGCGCTACAGACAACACCGACACAACTGGAGCCTCGCCGGAGTCGTCGCCTTGCGGGCCTCGAACCGCAAACCAGCGCCATGCAATCGGCCAATGACCCGCAAGCAGCCCGTGGTGACGCGGTGATCCAGGCTGAAGATCGACCTGCGGGTGCAGCGAACAGTTCTTCGCATCACTATCGGGAGCCCCGGACTTTCGCGGGAGCGGCAGGCGAGGACGTTGACGAGTGGTTGACCCACTACCAACGGGTGAGCCGCTACAATCGATGGGACGCCGCCGCTAAGCTCGCAAACGTGGTTTTCTTCCTAACCCATACCGCTCTTGTTTGGTTCGAAAACCACGAAGACTCTCTTATCACCTGGGACCGTTTTGTTACTGAATTGCGGCAGTGCTTCGGTGACTGTCTTGCACGAAGGAAGCGAGCTGAACACACGCTTACGCACAGAGCTCAGCTACCTGGGGAAACATGCACAGCTTACATAGAGGAGGTCCTGAAGCTATGTAAAACTGCAAGCGCTAATATGACCGAGGAAGATAAAGTAGGACATCTTCTGAAGGGCATCGCAGATGATGTTTATAATTTTTTAATTGCCAAAGGTGACCTGAACGCCGTCTGTGATGTCATTCGGCATGTTCGCACATTCGAGACATTGAAGACTCGTCGCATAACGCCAAAATTTGGGCGGCTCGCCAACGTTCCATCGGCGGCGAGCATTGAAGACAACTTCATGGACTTGTCGTCGACAATCCGGCAAATAGTTCGTGAGGAACTGCAGCGGTTTGAGCCTCCTGTACGGTCTCCATCATCTTTGCCCTCTGACGTTGTCGGCTCTCGAGGGCCTCCCTCCTTGCTCCCGTCGATGCCCGTTGTGAATTCTATCAATACGGCACAGGCGGACGCTTACTCCAACAGCCCGACGCCAAGGTTCGATAGCCCTGGTCACCCGCCTCGCTACGACTCGCGCCCGACTAACTTCTTGTCGCCCTATGATCAGCACTATGAGTACCATCCTCAACCACCACCTGCTCGCTATTTCTAGCGTCCAACCCGAAGACCTGAAGATGAGTTTCGCTACCCAATGCACCCTGTCTCCTCGGAGCCCTCCAGGGAACAAGTTTTTCATCGCACAGCCCCCGTGTGCCGACGCTGCGGCATTGAGGGGCACATAGCTCGATACTGCCGCAGCCGCCCACTCACCCGTTACGATCGGCCCGTCCAAAATGCTCCGCCACGTAACCGTTTCTACGACTCTAATTGGCAATGGCCCCCATCTTCGTATGAATATCCCCAGACCAATGGACCGCGCAACAAGTCTCCTGCTTCCGAACGAAGTGTCTCACCACCACCTCACCTGCCTCTTCTGCGCGCCGCTTTCCGTCACCACGGCCACGAAGGAGGTCGGCATCGCCTTTGCCGGAAAACTAGTCAGCGCGGCTGCTGGAGGTCAGGCCGCTGGAGACTGTGCGCTGCCTGAAGAAATTCCTCCATCTGTTGTTATGTTAAAGAACACGGTCTATGTGCTTGTGGATGGTGTGGCGACAATGGCTTTAGTGGATCTTGGGGCAACCATTTCAATAATGAGTTTATCGTTTAAGAAGCGGTTAGGACGCAAAGTTATGTTTGTTTTTGTACAGAAATGTGAATTTTCATGGCGCGGGTGGTGAGGTGTTGTGTCCCCTGGGAATGTGTAGTGCTTCGGTGTCCCTGGGTGGAACGGTATTCGCAGCGGAGTTTGCAGTGCTTTCGCGATGCACGCATGACATAATTCTAGGTATTGACTTTTTGAGAATGTGTGGCGCTACGGTCGACTGCCGCTCTGGGGAACTCTGCGTTGATGGTTCCCTTCCTTCTGGACTCTTAGAGAAGCCGCATGTCCGTGAAGATGTGTTCTGTGTAACAGAGGATACCAATGTGCCAGCCTTGTCTATGGTGTGCGTCCCAGTTTTGTGCCCCAGCCGTGCTTCCGACACCTTCGACGCTACAGTGGCACTGCTTCATTCTAACTGTGCAAAGAAATACATTCTGGTTCCTCATTGCCTACTGTCGGTGGTCAAGGGCTGCTCACGGCTGTGGGCCATTAATTGTTCTTCGCAACCAGTAGTTTTGCCTATGAATATGTAGATTGCGACATGTGCCAAGACGACGCCCCGTCGGTGGCTTTGGTTACTGATGCACCTGGTGAAAGTGCTGCCGCTCCAGCCCCTGACTCACAACTGCGTCGGATGATCAGCCGCTCTCTAACCAGGGACCAGCGTGACGCTTTGGAGGCCTTACTGGTCAAGTATTCTTCCATATTTGATTTTTCCGATCCTAGCGGCTCACGGTGCATTCCCGTGTCACGTACCCGGCATCGCATTCACACAGGCTACTCACACCCAATTCGACAGAAGCCGTACAGAGTGTCACCAACAGAACGCCAGGTCATCAGTGAGCAGGTTCGGGATATGCTGGAAAAGGGTGTTATTCAAGAGTCATGCAGTCCCTGGGCCGCCCCTGTAATTCTGGTGAAGAAGAAAGATGGTACATTTCGCTTTTGCGTCGACTATCGCCGTCTGAATGCCGCAACAAAGAAGGATGTGTATCCCCTTCCGCGGATCGATGACGCCATAGATTGTCTGTTCTCGGCATCATATTTTTCATCCGTCGATCTGCGATCGGGATATTGGCAGATCCCTATGCACCCTGACGACAAGGAAAAAACGGCATTTATCACACCCGACGGCCTGTTTGAATTTAATGTAATGCCTTTCGGACTCTGCAATGCTCCTGCAACTTTCGAGAGATTTATGGACTCTATCCTACGGGGACTAAAATGGCAAATATGTAGGTGCTACCTCGACGATGTCGTCATTTTTGGCCGGACATTCGAAGAGCACAACGAACGCCTCGCTCTCGTGCTTGACTGCTTCAACAACGCCGGTCTAGTACTTAATTCGAAGAAGTGTCGCTTCGGTGAGCGCCAGATTTTGGTACTAGGACACCTCGTCGATCGTGAAGGCGTCAGACCTGACCCTCAAAAGACTGCGGCCGTTGCATCGTTTCCAACACCTCAGAACGTGAAGGAACTCCGAAGTTTCCTAGGACTGTGCTCATATTTCCGCCGCTTCATTCCCCGTTTTGCTGACATTGCTAACCCGCTTACGTGCCTTCTCCACAAAGACGCTCCCTTCGAGTGGACATCAGAGTGTGACTCTTCTTTTTGCCAGCTCAAGTTTTTACTTACGTCACATCCGATTCTCCGGCATTTCAACCCTTCTGCTCCAACGGAACTGCAGACGGACGCCAGTGGTGTTGGCATTGGTGCTGTGCTGATTGAGCCCTACGGCGACAAGGAACATGTTATTGCTTACGCCAGTCGTTCCTTAAGCAAACCTGAACGAAATTACACAATCACTGAGCAAGAATGCCTCGCGGTAGTTTTCGCCATTCAGCAATTTCGCTGTTATCTATACGGGCGGCCCTTCACAGTGGTCACTGATCATCATTCCCTGTGCTGGCTGCTAAACCTCCGTGACCCATCCGGCCGTCTTGCACGGTGGGCAATTCGTTTACAAGAGTTTGATTATACAGTTTCGTACAAGAGTGGACGCCGGCACGCTGACGCGGACTGTCTCTCACGTTTACCGCTTCCCACAACGGAATGTGACGCCGACAATTTTGATCATTACATCGCTGCGGTTTTACCTCCATTCCCCGATACCCGCACATTCCGTACTGAGCAGAGGAAAGATGAGAATCTCCAACCATTCTTTACCGCTGCAAGGGACCCTACAGCTTCCACTCCCTATTGTATACGGAGGGGTCTTTTGTACAAAAAGGACTATTCTCCCACTTGTCTCCGCTACCTTCTGGTGGGGCCCGTCAGCCTACGCTCCTCTGTTTTGCGCGTTATGCACGACGACCCCACTTCGGGACACCTGGGATCTGCGCGGACGCTCTTTTGCATCCAAGAACGTTTCTACTGACCCCGGATGCGTGAAACCACTGAGAAGTATGTGGCTAGCTGTGCTCAACGTGCGAGTCACAAACGCCCCGCCGGCACTCTTCCTGGTCTTCTTCATCCGGTGACGCCTCCAAGATCCCCTTTTGAGAAAGTCGGGGTAGACCTCTTGGTACCTTTTCCCAAGTCTCATTCTTGCAACCGCTGCATCGTCATCTGCGCTGATTACCACACTCGTTACTGTGAGACGGCAGCCCTTCCATCGGCTGCTGCACACCAAGTCTCCCTCTTCCTGCTGCACTTTGTTATACTGCGCCATGGGCCTCCCCGAGTGTTGATCAGCGACCGAGGGCGTCAGTTCACCGCTGATATTGTCGAAGAACTCCTTCGTTTGTGCCAAACGCATTTCCGACATTCTACCCCGTATCATCCGCAAACAAATGGGTTGACCGAGCGAACCAACCGGACTCTCACCAACATGCTTTCAATGTACGTCGCCGCCGACCACAAGGACTGGGACACTGTGCTACCATTTATAACATACGCATACAACACCACCCAACAGGAAACAACAAGTTACAGTCCATTCTTTCTCCTCTATGCCCGGTCTCCTCGACACATCCTCGACACCATCCTCCCGTTCTCCACAGATGACGAACCTGAGATTGCTGAGATCCTGTGCCGGGCTGAAGAAGCCCGCCGGATAGCCCGCCTGAGAACTCTCGCATCACAAAAGCGCCCGAAATCCCGCTACGACGACCACCATCGCCACGTCACCTACCTCCCTGGAGATATGGTCTGGCTTTGGCGTCCACTAAGGAAGCGTGGCTTAAGTCAGAAACTGCTCGCGCATTATATCGGTCCCTATGTTATCCCCGAGGCAATTAGTGACCTCACCTATCGGATTGCGCGCCTTACAAAAAGTGGCCGACGTTCTTCACGAACTGAGCTTGCCCACGTCGCGCGTCTGAAACCCTGTCATCCTCGTGCTGACGATTGACTCGCCCGGAGGGCTTCGCCTGCGACGGGGGAAGTGTTACGGACTTGTTCTCAAACAGAGCACGGAGGAAGAAAGAAGGAAGAGGAAGAAGTGTGCGCGCCCGTTCGACCTTTGTCTGGTGGCACTTGTGTCGTTCCCGCTAGCCGTGTGTACCTAGCGTACTGAACCGACTAGAACGTCTCCGTCGCGACGCTAAGGGCGTAACAATATATTAAGCAGACAATTGAAAGGCAAATGAGGGGCTCGTTAATCAAGCATTTAGAGGAGCGACAGTCTCGAAGTGCAAGGCGAACATTTTTTTTAATTATTATTCATACTGTTGACATTTACAGGAATGTTGTCTTGTGTTGATTATTGGAATAAAGAGCATTAAAGGCAAAGCGGAAGGAAAAACAACGCACCGATGGTGGGAGTCGAACCCACGTGGGTTCGACTCCCACTTACCTTTCGTTTATCCATATCGTAAGATATTGATATTCTGCCGGACATGGTATCTCGCTCCCTTGTATTGTTAGCTTTTTATCACTGAATTAGTTGAATACCATCAGACCCGACATCAGTGCGCTGAAGGTAAAGTCGACTGCATCTCCTTCATATTCACATATATTAATCAATGCTTGCAAATCTTCATGGCGATTTGCCCCGCCGTGGTGGCGTAGTGGTTACAGCGCTCGACTACTGTTCCCAAGGACGCGGGATCGAATCCCGGTCTCGGCGGCAACTTTTCGATGGAGGCGAAAAGCAAGGCGCCCGTGTGGTGTGCGATGTCAGTGCACGTTAAAGAACCCCAGGTGGTCGAAATTTCCGGAGTCCTCCACTACGGCGTCTCTCATAGCCTGAGTCGCTTTGGGACGTTAAACCCCACAAACCAAACCAAACCTTCATGGCGATTGATAATTGAACAATGTCGTCCGCGTACATTATTCCTAGAAGCGTTTGTTCTACCTTAGTTCCACCTAGCTTATAGGAGAGATCAAAAACAAGGTTGCTTTTTTGCTGACTCTTTTCCATATTCTTCATATAAATCATGAACAGCGGTGATAGCAGACATTCTTGTCTTTTGCAGTATAGCAGCCACTGCGGCTGCAAGAATGCAAACGTAGCTTTCTTTTTTCTCTATTTCTTTTCTTCCTTCAGAAAGAGGCAGCTATTGCGATCGGACGACCTGCGGAGACCTCCGCGTCTTATCTGAAGAACGGCGTAAACTTATCTAGACTGGCTGCAGACGGCTCGGACCACCCAAGCAAGAGCTGAGAATCGTCCTGCTGTGAGCGCCCAACATCGGCGACGGTGAGACGCCTTTGAGTGCACCTGACACGGGCCAGCCTACGTTTGTCACCCGGCGGCAATTACCGTGTTGGGTCCTGCCAACAAGTCGGCAACCGGACAAAGGTAGGAAACGACCAATTTACGGTCGCTTCAAGTATCGCTCGCCGCTACAGAGAGCTGGCGTGCATTCTTCCCTTTCGTCCCGTAGTGAGCCAAGGGGAAAGCTTTCGGCTGGGTTGCCTCTTTCAGTGCCGTCCGCCCAAGTCGGGACTAATGAGCCCATGTGTAAGCGCGCGCGGCGACAACCGACTGACGCCATCTACGCTGCCTGGACGACCACCTCCTCACCCTCAAGCCAGGACTAGTAAGATAGGCGTGTCAACGAGTTCGAACAGTGTAGGTGCGAGTGTGTGAGAATGCGGGAGAGTGAGGTGAAGGAAGACACTTACTCGTGAGCTGACCTGTCCCTCATTTAAGGAACATAGGGAATCCACCCAATATAAACTCGCGACAAGTGTGTTTCATGCATCACAAAACGGAGTCTGCTCCTCTAGTCAGTCTCCGTCTAACAAACGCTACCATGTAAATACTGTATATAAAGTTTTACATCTCGTTTCAACTCCGTTTTCAGCTGGCTCGTCCTTGTGTCTGCCCCGACAAATCAATCGGGCCTACAACACGCAACCTGGGTCACGACAATTGGATTGCAGCTTTGAGATTGTCTGCGTGGTGTCCTTGCTTCGATTTGCTGAGTGGGTTGCCTTCTCTTATTTAGTTTTGCCATGCTTAACGAAAGGCTTTCTTCCTGCTAAGGTAAGTTGGTTGTAGAAGTCTGTTCGATTTTGAACCTAGCTTTTCACCAACGTACTTCTGAGAGACTTGTGGTCACAGATAGGGCATTCACGGACTGGAGAAAGCTGCCGATAATGGAGCTAATTTTGATATGTGAGGAATCGGGGATCGATTATGGGAAATCGAAAAAAATGCAGCAGATAATCCGCGCGATCGAAAGCACGTTTACGAAGACCTGGATATTGTAGAATGCTGAGAGGAGGTGAATCGCAAAGCGCAGAAAGAAAATGAGGAACGAGAAAGAAAAGAAGAAATGGAGGAAAGAAAGAGGAAATGGGAAAAGGAGATAGAGACTATAAGCAATTGGAGGTGCGGCTAGCGGAAGCATGGGCAGAAATGGCGAAAGCGGACAGGGAATGCAAGCCGCATAAACTTAAAGACTCATTTCAGCTTTCACAATGGCTGAGGATATCGGGCTCTTCCTTGTAAACTTCTAGCGCATAAGCAAAAAAAAAAAATTCTTCGTTCCACCTGGCCCCAGCACCTCTTGACAGTTCTGCCATGCGAGGCGGCCGACGTGCTTGCTTGGCTTACCAAAGAGGAGGCAGACGATTACGATAAAGTGAAAGCAACTTTGTTAAAGAAGTGTCGCCTCTCATCCAAAGATTTTTGTCGGCTGTTCAAAAATGCAGGGAAACGGCCTTCTTATCTTTTTCCAGATTTTCTCACAAACTCAATGTAAATCTTGTCGAATGGCTGAAGGCCACCGAGGTCTGTGATGAGCGTGAAAAGGTCGACGATGAGATCTGTTTAGAAGAATTTGACAATTGTCTGAATGAGCAAACGCGGCCGTGGGAGCAAGACAGGCCCGAAAAGAAAAGCTTGGAATGCGCCGCCGAACTCATAGAAGAGTATAAGGTCAGGCGCGACGCAGAGAGAGAAAGCATGAGGCCAGTCGCAAAACCTCACAAAGATTTCATGAAGCATCCATCGCGGAACGAGAGCTGAGTATCCCCCACGCGGAGAGAGAAAGGGACAAAAGATGGGAACTGCGAAATTGGCGGAGCCTTGAGAAAAGATGTTGACAAAGAAAGAAGGGAGAAGTACCATGCTAAAATATTTGAGGCGAGGAAACCTGCAGTTTGTTTTCGCTGTAACGAACCTGGGCATGCACATCGCGAGCAGCTGTTGAAAGGAAAAGGTTGTTTTTTCGCTCACCCCCCTAGAGGAGGAAAACATGCGCTTGTTCGCGCCGCAGACGCGTGAAATGACCGTAAAAGGGGAAACGTTATGTTCTGCGCGACTCCGCCGCCACGATGGATGTGGTGCACCCCGCGCTCGTTTCACCACAGGATTTCACTGGCGAGTGCGCGTGGGTCAGAAAGGTGGCACAGGAAGACAGTTTGCCTGCCTGTCGTACGCGTCAAAATTGAGGGCCCGTTTGGAGTACTGCATAGAGAGGCGGCGGGGTTCGTTCTTTGACAAAGCAGTGCCTTTACCTACTTTCTAACCGCTCAGAAGACCAACTAAATAAAAGAGGCTTTAGCTACGGGGACAGCTCCGTGCACGCGCTTACGCGTTCTAAAGCCCGAGAAAACGCAGCCCATTTAGATCATTCGGGTGAAGGTGAAGAGCATGCACTCTGCGAGGGAAGTCTAGACGTAGATGCCGCGGAGGCGCCTTTCCAGAATGCGAGGCCTTCTGCGCCACACAGGAGTGCAGTGAAGAATTTGAAACCTCTCTGTTGCCTCCCCAATCGGAGGGATTCCCTTAGCTTATGAGGATGCACCGAGATGACTTAGCTGCTAAACAAGCAAGCGATAACATTCTCAAAAATTTGAAGTGGCAAGTCACTGAAGGATTGCCAAGAATGAACATTTTTCTGAAGGAGCGCACAGGAATAATCTATAGGCAGTACAAAGACTCTAAAGGCGTGCACTACGGCCAGCTAGTGGGCGCCACAAAAATAACGAACAAATTTCCCAAAGCTGTATCGCGGAAGCGGTGAGTCCAGTCATTACGGCATGAAGGAAACAAAGGCACTGCTGTTAAGAGAATTTTATTGGTCAGGGTGTTTTAAGGATGTTGAGAGGTTTGTGCAGACATGTGACACTTGTCAAAGGGTGGGAAAAATCACAGAATAAACAGAAGGCACCTCTGAAACTTGTGCCACTGATCAGCGAGCCTTTCCGGTGCCTTGAGGTGGATGTTGTCGTCCACTGCCGGTGACCGCTTCGGGCTATCGCTACATCCTAACGATCATCTGCCCAGCAACAGTTTCCTGATGCGATTCCCCTGAAGGAGCTGAAACTCGGTAGAAAGTGTCGATGGTCTATTGCAGATGTTTTCTAGGATAGGTTTCCCCCCCCCTCCCCCCCCCCTCCCCCGAGCTGCAAAGCGACCAAGGCAGTGTTTTTATGAGAGTGCTCACTAGGACCTTTCTGTAGAAATGCGGGATTCGCATACTGCACAGCTCTGTACGGCATCCTCAGAGTAACATTGCAGAGGCGCGGCATTTGGTGCTCAAAAGACTCCTCGGAACATTGTGCTACGAACACCGCAGAGACTGTGAAGCGTGCTTGCCGGCTACCACGTTTGCACTGCGTTCCGTACTGTATGAAGCCACCGGGTTTAGTCCAGCTGATCTGGTATACGGCCGATCGCTCAGGTCACCCTTTGATGCTGCGCGAATCCTGGAAGGACCAGGGGGGCGACCCGACCGTTGTCGAATATGTACTTCAGCAGCTAAAATGACTTCAGTCATGCAGAGAGCTTGTCGAAGCTAACATGAGATCGGCCCAGCAGAAAGCCAATCTCTATTACGACCATGGTGCGCGGCAGCGATCGTTTTCGTCAGGAGACGAGGTAATGCTGCTGGCCGCATCCAAAGCAAACAAGCTTGATGTGCAGTGGAAGGGACCAGCAGAGGTTGTGGATAAATTTTCGGAAGCTAATTATGCTGTACAATTTCCCGGTAGACAAAAATAGGTAAAAATATATCACTACAACCTCTTGAAGCCCTATCGACAAAGGAAGGCGGTCGTCCAGCTGGCCCTGAATGCACTCGAAGAGGTAGAGACCGATTTCGTACTTCCTGGTGGGGGCACAACCTCTTTCACTGGAGTTGTCGAGAGGATACGTGGTGATTCAGATCTCGGCCAGCCACAAAAAAAGGACCTGCAGCACCTACTTTAAGACTTCCAGGACATTGTCACGAATGCGCCGGGAAAAACACCCTTAGTATAGCATCACAGTCAGCTTAATTCTAACGAGCCTATTCGCTCCAAACCGCATCACGTCTATCCGAGGCAGAAAAAGATTCTTAATAACGAGATAAGACGCATGCGGTGTTATTGTACCGGCGGAAAGCGAATACGCGTCCCCCATCATGGTCGCTGAAATGCCCGGGAAAGATCCACGGCCCTGCATTGACTACCGAAGGTTAAATTCCATCGCGCGAGACCAACTTTATCTTATTCTTAACCTGGAGGAGCGGGTGGAACCACTCTGAAGGGCCCAGTATGTATCGACTCTCTACTTGAATCGTGGCTACTGGCAGGTCCCCCATAGAGAAAGGGACTGGGTAAAGAGCGGACACATGGCGGACACTCGGCGAAATCTGAACCCAGGAAATGACGCATGACTGATAACGTTAGTATAAGCCCCCGGCACCACGAAGTGAATGGCGGCACCAGCATTTGTTGCACCGCGCGCGCGAGTGCTGCCGGCGCAGACCGAAGCAGACTGCGGAAGGACAGGACCGTCTCCGCGGGCTGGGTGGGTGTTCGGGAGGACTGCGGCTTCCTTGACCTTCGAAGCGGAACAACTGCAGTTTGTCTGAATGGCAAGGTGAGGAACGTTATTCTGGCTTAAAATGTTGCAATCCGAGCTGTTTATGCTGACCGCACCGGCCGGTTTCTTGAATTGTGCAGCTCGTGAACAGGCGCCGGTGCGCACGTCATGGATCAGCCAGTTCATGACACACCGGCAGCTTCCAGCAAAGGCAAGGTGAGAAATTGTTTCTGCTTGCAAACTACGCCGCATTTCAAGCAGTTTAGCTCAGCACTCTGGCTTGCGTGGTTATGAAGGGAAGGCCAATATGTGCTCGGTAATGGCGCAACAAGGATTCGCCGGTTACTGCGCAGTTAGATAAGAGCGACCCAGGCCTGACGTTCTTTTCTTGGTTTGCCTAGTGGTTACTTATGCGTGGTCTCTCGCTAAGTTTTACGTGTTGGGTTTTTTTTTATGGCCTTCACCAGTGGGCAATCTCTTTTAGGTGATGTGTTGGCCGGGCTAAATCTGAACATCAAAAGTAGGCCAATGCGTTAAAGACGAGCGTTCTCGCGTGGTATGTACGCGACCGTTATTGTTAAGACGGCAAGAAAAAAAAAGGTACCGCACAAAATCTGGAGACCAGAAACTTGTGTGTCGAGGGTCGTAATCTACAACGAAAAACCCGCGGGGAATGCGCTTGAAAAAAAAAGGCAACAGAAAAGGAAACGCCGAGGTGCTTCTAAACAGCTGTTACTAAAGAAGTGGCGCGCCGATAATTCCGTCCTCTCCGTTTCTGAAGACATGCATACCACCCGCGCATATACAGTGCTCCTAACGCGAACTGTGGTACCCCCGGTGTTGTGGCCACCGGGTATCAAATATTTTTATCGAATGAAGTGCGTAGTCCGCTGTCAATGCAGCTTTTAAAACCAATGACTAACATCGGCAAATGGAGAAACGCTTGGAAATTAATAGTAGGGATCTTCGCCATGTAGCTTGATTTGTGTATTTTACGTGGGTATGCACGCTAGGTTCGATAAATCGTCGACCAATATTCGTAACTTTATTCTTTTATAGATTTCTCGCGTGTAATCTGCTTACACAGTGTCAGTAAAAGGTGTATCACGATGACATATTCGTAACTTTATTCTTTTATAGATTTCTCGCGTGTAATCTGTTTACACAGTGACAGTAAAAGGTGTATCACGATGACATATATTTCTACTGTAAATTTTCCACCTGATGTCAGGATTCGGCAGTCTGCTGTGTGCCTTGGTGAGACAATTGCAGCATACGTGCAAGAGGTCCGGACTAATATCCCGCATTCCACGAGTCGATAGGTTTGAGCTTTCATTTTCGGCTAGCCAGTTCACGTGATTTAATGTGCACATCAGATATTTCTAAAATGATATAATTGTTTTTAACTTGAAAAATGTGTTAATAGGCATGAAATAAATGTTTGAATTGTTTCCTGAAATATTATTATCAGCACATATTTTCACTCTCCAACAAAATGACCATCTGAGAATATTGTAAGCTACGCTTGATAGCTTCCTATTTACCGTCCCAAAGAGACCCAGGCAATAAAGACATTCATATTAGACAAACTATTCTTATATTGACACTGTTGAGCATCCTGACTGAATTTAACGAGTGCTTGTTACATTGCCATTGTGAAATGAATACAAGGCATTTTGTAGCATCAGACAACGTTTTCCACCTTATTTCGGGCTTACAGAATACTTGTGATTAGGAACCCTTCAAACTTTCTGAAAAAGGTAATGCTGAGGATGAAAGAAGTGACCGTCTGCTGGAATTTTGCTGCCAAGGTGGTATCCAAAAACGCATGAATGTATGGGGAAGGGTGCGCATATAAGTTAAAAGCAATGTGTCAGGGGCATAATACTCAAGACGGCTTGAAGTATAATTGTTTGAAATCTGTGTTTAAAATAAAATACATGGTATTGTGAGGCAGCCACAAATATATTTTGAGCATAGTGTATGTCTAATTTCTTGTGTATCATTTTCCATATTTTGTATATCTGCATGTAATGCTACATTTGTCTACCTATGTATTTTTCCTTGCATTGTGTATTTTGTTTTTTACTTTTTTATAATGTACACGTGGGCTGATGTATCCTACGTTTTGTCTGTCTTCCTGGTTATTTTCGTGCACCAAAAACAGAGAATTGTATCTGTTTTATTTTTGTGTGAAGCAAAATAAATGTTCATTTCACAGAGCTCCTGGCACCTTTCCTGCAATACTGCTGTTTGGCAAAGGCCTATGACCAGTCAGCAGTAATTGTGACCTAATTTTATATTTAATTGCTGAAAAAAGTAGAAAAATAATACCACACAGTACAGAATACAAGTAATGTGACAACAGGGCGCGGCAGTACGGCAAGCGCTTGCTAGCATTCAAACTGCGCGCCATGGCGCAGCATGTTCCAGCATTCAAACTGCGCGCCTTCAACCGAAAGCGGATGTGCGTCAAGCATCAGCCGCTTGGTGCGCTACAGTCGATTGGGCCCCTGGGCCCTACGGAAGTGGAGGATAGTTTTGCAGATCGTGAACGCGCAATCTCGTGACACAAAAGTGACGTAGAGCTACGTCACTTCTGCGTGCACTGTCGACATTTTTTTTTTTTTTTTTTTTTTTAAATTCTACTGGGGCAGTGAGATGAGCGCTTGGCCGTCGGAGTGCGGCTTCGAGCTGGCGGAGGGGGAGCATCTAGCAGTCCGCACTCAACAGCACGCACGCTTTCTTCTGCATTTGTTTTTCCTATTAGTGGGGAGAGGTTGAAAGGAGGGGCGGGTGATGCCCCTCAATAAAAGGGCTTTAGGGGCGTGCAGGCTAGCCAACGTGGACAGCGTGGTTTCAAACGAATGACGGCTTGGACCTGCCCTCGGTAAAGTAGTATGCACGCTTGCAATTACTTCCTTTCTTCTTTTTCCCTAGCTGTGAGGTATGGGCTGGTTTGGCTTGAGCAGCAGCGGAGGGAGTGCTAAAGATTTGCTGTGCCGTTTACTTGGCTCAATCAGCCGCTTTTGCAACCTAAAAGTTACGCCTCAAATATGCACATACAACATATTGTTAAGGAAAGAACACAGTGGTAAACGCTAGTTCACTGTTAGACGCACACCACACACCGCACACCACAGAACGAAGTTAGCTAGGCCTGAGTGTCGTCTTCACTACTTCACATCAGCACGTCGTCGTCGTCTCGATATACTGTGCTCCGTAACAGTTTTCCCTGCGCCGAAGAAGCACCGTCCCGGTGCGTCCTACACAGGAGAACTCGAATGATATGGTTTTAGACGGGCGACATGCACGGGTTCTGGATGAGGGGTTGTGGAAGGATTCTTGGGCTTTAAAGGGGCGATCTCATAGGTCACATCGTTAACTTGCCGCAAGACGGAGTAGGGGCCCACGTAACGAGGCAAAAGTTTCTCACACATACCTACACGGCGAGCCGGGTGCCAAAGAAGTACGAGGGAACCAGGAGGGTAGTGGACGTCTCGGTGATGAAGGTCATAATGATGTTTTTGAGAGCGCTGAGACGCTCCAAGACGCTCTCGAGCAATGTGGCGAGCAGCATCAGCGCGGGCGAAGGCATCCGAAGCGTAGCTGCAGGAAGAGTCGTCAAGAGGCAGCAAGGTGTCGAATGGGAGTAAAGGGTCACGGCCGAAGAGTAGATAAAAGGGAGAGTATCCGGCGGTGTCATGGCGTGAGGAGTTATAGGCGAACGTGACGAAAGGTAAGGAGACATCCCAGTCACGATGGTGATCGTACACATACATAGACAGCATGTTGGTCAGAGTGCGATTGAGGCGCTCAGTAAGACCATTCGTTTGCGGATGGTAGGCCGTGGTGAACTGGTGACGAATAGCGCATGAGCGGAGAAGGTCATGAAGCACTTGAGAGAGGAAATAGCGGCCACGATCTGTGACCAGTTGACGTGGAGCGCCATGAATCAAGATGACATCATGCAGAAGAAAGTCGGCAACGTCGGAGGCGCGGCTGGTAGGGATAGCCCTGGTTACAGCATATCGGATGGTATAATCAGTCGCCACAGCAATCCACTTGTTTCCAAAAGTCGATGTTGGAAAAGGCCCAAGAAGATCGAGGCCCACACGAGAAAACGGCTCTGTCGGCACTGGAATTGGTTGCAGGGGCCCACTAGGTTGAAGCGAGGGTGTCTTACGGCGCTGACACAGCTCACAAGCGGCTACGTAGCGACGGACAGAGCGGTAGAGACCAGGCCAGAAAAATCTGCGTCGCACACTGTCATACGTGCGTGTGACTCCCAAGTGTCCTGCTGTAGGAATGCCGTGAAGTTGGGCGAGGAGAGTAGAGCGCAGATGAGCCGGAACGACCAGTAAAAGGTCCGCGCCATCTGGACGCATATTGCATCTGTATAATGTCTCGTTATGGAGTACAAACATGCTGGCGGAAGAATCGGGGATGTTGCGCAGCTGGTCAATAATTGGTTGCAGGGCAGCATCGCGACGCTGTTCGGAGCTGATATTGATAAAGTCCGAGATGGACAAAACATAGTCGTCAGCAGTATGTTCGGACAAATCGGGAGGATCTACGGGATGGCGGGACAAGCAGTCCGCGTCTTGGTGTAAGTGGCCGGACTTGTACACCACAGTAAATTCATACTCTTGTATTCGTAAGGCCCAGCGACCTAAGCGGCCAGTGGGGTCCTTAAGTGAGGACAGCCAACACAAAGCATGATGATCAGTCACTACACAGAAGGACCGCCCAAACAAATAAGGGCAGAATTTGGCCAGCGCCCAAACAAGTGCAAGGCATTCCCGCTCTGTAATTGAATAATTGCGCTCAGAGGACGAAAGCAAGCGGCTAGCATAAGCAATGACGCGGGAGGAACCATGCTGGGACTGGACAAGGATAGCACCAATACCATGTCCGCTAGCATCGGTGCGCAGTTCGGTAGGTGCAGAAGGATCGAAGTGCGCCAGAACAGGTGGTGTGGTCCCAGGCAGCACAACAGCCCGGGCCAATATTGTCAGTGAGTTGGCAGAGATCAGCCCTATGTAGGCCCAGCGCTGCCATCTTATGGCTGGTATTGGTTGTGCCATTCTATAACACGTCCAACACTGGCCCTGAGGATTCCATTGGTAACCAATATTGTTCGTACCTATTTATAATGATAACAACATTGGCCCGTCATATCCGATGCCCTCACAATATCGGTGGTACCATTATACGAGGATGGCAACGATCACCGGTGTTGGCGCTGCCATGAGATAAGGATGGCTATAACGGACAGCATTAGCCGTCAGTCCACTGATGTTGGCCAATATTCGACATTTGCTGGACATTAATGTCAGCTCTGTTACAATGGCCCGCCAATGTCAGATATACACTGGCATACCTTACATATCAACAGTATTGGCATTGCCCTTTCATAAGGATGGCTATATCGAACAGCGTTAGCCATTACTCCACTGACGTTGGATATTATATGGCATATGCTGGACAATACTGTTCTGTTACCAGTCCCGCCAGATGCATTGGCATACACTTTGGTCAACATTGTCTTGTCTATTTCACCTACTGGTCAATATTAGATGCAAATTAGCATGTGGCTGGAAATATTCCGTGGGAAACCGCATTAGCGTGCTTTTGCGGTTGGCAGGCTCATTTAATACTCGGAGTCGTTAACTGTGCTGTTATAATCAATGTTTTCAAGTTACCTTTGCAATTTTTAATGCTTCGGAAATCTTGTGTTTAAATAGTTATAGTTCCGCGGTGCTGGTTTCCGTCGTGTTTGCTTTAATTCCACCTAGCTGTTGTTGATGTTGCTTGGGATTACACCATGTTCTTTTATACTAGATCTTCATTGACTTAAGCTGGCACTGTAATCAATCCACATGTATACTGTGACGAATTTGGAGGAGACCGACGGTCGGTCAACGGCATCAAATAAGTTCACCACCGTTTGCTGGTCCGGGCTGCGGCGGCGATAAATAGCTCCACGCCGACCGAGAGATTAGAAAGAATCAAAACGACATGTCATATATCGTGCATAGGCAATGGTTGCTATTTTTTGTATTCTATTCGGCAATGGTGTAGGTTCTTCCATGGCTGCTCCCGTGGCGATTCCTGCTGCTCTGGGTGAAGAGAATTCCAAAAGTTTTAGCAAATTTCTTTGCCCCCGAGTGTATCAGTTTTAACAATAGTGGCTTCAAACAGACGATTACCGCAGGACACGCATGCAGTGCGATGCAATAAATGAGCGATTAGCTTCGGCCTATTAAGGCTCGTACGTGACTCAGATCGACTATGGCGAGCGCGCTTCTATCGAAATACACTTTAAAAATACACTTGGCCGTTCAAGCTATACGAATACGAAGCATCGCAGCACATACTTTCGCCTAAACGATTTAACAATGGTGATCTAAATTAAAGCTGGGTTATTGAGCGGTAAATTAAACGTCGGTCCGCACATGCATGAACGTTCCCACATATGGCAAATCGTATCGACGCTTCCTGCTTCGTTGTCGCTCTAAGAAGTGAAGTATTATAAAAAAAAAATGGAGAGAAAACACTGCACGTACAATCTCAGTATGAATAATATTAAGGTTATGCTGAAACAAATAACTGGGTTAAAGTTTCACTTTTCTTCATCGCACTCGTTCGCACATTTGTTTTTTCTCAAGCGGCCGCTGTTGACGGCACACCGCGCACTTCTGTTCCAGTCCACTGAGGGCACTCACTCGCGCCGAAATATGGACGCTCTGTTCGCTGCTTGCTAGGGTGCATTGAAAACATCACAAACAAAGGAAGAAAAACATTGAGGCACGGCGCCAGCAACAGCGGCGCCGACTTGCCAGAGTGGATGCGCTCTGCAGGTGGGGTTGTCGGGTTACACGCTGCGCGATGCAATCCAAGACGCAGGCCCTGACGCTCCTCGTGGGGTTCAAGGTGCACACGGCCGCCACCCGGGCGGGAATTTACGACGCAGTGCGTCAGCCGCTATACTTTAAGGCTCTATTTCTTTCATATACCTATTTGACATACGTGCAGCTAGCGTAACTGACGTCTTAGGCTTTGCAAGAGTAGACCATTCCATACCTGTAAAATCAAAAATACGACTGCAATGACCATGGCGCATTAATCACTGATGGAATATCGCACACATACGGTACTGGTAAATGCTCTATGATTATCTTGAAACACTCATTCGGCAAACGAGTACGCCAGCTATTTGCTAAACAAGCCGCGAATATTCAAATCACTGCAGTGGCAAAAATGATCGCAGAGCCAGCTATAGAGTCGCCCGCGGCACGGCGGCGGGCCGGCTTCCACATTTCACAAGAACTTGAAACGCGAAATATATCCGCGGGGGGCTTTGTCACACTGAATTTCATAGGAACACAAAATAGCTTCGTGTAGCGGCCAGTATACAAGAGCGGCAGCTAAGCAGAACAACTTTGATTCGACGCCATGCCAAGTGCATGGATAGCATAATTTTAGAATTTCTCGTTTGTTTGTTCTTTTTTTTCGCACAAGAGCGAAAAAAAGAAGTCTGTAACGTTTCTCCGCTTTTATTCACACCCCCAATTTCGCGATTCCGTCGTCGTTCACTGCAATACAATGCTTGCGCTACATATGGCAAGAAGGAATAACTGTAGAGTTCAAAAACTAAATAAAGCAGTCGTTGTTTTACAATTAAGCTTAATTCGGTATCAAAGCTTATTTATTCTCTAACTACCTCCGTGGTGGAACAGTTACAGGCGTGCGCGGGGAAGGTAGTTTTTTTTTTTTTTTTTACAAATATTGTGTATGGAGAGAAGATACCCACATGTAAACTGACTTGTTAGCATTAGAGCGAAAGAAAATGTGAAAGAAAAGACTGGAAACACAAATAAAATACGAAAAGGTACAATGGGTATATTAACAACTGGATTACAATGACACATCTTTGTTTCGCACACGCTCGTTCGCACAGTTTTCCAACGCCTGCTCTCCGTGCTCACGCACCGCTCAATCCCGTCCTCGCGCACTTCGCACTCCTGTCGTTCCCCGATCGCTCTCTCTCACCGCATGCGATTGCGAGCATGGTCCGAGGTTGCATGCGCGCGTCGAAATCCACGCAGGTGCGCCAAAGCGGTGGACGGGTCGACGCACCACTCAGGGTCCAAGGGGCGGACGGCCGCCGCCCAGGGGAAGGAATTGCGCAGTAATAAAAAGACAAACGCTAACAGACTGGAGACTTCTTTCAAACATTTCCGGGCTCTCACAACAGGTTGCATAGAGAAATGTGCTTTTACCGCATTTTCTTGGCCAATAAAATATACGCAAGAAACTAAACTGAGAAAGAAACAAGCGCCTAATGAATCGGGCCAACAAACGACTAATCTAGCAGATAGAATGATGCTGACGGTGCGGATATATGAGAAAAAATGTAAGCATCGTATGCAACTACCTTATAAAGAGGTGGCAAGTCGTGGTACTGAGATGCTTAGCTCAATAATTTTCAACAAACTTGCTTCAAATCCTCATTTCAGGGTGATTGAAATATTCCACTCGATTGAGCACTATTGTATGAAAGCATTTTCGTTGGTATGCTAAAAGTGAGCAAACTATTCGTAGTAGAACACAGCATTCACAAAATACAACTTGAACAGGTTTGGGTGTTGTAAACAAAACAGCTAGGCGCCTCTCCAGGACGACGACGCGCTTCGCTGCTGGCACAGAGCCCTACATAGATGAGCAGCAACAGCAGCGCATCGTTCAAGGCTGATTCAAGTCCTGTCATCTAGGAAACGCTTGCTAAACGGAGGGTACAAAACCGAGACCATCGATCTGCTGAAAAAGCGATTACTAAAAAGCTCGAAGGATGACGCGACAATCGCTTAGCCGCCATGACGGCGGCAGTTGTATTTTGTTTCAAAGAGGGCGCTCCGTTCTTTCGTCCAACGGCCACTCGTTCGCTCGGCTCGATCTTCGGTGGCACCGCGCACGGAAAATGCTTCTTTCTTCAAGAAATATTCCATGTAAGTTCTCAATTTTTTTCATTCAGGTTTTATAAAGCGTTTGTGTATATTGGAGCAAAATATTAGCCTCTTAGATTGAGCATTTTTTAAATTACAAGCGTTGTCTTACATTTCATTGTTGCTGCAGGCTGCGTAAGCCATGTGCTAGGGAGATTTGTCTTCTTTTAGCATATTTCTTGCGTTGTTAACTTTTCAAAAGTGGTTCTCAAGTATGCGCGACTTGATTCCGATCATTTTGCAGCTTATTTCAAGTTAAACCGTTGCTGTTTTGCAGAGTACTGATTTCCTAAAGTAAACAACTGCGTAGCATCGTAGCCCTAAAAGCCAACTTTGGATATTCACGGCGTTACAGTGGCTGGAACGGCGTATAGCCGTCACTTGGCTCGGCCGCTCGGGTTCCCTCGGGTGACCTCGGGCGGAGTCGGTGGAGTCCGGGCAAAAGCATATATTTTCGTGTCTGGTGCGATAAAACGCTAAACGCATGAGTCGCGCGGCAGCACTATGCGCAGTGAGCTGAGGACCGCTAAAGCATTGCCGCTCGGCGCTGTCGCCCAGGTTCTGGGTTTTTAGAAATCGCTCATGATGCTGGAACCAGCTCGCGAGGCAGCCAATCGCAAAAGGCTTTGGGGTACTCACCTTCTTTGTTTTTTTTTTGTTTTTTTTTTTTTTTTTGCATGCAAAGTTTGTTTCCCTTGGCCGGTATGAGCGAAAATCCTGCAGACGCTCATTTCGTCTGATCCGTGCATATATGAGCGCATCGAGACGGTTTAGTAAAAGCTTGGTAGGGTAGTATTGCAAAACAAAAAAGGCTGGTGTGGCTAGGTATTGCTAATTTTCGAAAGTTGCAGAAAAACGCCACTGCTTTCAATCATGTCTGCATCGCAGCATAGCACGCCGCTGCGCTCGGACCATTTTTTTTTTGGGGGGGGGGGGGAAGGAGGGAGGGGGGGCTCAACGCTTTTAAAAAAATTTCATCAGTGTTGCTGTTTAGTGCAAGAAAGTGGATATAGCGTAACTATACTCATTTACTAAACGAAGAGGCGGCGCTAACAAAGCAAGGCTGAAAACGCGTCTCTGTAGCTGAGGTCCTTCGCTCTGTGCGATGTGCACTAGCGGCAGCGACAGGCGTTATCGTCGTCGTCGCGCGATGCATCGCCAGGGATTGTGGCCTATTTTTTTCTTTCTGTATCGTTGCTTCAGCTGCAATAGATCAGTTGCAAAACCTACACGTCAGCTTCCCGGTGCGGCAGACATTCCTGCACAATGGTGGCATAGACTTTGGGGTAATAGTTGGGTACAGTGCTAGCACATCGCCTGACGGGAAGGGTAATTCCCGCACCTCTTGCCCATTCGTCACAGTATCATTCGCGTGCCCATTGTCGCCCCGCTATTACCCTCTCCGGTTAGTGTCCCTTTTCTAAATTTTCTTTCTTCACCCCTAGGGTGACAGTGCTCCCCCCTTTATTCCAGTGTTAAGAATGCCTGAAAACCTTTCTCTGACAATGGCCTGTGCGTGGGGAACTGCATGCAGATGCATGTACTGCACCTAACTATTATCCCTGAATCAGGGTCTGTCGCCACTGTGCATGAATTCCTGCCTCATAGGGAAGCCGACTTGTAGGTTTTGCAACTGGTCTGTTACAGCATGTCCAGCAAGGTGGGAGCCTTCAGTGTGAGCGCTGGGTGGGCTCAGACAATTTCAGTTCCAGGCCGGGTTCGGGTTTGTAGCATGAGGCCCGGGTCGGGCTCAAAATTTATGCCCGTGCACACCTCTAGTCGCGTCGGTTGTGTAGCACACGTTTGGCGCCCATGCATGCTTTTAATTTTGTTCTCCGCACCATGACACTTTGCTCCAGCATCAAGACTGCATGAAACATCAGTATGCATTTTCCGGTCGTTATGCTAACTGATCGCCCCACCGCCCTGGCACAGCTATGTTATACCATGTTTAACATAGAGTTGCAATTAGTACTTTTTTTGAGACAGCTTTCAGTTGAAATTATAGATTAACTAAACAGAGAAGAGCCGTGGTATGCTTTTATCATGATTTAGAGGCATCGATTTAATGGAGACTTTCTTTCCTTGCATTTAGGGCTCTTTGCTCTATAACGCCCGCAGTCCAGCTGCTCCACTTGTATCATCGCACTGCTTTTGCACAAGCAATCATCTGCCATCAAAGGAGTGCTGCGTGAATGTGAGGCAGACAGCATCATCATCATTTTGGTGCTGCATAACCTGTCAACAACTGTGGGAGCCTTGCCATGAAACATGCTGTGTGTAAGGAAGCATTGCCTCGGTAGGTATGACACATTGCCTTTGTTTTGCTTTATATAAAGGCTTTAAAAAAGGCTCTGCTGGCTTTTCGCTATATGATTGCATGCTATATGACTTTTTCTAGCTTTTTAGCTCAGGACTTACTTGTTCAGAAGTCTTGCCCACAGTATGCAGAAAATAATATCCTTCATGTCCCTGGCAGTGCTTTAATAGCTAGTGCTATATTTCGTTGCTTTATTTCAACAGTATGTGACTATTTCAAGTTGAGGCATGATTGAGTGAACCTGTGGTGTAATAGCACAATAACAGACATAGCTTGTTGAACTGACGAAGTAGTTGTCATTTGCGTAACACGGGAGAGCAGGTGCTTTAAGTGATGGAATATTTAGCATACTTGATTATGCTTGCATTACAAGAATTCGCAGGAAGCCTGTATTGAGGTTTCAGAGAAGAAAGCCATTAAGTATTGCTAAGGTTATTTGCCTTCTACTCTCCCTTCATTACTGCTGCCTGCACTGTATGTATTTGTTCATACAGACATGCAGTTACTGACTGCTTGTACATTTCTGGTTGCCTACACTGGCTTCAGTCATGTCGATGGAATATTACTTTGATCTAAACCAGGCTATTTACTTTGCTCAAAGTGACAATTATAATTAATTCTCTCCCCAAGCCATTGAGATTTGCCATTAGCTCCCAACTCGCTCTATTCGCAGCTGCAATGAATTTATTCTGTAACCCTAGAGCAAGACATTTGCAGAAAGGAGATCATCATGCAATACTCGTGCAAATTTTGTAAATTTTAGAGGACATTCTGTTTGTTTTTGCATATGCTTCTGTGTTCGGAAAACAGAGCAGACTTGCTTACAGTGCAGGAGGGGTGGGCTGCAAGACAAAAGGAAATTATTAGTGCAGCTGCTCATTCAGGCGTGCATTCCTTGTGCATTTATTGCTCTTATATATGTGCACCTTTGCCTGCATGCTTGCCAGGGCTTTCCCCATAATGGGTGGCAGTGATCTTGCCGCCTACCTCTCAGGGGGACTGCCCTTTACCAACTACTTGCCCACAACCAACTCACCGCCTGGGCTTCAAATTTGTCATACTCAAGGACGATTTTCTGTGTTTGATGTTACCAGTGACGTCACTTAAGATACGCAGTGTGCATCATTGGTCCATTAGTTTCATTTCGGGATGTTGTCACCCCTTATATTCCCTACTCATATTTCTTTTTCTACATCCCCTTGCAACTGCCAAACGAGATAAGACGTATAAAACTGCCAAACTCCCGCAGTCTCTGAATGCTATGTCAACAACCAAAAAGCTTTTGCATGTCTTAATAAAAGTAGAAATGATCCCCCGATTATTTTTTTGATTGTCATGTCTAGTCAGACGGTTTAGTGAACTGCCACATGACCAAGCAAATTGCAACTGTAAGTGCACTGAGGAGTCATGCGTTAGAGCAAGCATATGGATCTTGTGTTGCTTAGCTGCTTAACTCCAAATATCCTCCTTTGTGACACAAGATATTTTTTTAGAAAACTGGATGGGGAGCCAGAAGAAAGCAGATTGGATTCTTAGCAGCATTGCTACTTGTTACACGTGCGTTCCACCCCTGTATACATGAACTCGGCAGTATTGGGTCGAGTACATCTGTCGAGTGAAAAATCAGTTGTGGGGTTCATGTATACACAGTCGGGTCGAGTAAAATAGGCGGCGGAGCGGGTTGCGTTAACTCGCTTGCAGGGGGTAGGTTAATTCGCTTGACCCGCTTATCTAAAGGCATGTAGACGCTGTCCAGTCAGGGAGTCTAGTTATGGGGAACTCTGGGCTATGAAAAAGCCTCTGGAGCGGCGATGAGCGTCACTCGAAATGAATGATTTTAGCGCTCATCAACGATAAAAAATAATCGAAGCTCTCGATAGTAAAAGGCAATGGGATCAAATACGAGCAAGAAACTTGCACAATAACTTCGAATCTCGATGCTATGCTCTGCTACGATACTTACTCACTAAAAAGCGAGTTCATGTAGACATCAGCCAGGTCAAGAATGATGACCTTGCTTACTGAACGCTGATTCAACCCGGTGCTGTCGAGTCCATGTAAACAGGGCTATTGTACTTGTAATTTTAGGTGAACTCTCATTTCGTGTATTGCACATTAAATTTGAGTGATATTGGTGCTTTCTTGCGTATGTGCTGTTTTGTTCTGCAAACAGTACTATTTCTCCAGACACAATCTTATTTTTAATTTGAGTACAAAATATTGTCCATTTTTGAAAAAAAAACATAATTTGTGAGTCTGTTAAGAAATATTGATTTTGAAATATATTCACAAAATAGCAACATTTTATAGATACTGAAATATTAAATGTGTGCGAAACAACTTTTCAGCTCGGGATTAAACTGGTTTTTCAAGGAACTTATTTTGATAGGGTGAAAGTGAAAAATCACTGTCATGCTAGATGTATCGTTTTTTTATGATCCCATAGTCACATCAAGCATAGTATTTTATGGTGTGCTTAAGCAATGAAAATAATATTTGGCCTCAGATATTCAGGCAGATTACTATTCTCTATACCAACAACTACTATGAATGGGTTTTAAGAAATCAGTTGCCCGTGCACCACACCTGTTACCTGGACATAAAATCACCCGTGTATGCCTAACTGAATATAATCTTGCACGTGGAAGGTTGCCGATGGTATGGCCATATGATTAGCTGTGATGAGGGAAAATGCATACCTGGTGGGCTGCTAGCTGATAAGGAAGTACAATATCATTGTACTCAGATCTAGCATAACATTTTCCTGCCTATGCAAAGTAAATTTCTAGTACTTGCTCAATTGCTCATTGCAGGCTGACTGTAATAATTTTAGCTGAACAAGCATGCACTGTATGATTACTAGAACTTCTTGTTGGGCTTGTTCGCGTTTTTTTATTATAAACTGAAGGCGCCAAAACAATGCACGCACACAAGAAAAGAACGGGACAGAGTTCCACTCACAACTGATTTATTGTGCAGAACAGAGCACATATATATCTCACTGCAGGCACATGCCCAAGGAACACATTCAGCTACATCACATTCAGCATCATGTAGTTTAACATAAGCTATGTTCAAGAAATGCTTTCTCAGAGAAAGAGGCTGTGGTATGAGGCATGGGCTTCTTGAACATATCTTATTTTAAACTACATGATGCTGAATGGGTTCTCTGCGCATATGCCGGCAGTGAGATATATATGTACTTTATTCTGCACAATAAATCAGTTGTGAATGGCGCTCTGTCCCGTTCTTTTTTTCTTGTTTGTGTGCATGTTGTTCTGGTATCTTTAATTTATAATGAGCACTGTATGAAAACTATTCCTTGGTACATTACAATTAAGGCAATTGTTTATAGTAGAATGCAGCAAGCAATAAAGCTGTGAAAACTAAAAAGCTGGAACTTGAAATGGTACGGTTATCTTGAGAATATTATATGCGTACACAGCCTTGAGAATATCTGCGATCTACACATCTCCCTCAGTGAGCTGATTGAAGATAGCTTGATTGACTCTGTCAGGGCAATTATTTCTTTATTCTGGCCGCAGTAATGCATGCGTGCCTGTAACTGGTGTACTGCAGAAAAATATTCTTTAATGTGTTCTTTAATATCATCCAGTCTTGCATGCTCAGTAATCCATATTGTCTATTGCAGAAATGTTTACGAATTTTTTAAAAATTGAAAGTTCTGGAGCCTGAACCGTCAGATTTTCAGGAACTGTAATTCTATATGAACACTAAGCATCTACCTAAAGTTATCGGTTTGCCGGAAGCAGGTTTTTACTTCCAAATATCTTTCTTTTGTATCTGGAATGGATATTATTTTGCATATAGGTTTATCACCCCTACGTCATAAGATGCTGCATGCCTTTGCAGGCCCAGAAACCTGTCGCAAAGTGCTCTAAAAGAAGAATGTGTGGCAATAGGTCTTCAATATATACAGTAGAACCCCTTTATAGTAAAGCCACTGAGGCCAGCGAAAATATTTACTATATCATGGTCTTTACTGTATCAGTGGTCTGTGATGACATGGTCCTGAAAGTGCTGTCTAGTAGTTAAATAGGCACTTACTGAACACGTCTTGTTGCTTAATGAAAAAAAACCTAAATACCTTCCATCTCGCTTTTATCATCTCTTTGTGTAATTTTTTCATTATAAAATTTCTCTACATCTTGTGGAAGTACCTTTGAAGCATGAAGACGTGATTACGAATGCAACCAAGTTCGATTTCATGTAAAAACTAAAGCCTTGCATGAACATGGTGTCCCTTTTGCTCTTTCTGTCTTTTAAAAGGCAATAAGTGATAAATTCGCATGGCACTCAAGTGCTGTAAGACCTTACTCGCTGCACCTCCACTTTCTGCCACCACTGCCTCATGATTTGCACTGCACATTGCAGTGTATGTTGAACCATTTCTTTCCCTTCCCTATTTCTTGCTGCACGTTTACTCCTTTACTTTCTGAATCGAACACGCTGCCTCCATGCTATGTTTGTAGACAGCTTTACTTTTTTCTTCTTCGCGCTGCGCGCTTTCCCTCACGGCTCCAAGGCTTCTGTAAAGTAGGCTTCTTCTGACTGCTGCTACCGCTACTAGTAAAGCCACCTAAACGAACACTCGGGGTTATTGTTCTGTTTTCAAATACAAAAAGTCTTGGCTTCGCGACTCTAGGTAGTGCGCGGGAGTCGTCGCCATGGCCAGAAGCACTTTAACCGATTTTTAACAAAAACATCTTTACTATAAAGGGGGAAAATGTACAGTTGCCTATGGAAGATGAACTGGGACTTCAGTTTCACTTTACTATATCAGAGGTTTTACTATAGCGGGGTTCTGTATTTTGTACTCAATCGTATAGAGCACCCAGACTTCAAATATGTGTTTGGATAAGTGTTGAGAAGGTGCGTTTAGATATTATGGTGATATATGCTTGTCTTCTGTGCAGATGTCATTTGTAGGGCCCACGGACCAATCTCCTCAACAAACTGTTCCTGAATGGTTGTTTCCTGTGGGGTGCCCAGCTTACTACCTGGGCCATGTGCTTCCCCCGCCCCCTCAACCTCATCACTTGATCCATTGACCCTTCACTGCCAACTATCATGCTCAACACAGTCCACTGCCATTTTCCATCCATGGTGGACACTGCCCTAAAATGCACCCATGCTCAGCCTCCTATTCCTGCAACACCTCTCGCACTACAAGGCTATAGTGCATCAACCCTGCTCAACATGTCCAGCCCCTTCTATCATGACCAATGCACACTGCACCCAATCACCTCTACCTGCACTACCTGGTCATGTGCTGCTTAGTGCCCTGTTTCCAATTACACCTACTAGCCTCTCCCATATTAACCCTGTATCCAATGCCTCCTGCACTGCATTTTGGCCCTCTGATGTCCTTGTGGCATTTACATGAATATGAGCTCTCAATAAAATGTTTTCGAAAAATATTTTGCTTGCCTCATTTAATTGCATGGTTTTTATGGCTCCTTAGGGAGATGACATGCAAGGTGGTATTGGGAAATGACTGCATAAGAAAACCACAATTGTCAGAGGGACAGTTAAGCAAATGGCAGCAGTAAGGGCAAGGGTGAAATAACTGCATGGCTAAAGATGGCTTAACAGTGGCAGGCCACGTGTGCCGATGAATACTTGGTGCATGCCAATAAATACCAATATATGATACTAGCGGCACGGCCAGTTTATTGCCAATGTCAGATGTGCCAATGAATACTAGTGGCGTGACACTAGGGGCACGGCCAGCTGATAGCCTATGTTGGCAGTGCCAAGACAGGTGCAATGTTGGCATATAAGCCGGATCAATATATAAAAATGTAGTAATTTCTCAAAAAGCCAGTGTTACGCCAATGTTGGTACCAATTTTTGTCGACGTTGGGCCGGGATTGGTGCGATGTTGGTGTGCTGCCTGGGGTGAGGGCTCAAATAAGTGTCGTGAAGGCATAGGCTTGGTCACAACCCCATGTGAAAGGCACGTTTTTTTTTTCAGAAGAGAGGTAAGTGGACGAGCGATGTCTGCGAAGTTCCGAATGAAGCGGCGGAAGTAGGAACAAAGGCCAAGGAAGCGTCGCACGTCATTTGAGCTACGTGGGGTAGGGAAGTCGCGCACGGCTCGAACTTTGTCAGGGTCGGGCTGCACACCATTTGCGTCAACCAAATGACCCAAGGGAAGGAAAGCGTAGCAGGGGGCGGCAGAAAGTTAGGTGGGCGGATGAGATTAAGAAGTTCGCAGGGGTCAAGTGGATGCAGCTAGCACAGAACCGGGCTAAGTGGAGAAATAGGGGAGAGGCCTTTGCCCTGCAGTGGGTATAATCAGGCTGATGATGATGATGATGATGAAGACTGATTTGGCGCCGGCCGAAGCTGCCTTTTTTGGCGTTCAGTTGAAGACCGGCGCCAAATCAAAGTCTTGGGTCATTTGGTTGACGCAAATGGTGTGCATATATATATATATATATATATATATATATATATATATATATATATATATATATATAGGTTGAGAGAACATAACGTACTAGACTGGTAAAAGAGTATATAGCGAAGTATACGCTTCATAAAGGAAACATTTTTTTATTTTTCATTTCACTCGACGTTTCGATCGGAGACCGATGTTTCTCAAGGTCGGTCTCCGATCGCAACGTCGAATGAAATGAAAAATAAAAAATGTTTCCTTTATGAAACGTATACTTCGCTATATATATATATATATAGAGAGAGAGAGAAAGGCAGGGCTCCTGCCGAAACGTCGACTACAAATAAACTTGGAAAAGAAAGGCAGGGCTCCTGCCGAAACGTCGACTGCAAATAAACTTGGAAACAGTATGAAGCAATTTTTCACTTGTATATATATATATATATATATATATATATATATATATGTGTGTGTGTGTGCGTGTGTAGTGACGAATCCGTAAGCTAAGTAACATCTCGTATAATTTCACGGCTTAAAAACAACGTTTGCGCGCAAGATGCTCTAATGCAGTTAAAGTTTTCTTTTTTCCACTACAAAACTGCATGTTTGTGGGCGCGCGCGTGTGCCAATAACTAATGCGCAGGTACTCAATATATATGCGGCCCCGCATAAGGTCGGTGCACGTTTTCATTGTAGTGAGGAAGCAAACTCACAATCCCTGCAGTGCGCTGCGAAGAAGCAGACTCTCGACTCGAAGTCCCTGCGTCGCTTCTAATACCATGCTCTAGCCCTGCCAGACCAGCGGAAGAAAAAAAAAAACGAAAGCAAAAGACTGCGAAAGCACAAAATCTACGCTCACTCATTCCCCCGGGGGAGGAAAATTCTATTTTTCTGCTGCCCATAGTCATGTCAGCACTGCTTAGAGCCATGGGGGAGGGGAGAAGACTGTGTTGGAGGAGGAGCCATGGCGTGGAAAAGACGGCTCTGAAAAAACGGACAAAACTAACTGCCGGAAACTTACAAGAAAAAAAAGAAAAAAAAAAGACTCCGCGAGATACGCGTACGTGACGTATAGGCTACGTCACCCATATGTCACGTGACTGCGCATCGACGATCTGCAAAAACATTCTCCCTATGGAAGTGTCCGCTTTTTACCCTATCCCTTTCTCTATGGGTCCCCTTAACGGAAAGGGCAAGTCGGTACGCGGAATTTATCTCATCTCGCGGCACTCTTCGACCGCTCGTAATGCGCTTCGGGCTTAAAGCAGCTGACGGATTGAGTGTTATCAGGATTGGAAGAATACCTCGATAATATTGCTGTATTTTCCAATAGCTGGGAGGATCACCTGCGTCACTTCCGTGACATTTTAACCCGGCTACGAGAGGCAGGTTGACTGTCCGTTCAGAGAAGTGTTAGCTTGGAAAGCTGAGGTTGAGTACCTTGGTCACTGTATAGGTAGGTGCTATCGCAGGCCGCTTGACATGAAGATCGCTGCCATACGTGATCATCCCAGGTCCACAACAAAGAGCGACATACGCGCATTTCTCGGGTTGCCTGGATATTATCAGCACTATATACTGGAATATTCGGAGATGGCGAGTCCGCTCACGGACAGTTTCATGAAGGGCGAACCTGTAAAGGTGAACTGGAATGCCAGCAAGGAACAGGATTTCCTCGCGTAAAAAAAAAAGCGCTGACCAGCCGCCCCGTGCTGAGGGCTCCTTCCTATGACCGCGCTTTCATTATTCAGTGCGACGAGAGTAAGAGGGGCATAGGGGCTGTCTGAGCCAGCACGACGACCATGCGGAGGAACACAACGGGTCGTAAGCAGGAAGCACACGGCTCGAGAAGAATACAGCGCCTCGGAGGAGTGCACTTGTTTAGTGCACACAAGGCAGAAGCTTCACTGTTAATTAACCAGCTCCCTATTCGTAATGGAGACGGACCACTGTCCACCGACATGGCTCCGGAACATGTCTCCGAAAAACGGCCGTTTGCTGCGCTGGAGTTTCGCCCTGCAGGAGCATCATTTCGAAATGTGCTACCGTAGGGGAAAGAAAAAGGGAAATGCTGACAGTCTCAGCCGAGGCTTTTTCCGCTACACAAAGGGACATTTTCCAGGTGCTCCTCAGAGTGTACTTTTCATGCTCAAAGAGGTCTATTTTCTTGGCCATATCACTTTCAGAATTTTGTTTTGAACAGCACTTGATCAATAGAGGTTAGTGTATGCCAAGTGTTGTTTTGCAATGTAAATTTATCTCTCGATATTCATTTATCAGCCGTTGTCCGCAGATCGCGATGGCAGCTGCGGTCTTTATTTGTTACTAAAATTTGATCGAAACTTGGAAGCAGTGGCGTTAATAAATCGCCCGCGTAGATCTGGTCAGCAGCTCTCTCCAGCGGACGCCCGTAAAGTGATCAGAAATGGGAGGGAATTCTTGCAGTTTATCGTTTAAGGCTTGTTCTTTGGTTGCCTGGCACAAATTAGTAGGTGGCGGTGCTCTTGCCTTGCCGGGGGGCGGGGGGGTATTGTGCAGACATCATCACTAATGCCCTACTTGAGACCTTTGGCCTGCGGTCATCTCACTGCTGGATAAAAGAAGGAACCGGACACCAGCCCAGCAGATGCAGCCTCTTCAGAGGACACCAATCAGGTGCAGCCCCTTTCGAGGCCTCTACCTGGCGGCGGACGAGCTTTTTTGATTGGATGAACGGCAGAGACCTCCGCACCAGATCTTAAGAACGGCGACAACGGATCAAGACTGGAAGCAGGCGCCTCGGATCACCCAAGCAAGTGCTGGGGATCATCCGGCTGTGAGCGGCCAACATAGGCGATGGTGAGATGCCCTTGACGGTACTTGACACGGGCCAGCCGAAGCGAACAATTCGTCACCCGGCGGCAATTACCGTGTTGGGTCCCGCCAACAAGTTGGCGACCGGACAAAGGAGAGGAAACGACCAACATCCGCTCCCTTCAAGTATCGAGAGCCGCTGCGGAGAGCTGATGTACGTTCTTCCCTTTCGTCCCGTGTTGGGCCAAGGGGTCAGCTTTCGGCTAAGTTGTCTCTTTTAGTGCCGCCCGCCCAAGTCCGGACTGATCCGCAATCAGCACAAAGTGATGTGTCGATGTGGGTCCCACATAGGCACTGTGGGCAAGGAGCTGCCTTTATTAAGCCTGTATTGCTCCCTCTTGGCGAAAGTGTGGGCAAAACGCACTTCGGTGGCCCACAATATACCTGAACGGGCCCCTTGTAGGCTATCTATGGGCTTCATAGGAGGGGGCAACCTATATGGGACCAGCACAAGGTACCTGTGGTCGATGCGGGGGGCTACACGGTGGCCAAGGGTATTCATCCCCAGTACGTAGGGCCCTGCGCGGACTGATTGCGGAAATGAGTGGGCAAACAGCTAGTATGCCTGCATGTATCCTACAAAGGTCCCGCGTAGTATATGAATGGGCTGAGCGCTGGGCATTGCAATGGCGAAGATGGCACCCCCACAGCAAAGTGGCCGTATAGAGACCAGAACGGACCCGCAGAAGATCAGTGTGGGCAAACAGCTGGCATGCCCGCCCAAGCCCACAGAGGTCCCATGCAGGAGATGCCAAGGCTTTGCCGTGAGAAATGCAGTCAGCGATGTGTGGGCAACCCCTCTGTCAGCTGAACGCATACGGTTATGAGCGGACCCCCAGCAGATTTGCACAGGCAAACAGATAGTATGCCCGCATCTAACACACAATGCACTGCGCAGGATTTATCGGAACTCAGCTCTGGACTCCCCAGTGATGAAGCATGGGCACCCCCAACTCCTGGCGGTCCGTCTATTGCCCTGCGCGGACCCACGGCAGTTACGTGCGGGCAAAGGGTAGTATGCCCGTGTCTAACCCACAATTCCTCGCACAGAGTGCTCAGCTCTGAGCTCCAAAGTCGTTAAGCTTGGGCCGAACAATAAATAGGCTGGTTAACAATGCCTGCTTTGGTGTCATGTCACGAGCAAAGAAAATCTCAGTGACATTCCAACATGCAGCCTAGAAATAAATCTCCGGCTTAGTAAACTGTGGGTCTCTTAGAGCGCATAGGAGTCTCTGGCTTAATAAGCTGTGGGTCTCTCTCACAAATTGGTCGTCGAACAGCTGCCAGGAGGAAATCATGGAGGCATAGGAGAACGTTTATCCTTGCAACTCAGCTTCGTCAGCGTTAGACAATATTCATTTTGTGAAGGTCGGTCAGCCTGTGCAAGGTTCACGTGTGGCGGTGTTTTGGCCTGTGAGAAAAAACTCAGAGAGGGTAATAATATGCCTTAATTTGCGTTCAAGAAGAAACACAAGGTAAAAAATAACATGCGTAAAGAAATCCATATAATATGACAACAAACCAAACCCCCGAAATTCCAAAAGGACAAAAAATACAAACTTGACTCAGTAAGCGAATAAGCATCACTATCTATATATTACAGGCAGTAATATGCAAGAATAAATATCTAGACAAAAAAAAGAAAAAGAACGCACGCGGAGAGTGAACATACAGGGACTACGGCGAAAGATTCGGTGGTCGCCGACATTGTGCGAGCTAGAATGCGGCAGGCCCATACAACATACAACATATACACATACAACATATTGTTAAGGAAAGAACACAGTGGTAAACGCTAGTTCACTGTTAGACGCACACCACACACCGCACACCACAGAACGAAGTTAGCTAGGCCTGAGTGTCGTCTTCACTACTTCACATCAGCACTTCGTCGTCGTCTCGATATACTGTGCTCCGTAACAGTTTTCCCCGCGCCGAAGAAGCACCGTCCCGGTGCGTCCTACACAGGAGAACTCGAATGATATGGTTTTAGACGGGCGACATGCACGGGTTCTGGATGAGGGGTTGTGGAAGGATTCTTGGGCTTTAAAGGGGCGATCTCATAGGTCACATCGTTAACTTGCCGCAAGACGGAGTAGGGGCCCACGTAAGGAGGCAAAAGTTTCTCACACATACCTACACGGCGAGCCGGGTGCCAAAGAAGTACGAGGGAACCAGGAGGGTAGTGGACGTCTCGGTGATGAAGGTCATAACGATGTTTTTGAGAGCGCTGAGACACTCCAAGACGCTCTCGAGCAATGTGGCGAGCAGCATCAGCGCGGGCGATGGCATCCGAAGCGTAGCTGCAGGAAGAGTCGTCAAGAGGCAGCAAGGTGTCGAATGGGAGTAAAGGGTCACGGCCGAAGAGTAGATAAAAGGGAGAGTATCCGACGGTGTCATGGCGTGAGGAGTTATGGGCGAACGTGACGAAAGGTAAGGAGACATCCCAGTCACGATGGTGATCGTACACATACATATACAGCATGTTGGTCAGAGTGCGATTGAGGCGCTCAGTAAGACCATTCGTTTGCGGATGGTAGGCCGTGGTGAACTGGTGACGAATAGCGCATGAGCGGAGAAGGTCATGAACCACTTGAGAGAGGAAATAGCGGCCACGATCTGTGAGCAGTTGACGTGGAGCGCCATGAATCAAGATGACGTCATGCAGAAGAAAGTCGGCAACGTCGGAGGCGCGGCTGGTAGGGATAGCCCTGGTTACAGCATATCGGATGGTATAATCGGTCGCCACAGCAATCCACTTGTTTCCAAAAGTCGATGTCGGAAAAGGCCCAAGAAGATCGAGGCCCACACGAGAAAACGGCTCTGTCGGCACTGGAATTGGTTGCAGGGGCCCACTAGGTTGAAGCGAGGGTGCCTTACGGCGCTGACACAGCTCACAAGCGGCTACGTAGCGACGGACAGAGCGGTAGAGACCAGGCCAGAAAAATCAGCGTCGCACACTGTCATACGTGCGTGTGACTCCCAAGTGTCCTGCTGTAGGAATGCCGTGAAGTTGGGCGAGGAGAGTAGAGCGCAGATGAGCCGGAACGACCAGTAAAAGGTCCGCGCCATCTGGACGCATATTGCGTCTGTATAATGTCTCGTTATGGAGTACAAACATGCTGGCGGAAGAATCGGGGATGTTGCGCAGCTGGTCAATAATTGGTTGCAGGGCAGGATCACGACGCTGTTCGGAGCTGATATTGATAAAGTCCGAGATGGACAAAACATAGTCGTCAGCAGTATGTTCGGACAAATCGGGAGGATCTACGGGATGGCGGGACAAGCAGTCCGCGTCTTGGTGTAAGTGGCCGGACTTGTACACCACAGTAAATTCATACTCTTGTATTCGTAAGGCCCAGCGACCTAAGCGGCCAGTGGGGTCCTTAAGTGAGGACAGCCAACACAAAGCATGATGATCAGTCACTACACAAAAGGACCGCCCAAACAAATAAGGCGGAATCTGGCCAGAGCCGAAACAAGTGCAAGGCATTCCCGCTCTGTAATTGAATAATTGCGCTCAGAGGACGAAAGCAGGCGGCTAGCATAAGCAATGACGCGGGATGAACCATGCTGGGACTGGACAAGGATAGCACCAATACCATGTCCGCTAGCATCGGTGCGCAGTTTGGTAGGTGCAGAAGGATCGAAGTGCGCCAGAACAGGTGGTGTGGTGAGGGCTCAAATAAGTGTCGTGAAGGCATAGGCTTGGTCACAACCCCATGTGAAAGGCACGTTTTTTTTTCAGAAGAGAGGTAAGTGGACGAGCGATGTCTGCGAAGTTCCGAATGAAGCGGCGGAAGTAGGAACAAAGGCCAAGGAAGCGTCGCACGTCATTTGAGCTACGTGGGGTAGGGAAGTCGCGCACGGCTCGAACTTTGTCAGGGTCGGGCTGCACACCATTTGCGTCAACCAAATGACCCAAGGGAAGGAAAGCGTAGCAGGGGGCGGCAGAAAGTTAGGTGGGCGGATGAGATTTAGAAGTTCGCAGGGGTCAAGTGGATGCAGCTAGCACAGAACCGGGCTAAGTGGAGAAATATGGGAGAGGCCTTCGCCCTGCAGTGGGTATAATCAGGCTGATGATGATGATGATGATTATGATGATGATGATGATGATGATGATGATGATGATGATGATGATGATGAAATGACCCAAGACTGATTTGACGCCGGCCGAAGCTGCATTTTTTGGCGTTCAGTTGAAGACCGGCGCCAAATCAAAGTCTTGGGTCATTTGGTTGACGCAAATGGTGTGCATATATATATATATATATATATATATATATATATATATATATATATATATATATATATATATATATATATATATATATATAGGTTGAGAGAACATAACGTACTAGACTGCTAAAAGAGTATATAGCGAAGTATACGCTTCATAAAGGAAACATTTTTTATTTTTCATTTCACTCGACGTTTCGATCGGAGACCGATGTTTCTCAAGGTCGGTCTCGGATCGAAACGTCGAATGAAATGAAAAATAAAAAATGTTTCCTTTATGAAACGTATACTTCGCAATATATATATATATATAGAGAGAGAGAAAGGCAGGACTCCTGCCGAAACGTCGACTGCAAATAAACTTGGAAACAGTATGAAGCAATTTTTCACTTGTATATATATATATATATATATATATATATATATATATATATATATATATATATATATATATATATATATATATATATATATATATATATATATATATATTTATATATATATATATGTATATTTATATAATATATATATGTATACATATATATATTATATATATATATAGTATATATAATATATTATATATACTAATTATATAATATATTATATTATATATAGTATAGCCTTTTTACTACAAGAGATTCATAGACGACATTTTTTTTATTTGGCAACATGGTGAGGCAGAACTTCTATCATTCATCTCTAGCTTTAATAATGTGCATGAGGCCATAAACTTTTCTCATTCTTATTCTCGAACCACTATTGCTTTTCTAGACGTGACAGTGTCAATAAAGAATGTCAGACTAATCACTGATCTATACCGGAAACCCAGTGACAGACCTCAGTACCTGCACTTCGACAGCAGCCATCTTAAATACCGGAAGACTAGCATCCCATATGGACAAGCCGTCCGCTTTAAACGGATATGTTCAGACGATCGCGACTTTGAATTTCACTGTGCCAACCTTCGTAACACCCTAATGGAACGCAAATATCCAGAGCGCTTAATAAATGATGCAGTGGAACGAGCAAGCCTTCTTGATCGCAAAGCACTCCTCAAAGCGGAAAAGGAACCATCCGGCCAATCACGAATCAATCTCGTGCTAACGCATTCAGCTTCGGTCCCCAACGTGGCAGGCATATTAAAGAAACATCATGGTATTCTCATGCAAAGTGATCATCTAAAAGAAATTTATCAGCAAGCCCCCCGTGTTGTCTATCGCCGTAACAAGAACCTCAGTGATATTTTAACTTCGTCTAAAACTAGCCCCACTGCACCAATCGGCTGCCATCCTTGCAACAAGTCACGCTGCAAAGTTTGTGCACAAATGACTACATCAGTGAAAGCTTTCAGCACTGCATCAAACTTTAATATAAAGATTCGAGGCAACTTCTCATGTGATACGGACAACGTGATTTACATGCTTGAATGTTCTATCTGCAAAAATTCAGTACATTGGCCAAACCGAAACACCCTTCAGATACCGATTTAATAATCATAAAGCTCATTGTAATACACTGCCTAACCTTCCTATCTCTAAGCATGTAAACATTACCAAGCACCCCTTTGAAAAAATGCAAGTAACTTTACTGGAATCAGGCTTCAGAACCCACCATGATGTAACCTTGATGTAACACACGCGAAAAGGGGGGCTCTAAACGTTATTACGAGCACTTCAGTTTTCACTTCAAGTTTTGGGTCTGTCTACTTGCTGCGCTGGCCGCACCCCTGCCTCAGACTCTACCTTGCGCGTGGTTCGAGCAGTGTTCACAATTCAGCAGTTTCGATAATCAGTGACCGGATATCGGATAGTTATCTGCATACATCCACGTTTGATGTCAGTTGTCAAATGAGAGACATCTAAATCGTATAGAAGAAGATGGAGTGGTTCAAGCATTCACTCTTGAACAAATCTTCTGAGAGTGTTTAGGCCGGCGGATATAAAACTTCTAGTGTTTATAGTAAGCTTGTTGCTCGAATAATAGGTTGAATAAAAAGTTTTGCGATCTGCAAGCGTATCTGAAGGCCAGGACAAGTAAATTGATACTCAGGCGGGGTATGCGCCAGGATTCATCCAGCAGCGACACATAAGGTGTGCAACAGAAGAAATTATGTGCCTTCAAACCAGCCGGAGCACGAATTAAAGCCACGTTCTAGAGCAGAACGTTGCGTTCTGTATACCTAGGTTTGGAAGGTTAAAGGTCACTTTTTTCTTGGTTTCTATTAGAAACTGGTTAGGGGTTTGCCTCTTTGTAAGCATGACGAATAAATACAGGATCTATTTTGGGTGCCACTGTGTTGCTTAAAATTTCCCATCTCTTATATATAATAAAGAGCTGCCTACAGTATTTTCTATGCACCGTCTCGCTCCTTCACGCTGTATTTTCTGTGTATTTAGACAAAGAGAAGAAAAACGGCGAAGGTGGGTGAAGCAAGATTGATTTAATATACGTCCGTTTTGTCTAATACTTAACAGAAAGAACAATTCTTCGGAAAACAAATTTCAGCCATTATTTGCCCAGAGTAGGTGATTTAAGCGTTTGCGTGCGAACGCATTTTGGCAAAGAATCATTAGCCGGTGTAGGCAACTGTACCCAGCCACATTATGGGAGGCCGTGCATTTCGTAAAGCTCATAATCTCAGACTGTACTGCAGAGTCACGGCAACTCATTTTGAGCACGGCCACGGGCTCCCAGTCTCTGCACAGCCGATCGAGTAGCTGCCAACCGCTCCTCGTAGAAAAGTGTTTTCTTTGTACGAAAACACGTGATCCCTAACGGCGATTGAGATCGGTTTAAAAACGAAAAACAAAATAGCGGTCGTCCCCATCGTCATCCAGCGTTCAGGGACAGCAAGACGATTACGTCGGCAGCCGGGGAACCATAGCTGGCAGAAACCGGCCACAGATTTTTCTGCTTAGATACCGTAGGAAGCAATTCATCAACGTAAAAAAAAAAAACTCCTAGATCACTGCAGAATCCATAGTGGAGAAATACGTAAGCCTGAGCGTCGCTGTGTTAACCGCGAGAGGTGGCAGCGCGATTCCGCGAGTGACAGATACTGTGCCTTTTCTTTCTTCTAAACCTATTATAGAACGCCGTTGAAATTTGATGCGTTCAAAGGAACGCTAGTTGTATTCGAAAAGGAACGCGTGGTGTACCGCGTGCTCCAGCAATGCACCGGCTTTCGCATTTCTGCACTGCAGATTCTGCACTGCTCTCGGAATTTTTCAGACTGAAGTTGGTTGATTACATCTCTTTACACACCTTATAACCAGGATGGAAGCGTGGGCGAGTTGGTGACGGTTTTCTTCCCACATAGCGCCCGTCCCGTGTGTCTCGATGTGTCCCTGTCTGTTTAGCGCTATGTGGAAAGAAAATCGTTTAAGCATTCCCAGCCATTTGTGCACGGAAATCGCGCTCTTTCCCGCTCGTTCACGTTCAAACATCCCAAATTTCATGACATCGAAAGAAAGGCCTAGGTCATAAAGTTGAGTACCACGTGACCTCTTTTGGACGTCGACATTACCCCTCCCCGCTATTTCGACGTCTGATTGACCTAATTGACTCTAATCATTTAACTAATTATCCCACGTCAATCATTTCGTCACTTGTACACTCTCCTTGACGCTCTATTCGATGGTATCATTCTGATTTCGATATAGCTGCTAGTTCCACTTTTACAGCACCGACAATGTCACGCCTATGCAGAACCCGCCTACATAGCCACACAATACTTACGCATTAAAACCGCAACAACCACAGCCCAGTGAATCCCAAGGATCGTCTACGATGATACTTGCTTCGTAGTTTGTGTATAAACACGCAATAACCCCACAGTGAATGCGCTATTGGATGAGCACTGCGCGTGCAGTTTCCACTAATGTGTGGTGTTAAGTAATACGTTAGATCATTATTGGCTGCTCGCAGGCTTCTGACGACCATCAAAGCGTATATGCTCGCGTCCCGACAGAGCACTGTGCAGCAGAAGACACACGTGTTGCAGATCCGTGCAGGAATCTGCAAACAGAACGAAGAGGACGAAGACGAGGTTTGGGACCTGGGCGTGCTAGAGACTGAGCGCCATGCTGGCATATTGAGAATCGAGTGAACAGCTGGCGATTAGAGTTAGAGAGGCGTCTTGGTGTACTGCCCTACTTCTTCTATATTGTATGTTATGAAGGCCGCCGAACCACTTTTCGACTTAGCCACGGATTCTGTCACTGAGCTTAAAGAGAGGCGAGTCATTAGTGCCAGTTTTCGCACCGGTGCCCGATAATTCCGATAATTCGAGTCAACCCTAAAGCCATCAACAGAGGAAGCCCACTATGAAGAGGCATCACAGACATTCATAGATACAGGTGGTAATTTTAATAAGGTCCAAAGTGTTGTCAGTACTCACCGAACAGAGGCTGCCTTGCTGTGCGACGCACATTCGGAAGAAGCCCACTGTGAGCAGGAGCCAATCCAGGCGGGGATCTCCGACACTAAAGAAAATATCGAGCCAGCTACACGCATTGAAAGGCGGGCGGGCGATTCTGCGCAGTTTAAAAGCGAGATTGTTTTCTGACCGCCATCGGAAAAAGAATTTAAAATAGGGCAACACCTTTATCCTCTAACTGATGACATACCTTTGGAGCGAGAGTCCAAAAGAATCCACAAGCAAACAACAGAAAAAGACGGAAGTACATTCACTGGCTCTGTGAAAGACAAAGAAAGCGAACAGCAGAGAGCCTCCCTCGAAAAACTCAGAAATGGAACTTCTGAAAATCATGTGCGGAAGAAAGATGCCTCGATAATGATTCTAGGAGACATTCCGACTTTTGTAGAGCTGTAGAGAAAATGGAAAACAGTTCTTTTGCAGGTGTTTGTATTGTGAGCGGATCGCCGTATACACGTACCTAACAGGGTACGTGATCGCATAGAAAGCCCGATAAATTCTGTTTTGAAAATGCCGCCAAGTATGAAATTCGAGTTTTCGATTCCATTCAATTTCGCCGCAAGGGGTGATTGACCCACTCGGTGTCGCTGCAAGGAGCATGTAAAAATCATCGAGTGAAGTCGTGAGACTGTGGAGGGCCCTTCAGTGGGACATTTTCAGCGATAGGAAATCTGTCAATGAGAAAAATGACAGTCGTCGGCCAGCCGAGCCACGAACCATCTGCAGCTATGAAAAAATTCTGGTCTTTAACGCTTTCATTACTGGAAGCAATGTAATGAGACATTCCACACCACCGCCAGAAAAAACCGGAAGATTTTCAAAGTTTGCAGGTGGAAATTGCCGCCATGAATTACAGGAAAGTGAGCGCGGCAAAAGGATTGCTGTGGAAACCGCTTTACTTCCCATGCATTAATCCAATGCGGGACTTCATGCCTTCAATTTTGCTTGCTTATTTATTTTTACGAGTGTCTTACACAAACAAAAAGCACAGCAGTGACTCCAACCGGAAGTGGTTTCGGTATTCTGTCCCAAATTAACGTGTTTAGTTGCATTCATTTTATAACAAGACCTCTTCCATAACACCTCCTGACTAGAAATTTTACATTGCGAAAAAAATTTGTCGCGAATTCTTCTTTTTGGGAAATTTTTCCGCGTATGGAAAAGGTGGCATTATATAAATGGTTGTTGAGCGGCACAAAAAGGTCGTTGGCAAATCAAAATCCTCGCATAAAACTTGCGATTCATTGTCACGTAACGACCACGCAAAACTCACTAATGATTTCTGAAGTGATCACATGAGTGGGAAGAAAAACAATCCCGAATGAAAGCGGAGCGAACGGCACATGAGAGAGTATAGAAGCAGAAGGCAGGAGCGAAAACCATAGCTGTCGTGTTCTAGTTCTTCGCCTTGACGCCAGGAGGTGCCACAATGCCAGCTTGTTGGAGGAGGCTTTTGTAAATGAGGTAGGGTCACGTCCACTCAGTCTAACCCCCAACTTGACCCATGCAGTCGGAACATCATAAACAACAATTAGGTTTCGCGACATTCTCAGGAGATTTTGTCTGCAACGCTGCCACCTTTCTGAGGAGAAAAAATGTTGAATAGATTGGGAGTTGTGTGCAGCACGGTAGAAACTCGGCAAAATGCCGAGCCTCCTGTTGCTTTTATGAAGCTCACCTGTAAAGTTCACTCATATGGGAAACGGTGTCAGCCCACTACCCACCTCTATCAGAACAAAAAAAAAAAAAAGAAAAGCCGTTCTCTGAAGCAGGAAGTGCCTTCACAGGGAGATGGACCTACACTCTAAAACCGGTTGGAAAATTCACTAACTACTAATTTTTTACTTGTCCTATAGATCACTACCTTCTTAGTAACTCGAGGTAGCAAACACACAGCTGTAAGTCAAGAAAGTCAAGCAAAAAAAATTGCTGAGCTAGTTGATGCATTTCACCAAAATGAAATTAAAAAATAGATAAAGATATGCAGACAAAGTTTGGGATAGATATTTTATAGAATAATTTCCAGAAAAGGCAAGATTCACAGCGCTAACAAATACAAACTCACAAATAGACACACATTAGACAGGCGCTTACTCCAGCTTCGTTTTCGAAAATACACCAAAACTAAACTTCTTCTTAAAAAAGAAAAAAGACCTGTATGACGCTCTTGTCGCAAACTGGAAAGGATTTAGTCAATTGTAAAACCAATTGCTGGGCTAGTTGGTGCATTTCACCAAAGCTTGTTAAAAAATAAATAAAAATACACTCAGATATAAATTTTGGGATGGATATTTGATACAATCATTTCCAGAAAAGGAAGAATTCCCAGCGCTAATGAATACACACTCACAAACACACACACACACAGGACAGGCGCTTACTCCATCTTCTGTTTCGAAAGGACGCCAAAATAAAACTCCCCCCCCCCAAAAAAAAATCTGTATGCGGTTTAAAAAATTCCTAAAACCTTGTCGCAAACTGGAAATGATTTAGTCAATGAAACTTCTTCCAAAAGAGAGATATAAATACACACAGATATAAATTTTGGGATGGTTATTTTCTACAATCTTTCCCAGAAAAGGGATGCTGCTTCACAGAGCTAACAAATACACACTCACAAATAGGCGCACACAGGATAGGCGCTGACTCCAAGCGTCTTTAAAATTTTTTTTAAGAAGTTTCAATTTGCTGCTGTTTCGAAAAAAAAAAGTTGAAGTCGGCGCCTATTCTGTGTGTGTCTATTTGTGAGTGTGTATATGTCAGCGCTGTGAATCTTCACTTTTCTGTGAAGTGCACCAACTAGCCCAGCAATAAGTTTCACTTGATTAAATCATTTCCAGTTTGCGACAAGGCTGTAGCAATATTTTGGACTGCGTACAGATTACAGAAACATATTTCTAAAGACGCGCGTAGCTCGAGCAGAAGCACTAGGATCCAATAATTGTATACAAAACGAAGCAGAAAAACTCTTGAAGTAAGTTCGTGACCAAGTTATCTGTTACCCACAAATAACAAAAATGTCAGCAAAGGTTTGAATTAACTACAAACCTACAGTTTACTACAAACAATACTAGGACTGTGATGCCAAAAAAATAACAAAAATATCTACAAGGCTTGGGTTTACTACAAACCTACATATTACTACAAAAACTCGATAGAACTGCGATATAATCACGTGCAAAAAAAAAAACATGATTTACTTAGACTTGTGCAGACTGGATTTTAAAAACAAAAACAAATGCACATTGCTTCCTTCGCACGAGGCGTAATTTTTATGGTGTTAACTTCGTTTTACATTGAGCGGTGGTTATGCTCAACAAAAACAGCATTTTCACCGGACAAAGGAAGGCGACAACAGGACATGTGCCACTGTCCTCTCGAAATGTGTCGTTTTCGTTGAGCATAATGACTATAGCAAATGGCTCTGCAGCTTATCCTGTTGAATTTCACTTCAACAGAGCTGGCATTATTTCTGCAGCGTTTATGTTTTGTCACGCGGCAACAATTTACCAACAATGCCGATAGATAATTACTTTTGCAATGCGCAGGTCTTTGCATTCCAAGCATAAAGATGAAAACAGGCAACTTACCTAGAAGCGCACGTTTTCTGCACCATCCCTAAAATCGCCATCCAGCAAAGCATTTAACAAATCTTCCTGCCGATGCTGCCCGCTGGCTTGAGTAACTCTCTTTTGGTCTTTCCAAATCATTACACATGGGCGCCGAACAAAGCGCCTGCCTCTCCTCCGACATTGTTCGGCGTCACTCTTCCCGCCAAATTAGTATCGGGGTCAGACATTTAACCGCTCGAAGCAGAACGAATGAAAGTATGCCAGTCTGTTAAGTCGATGCTGGCCCAATGCGCGGCAAACGAGCGTCGGCGCTGCTGTCAGAAGCGATGGGATCCTGGTGTCAATATCTGTTTACTGGTGCAAGAGCAACATTTACGTGGTGCTTAATGTGTGGACTTGATGTGTGATGTGAGGAACATGCGGGCTAGAACATGCACACATTTACGAATGTGTGAGACGCGACAACCACCATTCCACCAGCACAGCGACGACACTACCACCCACAGCGCGCAGTTTCGCACAACGGAAAGCATGCGCAAAGGGAGAGAAGAATACGCCCGAGTATTAGCCATCGCACCATTATTATGGTAAAGTTGCCCACGGATTCTGGCATTTAGCTCGTCAAAACGACTAACAGAAACTCACTTGTTAGTAATGGGAACAATTACTACCTCAAAAAGTTTCGAGTTAGTTAAGGGTAGTAAAACGGTAGTAAAACCTATTCGAAGTTAGTAACTGCTGCACCTACTAGCTTCCTACTAACAGATTTTTTAAGAGTGTATGCTAGAGCGGACTCAACATTCTGGGCTGTCTTGAACTTTTTGGTCGATGTATGTTTGACTGAAAGGCAGCCACATGCTTGCCATGGGTTCCTTGTACACGCACACATCTATTAGAGCACCGCTGCAATATTTCTGAATTCCTGAATTGGCACCGCTCGAAGTTCTGGCGTGTGACAGGTACTTTAAATATTCTGGGTGTTTCCTTCATCGCTGAAGGACGTAATAATTGAGACCGCAATTCTCTTCCCGGTTACATTGCTCAGCGCCCTTTAATGTGCTTTTCATAGAAAATGTGGGAGAGGAGATGATTTTCAGTGACTACTAATAACATTCTACATGTATACATACATATGTTTGATACATAGTAACGTTTTTATTTTGGGTAGGGTGCGGCACTTGTTTCGCTTCTCAAAACACCCAGAGAGTGAAACCAAACGAACAAGGAGCCGAATAACATTAAATAATCAGCATCAATTTTACGGCGTACTAGAAGGGTATTCCTTCATTAGTAAAGATTTCTTGTTCGTTTGTTGTTACCATCAATTGTGCGCTTGTTGTAAGAGCCTGAGAAATAAGGTAGAGCAACCGCGAGTAGCTATATTCCCTCTCTCGCACAGAGCAGGTGCTCAAACCACTCGGAAACCGCAGTCGCTTTGGGCGTATTGTCCAAGAGGTACTCCCTTTTTTAATGTCGCTTGTTGTGGTCGCGTGACAGCAATAGAAACGTAGAGGCATGGTCATGGCAACTAGCGCACTCTCCGGCATTGCGATTTTTTATAGTGATTTAACATAGCGCGATCCCCCATTTGCCGTCGTGAATCGCTACCACGCGCCACCGGTGAGCACACGCTGAATGCTCCCGACATAGCACGGCTTGCATCGAGGCCCGAGCCCGGCCTAGGCCCCCGTTTTTAAGCTCTGACCCGGCCCGAACACTGTAACTTTTCGCTTTACTGAGCACGAGCCTGGCCCGGGCCCGTTTTCTCATTCACATTTGTTACCGCGAGAAAGTATAGACTCTTAATACAGAAATAATTATCTGGCCGACAAAGAAGCTCCAACTGCATTAATACTTGAAGGAATTTGTTCATTTAATAGAAAACTATCCGATAATGAGATGCGTTCGGCCGACCGCTTAATGAGCATTTCATTTGTAGATGCGCACATTAACCTTACAAGAACCCGGAAGTTTCAAGAGCCAAATGAATACGTGTGCATGCACTAGTAATAAAGTTCATTGCATTCTCTGAATATTTGTAATCAGTGGTATGTTACGGCCCGCGATGCCTAAATTTTAAAGCGCCATTGCAGCCTTTGGAACGACTATGTTTAATGAACCCAATGAACCAAACTGGTTCCCTTTCACAGAGACGAAAAGCAAGCGGACTTGCATATTTCGTTGGGTGTGTTTGAAAGACCTATAAGCGCTTCATACAAGTGGTTTAATCCCATTTTACAGCGTGTAATTGTGTTCTGAAAAAAATGAAGTCAGATTTTATATCAGACTTGTTGAATTTTACTGTAAATAGTTAAACAAAAAACGCGCGAGCTACATTAAAATATGCACAACAAAACATATATCAACTGATCGATCTGAGGAACTGAGGAGGGATGGAAGCCCCAACATTGCCTCTCCCTAAATAAAAATAACAGGTCACAGATGCAGCAGTTAAAACTTGCATCAACGGTTGCTCACTGTGATCATAGGCACTGCTTAAAACTAGCACGGCAGGAGGAATGTCGTGTTAAGAAGGCAATAAAAGAGGGTTTAAATTGCCAATTGTCCTTTTGTGTTCATTTTATCACATGTGCCTAATAAGTCCAAATTCCTTCACAGGATACAATGATGACAGTCGTTATTCATTCCTAGAAAGGCTTCAAAATGTTTTTACGGCATGTTATAATATCAAGACTGGTCTGAACCAAAACCAAATGAAATTAAAACGACTACTGCTTCCCCGGCTCACGATAACATGACCTCCAAAGCCATGCTTCAAATTATTGGATAGCTGGTAAAATAAACATAAATATAAGCAAGAAAGAAGAAACATTCAGTAGATGATCAGACTACACAAATGAAATAATAATTCCCTTCATAAAAGCTTTTTATCTGCATACATTCAACTGAAGTATAAAGCAAATTATCTATGAACTCTTGTGCAGAAAGAGCAGGCTGTGAACACTTTCCGGCGTCATTCAAGTTCATCGCTCATGAACTACAAAGGCGAGAGAACAGAAATTTCTTTCGCTGCTCGCCCTCGTGGCTGCAACGCAGAAATTTTCAAGCAAAAAAGCGAAATTTGAGGAAACTGCCTTTGTTGTCTTTTTCACCACAGTAGAAAGTCAACCTTATACTGCAATCAAGCAAAAGATCAAGCAGGTTTTCGGAAACGATACTCTAGTATCGATCATATCCATACCACCAACCAGGTGATAGAAAAATGCTCGGAATATAACCAGCCCTTATACATAGCATTAATTATTTACGAAAAAGCATTTGACTCAGTTGACACCTCGGCGGTGATGCAGGCATTGCGATATCAGGGGGTAGACGAGCCGCACGTGAAAATGCTGGAAGATGTATATAGTGGCTGCTCCCCAACAGTACTTCTGCATAAAAAAAGTAACAAAATTACCATAAAGAAACGTGTTAGGCAAGGAGACACGATCTCCCCAGTACTATTCACAGCTTGCTTGGAGGAAGTATTCAGAGACTTGAAATGGGAGCAGTAGGGATAAGGGTAGATGGAGAATACCTCAGTAATCTGCGATTTGCTGAAGTAGAAAGGTGGGCTTAAAAATCAATATCAGAAGACTAAGGTAATGTTCAACAGCCTCGGGAAGGAACAGCAGTTTACGTTAGGTAGCGAAGCACTGGAAGTAGCAGGCGAATATGTCTGCTTAGGACAGATAGTAACCGCAGGTACGGACCATGAAAAGGAAATAAAAAGAAGAATAAGATTGGGATGGAGCGCATTTGGCAAGCATGCGCAGATTATGACTAGCTGCTTACCGGTATCGCTCAAGAGGAAAGTATACAACAGTTGCCTCTTAGCTGTACTCACCTATGAATTGAAACGTGGAGGCTAAACAAGAGAGTTCTACTTAAGTTGAGGACAACTCAGAGGGCTATCGAACGAAACATGGTAGGGGTAACATTAAGATATAAGAAGCGTGCAGAATGGGTCAGAGAAATAACTGAAATTACTGACATTCTAGTGGAAATTATGAAGAAATGGGTATAGGCAGGACATGTAGTGCGAAGAGAGGATAACCGATGGTGGCTTAGGGTAACAAATTGGTTTCCAAGGAAAGGAAAACGTAGCAGGGGGCGAGAGAAAGTTAGGTTGGCGGATGAGGTTAAGAAGTTCGCAGGGGTCAAGTGGATGCAGCTAGCACAGAACCGGGTTAATTGGAGAAATATGGGAGAGGCTTTCGCCCTGCAGTGGGTATTGTCAGGCTGATGATGATGATGAGAGAGTAATCGGTGCTTTAACATGAATCGGGGTGGTGAAGATATTTTTCCTGATTTATCGCTAACTACTTTTGGTATACAGATATCGCGCTAGTGCCTTAATTCACAAGAAAGCCTATTACGTTGCAGTGGATTTTCACTGTCAAGTTCATTGTCGTATTAGTTCTCCTCAAATAAAGTTTAACAAAAGTGTAGGAAGTCTTTGTAGGCGGCGCCACAAGTGGTTTGTCACTAGTTTTCAATGAGCATGCTCAGATGACGAAATGGCATCCATAAAAACGCCAAACGTTTCTCAAGGCATTCATTTGCATCTCAGGGGGAAGAATTTAAGCGCCCAAGCTTTGCGTTTAAGGGCCGCTCAAGAGCTTGAGGATATAGATTCCAGATGTTTGATTTTCTTGAAGTCCATGAGTACCAGAGACAAAGTGATCTCTTAAGGTTTTAACTGTACTCCTTGAACGGCTCCAGGAGCTTAATGACTTATTTCAAGACTGCATTGCTCACATCAACCAGCAGTTTTCCGCCTCTCTCATTGAATACTTTTCTATGGTATCGAGCCGTTTTGAAAGTGACATTACCATCGCACACTACGAGTTACGTCTTGTGCGTCTTTAGTGGTACACTCTTGAAACTACCTTGCATAAGGGAGAAATGCATTATTCACAGTCGTCCTTTAATTGATAGCAAATTCCACACTGGTTAGCATACCATCGCCGATTCCCAACCTCTCACACCAGCGAGCAATTTCTTTGTCTCTGTTGCCACCTTTTTTTTTATTCTGGGGCGGGGCACCGGCAATCACTGGCGAATAGCACGTGATTCTTGAATTCTCACTTGTCGACAAAATGAATAGTTGCGGTAATGTAGGTCGCCATCCTGTACTGTAGGCTCGCATGTCAACGCTCACAAAACAACGAACATCTTTCATTACTTATTAAACAATAGGGGTTTTCACGTCTAGAACTGTAGCAGCTACTTCAAAACCCTTTACGTGGCAATGTTCTGGGTCGCGGCAGCATGCTCTCTCCGCGTATCATGGCTTTATTTTAGCTGTGTCACTCCTACAACGCCCCAAAGTGTAGTTCGCTGAATAAAAAGCCGGATATCGGGCTTGCATGTGCGGGCGTGAGCCCGAGCTCAGCCAAGGCATACCAAAGAAGCTCATTTTTTGGCCTGGTCCACGGGCAGAATCGGGTATTATACTTGGGAGGACCGGGCCCTGGCCTTCAGGCTGGTCCGGCGCGGCTGGTTTGTGTGGCGACTCCCAGAATGGGGTACCATGCCACGTGTGGTGGTGATTATGGTAATGGATTGCGGATCGCGCTATGCCGAGTCCCGACTGTTTCCTCTTGTTTTCCTAAGGGAAGATGGAAGTGGGGTTCATGAACACCACCTCTCTTTCCCTCGAGCCTTCTTCTACAGTTTTCCTTTCGCTTTCACTTTTGTTTGCTCGTGTATCCTTTATATAAGTAACACCGCTGAGGACGAGGGAGTTACTACAGATTATTTATGGCCATTTCCTTGATATCCCCGTTTTCTCCTAATACACCCCTTGCTTCGTTTTGATCCATTATTAGAGAATATGAGTCATTTCTAGCCGCTGCAGTTCATCCATGTTTGAATATTTATATTCTTACGAACAAGAGCCCACAGGTTTCTACCTGCCTCATATGCAAATACTCCCGCCACTTTACTCCGAACAGCCTAAAGTCCTTTCTGCTTGCTTGAATCTGTGTTCTTTCCCCGCCACCTTGTGTGATATTTAACGCGCAGGGAATAAGCTTTTTTGCTGACTCTTATATTCTGCTGCTTCATCACGTTTCCATGTTGCGCTGTTTGAGCTCGTGAAACCATGGGTCAGTTATCAGGCTTTTGCTTTTTCTAACCTCTATGCGCTCTACCGTTCCTGCGGACAGCAGATCGCGCAGCTCGCAGGGGTGCTACGCCTGCGCCTGCGTGTTTTCTTATTTCTTTAGTTATTTTCCCGGTTTCCAGCTTTATTGACATCATTTATCACACAAAGCAGCACCCAACAGAAATTCCCTTGAGAAGGACGGAAAAGGGTACGCTGAGAGTGAAGCGGAATGCGGGAATGTCGGTGTCAGCTGCCTGAGCTTTCGCTGACTCTGGAACCGCACGCTTTTCCTTCAAACAAGCGACGTGCAAGAAGTCAGTAAATTTTTCCGAATTCCTTATAACTCCTTCCAATTTCTCAAAGAATTATAAGCCCAGCTTTGTATTTTTGCTGTTTAGTTTCCAAATTATTTCTATATATTTCTGTGACACACTTTGCACGATAAAATATTATCGAGTTTTAAACTGTTAACACAATATGGTAATTTATCCTACAGTCAAACTTCATTTGCTTTCTGCTGTGCATGTAGTGTATTAAAAGGAGCGGCTTGGTTTTCCTTTTTTCCTTCTGCTGTTGATAATGATTTTATTTATTCATTCCAGTTTTAAAGGAATACGGCCATGTTGAAGCCGTAGAGAATTGTGATTATTTCTGCTGTCCCTGAAATTTGTCGTTGAGTAGTAAAATTACTGATCGTTATAGCTTCGTTATAGAATTGGTTGCAGTGATATGCTAATTAAGGGGCTGTTGCAATTAAGGACTAGCTACTTCCATGATCTTTCATGTTGACCTGGCGGATGCCATTACTGCGGAATTAAAAATGTCGCACCCAAACTTAACTCATAATTTTGTAGGAGAACGTTGTAACGGAAGTAAAATGATGACAAGTGTACTTGCCTGGGAATGGTATGTTAAATGACGTCAGTAGCGTCATTTCACATTTTGGCAGTAGCGACGAGTGCGTTGGAAACGTCCTAATCTACTTCTGCATTCCCCATCGCAGGTTAGTGAAAACAACCCATTGATCTTAAGCATTATTATTGGTCTTCGTCGCTGCTGCCAAGCGTTTTCATTTCAGTTCAGTTTATTTGCTTTCAAGTGAAAGTGGTTTTAAGGGAAAGAGCTTTGTGAACTTGTGCTGCTTTCCGTTTGTTTGCTGAGGCTTGTCGAGTGTTCTGCAAAGGGACCTATTTTCAAAAATGACTGGGAAGGAGGCGGTAAAAGTGAAAGATGAGTTTAAAGCTGATATCCTAAAGCTACGCGAAAAAATTAAAGCTGAAATCAAAACATTTCGTGAATCGATGGAGCAAGAAGTGCGTAATGAAATTAGAGAATTGAAGAGTGAAAAGCAAGGCGTATTTAAAAGCATCGAGTTCGCACATATGACTCTATCAGAGAGCTTGAAGAAAAGCTAAACGCAGAAATCGCTAGAAACAAGAATCTTGCTGTAGAAAATGAGACCCTTCAGTCATTCTACACGGGTCTGGAAGGTGAAATGCTTGACTTGGAGAAGCGACTTACTCTTTCTGAACAATACTCGAGAAGAGCAAACCTAGAAATTCAAGGAGTCATCAGAAATGACAGCGAGTCTGTGATTGACATAGTGTCAATGATAGGAACTGCAATTAGTGACCTTATTGAAGAACGGGACACCAAAGCCTGTCATAGAGTGCCGACACGTAAGCCAGACAAGTCGAATATTGTGGCTCAGTTCCGGCCTCAAGCCAAACGCGACAAGGTACTCCAGAAAGCCATAAAAAATGAGGCTGACAAACACTGATGTTGGGATAGAAACTTGTGACCCTATGTACGTAAACGAACACTTCTGCCCGGCACAAAAGAAAGTGCTTGCATACGCTGTTAAAAAAAAAAAGTATCAGCATCAGTGGAAGTCTGTCTGGTCGCAAAATGGAAAAATGTTCCTGAGGCATTCTGATAGCTCGGCGGTTATGCCGATAACCAGCGAGAAAGACCTTATCAAGCTCTTCTCGCCGGAAAGCAGTCGTGCTGAGGTAGAAACAGGCAATGTTCATAGCTCACCTAGCAATTGACAAATGGCCTATCACGAACTTGCAATACCACAACAGGTGAAACTAAAGGACCGAAAGTGTGAAACTGCCCTGCACTTTAATGCCTGCTCAGTAAGAAATAAGGAAGAAGAAATCACTTCCTTGTTAAGATAGTTCACTTTTGAATTTACGGTTCTGATGCTCACTGAAACATGGTATCAATCTGGCTGCAAGATGTTAGAATTACCCGGTTACGAAACCTTCTTCCTTAAAAACGAATGTACGTAGATGCGTTGCACAGAGGAGAAGGGGGACCGCAAAAGTCGAAGGAAAGAGGGCGCCAACTTTTGAATAGGACTGCGGGACCTGTGCTGCGCGTAGACGTGTTTTATTGCGTTCAGATGTGTATCTCAGCATAACCTAGCGACTGAGATCGTTTAAGAGCAATGCTCGGGAGGTGTTTGTGGGCCCCTTTAACAGACCAAATAAACGAGGTGGCGGTGTAGCTATCCATACTATCGCGTGCAAAAGATGACACATTCTGCCTAATCTTAGTGAAGTTACAAACGATTATGAAGTTTTAACACTGCGAAATCGAAACCAAGTGATCTCTGCTGTATATCGCCCCCCAAATGGCAACATGAAAGCTTTTACAAATTATTTTGACCAGATTCTAGAATATGCGTCACTGAACAAATGCTCGCTTTTGTGCAGTGGAAATTTTTAATATCAATATGCTTGACCAGAATGCTACTGTATGCGATTTTAACATGAAACTTCCTGCGGTTTTGTAAACTTAATAGAAACACCGATACGTGTCACGTGCACTATAGTGCGACTGCACTTGATTTATTGACTACAGATATTGAAACCAGGGTACTTACTCTCTTGCGGTACAATTCCTTCTGATGTAAGTGGTCACTGTCCGGTATTTATCGTTTTTCGGAATGAGCATGTTCAGCGGAGCATTCTCAAACAGTCCATACGTGTGCAGCGCATCAACGATGCCTCATTGGAATCTTTTCAGCACGATATTATGAACTTTCACTGGTCTTGTGTGTTGCAGAGAACGAGCGTCAATGATGCATACGACCTATTTTTTCACCGTTTCCTTCGTCTTTATTCGAAGCACTTTCCACTGGAAGTATACACCCCTCCCAAAAATATAAGAAACCCATGGGTTGCAAACAATTGTTCAAAATGATAAAGGACAAAAATTGCCAGTATCAAATCTTCCTTCGAACACGCACAGAAGATCCGCTGCTTTCTTTCAAATAGTTAAGGAACTGATCGAACTCGGAGCTACGGAAAGCTAAAGATATGTATTATCAGCGGCTCTTTTCTAACGTCATTTCAAGTAGACCTGATATTACCTAGAAAGCTTTAAATGATGTCCTCGGTCGCTGTTCAAATCACCCTGCTACGAAAGCGATGCTTGTCAGTGGTAACGAAGTGAGGAGGAGAGCACTGGCACATTTAAGCAAACATTTTCTTAATAGTGTTACTTCATCTCAAGATTCTACAGGCACCCTTATCACCGGTTACCCTAGTCAGGTTAGCGAAACATATCCTTCGAGCCAACTGATGCAAATGAAGTTTATAACATGTATATGGCAATTAGTAATAGCAAAGCCTTATATATAAACGCCATGCAGATGACATCGCTGAAATATGTCTTATCTCTAATTTGTCCCATGCTTTTTCATGTCTATAATCTGGCACTTGAATCCGGGGTTTTTCCCAACGGAATGAAAACTCCAAAAGTGTCCGTAATTTATAAAGGGGGCGACCGAAACCTACCAGGAAACTATAGGCCGATTTTAGTGCTCCCCGTGTTTTCTAAGGGACTGGAAAAGGTTATCTCTTCAATAATAACGAAGTTTTTTGATAAACATAGGGTAATATCTTAGTCGCAATTTGGTTTCAGAACAGGCATATCAACATAAAGAGCCTTATTAGCAATGAAAGAAATTATCTTGAACAATATTAATGATAACTTTTATACGGTGGGCCTTTTCCTTGATTTTAGTAAGGCATTTGACTGCTTAAATCATGCGATTCTTGCTTTTAAACTTCAAATGTACGGAATCCGTGGTAAACCACTCAGACTGCTTGAAGATTACCTCCAGAACAGAAACCAGACAGTATTTGCAGATAATGAACTTTCATCCCCTTTACCTGTGGTGTCTCACAAGGGAGTGTACTTGCACCCCTTTTGTTTAATACCTATATAAATGACATTGTAACTATAGATCCTTCTATTCATTTTGTAATTTACACCGATTATAGCACATTACTTCTTTCGGGCCGTAATCTCGACGATGTAATAGCGAAAGGTAACGACCTACTGGATAGATTATCTAGGTGGTCAATGATGAATAAGATTAAAGATAAATCCTACGAAGTCGAAGGCCGTAATATGTCGCGCAAGAAACAAGCCGACAACACCAAACTGTGTACTGAAGTTTGAAAACCAACAAATAGAAATTGTTGAGGAACATAAATCCCTTGGTGTATATTTTTCATATCATTTGAATGGGAATGCTCACGTTTAACACATCTGCAAAAAAACTCTCTTCTGTCTGTGAGGCCCTCTCGCCATGTCGTGCAACTCTACCTATGAAGTGTAAACTACAAGTTTATTACGCATAATTTTTTTCTCACCTTAACTACTGTATTTTAGTGTGGGCCACAATGACTAAGGCAAACATAAATAAGCTTCTCGTATTGCAAAAGAAAATTGTTCGAATAATAGCTAATGTTGTATATGCGACTACCTCCAAATATGCATTCCATGCACATAACACTATTCGTTTTGATCAATTATATGATTATAAGTTACTACAAATCATGTATTTTTCGAAGGCATCCGTTGCCGAATTTTATTCTTCCTTATCATCTTTGGAGACGCATCGTGCTAACATGCACACAAGAAGTACTAATGCATGAAATGTACGACGTTTCAGCACTGATTATAAATTACAAATGCTATCTTACAACCAGCCCCATGTTTTAAACACTTATCAAAATACAATAGGATTCACAAAAGCCGAGCTGCGCAAATATTTTCTTGAAATGTGATTTTATGCTTCTTTTTGTAGACTGATGAATGTTTTCACAGTTGACATTTTTCTCTTAAATTAGTGCTCATTTTAACTGTTTTTTCTTCGTGCCATTTAATGTAAATATTATTAGTGAGTTTGCATGTAATTTTTTTATTAAATGTGACAACTGTATGTATGACAGATTTGGAGATTTCCTTCACCACTCGTGTGCTGCTGCTTGTATGGGTTTCCTGGATACTGTCAAGCTGCGAAGGCAGCTTTTATCCGGGAAACCCTTATTTTATTGTATTGTATTGTATTATTATTGTATTGGTATTGTATTGTAAAGACTGAAAGTGGCATGGTCCTTCTGGACGCTGCACAGTACTTCTTCGATATATTTTCAGCCTCCTGGTGTTCTTCACGTGCACTGACAATACACATTACAAGTGCGCCTTTTATTTCACAAAGATGAAAAAGCGGGAGAGGTGTTAACCAGGTCCATGCGCTTAGCAGCCGATTGCCCTAACCACTGTACTACCGCGGTGGAACGCACCTAGCATGGTTTGGCTCGTTTACTGGGTTTAACGCGTCTCGAAGCGACTGAGGCTATGAGAATGGTCGTAGGGGAGGGCTTGGGAAATTTCGATCATCTGTGATTCTTCAACCTGCGCCGACATCGCTGACCTCACGGGTGCTTTGCTTTCCACCTTCATCGAAACGCGGCCGCAACGACGGGATGCAATTAATCCCGCATATGTGGGTGCAGCAGTTGAGCACCCTAACCACAGCGCCACCGCAGTGGTGCGCAACTAGAAATTGTCCAGTACACAAGGCACATGAGTTAGTGAGGTAAGTGCTTATTCATCAAAATTGATAGACGGCTCTTTACAAACCTTACGACAACTGCTACAGCTTTGACATGTAAGTAATTTTAGGAACATCAGATCGGTTTCGCGTTCTATGCACTCCCTACTTGTAGCTGGTGTTGAAAGTAAACGCTAGCAATTTTTCAAAAACGCTCGTAGTGTCTTAACCTTGGGAAGCCAACCAACAGCTGTTGAGAGTTGCGTGGCCTCTTCTGCGATAATTTTCTCGTTCTCAAAAGCGAATATATATTAGCGGTAGCGATGATTGGTGTTGTTTCTAAGTGTCAGCTTCAGGAAGAGCACGCGATCACATTTTTTAATATTTCTCAAAAAAAAAACGGCTGGCTGAAATGTCTGCACACAGGCAATAATTTTCATTTCGTGCTCAAATAATATGCCATCTACTTGCAAAACCCTTGCAGCATGAAATATCACAGCCCGCAAGTCCTAATAAGGCGACATGACGGAAGTGAAAGTACAGACATCGCATTCGCGCTGATTCGCTGATGTGGCCGTTTTTCTTTCAGCAGGGCAGAAGAAGGAATTAACATCAGATCAGCTCGGCTGCATCTACGAGGAAGTCTGTTTGTCAACAACCATCGTTTGCGTGGCATTTTAATGACAAACAACACCAAACTGCCATGATATTGAGTGTGACTGGTTAGAGCTGGGTATCTATACAGCACAACTGGAATGCCCCGCTGGCGACGGTTGTTGAAGAAGCGACACTTCCTCTTAGCCCCAGCTGAGCTAATCTGATGTTAATTCCTTCTTCTACCGTGGTGAAAAAAGAACGGAGACACCACGGAATCAGCGCAAATGCGACTGGTTTACTTGCGCTTGCGACAATGCGCCTGTCTGTGAAGTGCGAGCGCCGACAGATTTTGTAGACGCCTTTGGAAGGTAAAATATATTTTGTAATGATACGGGTTTGCTTTTAAATGGTACATTATTGAGGGCGCAAATGATATTGAGAATGCCACAGCCACAGTATTTTTACACACAACGCGACTATGCAATTACACAAAACATTTACGAAAAATGGTAGGGGCAACATTAAGATATTGGAAGCGTGCAGAGTCGGTCAGAGAATTAACTCACGTTACTGACATTCTAGAGGAAATTATGAAGAAATAGGTATGGGCAAGACATGTAGTGCGAACAGAGGATAACCGATGGTCGCTTAGGGTAATAAATTGGTTTCCAAGAGAAGGAAAACGTAACAGGGGGCGAGAGAAAGTTAGGTTGGCGGATGAGAAATTCGCAGGGGTCAAGTGGATGCAGGTAGCACAGAAAAATATGGGCGCACTGCTTACGCCTGCCAGCTCGACACGTGCTGAAAACTTTGCCGTGATACTGAAATTCACTTAAAACAACTTTATTACCCGCCAGTTCGGAAAACTTCAAAGAAACCTAAAAGCTCAACATATATCCTGGGTGCCGTGACTGCCACTTGAGAGCCGTAGTTTCGCTATGGTGCCTATAGATAGAACTACAGCACTTTCAAAAGTGCTTTCAAATACCCCTCCATGATCTGGTCTGTACTATTGCCGAAGCCATTATGCCTCATTTAAAGCTGCAACACACGCTTGTATTGTGCAGTAAACGTTGTCGTCTAAATCAAGTTCCAACTGCAACATACTGCCGTGCTGGGCAGTGAATATCGTCGCATTTATGAAGTTCCATCTGCGCCGCTCCTTCATTAGGTTGATACGCACATACGCTATCAGGTCGAGTTCGGGTGAGGTCAGTGAGCGTAGCGTCGGGCAAATGCATTCAAGCGACGTAACAGAAGTCGCCATGCTTTCTTAGTCCCCACGTAAGAAGTCTTAAGTGCGCCCGTGTAATATTTGACAAACAACTTACGTGGAACGCAAAAGAAGTTCATACTGGGTATGCGAATCTCAGTAGCTCTCAATTGGTTTCACCGGGTTAGGGCTGCCCGTCCCATATATTGGATGATTACCTTAAGCAATGCACGACTTATCCGAGATGGGGGTTCTAAAACAAGCAAGTTTATTCAAGGCTTATGCAACAGAGCTAGTTTAGAGATGGCTAGTTCAGGCGTAGCATAATGGATCATGAACACATCCACCATGAAGAAGACAATGTTAAGCCACAAAGACAAGCAAATCAGGTTTCCATGACAACATTTGCAAAACTAATGACCTTCTAGCCACTTTCTTTTCACATTTTATAGAGTGCATTGATCGAGGGCCGTACACAATTGTGACGCTTATTATACCGATCCTTCTTGCTAAATCATCTTCTTTCTATTATTTCTCCTGGTCAGCTCCACTGCAGATATGTATTTCTATCTCTAACATTTTTCTGGAAACCTCCAAGACTTTCAATAACTAAGACAAAAGTAAGTCTTGTCTTTAGTTCAAAAACCGCCGCTACCCAATAATGCCACGAGTGCCTACCAGTGTTTTGAAGGATGCGCATTTAGACAGGCGTGTAATCCCAATTGCGCGCGAAACATCACGGCTTCACGTAGATACAGTGGGGCTACGCATCATCCATCGTCGCAAGGCCGAATTCCTGGCTGTAAACGCTTCGTCGGACAACAGGAAGTGATACAAGAAATTCGGTTCAAGAAGCAATGAACGAAGAGCATTGGCGTTAACGCTCCCTTTATATCGAAATTCCTATAATCTTGCCATGCGTGCGGGAGGGAGCCTGGAAAGCGTTTTGTGAACAAACATATAAGAGCTTTTCATTTGATGTTGATAGAAATTACACGAAAAACAAGCTTTTTGCAACGGGAAAGAAACTCAGCAAAGAACTCACCGCATGAAGTCCCCCGTTTATAGATGGCTAGTAAAGTGCCAGAATAGATTCATGCCTTTATTAATTAATTATCTATAGGCTCTCTTTGAAAGCACAGTCACATGAAATTAAAAAAAAAACGCGTATATTTTCGTACCTGTATTTGTGCAAACACCGTCTCCGGTTTGCTCGCGCTTCTCAGAATGAAATGGGCAATGCTCCAGAGTTAGCATCTGCCGAAATGAGGACTGGGGTGGGAAAACCAAGCCAAAACTCCAAACACTGGACCAGCACCTCTAGTGAGAAACCAAGAGATAAATATAGATTTCAGCGCCTTTGGGTTTAAGTCAAATAGCGAATAAACATTTAGGTCAATATACTCCATTATGTTTTAACCACATTGCCGCACATTTAATAATGCTTTGCACACGTAAAACCACAATAAAGGTTTTTCTGGACTAAGTTAACAGATATATATGTCTTGTGCCTCATAAGAAAACCAATTATAGTGACTAGCCTTCGAGATAGTCTTTTCTCTTCTGCGCAAGCAGATAGAACAAATATATATATATACTACTAAAAAACACCTCAGACTTAATGAGTTGAAACTGCGATCGGCAAATACACAGATAATTATTTTCATTGTTTTCTCTTGTTTTGTCATTATTTTTTATTTGTGACCAACATAATTCGGTCTCAGTGTCAAGGATTGCTTCGTGCTATGCGCGCCAATGCGGAAGGGTTTTTGTCTATTAAATATATTTTAAAAGTCGCATGTTTCAAGCATTGCACATCAGAAAAGTGAGCAACAAGTTGGCGAGAAGCTAGTGTGCCCGTTGGAAACAGATGAATGGTCGGCAGCTGGGGGGAAGGGAAATACACCTCCAGCTCAATAGGAGAATGCTCAGACGCTTATACTACCATAACGGCGTCTTGAAAGGTATTGGTGTATTAGTTGGTTCCGTTCCAGTGTTGCTAGGTCCATGTCTTTCACAACGGTGTTTCTATACTGTGTGGGTATATATATATGCATATAAGGGGAAATGAAAAGGGCTTGTGGCGAAACATGAATAAATAAGTGCGCAGTCAGCGAGGCCGCAAAAAGGGTAGGAGCTTGATTTATTATTCATTTATTTGGCTTTGGTCGTAAGTAGTATGTATTCATCTTTGGTAGAAAGATAACTGAATACAATACAACCGAACACTTATAATGCGCGTTTTTCTGTTTGGCTAGGAAAAGTCGTAAAATTTGATTCGGCTGGTTTGATTTATAATTAGAATGTCTAGAACGACATTAATTCATTTGTAGATTGATTTGCTACTTTACGAATAAATTCATCTTTGGTAGAAAGATAACTGAATACAATACAACCGAACACTTATAATGCGCGTTTTTCTGTTTGGCTAGGAAAAGTCGTAAAATTTGATTCGGCTGGTTTGATTTATAATTAGAATGTCTAGAACGACATTAATTCATTTGTAGATTGATTTGCTACTTTACGATTATAAAGCGCAAGGAGTCAACTTTAAGTCACTTAGGACGTACGAAACGTCCATCAAATGAATCTACATCTGCAGACTGAAGATCAATGAATAAGGTCTCCAAAAACATTTTTGGCCTCAGCCACACTTTATCACTGTGGTAGAGAGCTTATTTGTATCTGACTGCGATAGAAAGAGACAATTATATAAAAACATTATTGCGGTACTAGGAAAAGGGCAAAATTGATTCAGTACCACTCTAGTACACAAAACTAGGCAGCTTCTTGTTGGAAGAGCTTCAATTTTGAGTTTTGTTCATTCTGAAATAGTGTTCGCCCCTTCAGGCTGTTGCAGGATGGTCAAAAATAACAGGAGCACAAATGAACAGTTTGCCACGTGCACAGCTTAGACAGTGGTAGACAAGGCTGGAAACAATAGATATATACTGGAAACTGGAATAGAATCCATACAGCCTACATATCTAACCTTTTCATAAATTGCTTGGCAGTATTAGTGTCTATGAATAACAGACGGTGTAGGTTATTTGAATTTTTTATTTTTTTATAAAGGAAATACTGGTTAAAGTAATCAACTATCGGTGCGTAAGTAGGAATAGGGCACAAGTGATTTATACGATTCTCTAGCCTTCTAGAACAAGTTTGCGATGACCCGGCTTCATTGCTGTGTGATACAATAACATTAGTACAGAAATTCATTCGGGTCACCTTTCTTGTTCTTGTGATTAGTGCTGGAAATTGTGCGTGAGCAAACATTCGTAGGGGGGGGGATGACACAATTATAACTTTAATTATTACTTGCTATAACAAGCCAAAAACACCCGCCGCGGTACTTGCATGCTGTCCTGAGATATCGACTGGACGAGATACTGCATTAGAAGCCGGTGCACTTGCCCAGACAAAACTGAGGAGGCTCCGCCTCGAAGGGTGGCCAATTTGCGCACACAAAGACGTTACACGATATTAGACTATTTTGCTACGCTGCGAACCTCTGGATTAGTGCTTTGGACTAACATGTCATAGAGGCTTTTCAGCTCGTTCCACTTCATCTTATGAACAGTTTATGAAGATTACAGATTATACTACGTACACAAAAGCAGGCCTGTTAATGCTTGTATAATCATTTATTTAATGTCTTGGTTAGCATTCTGCGGTTCCCTATTCTGAAACTCAAGCTCGCGCGGGGCCGACCCGCCAGTTGTTATTCAGGAATCAATAAAGCTACTTTATGTACATATTTTGACGAGAGTTTAATCCCTGTATTGTGGTTTGTGCAGATTACCGCGCTTTCCTGCCCGCCATTCACGTTTCGGAGAGCCCCTGAATAAATTACAATTTCCCCGCACAAAACAAAATTGTTTCATGTTAGTGTTTCAAGCTTTTTTTTTAGTTTAAACTCTGCTAACTATTTTAAAATCTCATCGTGACAATGTTTTAATGCATATCGCATTAAAAGCCTAATACACCACAGAACTTTCTCAAAGACCAATGGCACAAAGCAGTTTTATGCAAAACTAATAGCTTTCACTGGAACAAGGTTTATAGCTGCAGTACATTTAAGTGCCAAGCACAATTTAGATTGCACATGGTTACTGCTTCCAGTTAAGAATATATCCCACATAGAAACATAGAGCAAAGTTTGTTGGTTGAGGTACGTACACGGCTGCAATTTCTCAACAACACCACGAGCACTCTTTTCGGTTCCGAAAGGCCAGCTTTCATATCAGCGAATGTTTTTATGGCAAATCAATTGGCTTAGTCTGAGGAATAGCTGAGGCGCCAGTTAAACGAGGAGTATCGTCAATGCGTGTTGAAACTTTCCGAGCATTGTTTACCCTGTAGGCTATTGGCGCCATATCAGGCGCCAAACTAGAGGCAGTTGTTTTGTTGCTGGGAGTCCCAGTACTTATTCCAAAACTGATCGCCAGCTGCGGGCGGCGTCAGGAACGACGTTGCAATGGGAGTGACCAATCGAATGCTTCGTATTTTATCAGCCTCAAAGGCCCTGCATGCTTTTTTATATTCAATGAGTTTTGCCTTATAATGTTAATTTCTTGAGCCCTTAAACTTCGTCTAGATGTGAAATTCGACTTTGCTTAATCTGTGAGAGTTACTCGTCAATAAATTGAGAATAGGTGAGGTGGAAAGACTACTTGATTTCATTCCGCTGAGGCATGCACAGCTGAAAGACGATTGGGAACGTACCATGTATGGTAACCTTTCTGGCGTGCGGTCATTTGGCAAAGATTTTGGTTACTGAAAACCTTCAAATAAATATTCACTGACAACGTGCATTTTCTTATTCCAGTGGTAAATCGGAAATGACTGTGGGCTGTAGCGGCCTCAAATTTAAAATTCTCGGATTTCTATTAGTCCTAAATCCTAATGACCATGCTTTAGTTGATAAACATAGAATTGCTCTTTTTGCCCGGTTTACACTAAATATAAGTTATCTATATGGCACACTTTTGAAATCAAATTTTGAATCCTCAGAAGACCGATTAGATTAGAGTCTAGGTGGCCTTTTGGGGAAGTTGGTGTGAAATATTTAGTGGTAAGTTTCAGCGGTGACAATATTAGCTGGGATAACCTGTTTGTTAGCGTGATTGATAAAAAATAACCGTTGGGTATACAGACTACAGCCTGCATGCATGGCCTATTGTGAGATTTTGAAAGGCTCTCTGAATAGCGTTAGTCCATTTGGCGAATAACTCTTTACACACTGGAGCTCGGTACCCACAACGGCATCCGGAAACGAAGCCCGAACTCTGGGTATTTTTGTTTCCTCGGTGCCAATTTCATAGCACGAAGCAGACATAACGTACTGGTGTTCGACACTCTGTAACTGATGTTGGGAAACATGCCAGTCGAGCTCCCGTTGAACGCCAAATTAGACTGACATACGAGGGGCACCAAAATGATCCTAGTGGAGCCGCGCGGGGAAGAAAAGGAGAAAAGGAGTGGAGGCAGCCAAACGTTTGGCACTACGTTTCATGTTACAAATTAAAAAACGAGCGCGCCATTCGAGCACGCTCTAGAACATTGTGTGGATGTTTTGACAAGCAACGTTTCATGCCAGCACACAAATCGAACCTGATCATTTCTCTCGTGCTCCTTAAATTAAACCTCCGGAATTGTTACGCGGAAAAAACAAAAATCTAGAATCGATTCTTCTCATCTCCTATAGAAAGTAAGTGGTTATGCTTGGTGAATTATGCTTCAAAAATAGAAGCTCATAATTGCATCGTGCGGACAAATTGTCATCATGGAGCGATTTTATACCACCAGCAGCATCCTAAAAGCAAAGCACAGCACATAATTACGCAATTAAACGCGGTCCGCGACTGCATTCCTCCGTTCATGAGCAGCGATTGGAGCCTCTCGCTTCTCGTGCCTTCATCGAACGTATTCGCGCGGCCCGTCAAGAGCCCTGTCAATTGCGCCAGTCGGTGCAAAATCGGAGGCGGAATTGGCTGCATGATTCTTGTGCTGACGCTTTGGGGCCAAATTACCACCGCCGAGTAGGCGTTTCATTGCCCCGAACTGGCCGCGTTAAAGCTAGCGCTGCTTCGGCGATCACCTTTTTCGAAACGTTTGCCGTGACCCAGAATGTGGACTGTCATCCCGACTTTTTCTTTCGTGTACGCAAATGTAATGTAGAATTGTATTGCTTATTTGCCTCATTCTTTGAGATAACATTTTGCCTTTTTCCTCCCTGTGTGGGTAGAAGTTCTGAAGTGTTCTTACATAAAATATATATTCTGTTACTTTGCGTATTACCTTCTCACCCGGAGTACCTGCTCGCTGACGAAAACAGCAACACAATTTAACCTTTTACAGACCTACCGGCTTTAACAAAATAAATGGTCCGATGATGGATCTCAGGTAAGGTGGAACCGTAAGCAGCTTCTGTGCTTCAGTGGTTTGCGCCCGGCAGCCGCTAAACTAGCTGTTCGTGACACGTTATAGCGCAAAATTGACTTAAAAATTTCACAAATCATCGCGATCACTGTGCAATTTAAAATGCTTGGTTTACTTTGGTTATTGGGGTTTAACGTCCCAAAGCGACTTAGTCTATGAGACGTTGTGGCGAGAGAAGAGGGAATTCCGACCACCTAGGGTCCTTTTAACGCGCACTCACGTCGTACAGCTAACGAGTGCTTTGCCTTTCAACGTCATGTGAAATTACTGCACAATAAAATAGGTAAATGGCTTCTCCTTTAAAAAGGCACCCCTAATGAATTCCATAATTGATAGCAACGTAAGAAACACATACACTCAGCAAAAGCTGCAAAAAGAAAAAAATAGCAACATTTCAACTAAGGTTAAAAATATTTACACATGCGAAAGCACGTTTTAATTTGGTTTAGCTATTTGTTAGTTTCTTTTTTGCTTGTTTTTTGCTGTAAGTTTTGATCCGGTTACGCTCTAGGATATACGAACATTAGGCAACGTATTCAAATATAGAACGCCTTCTCTCCCGTTTCAACTCAGACCGCCGTAGACGGTGCGCTTCTTCGACCGAGGCAGTCGAAGGACCATGTTCACTCTTCATTCTAGTGTGTTCTGACGTGCGTAGAAATTGCGCGGTGCGCCTATGCATAGAACTAAGATCAGTTGGCAAACTATCCTGGCTCTGCATGCTGCTGAATCGGCGCCCCAATTTTAACGCCAGGTGGCGCAGCCTTCGAGCTCGGCTCCAGGTCGCCGTCGAAACGCAAGCAGACGCCGCGGGACCGGCCGTCCGGCGAAGAATGTACCCTTCGGGAATGTTAAATTAACTGGCGTTCCAAATGCCGCACTTGTCAAGAAAAAAGTCAAGTCTGAACCCCGTGTGACGACCATGCTACAAAACTCTGCTGAAGCAACTTGAGCTGTATAGGCGATCGCTGCTCAGCCAGCATGGGCGGCGGTCAACTTTTGAATGGAACGTGGTTGTACAAGCTTCATCCCCGATGTGGCATATACGAAACATCTGCACTAAAGGCGTAGGTCAGTTTATCACAAGGGTCATCGTAAGGTCATTAATAAGCTTAGGTCAGTGCAAATGTCTGGCATGTGTTTTTGCTGTTTCTAGGCCACCGCATATGTACTTAACGACCAATTAGCAAGATCTTCACAGCACAAAGGGCCGCATTTGAGGCAATTTAGAGTTAACCGCGAGTACCTACGACGTCAGTGCTGTGGTTTTCTGGAATAAGCGGATTATGCGCACATCACTAATCAATGAGCATGTATAGTTATTTTTACCTGCGCACTCGCGAAGCGGAAGGAGTTCGCTGCCTTCGCGGCTTATGTTGCGCGTGGCGCGCAAAGTCAGCGAAGTCAGCGAACTGCTTCCGCTTGGTGAGTTGTCTCATCCTCTCTTCCCGTAAGAGAAGAAGGAGCGTAGAGAGGAGCTCCGGCGCAAACAATTCGAGACAATAAAATTGAGTCTTTTTTAGGATTCACTACTCTCGGTTTATCGTCCCTCGCAAGTATTTATTTTGTGATCATTTGCATAGTGCGTTGCTGCAGACAAAAATAAAGAGGTAACTGATTCATAGCTGCCTATATATATTATGGTACATATTATTCACAGTACGTTTTGCACTTTATAATGAATACATATATTATAGCAGCCGAGACTTAATTAGTCCTTTTGACTCACATTACTCCTCTCGGACAGAAATCTTGTTTGAAAATGCATTCGCTTTATTACCAAATAAAACATCCTTACTTGCACTGTAAGCTGTACAAAGTGTAGATAACATGCTATTTGTGGTAGCTTCCTGCTCTAAAGCTGATCCACAATCGAAGGGATTACATCTCTGGGCACGTTTTCGGTCGTTTGTAGCTCTACCACTTACTAATTGTCATTCACTATAGTTCAGTAGCTTGCAGGGTCCTTGAGTATTCCAGGAACAAATTAGCGCTTTTCAGTTAGAAGATAATGACACACTTATTTATATATTTAGTACTTTCAGCTCCTGAGCATTAAAAATGCCAAAAAGCTGCCTCCGCCGTCACCTTCCCCTATTTTTAGCCAGCGTGGGGACGATGGTTCAAGGATGCTTCTTCAGAGTGACGGTCCGGATTGTCTTTGTTTTTCTTCCATGACTGTACCTTCCTGTCTGGCAGTTTTCGCTTCTTTGTAGGCGGCTTCAATAGTATGAAGGCAGGTTAGAGAAACCTGCGCACCCTTCAACAAAGCTTCATTTACCCCTCTCAATTCTTTACTATTGATAACATAAGTGTACGCCTTCAGTATATGTTCGTGAAAATGAAAAATCAAAAACACGTGATTTGGCAAAAAGCTTTCTGTAACCGCTCGCGCAGCCCCGCAGGCAGCTCGCCGGCTTAACCTATAAACTCTGTATGCAAACACAGGCAGCACAAACAATTAACGATCACTACAGCAATCGCATCGCGAGCACACTGCACTCTATGCTGCGCGCACTGTATGAGTCCAGCCACCGATCGGACCGGCCGGATCCTGGTTCGACTGCAGCGCCACTAAAAGCAGCCAGTGACGGCGATGTCGCGAAACAGCTCCCAGTTAGACAACTGACCCTATTTCTATTAACGTTGATCCCAGTCGCATCGCGCCGGGGCTGAGTCAATGTCGGTTCCACTCGAGCGAGGCCATCCTTTGTCCAGCTAATCCGATAATCACCCCTGTCTCGAGGCGTGATGAACTGGACTCTTGCCAGCGCCCGTCGACACACCTTTAAAGACTTCGGGTGCGCGGTCCCCTCCCCATCTCTCTTTGTGCAGCCTCTTCTGGGCCTGCGATGCGCCCCTCAGTTCGCGCTCGACTATCGGTGAGCATGTTGCTGCTTGGTTTGGTAACGTCACGCTCAAGGTCAAGCCGCACAATTCCTGAAGGCCCGGTTAGACACCCTGAAATAGGGCATTCGCACTAGAAGATATTGACGTTTCAGCGCCCATACGGGCGCCTTCAACACAATGAAGTGAAGTGCGGAAAGGTATGAACTTTCCTGCATTTCACCATACTTGCCTGCTTTAATATAGACGCGGACGCGAGCAATAGGCATTGTGCACTTTGATAACAGCCAAGCACGCCTATCGCTGTCACCGCAGCCAAGTTGATTAGTTCTTTGTGGGCTTGGCTCGCAAACTAAAGGTCACGCATCAACCTTGTTCACGCTGATTAGCCATCTTCCTCTCGTTCACTTAGTGGGCGCATGTAAGCCCAATAAGGAGTTCACGTCCGTGTCATGTCAGCCTGATCGTTTATTGTCGGCTGCTTTGATAACATCGCATGACGCCTACTCAATGTGCTGGCAGACGCATAACCTTGTAACTTTTACTCTCTGCATGCTTTGAAGCTTGCCCGTGCTGTCCCGTAGAAGGTTGCGGCGGGAAAGCCTCCACCAAAGCGGTCGTAGGGAAAGCGAACTGCTAAGCAGTGTACGTTACCTGAGGGTGCCTTTTGAGAATTGGCTCCTATCTGACCGCACGCGCACGGACGATATCTTAGCGTCTACGTCAAGCATGACTGCGATACGAGACTTCATTGTTCTGCATCAGCTCAGAGTGCCGCCACCTGCAGCGTGTCCCCTGGCGAGTATGCAGAAGAATGTCCGTGTGGCAACATTCAATAACTATGATGAAATTTCAATATCCGGTAAGTCGACTCTGTCGTGCACAAGTTTGCAAGAGTCTGGTATGAAAACAAGAAGTCCTGTCCAACCGTCTGGGCGACGTATGCATCTTTTTCAGATACGCCAGCCTCGAAATGTCGCATCACAAAAAGTAAACCTGTGTATGGGAGACATCAAAGAGCAACTCTTTACTGGATTACTATGTAGCTACAACACCACACTGTTCGCGATTACCAATTTGTAGTCGATTTAGCTAATTTAGCCAAATGCGTATGGGAGAAAGCATGTCGTGTTTTATTTGGCGTTCGGTTTGGTACCAGGGTTTCGCAGTGAGGTTTCAGGAAAATATCGAAAAAAGTGATGACTCGAGACCTGATTGCTAGCCCACTATGAAAAACGTCGATCCATGGAACGCAGTTCAAATGAGCCTCGTGTTAACGGTGCCTTAGAAACCATTGCACACGGTGGAAGATAGCGTGACATGCACTGCACACCACGAGAGTGTGGGAAACCCTCTTGGCGATCACCTAGAGCGACAGCTATGAGGCCCGCTGCTCGCTTGCCACTAGAAATCTTGGATGTGAATCGGCTCCAGTTTACTTTTTTCTTGAAACCAACCCCCTAAATGTTAGTGATGTTCGTCGAATATTTAGGGTAAACTCCCAAGTTGGAGTAGATTTGTAATAATGGAGTAATTTCTCTCTGACATCCACCCAAGCGCAGCCATACAGAAAGGCGGTATTCCCTGGCTCGATACCCGGACAAGGACAAATGTTTCTTGATCTAGGAGGTTTTGAAGAAAGCTGTTTAGCTTTTTTTTGTAGCCGTATGGCTGCGCTTGGGTGCATGGCAATAGGTAATTATTCCCTTATTACAAATGTTAGGTGATCGTCAAGATTCAGGGTTGCATTTGAATGTGGTTATAAGGCTTTGGCACTATAAGACCCAGGACAATTGCCGCCCACGTTTACAACCGCGAAGCCCACGTCTCCGTTATCCGTCCATATGCGACGTCTGTGAGTAACGAACGCACGAGAGATCACTTGAGAAGTTGCGTGCGAAAAACTGCGGCAATTTTTGATGTCACCAACGCAGCCTCAGATGACGTTCCTCATGGACGTCAACCGTTAAGACGTTCACAAGTTTTTGGGTGCTCTTCAGGCGGCGGCTCCGAACAAGATACTCTGGCGATGACATATGCCACCAATAAAGCAGTCCGGAGCACCCAAAGACTGTTCATCCCGCTTCGATGGGCATGAAGCAAATAATAATTACTTAGTAGGTTAAGTTTCAGTGACCAAAGAGCTGCCTCCCCCGTTTTTTAACTCGTTGCCATTGGTAAAATGTGTGAGATTGGGAGCGGTCCTCATTTTAGTGATCCCGAAGAAATTCTCGTATATACTAGAAAGAAAGAAACTTATTAGTGAAGGCGGCACTGGGTTATTTGAAGGATGCAGGTGGACCCAGTTTGTGTGCGAATTCGTGATAGAAGATAACACGTGATATGTGATAGAAATTAGCATAAGGATATTCAGAAGGAAGGTACAAGGAAACAATGAGATAGTGGTAAGGAGGTGATAGACAGATTAGGCGTTCTCGTGGAAGTGGAACATGTCTTACGAGATCGGGAAACGGCCTTATCAAAATGTTTGAATGTTTAACGTTTCTTAAAGTGGTGGCACTCAAACTGTACCAGGAAACCCAATATTGGGGCTCAACATCACCTTGGCTGTAATCTACAGTAAGTCATTGGGGTTATTATTCTAGATGCATCCATATGCTTCCATAGGCGCCATAGGCGCAACAACGCAAAAAGAAGAAAACACTAGCGTTTTGCTTTTCTATTCACCCAGAAGGATTAATATGAAAAGATATGCTGTGGATATATATTTAATGTCCTGAAGTTCAGAAGGTGCCTCTTGGCCGGACACGTTGTTTTGTGTAGCAGCATGTCACACCACCTATAAGATCTGTACACGTCAGGAAGCAATATAATTATCTAACGATAAAATCCATGTTTAACATCGGGTGACCTAAAATCGATAAAAACACCGATGACTCATTAAAAAAAATTGCACGTGGTGCAAAGAGCCAAAGTAACTTCAAATTTTAAAGTACCAGTAGTTTTTTTCTGCCCTTCTGTAAACTGGTCGCGTTGTGTCCTCATATAACACACAAAAATGTAAAGACAAAACATGTGGAACACAGCATGGGCATAGCTACGTAGAGTGCAATGAAGGGGTTGTATATCAGGTTCCTCGTTAGATAATTACATTGCCTTCTGACGTGTATGGAGGTGAAAGGTGGCTTGATGATGTCCCTATATATTGTGTGTATATTTTAATAAAAGTGGCAGCATGTCATCAGCTATCCTGACGATTCTCATTTCACATACAGTTTTAAGAGTAATACATACCCACGGCTAAACGTCATGCAGGGGATCCGCAGCACCTACAAAAGAAAAAGAAAAGGCAGATGCTTTGGAATGCAACCTGTCGCCTCGCATAGATACAAAGATCATATCTCGTCAAATTAATTATTAATTTCAGATACTCTCTAGCCCCATTGGGAATTTTACAGGATGGGCATATAATTGAACTAAGACTACAATAATGGCGATACAAGGGTTATAGATACATGGATACAGAAGAAAAACAGCTAGCAGGTAATAAACAATGTCATACACGACATATCTGCTAAGTAATAATGCTGCAGTTATACATGATAAGTAACGTAGTAATACAATTGCTTTCTTGTACAGTAATGCAAATGGCTTATTATATTTGGTTCGAAATTGTTTACGTATTGTGTAGTAGTTCTTCTATAAGGGTTACAATTTTCGGCAATGATGTGCTATTAGTGATGCGTGGATCCAAACCATTCCATTCCGTAGTTGCACGTGAAAAAAATGAATATCTAAAACACTCATTGCGGAAAGAATATTCTTCGAGAGTTTTTAGGTGCTTATGCCGGGAAGATTTGCATTTGAAGTCGTGAGCTCTGCTGTGTAGGGTCACCCAAGATAGACAGGTCACGGCAGAGAGTTCTGACAAAATGTGATTCACTGGAGAAGGTAATGGCAACCCACTCAAGTATTTCCTTCCAAGAAAACCCTATGGCCAGTCACAATACCATTAATGATATGGCACCGGAAGATGAGCCCCCCAGGTTGGAAGGCGTCCCATATGTTACTGGGGATGAACAAAGGGCGATTCCTAGTAGCTCCAGGACGAATGAAGCGGCTGGGCTAAAGCGAAAAGGACGCTCAGTTGTGGATGTGTCGGGAAGCGACTTGAAAGTCCGATGTTGCAAGGAGATGTATCACATAGCAACATGGAATCTAAGATCTATGACGCAAGGTAAACTGGATATTGTCAAGCGAGAAATGGACAGATTGAACATTGATATCTTGGGTATCAGCGAGCTGAAGTGGACCGGATTGGGAGAATTTAACTCCGGCGACCATTATTTCTTTTATTGTGGGCACGAATCCAAGAGAAGGAATGGGATCGCTCTCATAGTAAACAGAACAATGGGCAAAGCAGTGCTAGGGTACAACCCCAAAAACGACCGAATGATTTCACTTCGGATCCAAGGTCACCCTTTCAACATAAGTTATCCAAGTCTATGCACCGACCACTACTGCTGAAGAAGCTGACGTTGAGATATTTTATGCGGACCTACAATGCCTTTTAGACCGCACCCCATCATCAGACGTCGTTTTTCTCATAGGAGACTGGAATGCTAAGGTAGGGAGTGAAGAAATATCCGGAATTACAGGCAAGTTCGGTCTTGGTGAGCCAAATGAAGCTGGGCAGAGGCTAGTAGAGTTTTGTCAAGAAAACAACCTGACCATAGCGAATACTCATTTTCAACAGCACAAGAGGCGCCTGTACACATGGACATCGCCGGACGGTCTGCACAGGAATCAGATCGATTATATTATTTGCCGACAGAGATGGAGAAGCGCTATACAAGCAGTAAAAACAAGGCCTGGGGCCGATTGTGGCACCGATCATCAGCTTCTTGTTGCCAAGATTAAGCTTCGATTGAGGAAAACGCAGAAAACTAGAAGGCCTTTCAGGTATAATCTGGATCAAGTTCCTTTAGAATATGCTGCGGAAGTGAGGAATCGATTTCAAGAATTAGATCTAGAAGACAAAGAGCCCGAAGAGATGTGGACTGATGTTCGTGATATAATACAAGAAGTTGCTACTAAGGTAGTTCCAAAGCAAAAGAAATGCAAGAAATCAAACTGGTTATCTGAAGAGGCTTTGCAAATGGCTGAGGAAAGGAGGTTGGCAAAAGTTATGGGGGAAAGAGAAAGATACAAGGTTCTCAATGCGGATTTTCAGAAAATAGCAAGGAGAGATAAGAATGCCTTCCTGAACATACAATGCCAAGCAGTTGAGGACAACAGCCAATTAAGGAACACAAGAGCTCTGTATAAGACAATCAAATATATCAAAGGAAGTTTCTATGCTAAGATGGGCGTGATAAAGGACAAACGAGGCAGGGACCTCACTGAAGCCGCAGAGATAAAGAAGAGGTGGCAGGAATACACAGAAGAACTGTACAAGAAGGACCCGAATGTGCAAACCCAACATAAGACGGTTGCGATCACTGATCTCGAGCCGGGCATCCTGAAGAGTGAAAATGAATGGGCCTTAGCCAGCTTTGCTAAGAACAAAGCTAGCGGAATTGATAGCATTCCAGCTGAGTTGCTTCAAAACCTCAACCATGACGCTGTTAACATTCTGCATACATTATGTCAGAAGATTTGGACAACCCTGCAGTGGCCACAGGATTGGAGGAGGTCAGTTTACATCCCCATTCTAAAGAAAGGCAGTGCCAAAGATTGTTCCAACTACCGCACGATCGCGCTTATTTCGCATGCTAGCAAGGTGATGTTGAAAATCCTCCAAGGTAGGCTGCAGCAGTATGTGGATCGGGATCTTCCGGACGTGCAAGCTGGGTTTCGCAAGGGCAGAGGAACTAGAGACCAAGTTGCCAACCTTCGCTGGATCATGGAAAAAGCAAGAGAGTTCCAGAAACCCATCTACTTCTGCTTTATTGATTATGCGAAAGCGTTTGACTGCGTAGATCACAGCAGATTGTGGCAAGCTCTCCAAGAGATGGGAGTTCCAATTTACCTCATCTATCTCTTCAGGAACCTGTATGAAGGGCAAGAGGCCACAGTCAGAACTGGGCATGGTCTTACTGATTGGTTTCCGATTGAGAAAGGAGTGACGCAAGGCTGCATACTGTCGCCCTGCCTATTTAACCTATATGCAGAGTGCATCATGAGGAAGGCTGGTCTGGACGAGTCTTCAGCTGGAGTGAAGATTGCTGGAAAACGTATCAACAACCTTAGATATGCGGATGATACCACTTTAATGGCAAAAGTGAAGCGGAACTCAAGAGACTTCTGATGCGCGTACAAGAACAGAGTGACAAGTTTGGGCTTAAACTGAACACTAAAAGGCAAAGATCATGGCGTCTTGCCCTATCAAGTCCTGGAGCATCAAGGGACAAGAAGTGGAAGCTGTGACAGATTTTCTCTTCTTGGGCTCCAAGATTACCTCGGAAGGAGACTGCAGCCATGAAATTAGGAGACGCCTGCTTCTGGGAAAGAGAGCAATGGTTAGCCTTGACCGCCTAGTAAAGAGCAGAGACATTAGTCTGCCAACCAAGATCCGTATAACTCGTGCTATGGTCTTTCCAGTTGTGATGTATGGATGCGAGAGTTGGACTGTGAAAAAGGCTGACCGCCGAAGAATTGACGCGTTTGAATTGTGGTGCTGGCGAAGACTCTTGAGTTCCTTGGACTACCAGAAGATCAAATCTGTCAATATTGTCGACCATAAACCCTGACTGCTCATTGGAGGGTCAAATTCTAAAGTTAAAGCTCAGCTACTTTGGTCATCTGATGAGAAGAGAGGAGTCGCTGGAGAAAGATTTTATGTTGGGAAAGGTTGAGGGTCGCCGGAGAAGGGGTAGGCAGTGAACGCGATGGTTAGATGGCATCCTCGAGGCACTGCCGATGAAGTTGTGTGATGGTAGGAAGATAGTGAGAGACCGGAAAGCGTAGCGTGACATGGTCAATAGGGTCACGAAGAGTCGGACACGACTGAACGACTGAACCGAACTGAAGGATATATACAATGAGCTATTTATGTTTAGTACATTGTGTAATAAGTGGTAGAGTAATTTTAGTCGTGCTAGTTTGGCGCGGCTTTGTAAATTAAAAATAGGGGCCTTATTAAGCAATTGGGAGGGCGAATCAGCAATGCTATATTTGTTAAATATATATCTAACTGCCTTTCGTTGTACTCTTTCGATTTTGTCAATAAGCTGCTGTGTATAAGGGAACCAAATTGTGATAACGTATTTGAGAACTGGTCGTATAAATGTATTATATGCTAATAGTTTTGTTTCTGGTGATGCTTCACGAAGTTGTCTTCTCAACAAGAACAACCGTTTTAAAGCAGAAGATACAATGCTGTTATTATGTGCTTCCCATCTTAGGTCATGTGAGAGGATTAAACCTAGGTACTTATGTTGATTAACTCTTGCCAGTTGTATGTTATTTATGCTCTACGTATAGTCGGACTTTTGTTTTTTACGTGCTACAGACAGGAAAGCAATTTTTTGTATGTTTAATTCCATTTGCCAATCCTCGCACCATGTTACCACATCCTGAAGGGCGTTGTTTAAGTCATCGTGGTCCTTCGAAGAGTTAATTTCATTATAAGTAATGCAGTCATCGGCAAAAAAGTTTGATTTTAACTCTTACGTTAGTGGGTAGAATATTGATAAAGATGAGTAATAAAATTGGTGCAGGATGCATCCTTGGGATACTTCCTATGCAACCAATGCAGTGGTTGAAAATTCATGGTTAACTGTAACGTACTGATATCGGTTAGTTAAATAGTCCTCTATCCAGATGACAATGAAGCCATTGCCTAAAGTTGTTCTGTTTGCTAATTAGTTTTTATGAGTTACTTTACCGAACGCTTTAGAAAAGTCTAATGCAATTAGATCAATTTGTTTTTGATTATGAATGCTTTGGGACAAATCATGTGCTAATTCGAGTAAATGGGTGATGGTGGAAAGTCCTCTCCGGAGCCCATGTTAGATAGGTGACCGTATGCACTCTTGTTCAAGGTAACTAGTGATATGTTTTAGCTTAATATGTTCTAATAATTTTTCTACCGTGCATGTTAACGAGATTGGTCTGTAATTTGAAATATCATCTTTGCTACCTGTTTTGTCTAAAGGAATTACTTTCTTAATTTTCCATTCTTCAGGAAGAGAACAAGTAGATAAGGGTTTAAGAAACATGAAACGCAAGTATTTGGCGTTTACTTCGGCATATCTGTGAAGAAAAGTGTTGAAAATGTTATCAGGGCCGTTTCCTTTTTTCGTATCAATTGATAGTAGCAGGTTCAGTACTCCAGCCTCAGTTATCGTTGGCATATCTAATGGTCTCTGACAGATGTGATCAACCACCGGAATCTGGCCATTATCAGCTGTGAACACGGAGTGAAAATATGAGTTTAAAGCCTTGGCAAACTTTTGTTTTGGTCTCGCGAATGTAGACATACGTTCAGAAAGGGGGAATGGGATGCAGGAGATAGAAAGTTAAAAGAAGGAGTGGAGTCCAGTTGCACTTCGGTATTCGCAGAGGTTTGCGGTGTAGTAATTGACCATTGTCAACTTCTCGTAAGCACAACCGCGGTTCCACCACAGGCCCACCTTCATGAGTAGCCGTTGTCAAACTAGAGCCGTTGCTGGACACGTCCACTAGAAGTGACGCGCATCACAGATCTTAGGTGCAGTGTCACAGTGAGGGCACCTGTCAGTCACTGGCAGATCTTTATCACGCCAACGATGACGTACAGATGGGGTCAGAGCCGCCCCTGCCCGAATCCGACGCACTGATACCTCCTCCTGCTGAGTAGGATTACGGGGAAGAGGGTGCGAACACGGAGGAATGAGAGCGCGTGTTCGCTGGACCAGAACTTGAGAATCGGAAACGTGGGACAGGAACGGATCTGGGGGAAGAGGGGAAGGTGGTGGATTGCCGGATGTGTTTATGTGCGTCAATTGCAACCACTTGAATATTATGTCTCGAGAATTGAAAGTGTTTTTTTTTGCTTTTGGGGGTTGAGGTACGTCCAGAATTTTCCAGGTGAATGTTTCATGCAATTGGGAAGTGTATATGAAAAATGAATTCTTTTAGCTGTCTTAATCTTTGCTTTCATTTGACTGCAGACGTTCGTAAGCCGACGTCTTATTTCTGAGTCATTTTCTGTTTTTAACAAGTTTTTCAGTCTTCTTACAATGCGTTTCGAGTGAATAACATTACTTGTTATTCATAGGTTATTGTCTATTTGTTCGTTTGGTTTTAGTTGGTACATACTTGTTCACACAGTGTGATACAATGGCCTTTCCCTACTGAAAAATCCTGTATAGAATTCGTACAGAAAATCAAATACAGGTTTACTGTACAGGATCTGGGATACAGGATTGTGGGCTATTTCAGGAGATTCCTGTACTGCCCTAAAACGTTCGGAATTAAACCGCGCGGAGCTCTGATACCGGAATGGCCTGTGTGGTTGATTGCCCTCGTTTCCGGAAAGAAACGCGTCGCCAGGGTGGAAAAAGCATGCAGCAATATAAAATAACACGACTACATTTAAAATAATAAATAAAAAAATAAAAACTTTTACTACCAAGTGTGCAATCGAACCTCATGGTCTTCAGACGGGCATCTTAACCACAACACTACGGCGAGTTATGGGCAGAGTGGTTATTATTCAGTATATGTAGGTACTTTTGCTCTTTTGTAGTTTGTATATTTTCCTTGGCTGTATAATTTGTGCCGTAATTCACCGATCGCCCTTTAAACACGCTGAATATTTTTCCAGGCTATCACAAGGGTTCACAAATGTGCCGTATCTTTATAATGCGTCGCTTTATTGAAGGCAAATTTCAATATATCGTAGTCTACTAGTGGTGATGTGTTTTTCATCGTCTACGAACGCTTGTAAGTTTTCCAACATGCAGAGATATCCGGGACACTAATACTTGTAATACTGGGCGTTTTAGCTTCACGTGCTACCAGCGGAGCATCGATGTCAATGAATACACTTCCGACTGAGCGGTTTCAATATGTAAACATTCGAGAACGCGTCGTCGCCCGGTGTGCGGCTATCTGCGCATCTTTCGATGGTCAGCGATGTTGGTTTATTTTTTCTCGAAGAGTTTTTGTCATCGCTAGCGAAACGATACGTTCGTGCTTCCACTTTCGCGTTGAAGGCGGCAGGTCTTCAGTCGCAGATATGAAGACGCACCGTAAGATCGTACAAGCTGCAGCGACTGTTGTACGCGCAAAAGCGACGCGACGCGCGTATGTGCTTGCTAGCGCACACTTCGACGGCTTCGTATTTTCGAGGTATTTGGGAAACGAAGCGTGCTCTTTATATACAGAATAGTTGTATAATATGCTTGGTATCATGCTTATTTAGTGCGCTGGCATGTCCGGCATGGTCATTGTGGTTGAGCTTCGTCGATTGGCCCGGCTTCTGTTCAGAAGCGGAATGCTCTGCCCAGTATCAGTTCCAGAAATGACGCGTTCGTCCGGTTTCTGGTTAATTGATACAGGCTGAACCGAAATGAAACCGCGCGGAGCTCTCACTCTGGAAATTCCTGTAGGTCCCCTTGTTTCAGAAATAAAAAACTGGACACCAGGCTGGAAAAAGCATGTAAAGCTATAAAATAACTCCACTACATTTGAAAAAGAAAAAAAGAAAAAGAAGAAAAAAATTGAAAAGAAAAAGAACTCCTCATGTGATTCGAACTTCGGTCTTTTCAACTACCAAGCACGCACTTGAACCCCTACTCCACGCCAGAATACGGTGGTAGTGGTTATATTTTTGCTTAAGTAGTCGACATTGCTCTTTTGTAGTTTGTATTTTTGTATGGTGTAAAATTTGTCGTCGTAATTGAACTATCGCCCTTTAAACACGCTGGATCGTTTTCCTGGCTATTACGAAGGGTTATCTGTGTCTCGCATCTTTACAATGTATCGCTTGCTTGCAGACAAACCTCAGAATGTCACAATTTAGTAGTGCTGATGTGCTTTGTCATCGTCTTCGAACGCATGCAATTTTTGCTACATATAAAATTATGCGGTGCATCAACGCTTGTAATACTGCTTGTTTTAGCTTCACCTGCTGCCAGCGGAGCCGCGACATCAATGAATTTGCTTCTGACCAAGTGTTTTGCATACGTAAACACTCTAGGAAGCGACTCTCGATGTCCGGCTGACCTGTGCATATTTTGATGGTCAGCGATGTGTTTCATTTATTCTCGAGCGTATTTTATCCTCGCTAACGAAACGCTACGTTCTTGCTGGTACTTTCGCGTTGAAGGTGGCAGATTTTTAGTTGCAGATATGAAGATGCACTGCAAGATCGTACAAGCTGCAGCGACTGTTGCACCCGCAAAAGCAAAACGTAATGCGTGTATGTACTTACTAGCGCACACATCCGCGGCTTCATATCTTCTAGGTATTTGCGAAACAGCGCGTACTCCACATATACAGAAAAGTTGCAATGTATAATATGTATGGTTTCCTGTTTATTTACCGCGAAGGCATGTTCTGACGTGGTCATCCTGGTTGAGCTTCACGATCCGCCCGAATTGTGTTGAGAAGCGGAAATACTCTGTCCCGTATCAGTTTCATTCATATCGGGTTTGTCCGGTTGCTGTTAAACCGGGCATGACCTATCATGTATATGAGCTCTATACATGACTGGCGCGCCCTGCTCCATATCCATACCGGACTGGGAAGTCATGTATAAGATTCATAATAGAAATGGTCTGCCCTGTATTAACTCTATACCAGACTGGACCGTCCGGATTGAGATTCATACCGGACATGACCTTTCCGATAAAAACCCGTTTAAGCTTCATACAGGACTGGTCACACCGATGTGAAATTTATACGGGATAATACAGGACCGGTTCAAACATGTTTGTCGCGATACGGGATTTTTAAATAGGGTTAAGCTTTGCCATAGTGTATATCTGTGGCTGGGCGATTGTAAAGTTCTTCAAATGATTCCTACTCCAGTATTCGAGAATTAGGTATGCTTGAACAATCAGCATTTGCAAAGACTAAGTTGTTTTAGAAATGGAGTGAATTGTTGCGACACCAGTTGTAGCAGTGCATAACGCCAGTTTATAATCTGATATGGCATCTAAAACTGCTGTTAGTTTCTTCAATTAAAAACTGATTGCTGAGGAATATGAGATCAAGTTTGCTAGATGCATTACTTGGCAGCTTTCAGATGATCACAGAAATTTACAAGCCTTCCGGTGAAACTTCACAACCTTACTGTCTTCTAACCTATTCGCAATAGAAACAAATACTCTAATATTATTTGAATAACAAACCTGTACACTCTTGCAGACAAGATTCAGCTCTTGGCACCGACTCTGTGTCGAAGTGTGAAGCTCAAAAATGTTGTAAGCAGAAATATACAATTTTAGTGTGAAATATGCGTAGTCGGACGAGAAGAAACCGAAAAATGTGCCAACTAGTATTTGCTAAACTGCGACCTGCGCCCTGTAGCTGGACTGTTATTTTCACTGAAATGCTAGAGCAAAAGAGAGCAACAACATTGCTTGTTAAATGGCGGAAACAAAAGCTGGTCTGCTGACAAACTTGTAGTAGGCCGCACATGTTCCTGGCATTCCACGCCTCTCCCGATTTTCCGGACGGAAGTGTGAAGCCAAGTACGGCTGCACATCGCAGAGAGCTTTAATTAAACAATCGTCCGCAGCACGCTTCCAGAAATGCACCGAGACACCAGCCGTCAGTGCCTTTCTCACAGTTTTGCGAGACGGCGAGGTAATTTGGACCCATAGCGTAAAGTCTCGCCTGCAGCTAAGTGGATTCCTGCACTTGCGCCACGCAGGGATTTCGGTGCAGAATGAGGCACGTGACAGCCGCAATGCAGACTGTGTAGGAGCTGTTGTAGTAAGGCGCCGCTTTGGACTGCACAAATGTGTATAAAAAAAAGATGACTTTGCATTTGCAGGTCGTTTCTATGGTGTTCCTCGCCATGCTGGAAACTAGAGTGAGGTGAAAGGATAATGGGCGCTATTTTCCTTTGCCCGTTCAGATGACCGCCGCGGTGGTTCAGTGGCTAGGGCATTCGACTGCTTATCCGAAGGACGCGGGCTGAAGCCCGGCCGCCGCTGCCGCTTTTGATAGAGGCGAAAAACAAGGACCCAGTGTGCTGTTAAAGTGCACTTTAAAGAGCTCTGGGTAGTCAACTCTTCCGCAGCTTTCTACTACGTTGTCCATATTAACCAAAAGCAAATTTGTAGCTTGAACACTGGAAACCAAACTTTCAGGTGGAGCACAGATCAGCCTCTAAATGATTGGAGATGGCAGCAAAGTGAGCGTTTGACGGTCGAAGCAGCAGTGGTTGTTGCAGGCCTGAGCACGCATGGCATCTCAGTGAGACTCAGAATATCGGCAAGGAGCCCCATGAGGCACGGCTGCGTCATGTGTGAAGTCAATTAGTTTGTGGCCAGTAGCCGCTAGAAAGCCTATGCCTACAGCCGCATTATAGCGTTAACCTGGAGTCTATCGACCTCCTAATGTTTATTACGCAGAAAAAAAAATTACTTCGCTTTTTACGAGTTTTAAAGCTTCCCAAAATTTGTTAAAGGTGTTCCAAATAACATATTGCCTATTTAGCTGAACACCTGCAACACTTTCTTCATTTTTTGAGTGTATTTTGGCCCTTCATGTAAAAATATTTTTACGGTATAAATAAATAATGAATCATTTCTATAAACATTCTCCATTTTTTCACGCAGAAAAGCTTATAGCTTATGACATTTAAAGACAAAATCATTGGTTCTTGTAGAACGGTACCTAACAATACTGAAACATACCTTACATATTAATGACTTCTACTGTGGAATTATCATTTTTAACCCATCCTTCCAGTTGTTCGTGGTTCAGCAAAAAATAAAACGCATCTTCAGATATTTTTACCTGGCCAAGAGCCCGCAGACAGCTTGAGGCCCGCTAAAATCACACTGAGCACCAGCATGGCAAATGAAATTCACAATCAGATGTTTTATTTCAGTATTGCAGTTAGAGACGCGCACAAAAGGAGGATTTAGTCATTTTTACAAAGCCTTAGTTTTAGAACTCTGCACCGTGCGCACGTTTACTCCTTCTGGCTCTTAGTAAGTATAAAAAGAAATAAGTGCTAATCTTTTAGTAAATTTTTGAACGTGGTACAAAACGTCCTTGACCCAGCAGTTCGTGATTAGCACATGTGCAGAAGACGTCACCGGCTATGACCGATGACATCATCAGGCGATCACCGCGAGAGTAAACCTGATACCGAAAAGAAGTTCGCACGAGTAATGCCGCCGTCATCAAACACTTCGCGGTGGTCAGCACAGTTTTTCTTCTTAAGTAAAAAATGCGGTTTTGGACTGAAGTTTTAAAAACAGCGATAGACAACGCAGCTTTAGAAAATTTTTACCCGTTTCTTTATGTAAACAATTTTCAGAAACTTTTTGGGGCCTAAGGAGTTGATGTAGGGCGATTGTGAGCCATATTTGCGAGCAGAAGTTATTTGAGCTCCGGTTTGATATTTCAGTTTTCGAGTGTCCCTTCAGTTTGCAGTTCCAAAATCAAAGTATTTAAAATACGAAGTCATGCTTGACAAGTATCCGCTTGCGCTCTCATGCATCGTCATGGAACCTTCATGCGTTGTATGCAAAAAAAAAAAGCTTCAAAAAATCTAACATATCGCCTCACGCAGGTCTGCGCAAACGCTCTGCATTACACATACATACGCAAATTTCATGACAAATTTTACTTTAAGCAACGGGAGATATGCGTGAATTATGGAATGCAAGGCATGTGAGCGAATTAACGTCCCCGAGACAAATGATACCACACGAATGAAACGTTTTTATTTGCTTATTTTGTTACAGACGCAACTGGCCAAGTGATAAGTGTCATGAGTTCACCGCCCTCTAGGATAGGTTATAACACGCTGCTCTGCTCGCATTATTCTCAACAATAATTTATGAAAGAACACAGGGTAAATAAAGTGAACACACACGAGAACCCTTTGACATTTCCTGTGTGAAGCGCTGGCTAAGCAGAATAAGCTAGGCAGGGTGACAGGCAATCGGCAACAGAGGAGATGCTTGTGCGCTCGGCTGATGAAATCAACGCGAAGTGCGTAACAACCACAGGGATAGCTGGCTTTAAAGGGAAGCTGAAACGCTTTTCAAATTACATGAAATTCGTTGATTGGAAGAAACGGTTTCGTTAATCATGTGCGTCAATTTTTTTCAATTCTGGCGATAGGAAAACCAGAAATCGCTTCTTAAAAATGTGCGCGGTCACACCCTCGTCGTTGCCGGGAGGTGGGGCGCCGAAACTGGGGAACAGGCGGATGTGACGTCAGTCTCGGAATACCGGCCAGCTGGCTAGGCCGGCCGCGCGTTTTGCACGCTTGCTTCGCTCCATCCCGCGCTTTGGTAATCGGCAGATCAGCGCAATCTGCTGCTGGTGCCGTTTGTTTTCTCCAGTTGTATCGTACTGTGCTGAAGGGTTCGCATGTTCAAAGATCCCATGAGGTCAACCAGCAGATACGCAGCTATTGCGGAGTGGCGCGCGCGGCGTCTAATAAATGTTTTGTCCTCCTCTTCCTTTGCCTAGTGAGCCTCTTTTGCTCAGTTGTAAAATATACGTCGTTCGATGTTCGAACAATATTTCTCTGGTGTCATTAGAAAAGAAACATTATTGTTAGTGCTTAAACAACTAGTCGCTATTAGCACGGCTCTCTGTTGTGCGAACATCGGTGCTCCAGGCGACATGGCCCTTTATAGTCTCCCAGAGGAAGAAACTTTCGGCGCTGCGGACCTGTCATGAAAAGCAAAAAAAGTCTTGCCTTTGGAATCAGCTGTGTTTTGCAGTGATGATTTTTGTGCCGATGACGATAATCGAATCTTGGCAGTGATTGCAGCCACTTGGGATTCCAATTAAATCTGCGCAACTGAATTCCGGTGCCGTTGTGTCATTGTTCCAGCAGCTAATTATGTTAATACCTTTGTTGCACGGCTGGCTTCAACGTCGTTACACTTAAGTGAAGATGCCAAAATTAAAACGCGATTTGCGGCTCACTGTTACACAGCTCGCCGCAGTTCTCGGCGACGTCAACAATTACCAATTAGGTACAGCAAACGAAATGCATGATCGGTAGAACGCAGCTGCATTTGCAATAGTCGTTAATACGCACTGTCTGGAGTGCCGTGCTGCTCGCACGGTAAAAGCTCTCTGAAGCATCGTCCGAACGCAGCAGTGCGTCCCCATGCCGCGCCGACCGCGCCTTTGCAAGCTGCCCGTGTGTCCCTTGCGCTAGCGTCAAGAAAGCGTGCTCTAATTTCTTGCTGTCTTAAATAATAATCTTAGGGATCACGGATTGTCAAAAATTAACCTTTGTTGAGGCTCGCTGACCCCTACCGAGATGCTGGTAGGATAACTGCGATACAGGCAAGTTTCACTTCACAGCTGTGTAGCGGCAGTGGGCGGTGCCGTCGCTGCTGATCTGATCTTGTACGTATACATTAGTTCACCTTCTGAGGCGGCGTTGTGATAAATGATATCTTCGTTTCATTGTGACACAAAGTTATTTGCAGTAGGCAGTTCTGCGAGTAGCCTGTTCACTACAGCGCTGCCCAATTTCCAAGCGTCGTCTGCTGTGGCGCCGATACGAAACAAAATATAGGCCTAGCGACGACCAGGGAGCGCGCTCGTCCGCCACGCTCGCTGCCGGCACCGTTCCGGTAAGCTCGCTTCATCCGGCCCTGCGGATGCTGCGAATATATCTGATTTCATGATTCGGCTGAAGCCGAACCATTTTCAGCGTTGCGTTGAACAGCGCACTGCGAAAACCAGCTGCAAAGACAGGACGGGCAGCACGGGTACGCGTGCGTTTGTCGTTGCGCCGTTGGCCGATACTCGAAAATTGTACAAACGCGCTGTCGACTTGGATTGCATAATATACAATGCCTATTCCTTTTGGTGCTACTGAGACCAGCTTTAGTGTGTAAAGGGCAGTTGTCAAAGCGTGCCAGCAATTGGCCTTTTCGACTCGCGCAAATGTACTGACTTTGCTTACGCTATCTAAGTACTCGACAGCGTCTTTCGTAGCGCCGTTGAATTTTTTTTAATTTGGAACTCCTGGTTGCTCGAACGCGTACGTTAAGTGTTCAAGGTGCTTTACATTGTTTGAATTATCAATAACATTTTTAATCGAGCTCACAAGTCCCCTTAAGCAACGCGCACACAAACACCGCTGGTGCCGGTCTGGCATACCGGGCTTGACGTCATGATGTGCCCGGCTAATTACAGACGACACCGGCATTTGCTTGGAGGGCGGTCCCGCTGATGCACGCTTTATTGTAAAAATTGCCGTTTGCGCTCATTTCTGCCATTTTTAAGTATGATAGTCTTGTTCAGCGGAAAAACTATAAAAGGCCGCACATAACTCAATCTTTTGCGAAAAACGTTTGAGCTTACCTGTATTATAACAATACAAAAGTAGCTGGAAACCGTGATTTTACAGTAGATAGGCGATACACCATACCACCAGAAATGTTCCAGATGAGATGATTGTGCCGCTGTTTACAGCAGCTACTGTGCAGCAGCCCCTAGTAGCTTGGCTAGAATGTGGAGGTGTGAAAATCGGCTGCTGAAGCTTGGCCCCAAAGGGCGCCAATGCCGCGTGGCGGCGGTGATGTTAGAATCACGGTATAGTCACTGGAAAAGTTTTCACGGTACCGGAAGGGTGCTGGTTGTGCTGGCAACAACAGCTCGCCGGCGCCATTTCCCTTCCGTACCACCGCAGCGGAGCGGCCGGCACCTGAACGGCAAGTGGTCGCCTTCAGATGTTTTGAAATATGTTCTAAGCTCGACAAAACTGGAATATATTGGCTTGTTTGTTTAGAACAGTACTGCCAGTGGTTGTGTGGTCACTGGATTTACTACTCTAGTCAGCAATCGAGCGGAAAATCAGGATGTGCGCAGGTGGATCAAAGAAAAGAGCCAGGCGCCTACACTCGTCTTTAGCCGGCATTTCGATCACTTCGTCGCGTACTCGCAATGGCGTTACAATCTTAAAGACGCACCGGATGTGAAACGGGATATTTGTCAACATCACAGCAATAAGAAAACGTGCGTACATTGCGTGGATTCGTTGAGAATGCTGTGCGTCGGCAGCACTGCGCTAGAAACGGTGAACGGAGTGTAGAGCGAGAGTGTGCTATGAAATGGCGAAGCCGCAGGCAGTGTGCAGCAAAGTCGATCAGTGTCATTTGCATCGGCGACGCTACGCCAACAGCCAGTGGACTGTCTTGCTCAAGTGCATTTGTTTTTATTAACGTAATTAGTTTGCAATGCCTACTAAAGTAATCGAAAAGTAACGCGCTTATGTCGAGCATTTTTTTATCGTGAAAACGGACGCAACGATTGCTGCTTCGTGTGTGTCATCGTGTGATTGTTAATATTTCATTTATCAGGTATCAATGGTGCATTTTATAGCTAGCGTCCGCGTGCCTCACATTTGTTACAACCTCGCTCGTTATCTATCATAAAAAAGCGGTTCATAATTGACGTACGCGTAGTACTTGACTTTCACTGTCACTGAAAATACACTCTGTCCAGAAGTTGTCGAAAATTCGAAAGGCTGGAGAAGCCAACTTACGTAGCTGAGGAGCAGCTGAATTTGAAACAGAAACGAGATACGAAAAAGTAAAATGCTACAACTGTGGTTTTGAGAATTTTTATTTAGCAAAATGTTTGTCCACATCTTAGCGCACCCACTCCAGTGATTACATAAAGGTTTACATTTGTTGAGACAACTATACATATATAATGTTACACATTTCTCTCACGAGGAGCACCATCACATAATGTTCATATCTGCGTCACAGTACTATGCTCTGATGGGCAATTGCACAGCTGTCACTATGGTAATACACAGCTATAGAGGTAATGCAAACACAGGCAACTTTTATTTCTACTAGATGATTAAAAACTTGTTACCAATATCTTGCAAACCCCATGGACCTGGTTACAAGCCATGTAAAGAATTGTTTGTAAAGAGCTGCTTTTTGTGTTACAGTGAGTGCAGTTATATAGAATTTGGTAGTGCAATATATAGCCAACCTTTAAAAACGTTTTCTATGGCAAACTTAGGCACCCAGTTTTTTTTAATTAACTAGCAGACATCAAAGCTGTTGTGTGATGGAACTGTGAAATGTGAGGCATCTATTGTCGACCTGCCCAATTACGGCATCCATTAGACAGTGCTACCTACGGAAAGTAGGCCTACTGTGGGAAATTGACTTTGACTACAGAAAGTGGACGTTAAGCAATCAGTTTATCGGCAACCTATGCGATTATTTTAGGGAGACCTGTTTACACTCCTTATTCTAGCTTCAACCCACTCCCTGCTCCCTTTTCATGACTGATGGCAAACTTCTTGAATAAAAACATGAGCCAATACATTAAACGTGGACATTATGGAAGTCACCAAGGAAAACATCACAGACAGTGCCTCCTTATCATATGGAGAACAAAAGCATACCTAGAAGAGAGGACACAAGGATTTCAAAATCTCACCGAAATTAATGTAAGCAAATTGGGGAGCAACCTGTAAGGAAATAGAAGGCGGAATGAAAACAGCAAAGGCGTGACAACTACTGAAATCCATCTTAAACTCAGAAGGGTGTATATCAGAGCAGCGACAGAATCTGCAAAAAATTACACATGGATATGCAAGCTTAGCAAAACATCTCATGGAGGAGTTAAGAACAAGATACTTAGGGGCTCCAGCCAAGAACGATTCTGGGAATACAGTGGCATCCCAGTGGTATCCCAACCTAGAATTGGGCAAGTCACTTCAGGAAGCAGAAGTCAGGGCAGAATTATCAATGATCAAAACTAAATCAGCCGCAAGGTTCGATGAAATCTTCAACTACATTCTAAAAATCTGGATGATAAACAATAAGCTTATTAATGGAGTACATGCAGAAATGCAGGGATGACAGAAAACGTCTGAAAGCACAGAAAGCAGCCAAAAACGTAATCCAATCATGAGAAAAAGCCACAAATTTGGAACCTAAGACCACTTTCTTTTATCTCATATTTGAGGAAATTCTTTGAACAACAATCAAGCCAGATTAAACGAATACAGGAAAAAACAAGCTACCTCTACCGTAATCATGATAAGCTTCATAACTAGACTATCAACGCACGACAACATGGTCCAGATCTAGTATAAAATCATAAAACCGACCACAAATAGGTCCCGATTTATCACTGAATTGCCTCTGGCCAAAGCTTTTATGAAGTCAAATACCAAGCAAAAATCTAAGATCTGAGAGTAGGGGAAAAACTTGCAACAACATTTTGTCGGAACAGCGAGAAGCACAAGCGGACAAGAAAGAAGACTGGACGAGCGCTGACTATCAACTGAGTTTCTCTTGTCCGTTGTGTTTTGCATTCTCTCCATAAAACAAAATACCAATTAGCTCGACTTTCCGTGCTCCTACAATTCAACTACATTTGGGATATCATTAGTGACAGCACAGCCCATCTCCAAAATAGTTAATAGGAACTGGGCATACTCAATCTAGGATGTAAAGAAACATCACGAGGCCAAGCTGTCTCGCTTCCACTATTCAATATAGCCGTGAATAAGATCCAACGAAAACTAAGAAAGGGACTAATTAAGCCATATCTATGTGTGTTTAATATAATGCTATGAACAGCAGAAGGTAGCGATGTTCAAAAGAAAAATGCAGAAATGCCAAAGAACTGTGGACCTAAGACACATTCTATCAACATGCAAGGAACTAAATGATGCTGGATTATCAAAACCAAAAGAATGGGAGGTGAGTCTGCTCGACTTCAACCTTGAATAACAGAGGAACGTAATCCAACTAGCCGAAATGGCAGCAGCAAGATAAGGGCTTCTGGCCGTCTAATTAAGTAACAAATATACTGCAAAAGTGTTTCTCACTCATTCATGAGAGGCAACTCATATACTGAGCTATACTGTAATGGTAACCCATTTGGCCAAATTATTTTATTTACTCCTTTCAATTTCCTTGCCATGAAATGAAAACTTCCTTTCCATGCACACATTATAATTGCTGCTCTACACAGCTTACTTTTATCTCATAGAGCCATGGAGCAGCACACTCATATTGTCACGTACACGGTGAGTAAGGATACCAATGATAGCAGGGGGTAGCCCAGACACAAGAACACAGCAGCACAGACGCAAACGTGCAAGCGACACTTTTTCGTCCTCTTCCACTTCGTCCTCCTTTCACACCTCAGTCATGCGCCACCTGGCAACGCTAGGTGGCATTACCCCCTCCCTCCGAAAAAAAAATGAGAAGGGCCGGTAAAAATGGTGTGAAAAGCAAGAGAGTGGTCACAGCGGGTGGCCATACGCTATCGGTGGTAGTACGGCTTCAGTCGCACAATGTGCACAATGTCCGAGCTGTGCTTTCGACGTTTTGGTTGTGTGGCACCGTCTGGGATAACTTCATAACTAAGGTCACTCCCACGGCGCAACACTTTGTACGGCCCGAAGTAGCGGGAAAGGAGTTTCTCTGACAAGCCTGGACGGCGAACTGGTGTCCATACCCAGACTTGATCTCCAGGCTTGTAGTCAACCTGGCGGTGCCGGAGGTTGTAACGGTGCGCGTCAGTGGTCTGCTGCTGCCCAATGTGCACACGGGCGAGCTGGCGGGCTTCCTCAGCGCGGATGGCATATTGCTGGGCATCTGAGGATAGCTGGTCATCATCTGGGCACGGGAGCATGGAATCGAGCATGCTCTGAACTTCGCGTCCGTAAACAAGTCGAAATGGTGTGAAGCGCGTTGTCTCTTGTAAGGCTGTATTATACGCAAATGTAACGTACGGCAGCACCTCGTCCCAGGTCTTGTGCTGCACATCGACGTACATTGCCAACATGTCCGCAATCGTCTTATTCAATCTTTCTGTAAGGCCATTGCTTTGTGGATGATACGCTGTGGTTTTGCGATGGGTCGTGCAACTCAGCTCAAATATGCGGTCGATCAGCTGTGATGTGAAAGCTGTCCCTCTGTCGGCAATGACGTAGGAAGGGGCGCCATGCCGCAAGACTATGTTGTGCATGAAAAACTCTGCTACTTCGGAAGCTGTGGCATGAGGGATTGCCTTTGTCTCAGCGTATCGAGTCAGGTAGTCAGTAGCGACTACTATCCATTTGTTTCCGGCCTGCGACAAAGGGAAAGGGCCAAGGAGATCCATTCCAATTTGGTCGAACGGAATGCGGGGTACTTTAACGGGCTTGAGAAATCCGGCAGGCTTCTGGGGCGGTGTTTTACGGCGCTGGCATTCGCGACAGCTTCGTACATAGCGTTTCACTGCTGCGGAAAGTCCTGGCCAGTAATACATGTTGCGCACTCGAGCAAGAGTCCGTGAGCAACCCAAATGACCAGACGTTGGTTCATCATGGCAAGCAAGAAGAATATCCTCACGGAGCTCGCATGGCACTACCAGAAGGTAAGTTCTGTCTTGGCTCTGGGAGTTTCTTTTATACAATACGCCTTGCCGTATGCAGAAGGAACCAAGGTGCCGAGATAGGTGTCGAGGCAGAATCGTATCACGCCCTTCCAGATAATCGATGAGTGGAAGGATGTCTGGATCAGCTCTTTGTCGATCCCTGAGCTCAGATGCGCTGAGGGCTCCTAGAAAACCGCTATCGTCATCGGCTGTAGTATCGCCAGTGTCAACGGGTGCTCGTGACAGCGTGTCGGCGTCTTCGTGTTTGCGGCCGGACTTGTAAACAATGGTTATGTCAAACTCCTGAAGACGTAAACTCCAGCGTGCAAGTCGTCCAGATGGGTCTCGCAGATTTGCCAGCCAGCACAAACAATGATGGTCGGTGACGACTTTAAATGGCCGGCCGTAAAGATAGGGACGAAACTTCATAGTAGCCCATACGACCGCCAGGCATTCCTTTTCTGAGGTGGAATAGTTCATTTCGGCACGAGAGAGAGTGCGGCTGGCATAGGCTATTACTCGCTCAAACCCGTCTTGATGCTGAACAAGAACCGCGCCGAGACCGATACTACTGGCGTCAGTGTGTACCTCAGTGTCAGCCGCTTCATCGAAGTGCGCCAGAACAGGGGATGTTTGAAGGCGCTCACGAAGCAAACAGAAGGCCATCTGCTGCTCAGAGTTCCACACAAAGGAGGTGTCCTTCCTTGTAAGGCGCGTCAGAGGTTCTGCGATCTGAGAAAAGTCCGCAATGAAACGCCGATAATATGCGCACAGGCCGAGGAAGCGCTGAACAGCCTTCTTATTAGCTGGAACGGGAAATCGTGCGACGGCAGCAGTCTTATCGGGATCCGGGCGCACCCCATCAGCGCTTACAACATGGCCGAGGAACTTGAGTTCTGTATACCCGAAGTGGCATTTCTGGGGCTTCAGCGTGAGATCAGCAGAACGGAGGGCTTCCAGGACAGCTCGAAGGCGTTCGAGGTGTTGATCAAATGTTTCGGAAAAAACAACTACATCGTCCAAGTACACAAGACAGATCTGCCACTTGAGGCCAGTGAGGACGGTGTCCATCATCCTTTGGAATGTAGCTGGGGCAGAGCACAATCCAAATGGGAGTACTTTGAATTCATATAGGCCATCTGGAGTGACAAATGCGGTTTTTTCTCGGTCTCTTTCGTCTACTTCGATTTGCCAATAGCCGCTTTTTAAATCAATAGATGAAAAATACTTCGCACGTCGCAATCTGTCCAGTGAGTCATCGATGCGCGGCAACGGGTATACATCTTTCTTTGTCACATTATTCAATTTCCGATAGTCGACGCAAAATCGAAGAGTGCCGTCTTTCTTTTTGACAAGGACTACTGGTGAAGACCACGGACTTTGTGAAGGCTGCACAACACCATCATCCAGCATCTCCTGAACTTGCGTCTGGATCACTTCTCGTTCTTTGGCAGACACACGATAAGGCTGCTGTCGTATTGGGCGAGCGTCGTCATAAGTAATGATGCGATGATGTGTGATGGGCGTTTGACGAACCTTCGAGGAAGAAGCAAAGCAGTGCTTGAAGACTAGCAGCAGTTGCTCTAAAGCCCGCCGTTTCTCCTTTGACAAGTGACAGTTAATGTCGATGTTGTCAAGAGATGGCTCGTTAGTTTCTACTGCCGTGGATGCAAAACAGACCTGATCGTGCGCAACATGGTCAGCAAAAGCGATAGCAGTCCCCGGGAACAAGTGTCGGTACTCATTAGAAAAATTTGTGACAAGGAGTGCAGCCCGGCCATTGTGAAACGACAATAAACTTCGGGGAGCGCAAATGCCATGAGCAAGCAGGAGTGTATGGTTCGCCTCCGCTACAGCATCACCGGTACGGAAATCGTCACAGGTAACTTCCACAAGAGCACTGCTTCGCGGCGGCAGCGAGACGCTCTCAGCGGAAACACGAAGTGCGTTATTGCAAGGACTGCTACTATCTTGTTCGGTAGATTGTCCCATCGAAAACGTGACGAGTCTATTTCGCAGGTCGATAACTGCTCCGTACTCCCGCAGAAAGTCAATGCCGAGGATAAGGTCACGGGAGCAGTCACTTAAAACAACGCAACTAACGACGAACGTACGTCCGTTAATCTGAATGCGAGCCGTGCACATCCCCTTTGGAGTAACTATATGACCTCCGGCGGTTCGAAGGCACACACCTGGCCAAGCAGTGAGCACCTTCCTCAAAACAGTCGCCATGCGACCACTCAAAATTGAACAATCGGCACCGGTGTCCACTAAAGCATTGACCGTAGTGCGACCGTCTAAAATAACCGGAATGTCCAGAGAAACGCTTTTTGCTTCCCTAGGTGACGGTACCAGCAGCTCGCGGTCGGATCGAAGCGGCGACGACGGGAGGTCTTCAACGCAGCGACTACCAGCGGCCTCGCCCCCGAAGGTCGCTGTTTTCAGTTTTCCCGACCAGGGCTAGACGAGCGGCCTTGGTCCTCTCGCGAGGAACCGTGAGTGAACGAGGAGGAGCGCCTTGGCGAAGGGGAGCGGGGCTGACGCTGCGAACGAGAAGAACGCTGCTCCGCCAGGTACTCCTCAATAACTCGGGGTCGTTGACCAAACCGGGGAGGAGGCGAGTCGATGCGGAAGCCGTGGAGACCGAGGCGTCGATACGGACAATCCCGGTAGAGATGTCCTGGTTCACCGCAGTGGAAGCAAAGCGGACGGCGGTCAGGCGTGCGCCAAATGTCGGCTTTGCGTCGGGGCAGCGGGCGATTGTCGAAGTTCTGCACTGGCTGCACCGAGGGCAGCGGAACTGTAGGTGACGCGAGAATGGGCGGTGGTGAAGGGGGAGCCTGACTCTGCAGAACTTCCGCATATGTGGGACGATTGTCGGTCCCCGACAGCAATGGCGGGCTCGGAACTACAGGCGAAAGAGGGCTCTTGAGTGCCTGCCGCACCTCCTCCCGCACTATAGCAGAAACGGAAGATGGCGATTGCTGCAGAGGGCTCCAGAACTTGCTTAGTTCTTCGCGCACGACGCTGCGAATCAGTTCGCGCAATGCATCGGGATGCCGCTCTGAAGATGCAAATGATTCCGCGGTTGTGCGTGTATGAAAAGGTCGGTCATAAGCCACGGCACGTTGGTGTAGCACCTTTTCCATTGTGGTGGCCTCCGCAAGGAATCCGTTTACAGTCGAGGGTGGGTTTCGCACAAGGCCTGCGAACAACTGCTCTTTCAAACCCTGCATCAAGTGCCTGACCTTTTTTTCCTCGGACATGGCGGGATCGGCTCGCCTGAAGAGGCGCGTCATGTCCTCGACGTATGCTTGGACACTCTCATTCGGCCTTTGGATGCGAGAGTGAATGGCACGTTCTGCATGCTCGCGACGATCTGCGCTAGTGTAAGCCTCGAGCAGTTGACGACGGAATTCCCGCCACGAAGTTAAAGCTTGCTCTCGGTTCTCGTACCAGATACGGGCGCCGTCCTCAAGGCTGAAGTAGACGTTCCTTAGTTTGGTAGCATCGTCCCACTGGTTGAATGCAGCGACACGTTCAAACTGAAGGAACCAGTCCTCCACATCCTCAAAGAGGTCCCCATGGAAAGTCTTCGGTACCCGAGGGGCCTGCAAGGTGTAGTTACAGGCCGGTGCGAGGCCCGTCACCTGCTGCGCAGGAGCACTAGATGTCATGGCGGCGGGTGCTGGCTGAAACTCCGGAGACAGTCCCTGGAGCCGTCGACTAGAGCGATGCACGGGGGTGTCCAATGGTACAGTGCTGGCGCGACGTCTTGTAGATGGAGATTCTTGCATAGGCGATCGTTTTACCCAGCAGCTCCACCAGAATGTCACGTACACGGTGACTAAGGATACCAATGATAGCAGGGGGTAGCCCAGACACAAGAACACAGCAGCACAGACGCAAACGTGCAAGCGACACTTTTTCGTCCTCTTCCACTTCGTCCTCCTTTCACACCTCAGTCATGCGCCACCTGGCAACGCTAGGTGGCAATATTCCGTTATATGGAGCACCCTTGATGCTATGTCCTACAAAATCCGGCATTCTGCAAGGTTTAGTTCCAGTGTTTACTCTGTTCTTTGTTTATAACAGTGACTGGTTCATTAGTAACCACTTTGATAGAACTCGCAACAACTGCATTATTGTATGTTTTTTTTTGGCATTCTCGTTATTTTCATTTTTTTTTCAATTATTTTGCCCTTAAAGGCCTGAGGGTATTACATATGGGGGGGGAGGGGGCTACAAATGTCTACACAGTCTGTGGTCTACACATAAAGGGAAAGTAACAAAAAATGATAAGATGCAGATGCAATCACAATTCAGAGCAAAAAAAGCCTAGTATGAACAAACCACTTGACACATATTCAGAAACAATTCATTGTACAAGGACAAAACAGAAATGAGAAAGCATATTTCCCCTCTTCAATGACCCTTGGGAAAGTATGAACAAAACTAAAACGCAATTAAATTAATAAAAAATACAGAATTCGCTGCCCATGTGGCCAACCATACAATAGAACAAGGTAATACTACATCATTACTGCATGAAAAAAGACATGCTCTTCAAAAGTCAACATAACAGACAAGCTTCATTGCATGACAGTGTGTGCAAAGATTCAGTCTTCTTAAAAAATTCGCTTATGCAGTTCAGATTTAAACAACAGAGAATTCATCAGTGACATCATAAACATGGTTATGCATTGACAACAATCAATAAGTATGCATGCTGGTCATAGAGGGAATTCTTTAGCTATCTGTCTCATATAATTAGGCTTTTAACCTACTCCATTATACCAACTTCAGTATATTTCTTTATTCATAGTGAGCACTCCGTTTTGGTGCTTACTATGAACCAAAGATCTGGTCCTTCTTTTCTGCATCTTTGTGGTGCCCAAGCATAATGATCTGTAGCCCTTCAATTACAAAACCTACAAACTCGCTTTTGAAGTATGACTACCTTTATTTAGTTATGGTCCTTGTACCTGGTCACGTGCTTTTTAACTCTCAAGTAGAGCATTTTGTCGTGCTGCTCAGTCTGTTGTACTTCCAAGCAGCATTTACTAAACAGCAAATAGACTACTACTCAACAAATATGACAGATAACCGTGGTGCAAACCTTACTTCTCCGCATATTTTTGTGATACACAACTTTAACCCTGTTCTTGCAAATGTATTATGAATTAAAGAATTATGTAGTGTCACATTATAATAATTCGATATCTTTGCACTTGCAAAGCTATTAGCGTTTAATACATTTGGTTCATGTGTGACAGCTCAGTGGCTACGATGCTCAGCTGTTGAACCAAAGAATGCAGGATCAAATATTGGCTGCTGCGACCACTTTTACAAGGAGAGAAAAACAAGACTCCTGTGCACTGTTTCATGTCAATGCATGTCAAAGAATCCCACGTGCTGAAATTTCTAATACAGCATTAATCATGGCTTAAGTCGCTTTGGGATTTTAAACCATACAAACCGAACCAGACTAATGAAATTTATATAGGAAACCACATAAAATTGTCAATTTCAACCAAAAGAGTACCTACTCATCAGCATCCAGCTGTGTCCAAGCATATGGCTACAAATAAAACTCACTAGCTTTCCTCTGTAGCCTTATGGTTGCATATAGGTGGATGGTAATGAACAACTACTCCCCTACTGGTGAGCAGTTCATTTCAAGGATGCAACCACATCACGCATGCGAACACATTTGGAGGTGCACTTAGGCTGTTGAGGACCTTTTCTTCGCAGCTCTTCATTTTTCTTGCGTAAAGCAAACCATACCCTGCACAAGAGTATTTCATTCACAACTTTTTTCCTAAACAGCATGGCATGCAGGAAGCACTTAAAATGAAGGTTCGACTGCTGCAATCACTGCGCAAACTTGGTCTATCTTTTGTTTGCCCTTCACCAGCAGCGCTTCATTTCTGCTAAAATATGTATCCGCACACTTTAGAAGGGGCCTCACTGGATCGAATGGCATGCACAGAGACATCCTGTTGGGTACATAGTTCTTCAATGTCAACAGCAAACCAGCCTGAGCACTGTTTGCCTCAATGAGTGTGCATTTGCAGCAGTCTCAAAGCTTATATTTCTTTGAAACGTTGTGGGAGGTGCACCCTGCCTGATATTCAAGCGACTGCTGCTCCTCTGGTTTAAGGTTTTCTTACACTTCAGGCATATGGACAGCTGACAGCTCACTGGTTAAGTCAGGTCTTGAGCTGAGGAAATTTTTAAGCTGATCAGACTCATCAACATTCGTAGCTGCTATGCCTGCTTGGTCTAAAAAACTGTGCAGGCACAATGAGACTCAGAGGGCACTTGAATTCCCTTGCTCTAGGGATAGGCGACTTCACTCGGATGGTGCTGAAAAGGTTTTCAAGGGCACCCTGGCCAAATCGACTCAATAAAAGACATCTGTCATTTTTTCCTCAGATAGAGCTCTCGAAGGTTTAGAGTTATTGTAATGGTTATGTTCACTCCAGTTTGCACTGGCTTCCATGAAGGGTTCGCCCTGCCTTTGTCACAAATGTTCAGGTTCATATATATCTCCATGAATTCTCTCAGAAATGCCAGTCCCCTTTCCTTTTTCTGGGCACAGGTCACTTAAAGTAAATGTTGGTGTCCTCGATGTCATCAGTGAAAACCATTTGAATACTTGATCAAGAAACCAAGCTGTTTTTAACGCTTTGATGTCTAACTTCTGCTACTCAACTAAAATTCTCAGCACTGAAGAAGTGGTATGGTTAAATTAGGCATAAGCCGTGCCAACATTCATCTTGTCAAAATGGCTGAGGTCCAGATGCTTTAATTTAAGCCTTGGTGCAAGTTTCAAGCTGTGTTTTTCTTCAATTTCACACAGCTATGTTAAACAAGCTAACCTGGGAGGAAAATAGCATGTTTAACATTAATTCATATCCATTGGTTGTCATGTACAGACAAAACACTGGCCTCACAAGATAATACAAAAGTAACGCCCCAAAAATACTGCACATTACATCTAAGTCTTGTGTATAGCACTGAAAAGGTGTGCTGCATTGTGAGCAGAGCAATGTGCTGGGTCAGAACCTAGAGTCAACAGGGAATATTTACTTCAAATTGCAGTCACATGCATGTACAAGCCAAATCAACACGAGTGCTTCTCTTCAAACGCAGCAGTCGCAGCCTAATTTCACCTTTCCTTGTGGCATACTTATTAAGCATTGAACAAAAAGGTGTCGTGCAGCAAATGAAATAACCAGTAAGAGACTTGTTTATTAGCAATAAAGAAAACATCTGTTTTGATATTTTGAACTGTTTACTATATCTATTATATGAATGTAAAAATAACGCAATTAAGAGACCTGTACTTTCAGTAGCTTTGTGAATGCTTCAGAAAAACACAAATAGCTGCCATAATTTGTTTTTAGCAGCACCCACTGCTAACTAGGCCAAAAACACATTTTACTGAACCACTGCTAACTTTACAAAAATAACTGTTAGGTGTTCCCTTAGCTCATTAGTTGGCAACGTGTTCTTCATAACCGTGGCATAATCGAGCACTATCTTTTGCTGACGTATTAGGTGGCTGCTGAGGTTCTTGAGAAGGTGTGGAGTATCAGCTAAGAAGTGTAGGCTGCGGTCTTTTCCACATGGATGGAGGCATGTAGTCATTGGTTGCCCACACTTGGTAGCCACAATGTTGCATAACCTCCATATGGCCTGGTTTCCACTCCCCATGTCAGACGTGATGCATTCAACTGACAAGCCGATGTCTTCACATTGCCTTGCAATGTTAAGCAGAATGTCCCGTACGTTGTTTGAATCAAAAGATTCAGCTGCAATACAATGTCACATATATAATAAGAAACTGCCTTATTTCAGTTTTTTTTTCTATTTCATTCCTCTTTTATGATTAGTTTTTTGCATCGTTGTAACCACAACGTAATAGATCAGCAAGATACATTATTTACCTGAAAAATGGTATGCCACAGTTTGTTTCCACCTTGACGGAACCTCACCAAGCATAAAAACAAGGGCATTTGTCGCAAGGGCGTCTGCTTCTTTTGACTATGAGGAAGAGATTGTGGAATATCCTGGAAAAAAGACACACAAACAAACATTTACAGGGTGGGTTGCTACTGGCGAACCCTGCAATGTCATAATTAAATGGTAATAGGGGGATCTCTGAACCCGATGCACATCTCATGTTGCATTGTTTATCCATTATTAAGCCTAGGGCACTCTAGCCTGGCAATATAGTGTGCACCAATCTAGACACTGCTTGAAAGTCTTACCTATGACAGATTTTGTAGTATTATCGTAGTCTAGTCCTGGAGTGAGCTGCATTTATTCAAGCATCATGACAGCATACTGGTCCTCTGGTTTCAAAGCAGCCACTTTTGCTTCCAGTGCCTTGAAGACTTGTTCAAGGATTCTTAGAAAAGTTTTGCAGATCTCCATTATCCAGCACATAGGTGCATATCTCACCTACATTTGAACTGCTCAAGTAGCCCCGCTTTTTTCCTTTTCAGGAGGGAGGGACCACGCAGTGAACATTTTAGGTATAAGGTGACATGTCGATACCGGGAAAATTCATTTGAGGCAAAAAGACAATGGTTCTATCTTTGCATAAGGGTCACACAATTTTAGAGATGCCATCTTTAGCTCAACCAGCACCCTTAAGTGCAGTAGTTACTTGCATATTGAGAATAAAGAAATTGTTGATACTGATGGTAATATCCATATGAGAAAACCATTGTTTTTTCGGCGAGGACGTGAGCAACTGGTTGTAAGAAAAATGTTAATTGGTGATGTTATAACTGACACTGAGAAATATTGAAAGCAGGAATGAATCGGAGGTTACATATGTTATTTGAAAGTAAGTTTGGACAAAAAAAGTACTTAGAGTACACAAGGAACAGAACTAGCTTGCTTTTTAGGCAAAGCACAGATATCTAAGAAAGGGGAAAATAGCTGCGGACAGCAAGGTTAGAAAAATGTGCTAGGCCAAAAGGCTGTGACAGGAACAAGGCTACAGTAGTAGATAATGTTGCCAAAGGCCTTTTTTCTGCCATCCACCGGTCTAATGATTCAAGATGCTATGATGAGGTTAGTGCTAGTTTTATGAAATTGGGCTTTTTGTTTAAGAAACCCAACAGAAGAAATATATAGGAGCAGTAAAAGTAGTTTCCGAGCATAAAAGTGGGGATTATTTTACTGTCATCTTACTGCATTAAGCTAGCCTGAATCTGGTTTTCTTAAGATATAATACTTTACAAGACATTATTGCTTTTATGGAATTGACTAGATGCTAATTGAAAGTTCTTGTACCTGGAATAAACTTTATCTTCAATGTGCTTTTGGAGGGTCCGCTCTGCTGGCAATGCCCATCCACTGGCACGAAGGAAATTGTAGCCTCTTGAACCACAGGCTAGTCGCACTTTTAACGACTCCTGGATTATTGCTTTGGTCCAGCATGACCTTCTCATCATTCCTTTTCCTAAATGACGCAGTTGGTCTTCATCAAAGAGGCAGCTAAAGGAAGCCTTGAGGTTTTTACACTCTTCTTCAGCTTTCGCTCTTTTTTTTCTGTTCTAGGTTGAGTTTGCGCTTAAGGAGCGCTACTTCACTGAATGTATCGTCGAGTAGTGGCGCTCTATCAGTATCTTGCTCGTGCAACTCTTCCTCCAGCCTGCATGTGCCTGCTGCAGCTGCAAATTTATTTTGCATATTAGCATGTGAAGTCATCACATATCGGACTTTGCATTAGAAATCATTAGTACAGATTTGTTAATAGTGTTCATAAATCAGGCAGATACCCACATTCTACTACTTAGAGAAGCACTACTTAAACATAATAAATATTCATATTATCAAGAGCTTAACATGCTCTGAATGCAGCACCTGCTGCTTGAGGGTCGTTTTCTTTGGGACTTTCAGCTGCTTCTGCAGCCTTCCCTTCATCTTCTTGAGGGCTGCTCACCTGTCTCAATGTGCTCGTAGTGCTTACTGGCAAAGGGTAGCGGCGAGAATAAGGTGCTTTTCTTGGCGTCTTCTGTTTTCTATTTGAGAAGATACCCGAAATTGCTGTTGATTTCAATTTCTTTTTTTCGTCAACCCTGAGCTTACAAAATCACTGGCCACGAAATGATCCTTCTTTTCATGGAAAAAATAAAATAGAATTCATTATTGAAAAAAATGGGAATCACTCTATGTTCATAATTCCTGACGGAAGTAAGGTATTTCCAAAGGAAGCAAGTTTGCATAAACAATAATTACAGTTGGGTCGATATAACATTATATATACTAATCTGTACCTGTCTTCTTATTACTGCGTGAACGGTTAACCAGAAATAAATAGTTTAAAACCGCGCCGAGAAAATTCACGCGCGCCTACATTCATCCAAACAAACTAATCAGAGAGGCAGGCGCACAATCGTACACGCACGCGCGTCCTAAAGCATGCACGCACAAAGTATTTTTGCACAAGCAATCACTGGCGCATCCGTTGGCGGCTGGCTACGTATTTAATTTGCAAGTACTTACCTCTCACAAGTGGGTGTTCTTTGATGGCACGAAGTTTTCTCGGCCGATTCTATGAAGCCACGCTGAACGCCGCTGAAGATCATTTTTACCTTCCGGAATGCAGAAAAATGCTTTCCCTGCCTCAGTCCTGTTGCTGCACCCAAAGGCACAGCAACCAGGAATGATGCCTTTGGAATTTGAAGGGCTGACACCTCGATGAACGATCGAGAAATGGGGAACTCCCGTACAAAGCACGTAGCCCGCGCGGGCGCCTGGAAGGGATATGGCGCCGCGAAGTCACATGACCCATTTTAGCCAACTGGCGGGCCGGTGGCACGCGGTAAAGGAATGCGGTACTCTGAAACTTTTTCTAGTGATTCTAAGGCGCTGTAGATGCTGTCGAATCACTGGACAGGCGCCGTAAGGCGTGCAGCCGAAATGAGCATGTCGCATCGGCTGCATTGATACACCCGAAGAAAAATTGTGCACATTTTGGTATTACTCATTTTCTTTGCGCCTCGAAGAATGGCTTTTTATCATAAAACAATGTTTCATTAGCCCACATCATTACTTCTGAGAAATGTACTGTTTTGCGGGCCCCAACTTGCAACAATTCGCTGGATTCCAAGACCGTTTTGTGAGAGCACATTTCGTGAAACAGCTCGGGATTGGAGGGACGCAGGAGCGGAGACCTTTGGAACAATTTCGGCTACGAGGAGTTCCTTAGCGCACGCCGACGTCGCACTGTACACAGGCGCCTTGCGTTTCGCCTCCATCGAAACGCAGCCGCTGAGCCACCAAGACGGGGAGAGCAGGCTCTAATGCCCGACATAGGACTTCGAAACTGAATTCGCATTACATGAAGGCTTCTGAGCGCAAAAAAAAAAAATTATTTGGCACCGTTTTCAAACCTGTACCATGCATACCATCATGACACATATATTTCTACGATTATAGACAGTAAAGAAGCATAATATCCGGTCATGGAATATTTTATTTACAAGTCAGAGAAATGAAAAAAGAAATAATATACAATAGCCAGGTTTTAGTATTTTCCGTTTTTTTTCTAGCTGTCCTCCTGATTGATACCCTTAAGGGGGATGCGGGGCTGAAATCATGATTTTCACCCCCTGAGAAAACAATGTGCTTTTTTTTTCTTTTCATGATTTGGATTATTCATGTGTCAAAGAATCTTGTCAACCAAGTTTGGTTATCCCCTGTGCAGCGGAAAAATCAAAATTATTATTTTTACGATATGAGGTACACTCGCCACTGAAAGCATCTATGAACGCTGACTTAAAGATGCAGACGCATAGTGGGCAAGCAGCTGAACCAAGAGTGAATGCTTAATTTTACGCTTTATAGCAAAAGAAGGAACCTACTATCGAGGGTACAACAGACAGCAACAGACAACAGACAACAGAAGGAAACAGACAACAGAAGGACAACAGACAACAGAAGGAAAAAACAAAGAAAAGGCAAATTTTGAGACCTGGCAACCGTTATCTGCCTGGTAAACCGAAATAGAACCTTTTTTATGTATATTAAAGTGAAACACGTAACCGTCAAACACTGCTCTAGCACCACTGAGAGCCTGGATAACCAAAGTACAGCCTTTGTCAAAAGTGTAGAGCCCTGGGGGTCTGCTTTCGAGCCGTGTAGCAGTGCTGATTTAGCGTTACTGGAGCTCCTTCCCATTGTAGAGGGTAGGACAAAAATTCTTATCATCAAGAGACTTGGAACCCTGAAAATGCATTACAAGCCGCACGAAGTGACTCAGAAGAAGACCCCCTGGGCTCTACACATTTGACAAAGACTGTACTTGACAAACTGCTAGAGTGTACTAGAAGCTGGAGATAGAATAAGGAGTCTAGACGAAGATGCACGCCCAGCAACAACCCAACAAAACATTTCACGAGTGCAGACAAAGGCACTGGACAGCTGCTAGCTAATAAAACAAAAATGCAACTTTAAGCAATCGCCACAGAGCAGTAAAGTATGTGCCAGCCAGGCCACTTCGATATATTAATTTAGGCCCTAAACTTCATTAGCGTTCTTGAATCTTTGAACTCAATGTTCTCAGTTTGAACTCTTTGCAAGAGCACTTTAGTCAGAAAAACTACCATATCTAAACACTTCCGCAAAATGCTGCTTTCGAGGTGGTTTCTGAAATAAAATTTTGTTGGGAAGAAGATAAGGTACTTCTTGAACTCCTCTAATTAATTCTGTAAGAAAAAAATAAATATGCGACATGCAATGACAACAGAAAATAATGAAGTTCATTTATAAAGCGCCCAGATTTTTACAAGAATGTCATAAAGAACCCTCAATTTGTCTCATCCTGCACATTGAAGTACATAAAGATTGTCTAAGCACGAATGGTTAGTGCATTCGCATGATAATTTAAATGGTAGTTTTCCTAAACGGACTCATTTAATTAGTTATCGTGATAGTTAAAACTTCTCTTCTGTTTGCGATATAAGGTGATAAACTAATCTGTGGCACATTGCCAATTGACTGCAGAATATCTGCCTCAATTTTTACACGCAAGCGCAGCAGACAAAATCCATGAGTTTATTTTCAAGGGCCTTGACCATGTAAACAAATACCGATTGATATAAAAGACCCCAAAATCCCACTCCTTGGATGACCGCTGAAGGCATCGAAGGAGTGCATATTGTTCTCACAAGAGAAAACACTGTGATAAACACTTGGAAACAAGCAACAAAACCAATGAACCGAAATGTAGCCGCAGTGCGGCTGACTACTACGGCGCGGACGACGCGGCTGAAGCTTATTCCGCCGCAAGCAGCAGCGCTACATTTCCCCTGGCGGCATCGGTGTGCAAGAGGGTCACGCGCGACCTAAGGAAAGCGCCTTGGTCTTCTCACCTCCCCATTCTAGCCACCCTACCGCCAGTTAACTGCACCCGCCATCTCCTTACGATCTGCCAGTTTCAAACCTTGTTCATCGGCCAGATTTGGCAAGTATAAATAATCTGGCAACCATCAATAGTATGATGATTGTGGCAGTCAACCGGTCCTCCCTCGAATAGATTCGCGGAACGGATAGATTTCTCTCTAGAGTTTATGTATTAAAGTTTGTGTTCTATACTGATCTATAGAGTAGAAAAAGTAGTCAGGATGATAATGACATTGACTGTAGCGAAAAACAGGCGTTCCGCCAGTGACGAAAGACGAAGCTAAGAAAGCGTTAGAAAGTATGAAAGGGCGGAAGGCAGCTGGAGAGACTCAGGTAACCGCAAATTTGTTAAAGGAGGGGGGAACATCATGCTATGAAAACTGGCGTCTCTGTATACGCAATGCTTGGTATTCTCGACGGTACCGAAGTTATGGAAGCACTCTAGCATTGTCCTAATTCATAAGAAAGGGGATGGTAAAAAGATAAAAAACTAAACGAGTTGAACGCTGCTGAACCGAATGTGGAGCGGAAGCATTAGTTGCAGGTGACCGAGCATTCTTCCTCTTCGTCTTCTTGTTCTTCTCGTAGCTACGCCTCTTCACGACGTATCTGCGGCCACCCGAGGTCTTGAAAACCTACCCCTGTGTAACTTTTGCTACAAAAATCAGGCGAAACAGCTTACTATCAGTACATATAATGTGTTTACTAAGGTAATCGCTAACAGAATCAGCACAATCTTAGGCTTCAATCAAGCAAAATATCGAGCAGGTTTTCAGATAGGGTACTCTACTGTCGATCGTATCCATACCATCAACCAGGGGATAGAAAAATGCTGGGAATATAGCCAGCCCATATAAATAGCACTCATTAATTACGAAAAGCATTTGATTCAGTAAAAACCTCGGCAGTCATACGTGCATTGCGAAATCAGAGTGTAGACGAACCGTGTGTGAAAGTACTGGAATATATTTATAGTGTCTGCACAGCAACCATAGTTCTGCATATACATTGCGAAGTTAGTTTTGAAAACGTTTTAACACACATTACAAATTAATTTGCTGAAAAATAATTAAATTGCATTACTCGTTACTGCTCTCAAAATGCAACGAAATTACATTATAATTACTTCTACTGAGTAATTTTTTTACATTTAAATTACTTCCCAGTTTCTATCTATGCAAAACTAAAGTAAAGCTAGCAAACAAAACAACCTGTTCTCCAGATGCGAAGCACACGCATTATTTCGTCTTCCCGCCAAATTCCACCCTAGATAGCTATTCCTTCCCTTGCCAGCACTTGTCATTACAAAACAAGACAACGCCAGCAAAAAAAAAAAAAAAGAATACAACAAAAGCAGAAGCATGGTCGAACGATCTTAATATGACCGGCGAACCCAGCGTCTTGCTGCCCCGGAACTGTTTCCGCCATTTTAAGGGCCCAAAGAGGCTAGGTTATTTATTGCTTCCGCAGTCCCAAGAATCGACGTCTACATCTTGTGCTCACTGCTCAGTAATACTCAAGCCTTGGCTGCTCACGCCATGGACCCCAACCCCCAACCCTCCCTCGACTCGTAGTGCCGAGTGTAACTAGGCACCACTGTGCCCATTGCGCCCGCGCTCCCAACTAGTTTTCAATCAGCCTTCTTGCACCATCTCTCCCTTCGGCATTCCCTTGACGCATTGTATCCTGCTGTTTGGAAAATGGTTGCTATAGGATAGCCGCACTAAGTGACCCTCTTACACACTATGACTCAAGCGCACTGTTCTGCTCAGTTCTGTGTCTTTTTGCCCATCTGTTACACTGAATTCGGTTTGCCGCACGGCGTTCCTGCTTCCGCAACACTACTTTGTTGTCTATTGAAGAAGGGGCTTACTTTAGTAAAAGTAATTTTGTAAGGAATAATTACTTTTACAGCAAAATTACTTCCAAAAATAATTCATTGCACTACTAAATTACCAAACCGGAAAAGTAATTCATTACTATGCAATTTACCGAAAAAGTAAATAAAATCAGTCATTTCATTACTGTAATTCAATTACTGCCCTGTCAGGTTCTGCATAATGAAAGTAACAAAATTTTCATAAAGACAGGCGTTCGGCAAGGAGACACTACCTCCACAGTACTGTACGCTTAAAGATCAATATGCAGAGGACTAATGTAATGCTCGAGAACCCCGGGAAGGGACAGCAGTTCACAATAGGTAGCGAAGCGCTGAAAGTAATCCGTCTACTTAAGACAGGTAGTAACCACAGATCCAGGCAACGAAGGGGAAATAACTACGAGAATAAGATTGCAATGGAGCGCAGTTGGCAAGTACTCGCAGGTTGCTACTAGCAGCTTATCGGTATCGCTCAAAAGGAAAGTATGTTGCATTTCAGCTACGAGGCTTGGACGTGGAGACTGAGGAAAGGGGTTCTACTTAAGTTGAGGACAATGCAGAGGACTATGGAAAAAAATGGTACACACAAAACACAAATCCACCCAAACCGGAGTAAATGGCTTGTCCTCTAACATCCTCCCTAAACGAGGTTCGGTTTAGAACGCTGGATTAGAGTAAGCGTTTACCCCAATAAAAACGGAGCAGTTGCGAGTGGTCGCGGGAGTTCATTCGGGGTATATTTTCACTCCGCAAAAACGGAGCAGTTACGGCATGCAGCAGGAGGGGATGTGGGGTAAATTTTCATTTCTAAATATAGGGATCACTTATAGGGAACAGATGCACACTGCGAAAAATACGTTCATTTGCGGCTAATATGAGACTTTCTTACCGCGGGATTCTTTGCCAATGCTATTAGGTTTGGTTTAATTTCGCAATTGCAGAGCGCGCATTGTTGACACGTGTAAGGGTTCGTTTCTGCCGAGTAAGGGATGCGCTGTGCATGACGGCTTCGTGTATATGCACGGCGCCATGATCTCGCCCCGCCGACGTGCTCAAAGAAATAAAAGCAGCGATCTGATGGGCTTGACCTTTGGCGTTCTCATCCTGTTCGTAAATTATAGGCGAAACTGCGCTATTTGGTAAGACTTTGTATGCGCAAAAGGACCTAGAAGGTGCGCTATATCAACTTTAAATATTTTGCCAACATATTTAAGGGGCAGTGGTGCAAGGAACAGGGCGAAGGCGTCAAAAGAAAGGCACATCGGATCATTGACTTTACATCGTTCTGAATGCTGGCTTTGCTACATTGTGATGCCGTACATACCCACGACGTCGTAGCCATGCGCAGTCTATCACCGTATTCCGCGGAAACAAAACGACGCCCGTGGTTGCTGTTTGCGCTTTGTCATTACGAAATTCAGTTGAACCTAACAGCAGTGAAAATGGCTGCCGTCTAAACATCCCATATTAACGTTCGTTTCCGCTCTATACCGTGCTTACTGCCCGGCTGCAAAAAAAAAACAAAAAACAAAAAAAAAAACACAAGGAACAGAAGAAATAACATTAGAAACCATGTAAAAAGTGCTTTTATTTAAACATGCGTTCACAAAAAATGTACATCAAAAACTACCACACAGAATGAGTACAGGGCCGGGCTGAGCATGAAGTTTCTGGACTCCGAAAGACACATTTGCAGTCCATTCCAAACAGCATTCAGACCACAATAATAAAATAACGAGAATACAGAAAGTTAAAAAAAAAGGATACTGAAACCACACTCAAAGAAGAAGGGGCAGGGTGAAAAAAATGAACTTTTGTTTGACAGAAAACCAAAACATTGATAATTTTCATTCATGACAGTGATGTGTAATTCGCAAAGGCAATTTCCGACGGGGAACAGTCACTATGATGAATAAAAAGCTAATTGAATTTGACCACCCCTGGGCTTGAAAGCCACAAAAGCACGCTTCAGAAACACCTGGCGAGACAAAAAGCAGTTCGGATACGCACATAGAAGAAACATTTTGCTCCGAAGACTGCAGCTTAAAAAAAAAAAAAAAGAAAGCGATTGGTTGGTTTATGGGGTTTAACGTCCCAAAGCGACTCAGGCTATGAGAGACGCCGTAGTTGAAGGACTCCGGAAATTTCGACCACCTGGGGTTCTTTAACGTGCACTGACATCGCACAGCACACGGGCGCCTTGCTTTTCGCCTCCATCGAAAAGCGGCCGCCGAGGCCGGGATTCGATCCCGCGTCCTTGGGAACAGTAGTTGAGCGCCGTAACCACTGCGCCACCCCGGCGGGGCAAAAAGAAAGCGATCAGTTCAAAACAATTGCTTGCGCCCAGTTAGGCGATCAGGAAAGAAGGTTGCAAATAGTTGGAGATGTTACATGTATATGCACGGAAACAAAAATAATTAATCCTGAGATTGCCTAATTGAATAACAACGCCAAAAAGCTATCTCCACTGGCAACAGCACACATAAGTACAGACATATGAGCAGACTAGCACAGAGCGCGCGAGTTGTTCTCGGCAAAATTTAACGCAGGTACTTCATTGGCAATGCACTAACGATGCGTCGCTTGAACGCAGGTGTCTAATCATGCAATATACAAAAGCAACGAGTCGTTAAAACATTATACCTGCTCTATTAAGCCCCTTTGTTCCATAGCACCCTAAAGCGCTCCTAACTGCTGGCTCGGCGCGATTAAGACCCAGAAAGAAAAAAAAAAATAAAACGAGATTTTTCCGCCCAAACGACAAATGCAAGAACACTTACAATGATATTTTCCGCCCAGAAAGACACAAGACTGGGCTTCAAGCATATCCTTCAGGGCTGCCATATCATGGCAGAAATATTCCGCAGGCCAGGGGCCGAATTACAGACGGCTCACAATCACACTCACACTCACAATCTTCCTATTGGCCAGCGGCAACACGGCGGGAGTAGCCTTTCTTTAGGTCATCGACATCTGCTGTTTACGTCATGAACACACTTGAAGTGATCACGTTGGCTACGGGCGAATTGGGAGCGGGGGTTGTGAGCGACGCGAGCCGCTCACAACTCGTTTGTGAGCGCTCACAAAGGGAAAATGGCGGCGATCTATGTTGTGGCCGGCGCTCTCGTGAGGCGGTAGCGGCGGCGCCCCAACGCGATCATCGGCTAAGAACAGTGTATGGAGACTGTTTGACCTGCCGGGCGAGATGTTTCGACGCATGTTTATACTCGAGAAGGATATAGTACAGCGACTGTGCGACGCGATGAACTAAGATAGGTGTGTGTGGCCGAGTGCGCTGCCTGTGCGACAGCAGATAATGTGTTCACTGCGCTTTTTTCGAACTGCTAGTGGCTTCCAAGCCGCTACTGGCAACGAGGCGAACATCGGCCTCGCGCAGCGGACAGTTCGAAAGCGTTTGCGGCGTGCAGCTAGGGCGGCGGCGAAGAAAGGCTTCCTTCGTCACGGGCGTCGTCGGGTTTGTCGATGGCACATCGGGCGTCTACGAGTAGCCATGAACCTCCCTGCCTGGGATCTTGGCATGGTGCTTTCTTCTGGCGGCATTCTCGGCTGCACACAGGCATGACTCGAGGCAGGCCTTCTGCGAGACGTCGAATCCACGACAGTGAGCCGCGCTGCTCTTTGCAAGATAAGTGACGGTATACGCTCCACATGCCTCACATGTACTGCGGTTCTTGGGCGTTTATATAAGCCGAAATATAAGACAATAGTACATAACAGTTGCATCTTACCTGTACTCACCTATGGGGCTGAAATGTGGAGGCTAACCAAGAGAGTTCTACTTAAGTTGAGGACAACCCAGAGGGCTATGGAACGAAAAATGGTAGGGGTATAACATTAAGAGATAGGAAGCGTGCAGAGTGGGTCAGAGAAATAACTCAGGTTACCGACATTCTAGTGGAAATTGAGAAGAAGAAATGGGCATGGGTAGGACATGTAGAGCGAAGAGAGGATAACCGATGGTCGCCTAGGATAACAAACTGGATTCCAAGGGAAGGAAAGCGTAGCAGGGGGCGGCAGAAAGTTAGGTAGGCGGATGAGGTTAAAAAGTTCGCAGGGGTCAAGTGGATGCAGCTAGCACAGAACCGGGTTAAGTGGAGAAATATGGGAGAGGCCTTCGCCCTGCAGTGGGTATAGTCAGGCTGATGATTGTGATGACATTGTTTAAATGCCTACGTAAGAAACGAAGATGGGAATGCGTGTGTTTGATGCCCGCATTGAGTAGGTATGGAGCATCATATATGCCGATATGAAGTGCAAGGCTGTCCTTACAGCAGTGTTGCTGAAACGTTCAATCATTCATTGTCTGCACTCCCATTAATGTCATCGTCAGCAAAACCTGGCAATGAGCTATGTGATGCCACTCTTGCATCGTGTCAGTAAGGCTGTTAAAGTTTATGAGGCTGTTGAGGTCGACAACGACGAAGAATGTGCTTAACAGCGCGCAATTTTCGGTTATGCTGGTGAAAGGGGCATCTGTTGGAGACATGGCTGCCAGTGCCATGGAATCCCGGTCCGGACTCTCCATAACGGTTATAGAACAAGGCATACACCTCCACAAGGTTAATGGTGGAGAACTGCATCGGCGTGCGGATAATTGCATCGGTGCTTGCAAAAATACTAGACGCTCCTCTACCAGCCAGAACGTGTAGTGTGTGCAGTGTTGCATAACTTCTTTGGATGTCTTCCTGCCTGCAGACGAGGAAGGTGCTGCTGGCTCGAACAAGAAAGGGTCACATCTGTGTACCGGCTACTTGCAACTGGTATCACTATTGCCATGCATACTTCTAAGGAAAAGCCATACAGAATCATGTTGTGATCCGGTTCCACAGAAACTGCCACCAGAGCTGGCTGGCACAGCTGCCCATGGTGCGGCAGCAGCTGCGGCGTCAATCCCAGCACAACAATCGGCTGTGATATAGCACACGTAGCTGACCAACTCATCAGAGGCAGCCAAGTGCAGCGCCTTCTCGTTTCATGTCTGTGCCAGAAACATGTTGTGATAAAGATGCATCTTCTCGAACCATGCGTTCTCGAACCTCATCTGTCAAGTAAAATTTGTCTTCGTACCCCCCCCCCCCCATTCATTGTTACTTGCAACCGTGCATGTTGGTGTTCGTGTGTGTGCATGTGTTTGAGTACATAATTAGTGTTTCACAACGAGGCAGCAATTGTGATGCCTATCGGAATTGGAAAGTCTCACAGACGTTTTTTAGAAGCACGTGTATCCACTGTGCGCCTTTATTTTCCTGCAGCATTTCACACGCTTGAATATGCAGCAGCTAAACCAACTGCCTGCAAAAGCACGGGCAGTTATTTGCACGGGCTGCGCAATTGTGCTACACAGAGAAGACACACAAGAATAATTTTTAGAGCCTGTAAGCTGGCACAGTACTCATCGCAGGTCTGACACACGTCAGAAAGCAGAAGTGAAAGTATTGTGCATAAACCTGCGACTCAGAGGCAAGACACAGAAGAATAGTTGCTTAATGATTCCAGGCCTGCATAAGAGTTGTCATAGGTTTGACACATTTCAGAAGCAAGAAACAAAGTATGCAGAAGCATGATACAAGTAATGCTATTTACAATGTTTGCATAGGGTAGTCTCCATTAGTGAGCCTTTCAGGACTACAGGCCTGCATATACCGTAAGGGCGCATAGAAAGCATTTGCTTAATGCTAAACAGTGTAAAGCTGACAAATTGAATGCATAATATTGCGAGGTTTTGTGCTCACAGTGATTATAGCATAAGTAGAAAATCCCATAGGTATAGGGACCGGGCGCCCGTTGTATGGCGCCACCGTCGGATGGATGGATGGAATATAGGAGCGTCCCCTTTGAAATGGGGTGGTAGCAGTAGCTATTATGCTCATTTTTGTACCTATATCTTAATTATTGATTTAGATTGGTGAACTAAACCATCATTCTATTTATTAAATTTTTGTTTCTACAATACTAACATTATGCCACTTCTCTGCTTTTAAGCCACCAATCTTCCAGTCGTTTTTTGCTAGTTTCCACCGCCGGTTTATTCACCCGGCCACTCGTATCTCTAAACCCCAGAGCTTCAGGAACAGTGACTGCGCCTGCATCAACTTCCGGATGGATACCATTACATTCGAGTATAATATGATCAATTGTTTCACTGGAGTTACCACATACAGCGCATGCGTCATCTCCATTGTTAAATTTCTTTTTTTAGCTGCGCGTTCTAAGGCACCCTGATCTAGCTTCAAAAAGTAGGGCACTGCCACTTGAGTTATCAAAGAAATCTTCCTTCCTGATCTGCATTTCCACTTTCGGTATAATTCCACACGCTGTTTCTTTTCTATAGAATTTATCCAATTTTTTCCATCTGTGTTTTTCACCTGTTGCTTAATGCTCTTTATTTCTCCGTTCTTGTGACTAGCGTACTTACTAGTTAGTTTCCTAATTATTTTCCTCCATTGTGAGTCAACGCTTTTTAAGGACAGGTGGAACAGCGCCGTCCGCGGCGGAGTGCGGAAACAGTGGAATGCCGAGGCAGCTGAGCGGCGCAGTCGTTTTCGTTCTGCGAGGCATTTTTGAGCCTGTTCCTATCCGTCGTTTTGCGGTGTGGCTTTGAGAGCTTTGAGCTGCGTTGAGTAATCGCAAGGTGTATTTTTTAACCGGGAAATCTTGAAGAAAAAAAAAAAGGGTCGTTCTCGGCAGGGCGTGCGTGTGTGTTTTTTTTTTTTTTTTTTTTTTTTTTTTTAAACCGCCCGGCGCATGGTATTTCTGTTATATACTCGAAAATGCCGCGCGTGTGATTTCACCATGCGCTAGGAACACCTCCGTTAGGCACTTGTTAAGGTGACATCGAAGACGGGAATTGCGCCTGCACTGCGCGTCCATCTTATATTAGGTCTAGTCGAAACCTGCCTGAAGATCAAATACCGCCGAGCCGTGTAGCCGTGGCGCCATCGTAGTTGTTGTTGTAATGGTCAGCGTTCATGTAAAATGAAAAAGATGCTGCACCTGTCTTTTTTGGTAATAGTAGGCTCAAACGATTGAGAGTAGAATAATAGCAAATGACATTCCAGTTTCAATCTTGCAACGAGAGCTGTAAAAGGAGAAAAGTAAACAAGCAAGACAAAAGTAGGATCCTATTTAAGGTTGGAATAGCAAACACATACTTCCAGGACTTCCTGCACAATTACGCTACAATAGCTCACTGAACCCGGCCTTGAGACTATCAAACTTAATCATAATATAAGCCAAATGAGTAATACCACCTCAGCATCATTTTTACATATACGACAATGCTCTTGTTGAACACGTCGGAGCTGCTACATATAATTGACTTAGACAATATTATACTATACATGCCTTTCTCCCGACATGCTGCGGAGGTTGTGAAAAGAAAAAAAAATTAAATTTCCTGCTAGCGTTCTCTCAGCGCAGGAAGTTCAATGCGATTGACCGCACCTGCCTTGAACATCTGAAGGCAATAGTCCAATACTGTCAAACTGCTAAATACAATCGAAAAAAACAAACACAGTGTGATGTGTTGTAAGATAAGCCACCGACAACTAAGAGAGTGTTCTCTTGTTAAATGAATCCCTCTGATGGCTCGTTCGCTAAGGTGGTATACTTTCTCAGCGTACCACGAACTTGCGGGGCCGATACCTAGCTGACCTCGATACCTGATGAGTGTGAGGGGACACGACCATGTATGTAGTTTTCTATTTGCAAGTAAAGGAATCCGGATAACTGAAAGCCATTCCTTTTACAACTTTGTCACTGCAGCTTGCCGGACTGCTGCTAAATCTGTTTACATTGGCCATAGAAGCAATTTCTGAGAGGTGAAACGGTCTTTTCATACTACACCACAATCAGGAAATCTCACGTTCACTAAAACGCCGGTGAGAACCACATGCATTTAGGCGGGCCAGGAAATGGACGCCGCTGAGAAAATACATAAAACCGTGTTAGGTTCAACGTGAATGCGAAAAAAATACAAAAACTGCTACTAGGCCTTTGAAATTTAAAAAAATATATAATAAATACATATTTCCACATATTAAATTGTATTTTTTTTTCTTGTTCGACTTTTATATGAAGCCGATAGCAGATTTTGTGACCATGCGGCATTGATTGAGCTGTGAAATGAGTGATCTTATTAGGCAAAATGGACATGCCAAAAACAAATGTTAACAAATTCAAAGAGTATCAACGCAGAGCTCTCAGCGCATTTTCATTGGTTGACAAACGAAAAGAGAAAAAATGACAAGATCATGGTAATAGGAATTGTTCCTGTCTCCTATCTGATCTTTCTGTTAAGAGAAAAAAGTAAATTATCTTTGATTATGTCAGCGAAAGTATCTGCACAAACATTATCTCTGCCCATCACTGAAGATCGTAACGCAGCCCGAACGACGATGGTGGAGGGCCTTTTCTTTTTCCGTGCTGGAGTTTTTTGTACACAGGCGGGGAAATGCTAGCGTTGTAACTTACTTTGTTGGGTTACTTCGATTTCCAATTGTCAATAAAGTGACTACAGATGAAGGGGTGCGGCTTCGACTCCGAGACTATCGTGCGGTCACTCCTGGGGAACGGAAGGCACAGAGCATCCGGTAGCAAGCGGAATTTTGAAAATTCGGCACTTTCCGTGACCACACAGTAACCAAATACGTAGTTTCGTGCCTTTGCCTTTCAAAGAAACATCTTAGGTCACCCGCCACTCATGCTTCTGTGGAAACCCGTAGAAATGAATCGACTTAAAAACGTCCGATGAGTTTGCGTAGCTGCCAGTGGAGCCAACAACGCACCACGTTTCGCCAGCCTTGTTTGGCCAGACTTCATTTCACTGGACATATTCACACAAGTAGCCCAACTTTCTGTTCTCTTGAGGATAGTATATTCACGCACAACGTCATCTAAACCTTAGGATTTCCAATTTCCACACAAACCAACGACAAACAGTACGCTCCAGCCGGGGCCGGCGCATTCCGGCGTTTGAGCGATGCGCCGAGAGGCGGCGCCACCCGTACAGCTGTCCGGTCCCTATACAAACTGGTGCAAAAACATCACATATGCATCAAGCAAATGGTGTGTGGGAAGAAGGTATCGCTCAAAAGCAAAGCAACGCAGTCATGGAGAACAAAGAAAAAAAAATACAGAGCACACTACAATGAACGCTACATCGAAAGCCCTGTCACGGTGGCACTGCAGTGAAGGAAGGCTTCGGGTTCAGTCCCGGCAGAGGTGGAAGCATTCCCATGATCATGTTGTTAACTATCCAGCTACATACAAATAGATGATAATGCAAGGACAGAGCTTCATTTTGGCCTACACTATGCTTCACAGTCATCTTGTATTTCCTAAAGAGAAACAAATAGAACCACATAGCCTGCATGTTGCATTTTGAGCTCTTTTCTCGTCGGTACTAGTAGGCGCTGACCGAAAAAACCTCCGCAAGTTGTCTTTGTCCATTTCCGTGTCAAGCGCTCCATGAAATTTTATCGCTGCAGGCCCTGAACTTTGACTGCATTCTATTAGATTTTCAGCATGCTCACGGCACCCGCATGGTACTTCGATTTCCGACGACGCTAAAAAAAGCTGCACCTTTCGGGGAATCAGCAGTTGCAGACCGCCATGTGTACGCAATGACGCCGCCAGCGCACCCTCGCGGCAACCAAAGTTACCTAATAGCAAGTATAACTACAAAACTAAGAACGCTTCTACTTGAGCTGAATGTTATTCGATATTAAAAATAGTACCTTGCCAAAATAAACCTATGTTTGTTTTATTGATTGCGTATTAATTGCTTTGTCTCCCATAAAGTTAGGAGACGGTCCCTGCTCAGTTTTGTGCCACACTGTGGCAACAGCGTTTGCCGAGGATTTGGAACTACCCGGGCAGAGCCACGCTAAAACTGACTGGTAATTGGACGATTTCGTACTTCCGTCACGATTGACGTCTCAAAGCTGCGTCACAGCTCGGTAATTTTGACGTCACGCTCACAAACTTGTGAGCGGAGTCCGTCATTCGGCCCCGGATAGCGACAAAGTACGCACAAGAACTTGTACCTCACAACGACGTCAAGTCAGAGCGAAGCAAAAGCCAACACACCGTTCACAACGTCCACTCAAGTGAACAACTCGCGCAGGCGCCTTGTCATTCTCGGACGCACTTGGAAACCGTTGGAGGCTGACGCCAAGGTGCCACCGCTCACGAATCCATTTCAACAGTGGTCGCAGGAAATTCGGACGGTTAGCCGAGCTTGCCATGAAGGAGCGATTTGAGGACGTTAGGCCTGCCCCTGCGCAGCGTCCGCTTCACTCGTTGAAACACGATCCATAGCGTCACTCCCTCAGGCGTCTTTACACTCCCAGTCTCACGGCGAAAAAATGATTGATACGGTACTTCGTGGCCTAAATTGGAGAACCTGTTTATGTTACTTGGACGACATTGTTATCTTTTGGCAACTTTTAACGACCATCTCACGCGCCTGAATGAAGTTCTGACGTGTATTTCTTCAGCGGGCCTTCAGCTCAACACCAATAAGTGTTACTTTGCACAGAAGGAAATCAAAATATTGGGACATCTGGTTAGCCATGATGGCATTCGTCCAGACCCTGATAAAATCAGCGCGGTCTTGAACTTTTCTCGCCCGAAACGGACTGCAGATTTGCGCAGTTTCCTCGGCCAGGCGTCATATTTCCGGCGTTTCATAAGGCATTTTGCAAGTATTGGTGCGCCACTTCATGAACTACTTAAACCGCGCAGCTCTTTCGTGTGGACTGAACAGTGCTACACTGCTTTTACCGACCTAAAGCACGCCCTCACATCAGATCCCTTTCTTGGCCACTTCAGCGACAGCGCTCCTACCATCCTGCACACTGATGCCAGTGGTCACGGTCTTGGCGCTGTCCTTCTGCAGCACGATGCAACTTCGCGTGAGAAAGTCATCGCCTTCGCCAGTCGGACCTTGACTCCAACAGAGAAGCTACGTCATTACCGAGCAGGAATGTATTGCCGTCGTCTGGGCTGTTCAAAAGTTTCGCCCCTACCTCTATGGTCGGCACTTCACACACGTGACCGATCACCATGCTCTTTGCTGGTTGTCTTCACTGAAACATTTGACAGGCCGACTTGGACGCTGGATTCTATGCCTGCAAGAATACAATTTCGACGTCGTTTATAAATCGGGTCGCCAACACCAAGACGCCGACGCTCTTTCTCGCTGCCCACTTACGGAATCAGCCTGCGGTTTTTCTTCGCAACGCATTTCCACCTCTGACCACAGCCGACCATATCTTCCCCCGACGCATATCACAACAGTTTCTTTTGACGAATCTGAGCACAAACACGCACTCCGCTTTCAGCAATCAGCTGATGCCTACGGCCGGCCCAACATCGACCGCCTTATCGGCGCTTCGAACACGCCCAATGCTAAGCTTCGCCGACAGCTTCGCAATTTCAAGCTCGAAGATGGCATACTACGCCGCTATGTGTATTGCCCTGATGGAACTCGTCGGCTCCCAGTCGTGCTGCGTGCGCTTCGCCGACATATACTGGCGGCTTTCCACGATGACGCTACTGCAGGTCACCTTGGTTTTGACAAAACATATGACCGCGTGAAAATACGATTCTTTTGGCCTGGCCTATCTTGTACGTAGCTAAATACGTCGCTTCCTGCCATCTGTGCCAACGTCGCAAGCGGCCGACTCCTTCGCCCACTGGCCTCCTACAGCCTCTTCCATGTCCCGCCACGCCATTGGACGTAGTCGGCATCGACTTATATGGTCCCCTACCTCTCTCCGATGGGGGTAACTATTCGATTATAACAGCTGTCGACCACCTTACACGCTATGGTGAGACGGCACCTGTACCGACTGGTTCCGCTGAAGAAGTAGCTAATTTCTTTTTGCGGTCAATTCTATTACGTCATGGCGCTCCTCGGGTGCTTCTAAGTGACCGCGGGACGGCCTTCTTATCGACAGTCGTATCCGAAGTTCTTCGTGCGTCATCCACCCTCCATAAGACAACCTCAAGCTACCATCCCCAGACTAACGGTCTGACTGAGCGATTTCATCGCACCCTATCGGATATGATATCCATGTATATCACACCGGATCATCGAAATTCGGATACTGTTCTACCATTCGTCACATTCGCCTATAATACTGCAGTACAGTGAACTACCGGTTACTTCCTATTTTTCCCTCGTTTTCGGCCGACCTCCAACTACAATCCTCGACACTTCCTTCTTCTCTACGCCCGATTACTCCTCATCATTTCCAGCCCAGTTCTTATCCCGTGTGGCCCGATGCCGTCATCTTGCCCGCCTCAACACAAAAGCATGCCAGCAAGACCGCAAGAGACGCTACGATTCGTAGCATCGCGTGGTCTCTTTTCGTCCTGGTGACGAAGTACTCCTCTATACACCACTGCGCACCCCTGGCCTTAGTGATAAATTTGAACGCCGCTATCTTGGTCCCTACAAGGTCATCAACCAGACGTCCCCAGTAAACTTCCAAGTTACATCTGCTGATCCCCCAGCCGACCGACGCCACCGTAGAACTGAAATTGTTCATGTATCTCGCTTGAAGCCATTTGTGCGCCGCGGCACATCGGTTGGTTAGGAGCGGCCAGGCTGCCCGCTTCTGACCCCCCGGGCAGATTGTGTGAGCCCTCCACGGATCTTCTTTCATTTGTACATACCATGATCTTCTTCTTCCTCTTGTACATACCATCATCATCGTCCCGCGGCGCCGGCTCCGGCACGCGCTTGGGTTTTGATCCATAGGAATAAACGCCAGACCCAGACACGGCATCCCTTGCCTTGCCATCTCGACCTTGCCGTCTCGACCTGGCCTTCTTCCACAATATTTTACTTCCGAGATCCAGGTAGAAGTGCGCGAAAAGAGACGTGACAAGGGACAACGAAATAAAAACGACGCCACGAGCGTAGTTTCTATGTATCTTGTCCTGTATGTTTTCGCTCAGATCAACCCCGGTCTACGATGGACCAGCTACCCCGAAAGAACGTTCTACTGCAGTTCTTTCCTTACATTGGGTATAATTAATATCAATTCCATTATGCGACCGACAATTCCCACCGACTCAAGCCCGCTGTTAAAGAAGCTATAGAGGCCAAAATAGACGTCAAGTGTTTTGACCATGTTGTAAAAATATCAGATTAAAACCGTAAATAACTGGGCCCCAGAAGGGAAAAGATGGCGCATGTCAACCACCAACGGGGCGAGAAACGACTGAGCCAAGAGGACGTGCGGTTATGAGGAAAAATGTATATGAGAAAGTTGTTCGCGAACGCCACAGAACTTAAGATTGAATGCGAAGCTTTTAATACGAAGCCTAACTTAAGCATATAGCGCATACAAGAAGTGCGACCAGGAAGACAAAACGAATACATAACGTGATTTCGCATAAAAACTGCCTCGCAACTGTTCGTTGTGCCGTGTTTAAGGTGATGTCATATCATTAGGCTTCAAATCTAGCATCTGCCGGCTGGGCAAGCTGAAGGCTAGTTTGCCATAGGGATTCGCATCGAAGACATATGTTAGTTAATTATATAGGGTTAAATGGCGCCTAAGCGACTGTGGCTATCACGCGCCAAACACAAGGTTAGATGATTTGTTAAATGCCTAGAGTATGATACTTATATTTCATTTAAAGTATGTGCTTACTTCAGAAACATGCAAACAAGAAAACAATCGACAGTTGCTTGTTAGCCTAAAACCAATGTAGTATGAAATGGAATGTGTTCAATGTAAAATATAGTAAAATATTTTTTCTTTGCTCCCGACGACATATGTATCTCCGAATCTACGCTGCTATTTGTAGGTGTAGCTGCACAACAAGGATAGCGACAGATACAGTGACTCTCCTTTATCCAGACCAAGCCAAACATGCAGATTTTACACTTTGAAAAAGCCGTGCCAGTCTTTAAATCTATAAAGATAAAGATGCATTTATCAAGATGAACTTTCTTCCCTAGCATCGATATCGCTGCGTGTGCTTGACCTGCGTATACGCGGACTGTTCCCGTCGTGCTTCTCGAGTCGATGTACCTCTAATAAACCCCGACCAGACAAATGCTAATCCTCCAAGGAAAACCATGAACATCAAGCTAAACATTGCTTTCGCACGTCTTGATGAGTTTAAGCGCAGCTAAACTACTGCTACTTTTATTCTCTTAAGTATTTTGGTAATGCCATAAACATATTCTCGCGCAAGCTCACCACGCCCTGACCCTCTAAGAAAATGCATGCTACACAGTTGCGGTTATTCTACGTACAACGAACTGTATTTCAAAACAATAATTATCTTGCATCACACACGTTCATACAGTCCTAAACTGCCACGTTCTCCAGCTCCCAGTCCTAAGCGACAAACCGAGATGGATCTTAAGCCCACTTCAGCCGAGCCATACGAATGTACCTGCGTGGCCTAGTGTAGCATGCCTGAATGAGCACCTAGAAGCTTGTAAGGTTGACTCATATACCCCCTTACCAACCCAAATCAGATCCCAGCTCCTCCAAACGTTGATATCCTTGCGGCTCCTTACGTCATGCAACCCATTGAAGGATCAGTGTTCGGCTGTGCTACCTAGACTACCACCTGCCAGCACCAATCCGTGAAGTTTCGCTGGCAACGCCGGCCTTTCTGCAAAATGGCGCCTTTAACACTGTCGTGTTAAAAATCATGGCATTTAAGCGTTTTCTGCTCAAAGCCCAACGCTTATGTTTTACTGATGATGAAAGAACAGACAAAACAAGAGACGTAGATGCAAGCGTTGGCAACCAAGTAGACATCACAGGTGCTATATTTCCAACTGAGTTTTTTTAGAAGGCTGGACACCCTAATAGAAACGACACTCTTGACATAACGTCAAATCGCTGGTGTCCGAAAAAGCCATTTTATCTCAAGCAAAGATAACGACGGCCTGCTGATGGAATTGTCACCAGCCTTTTTGATGGGTAAAGCTTCCATTATTTCGCGCCTATAACTCCTGTGCAACGCGGTTAGTTGGCTTAATATTCACCGAAACATGTCTTCTGGAAACCTTTGTTGTTTACTATCTGTAAACAAGTGCGCCACGCTCAACATGTGTGAAGAGATTGCACGCACCTAACAGTCACTTGTGTTTGGGCTTACTAAGCACAAATATGATTGCTGTGTGGGTGCAATTTATGCCAAACCTAGGCAATAAATAAAACATCTTATAAGTCATGAAGAGCAGAAGAAGAATACCTCCGCAACTACGTGAATACCTCCGCAACTACGTCAAACTTACGGGCTCATTCTATCGCTAATTGCATTAAAAATTTACAAACTTGAGAACTTCATTCAGTATTTTTTTTTTGCTTTTATGTAATGCTACGAATTTGACTCACATGTTTTTTCTCTTTAGTCCAAAATTGATTTAATAAATTGATCCTTTATATGAATTATTTTTGGTTGTCCTACCGAACCATGGTAATCCCCCTAGTGGTTACGTGCTACGAGCCAAGGAAGAAGAATCTACTCTCGTGACACGAGAAGCACGCTCCGGCACGCCAAGTGCGCCAGAAGAAGCCTCTGCTCAAACGAGACAGGGGTGCTATTGACTGCCCTTTTATTGCTCTTTGGGGCCGCGAACTGAACGGCAAGCCGCCTGTCTTGCCTAAGTAGCAAGGGCGGAACGAATCACCCAACCTTCATTCGCCTCAAAAGCAAGCGGTACTAGAAACGCCTTTGGCTCCGCTTGCGTGAGGTCCTTTCTATCCCGATGAAAAACCAGCGTAGCACCAAGCCCACGGATCGACCCTCACCAGCGTCTATACCGTCGGGGGCAGCGATGCCAGATGGGGACCATGAAGAGAAAGGAAAGGCGATCCCAAAGGTGCCAAATGCGTAAGGCAACATCACCGAAGCTGCTGAATATTCGAGAGACGTTGAAGCTCAGCAGCCCGAAGATGCCGGAAAGCTGGCGGAGGAGCACCTCAGAGAACGAGAGACGCCATCACTCTTCATCAGGGGCCTCGAACTGCGGTACGGCAGCGGCAAAGACAAGGTAGACATAATTTCTACGAGCCTACCGCTGCTCATGTTCTACGATCCTACCATGGGCATCGATACTATGCTACTCTTGTCAATCGGGTCGCATATGGTCGCGCTGGCCGAGACGGAGCGCATGACAATCATCATCGCTACCCTCTACGTTGACGTCGCCCATGTGGCGACCGCAACTGCCGTCCTGAGGCCCGGAAAGGTGCTGGCGAAAGTGACGCCCACGGCATTGATGAAGTGCCACTATGCCGACAACCTAAAGCAGGCGCGATGAACAATAAACGCTCAGATCGGCTTATTTTCAAAGCTTGTAGACCGATCTTGGCTAGCTGCAACATCACCTAATTGATGTGTATGCTCGTTGGTGTGCAGATGAATGTAACACGTGGCAATAAAAATGAAATAAAAAATTTAGTGCGAGCTCCAAATCCGCGTTTTTGAAAGCCACCTCTACTTTGTTCTAAAAATAAGCGCCAAGTACCATCCTACAAACCACTGCTGCTACGCTAAGTTTCTTCATGTCTAACGCCGTCTGGGCACAAGGCATTCTCCCTGGTGGTCACACGATGACGAGGCCATGGCTGTTTACCACTGCACTTCATCATATAAAGCATAAAACAGACTGCAACGACATATGTACGCGCTGCGTAAAAGATCGAATATTTCTTAGGAGCTTGTCGCAGTCACATGTTCTGGTTGGTTTCCTGCTTAGCCATAATGCCAATAATACCCAACTTCTAAGCTGCTGTACCCATATCGCTAAGACTGGTGCCAAATCACTTGTTTCCTACCAACACTGAACAATGCCTTGTATGTGCCACTTGAAGTAGTCGCTTGCTCTACCTGCGTCCGTACGTGTAATTCACCTTTCTCAGCGCAGGTTTTGATCAACCTGGCCAGCGCCAAGGAGCCTGAGAAGGCCGATGGTACTACTGCGGACTATGCGCAGGCTACAAAATTCAGGTAAACATCGCTCAATGTTATGGCATCAATGACATGCGCCCAGAATTCCCACGGCCTCGAGTGCATGAAGTTTTTGAGTGCCCGAAAGTGCGAATCTTGTCTGTCTTCTTCAAAAGGTTATCAAGTTGAGGCGCAGCACTGGGCTGCTTCTGTACTTCTTCCTGCTTCCTTAAATCGAGGCGAACAGCTCCTCCATCTAGGGACACACGCCGTTGTACCTGCTCCTCGTGGGTGCGAACGAGTAGGCGTGAGGCACCGGTTGATTCAGTGCGGTTATCTTCGGAATTATCGACAACAGTATATACTGCATAAGGTGTGCCGCTTCTTATTTCACTACCTCTCTTCGGAGCGGATGAAAACAGAGGTCCGCGTTTTTGAATGCCACCGATACCTTGTTCTAAAAATAAGTGTCTTGTACCATCCAGCAAATCACTGCTGCTACTCTAAGTTTCACAAAATCCACTACTTGCCGAAATGTGGCTCTAAATTTGCAGTGGCCTTCACTGCGCGCTGCCGTGGCTCGATGGCTGCGGTCTTTGGTTGGCCTAAAATTATAACCTTACCATTGGGTCAATAATTTATCTATGAGAAGATCAATATTGTTCGAAATCGAGACAAAAAGTGTACTTGAACTGACATTACGGTGTGCAAGTGTCTTTCGAAGAAACTCGGCTCTGTTTCTGCGTTGTGGTCTAAGCAAAAAGGGGTCAACACTCTCATCAGCGGCATCTAAATAATTAATCGCACAGGGATGGAATACGCGGAATTGTCTAACAGAACCGCTTTACAGGTGTCAGTGCATGAACAGGTTCGTCGTTTCCATACTGGGATGAGTATGAGCACTAAAAAACATTACTGCCCCAGTCTAGTGAATGTCTCTCCACTTCAACTCCGCTGGATGACACTATAGCGTGCTGTTACAAAAAGGACTGAAATGTCTGTTCGTGTTACCAAATTCATTAGCAAAGTGTTAGCAAATTCACTTCGTTCTGAAAAGTTATCGCAAGTACTTAAATATTCTTGCACAATGAAGGTGACTGTGATATGCAGTTGGTTTGCCTCATCGGAAAAAAAGCAAGCAAGCAAGCAAGTTCTCTCGCCCGAATGTACCCAGTGAAATGGCGCAGCGGCTCTACTGGTTGCATCTCGTTCTAGAAGTTTCGATCGGCTTCGATCGGATCTGTACGTATCTTTCCTGCCTTAGGGCAGGGGCTTTCTCTCGCATGTTGGGCAGGGAATGAAAAATTCTCAACATTCGCCTCAAGTTTCGCTCTTCCTCAAATTATTCTTGCATTCAAGACAAAAACGCATTAATATTTACATGAAAAACTAGCACTACGCTTTATATTTGTAGGTACTACTCGAAAGAATGGAACAGGTTTGCGTTTGAGAGTGGATAAATACCCTAAAGCGATGACACGACCTTGTCACGCCCGAAACAGGCATGACAACCGGCTTTTGGCGAAAGTGTAATGGCATGTTTTGCTTCGTCACAATCGTGCAGGATCGATGACGCGGCTGCAGCGGTCAACGGAGGCATCACTTAGAGCGGCCGATATTTTTGTCTTTTCAGCGCCATGAAGATCGGGCTTGCCCAGGCACGTTCCCTTGCCACATGTTTTCTTGTGTGTGCGTGTTTGTGTGTGTGAAAAGCCTTGTGAAAACGCGGCCCACGGCGATGCGAGTCGTGCACCCCTGCTAACACGACGAGATTTTCATGCGGCGGCCCGGAGAGGATCTGTGGCCGACACGTGGACCTCTCGGGAGCCTTGCTTTCTTTCCGGTCTGCGAGAGTATGTATGTGCTGGTGGTGCTTTCATGCTTCCAGATTCGCCGTTGAGGTACCTCCTGTTAATTTTTTCTTCTCTCTAGGGCCTTCTTCTTTCGCCACTTTTACGGAATGCATGAATAAAACATTGTTATTATTAGACGACACCTCGTCTTCTACCGGATCCTTCAGACGCTCTATCCTGAGCCCCAGATAGCAGGGCCAATAGTAACCTCGCGACTTTCGAGCACTGTGCAATGGCTGCTGGGAGCAGTAAGATCGCGACAACAGATGCCAGCGGACGGACGTGGGCAGCTGTATGCGCAGCAGCACCATCGCGAGCTAGGATTAGTGCAACGTGCCCTCCGCGATGACAAGGTTCCCTGTAGTGAAGCGACTGCTCTCTATTCATTGATCAGAAGTTCGGTGATTGCGGGACTTTCTTCTGCTGAGTTTTTCAAGGCTTTTGTTAGTGTCGGAAAATGAGCTGGTGGTTACCATGGACACTGTTCCGAAGTTAGTTTTTAAGCAAGGCAATATTGAGCAGTAGACAAAGCAGCACTCAGAACAGCCAAAGAGATAAATTCGGCGCACGAACCGAAATTGCTGGAGCTTGTGAAGGACTTGAGCCTGGATGTCTCCGAAAAATGTAGGAAGGCAGAACTGCTAAAACCTATCCTTGCGTTGGAAGCTGAAGATGGTGAGCTTTTGGGCCGCCTTCAGTGGAGTTAGGAGAGAGAGATGGGAAAAATACGAGGATGTTGAAGGTAAGAAATAAAGAGAAAGCAAATGGAATGTAAAGAGTAACTGGAACTGAGACATGAACAAGAAACACAGCAGCAGCATAATCATGCCTTGGTAAAAATGGTGTCCAGGTAAGTACGGAACACGCTCGTACTGCAAGACAGGCACACTGTACAAATTAACAAAAATCGTTGAAAACGAATGAACAGACGTGGACTTTTTCTTTAAAAGGACATTAGTTCTTTCCTGGGTAAGATCGAGCGAACATGCAGGAAGCCAGCGTTGGTTAGGTTATGAGGTTTAAAGTCCCAAAGCTATGAGGGACAATGTAGCGTAAGGCTTTGAAAATTTCGACCATCTGTAGTTTTTAACCGTGCACTGACACCGCACAGCACACAGGCACCTTGCTTTTCGCCCCCATCGGAAAGTGGCCGCTACAGCCGGGATCCCATCTCCCATCCTTGGTGTACAGAATCGAGAGCCCTAACCACTGCGCCACACCTACTGGTGAAGCAGTGGTTTTCTCTAGAAAGGTGGTCAAAGCACAAGTTAATTTATTACCAGGTTAGGTGGCCGACGTACTCATTTGGCTGAAGAAAGAGCAGGCAGAAGATTACGGCGAAGTGAAATCACGTCTGCTCAAAAGTACAAGCTGTCCGTGGAAGAGTTCCTTGTGATGTTACAGGAAAGTGCAAAAGACGACGAAGGCATTATGTATGGAATTTTTTCTGATCTTGCTAAATCTAGGAAAATGTTCTGGCTTGAACATTTTTATACTTTGTTTTCTTAGAAAATAGGATACTTTGTCTTGGATACTATGGTTTACTGGGGTGACAAGAGCCGCAGAGGTGTTTGTGACGTTTCGGGATCGCTGGCCCGAGGACGGTCAAACAGAAATTTTGGCTCCAACGTGAAGAGGCGCACGTTTACGCCCTGTCGAACTAAAGAGGATGAGCGTGGTGATGCCCATGCGAGAGCATTGCAACCATACTCGGGAAGAGACAGCCCCCCCCCCCCCCCCCCCTGAAGAGAAAAATAAATTTGGCTTGTATCACTAGAATACCGGCTTGTAATCGCCAAATGCCACTCTTAGTAAAAACAAAGGTCTTACAGGATATAAAATAACGACAGCATCAATACAGCTGTATGTGTGTCATATCCCATTCTTGGAAGTACAAGCGCCGTGACGCGCCACGGATCGCGAAGGCTTACAAATATGCATCACGGTTAGTTGTCTGAATTGTTAAGTGGAAATTATTTCGAAACAACATACGCGCTTTTTCAAGCACAGAAGACGACGAAAAGGCAGTTTAAATTTTCAAAAGCAAATAAACCTGTGCTTGGCGGCACCACAGGTGGGCAGTTACGTTCGGCTTGATTCGAACTGCCGCTTTGGAACTACTGCGATGTACTCTGCATGCCCACTTAGTTTCGTTTTTGACGTGCCTCGGTATGCAAGCAGGGAGCCGCAGGGAAAGCCATGGTTCTCCTCGAACTAAGTTGAGGCCCTCAGAAACGTCTCCATGTTGAAAAATTGAGCATTAAATTTATAGATTATATTGTGTGCCGTGAAAAATAAATTGAACAAAGTTAAGAAGTGCAGTGAAATATTTTGTTAAATCGAGAAATTGGTTAAATTTAATCAGAAATGTTTGGTCTTCTATTTCGATGCGTTCCATTTATTGTGTAGTAGCATCTACAAAGATAGCGCGGCTTCATACTGGAAACCCGTAATCGTGCTGCAAATGAAATGAAGATGAGAGAAACAACCGACAGCACTGGCGCATTTAAAAAATATAGCGAGAATTTTCACCTCATCGTAAGATGCCCTGGGGGAGTACAAATGTACCTCCGCAGCAAAGAGGTCAGTGATCTTTGCTCGCGTGCATTTTGTAAGCAATGATCCCACGGATTACACTTCTGTAGGATGTGCGTTCAGCAAGGCTTTCGTTGCTACTTTTCTCAGCTTCAACCGAGATCCGCCACTCCAACCGCCAACTAGTGAATTCAGTCGCGAATTTCAAATTTCGTTTTTCATGCCGCAGTTTCATCAAAGCAGGAGAAAGGCGTTTTCCCTGATGATATACCGTTGGCTCGTAAACGATAAATTTTAGGGCGTTTTATATAAAAAAAACGTACTAAAAATTAAATTTCCCCCTTTATTATCAGAAAAGGTTCGTTAAATCGGGACAGGTCACGAAATTTGTTTCGCTATTTTGAGCTATTCAAACTATTGGAATATATGTGTGCCTGAGGTGAAACTGACATATTTTTATAATTAAGCAGTTTTATTGAATCGGGTTTAGTCAAATTGAGTTTTCACAGTGTTGTTTATTTCAAAGGATAGACATGCGTGAATCGAACTATGCTCTCGTGTAGTCTACAGACGCCAAAATCTCGCTCTGGTATTAGCGGGAAGAAAAGTAATACATTCATTTTTGAGAAATTTAGAAAAGGTGTTCGTATTCAACAATGGGTTCCTCTTTAACGCTTTATGCGGTCACGCAGAGTAGCGCAGCACTTACCCTGTGTTCTCCGGGCTGGGTTGTTGGGAAAGAAAAGGAAAGCTAGAAACATAATTTGAAATTAAAGAATGCAACAAGTGTTTATAAACGCCATATGCAGGAAATCTGCTGATCAGCCTTTCGTTGATCTGGGCCCGTATTCCGAGTTTGCGTCGTTATCGAAGTGTCGCTATCTCACGTGACCTCGAGTCATCTGATTGGTGGAAACGCTGGAACCGGGTGTTACCACTCCGGAACCGGGAGAGATAGCAACATCATGCTCCGGCGTTTCCAATCAGATGACTCGAGGTCGGGGAGATAGCGCCAATTTCGATAACGACGCAAACTGGGAATACGGGCCCTGCTGGAGTGTCTCAACCCTTCCTCTACGTCTATTCCTACGATGTTTAGCATTACAATAATTTGAGCGGTGTAACTGCGCTTTTTACAGGTATGTCTTAAAGGTTGAAATTGCCATCGCCGTTATACGAGTGTCCCCTAAACGTGCTGAATCTTTTAGTTGGCCTGTTACGTCGTGTCGCCGATGTCCTACACCTATAATAAGCATCGGAGTTTGCTGGTGGATATAATGATATTTTAATTTCTCAATGTTCGTTGTTCCGTAACTGTATGCACGCAGAGTTACCTAGAGCATCAATTTGCGTACTTAAGTGTACACAGCAACGCATACTGAAGCTTCACTTGCACTCTGCGGAGCAGTGACGCTAACAAGTTTAGGGTAGGCTACTTAAACCTAAAAAGGAAGCGTTGAACTAAATCCAGTCCGGTTGGTTCATACTGATAAACACAACAGCGAAGGAAACGGTACAAACTGCGCAAAATGTATGCTATGTTCTCCGTTTACTATTATATTTCTCAAGGTATCGTTTACTTTTAGTTACTGTTTAAAAACTCCCGTACGAAGACGTTAACGTCAGTCGAGACCGTGGCTCGCCTATACCAGTGGCGGCACGCGTAGCTTCGCTTGCTGCCGACACTGCCGCCTCGTCGACGCTCGCACATTCTAGATGTCCAGATAGTAAAGCTATCTCAGCTCTATAAAGCATATCATGCTCTGTGCGGACCGAGATCCAGGTACCGCAAACTGGCGCTTGCCGCGATGAATTCGTTGTCGAGCACAGGAGAACGGGATGAATGAATAGTGCAAAGGAACCGACGGCTCAGGCCAGTGGCAGGTTTAAATTCAGCTGCTGCTAGAAATCGCCAGTAATCATTGACTTCGCGTTTACGTCACGGCTTGCGTCAATTTAACCATATAGGCAAAAGAAAAAAAAAAATGTGTTTCAATCATAGCGCCAGGAAAAAAACTTCGAATTGAAATATCTCGGCTATAAATATGCTTATTTGGTCCCGGCTAGACTGAGTGAGCAAGCGCTCTGGAAGCTTTGTCTACGCTCTTTGCCTTGCAAAACTTGAGGTGCTTAAGTTTGATTGCCAACTTCGTTTCCAATTTTTTTGAGAAGTTGGGAGGAGGGGGGGTACTTCGAATCACGATAGGACGGTAGTTTAAAAGCTGTTCTAGTTGTTTAGGTATACATAACTGAAAACAAGCGATTCATGCCCCATTATAGCACGGCTGTCTGGTTGAGGAACTTGAAGTCATCAGGATTATGGATGATATATGAAATTTTCAGATAAAAAATAAACTAATTTTTCTCAGAACTGCAACATAAGGAAACGCGACCCACTTCCTCATGCGACCGCATCTGACTGCAATACTTGTAGGGGTACCATGGTGGAAACATTACGCCCGATGATGACTTGTTGCAGCTACTCTGACACAAAACTCAAACTGCATGTGCGATTCTGGCGCCTCAAGCACGTTTGTGTCCTTTCACTCTTCCAGCTTGTGGTAGTACTGTCAGCGCCCGATGGTTGCTGCATGCTTACGTAACAATTTATGGCTCTGCAACATCTGTATCATATTTGCGTTCCTACGAGTATTGAAGCAATGTGCATAGAATTCGTAGTCACGATCGAGCAACTTCTACTTAGCGAATAGTTCATTCCTCATTGTATTCTTGCTTACTACAAGCCTACGTATGCTTGTAAAACCTTGTAGCGACTCCGTAGGAGTTTCACATTATAGTACGAAGGGAAAATAATCAGCATACGCTGGGTCGGGCATAATGTTGTTTTGTATCATTTCTCACAGTACTTCTTCCTATGCATTCTCCTCAGTGAACAAGCTTGAGTTAATTATATTGCAGTTGAAATAAACAAAATGGGCACATCTAGGTCAAGTAATGCGAATGGAGAATATCGGACGGTCACGGTCGCTAAGTGGAACAAATTGGATTCCAAGGGAAGGCAAGCGTAGATGGGGAGGCAGAAAGTTAGGGGGGATGCGATTAAGAAGTTTGTGGGGGTCAAATGGATGCAGCTAGCAAATAACCGAATTATTTAGGATATCGGACAGGTATTTGCGTGCCCTACTTATAGTCCGGATGGTGATTATGATATTCGTGGATAGTAGTATTTTGCTTGCAGAGTTCTCTTTTCTGCTTAGCGTGCAAACACGTTACTCCTTGTCCATTATGACTGGTAAACCCCAATCACGCCAAGAAAATCACTCCAGGCACGGCACAGTAGCGCAGAAATTTTAACGGGTCACAAATGTCGTCTGAAGGCCTCTCTCCATTCGCTTTTTTTTTGTCATGTGATCACAAAGGAATTAGCTAAAATAATATTTTACCATAGTATTCTTCAGCACAGCTGTTGTAAACGCTACTTTATCATCGGTTTCAGCCTTTTGCTGTCAGCCTTCCGTATATAGCATAGACAAAATCGTATTACTTCAGATTTCTTTATCAGAAGCACGGCCTTTCCACCTCATACTTATCAAACGGCCGAGATCTCTTGGTTCTGTTGGCTGCGAAAGCTTGTCTGATGGTGGCTTTTCGCTCTCCGAGGTCCTGGCTGCATAGCAAAACCTCCCATGACTCCTTACTATCATCCTCTAAGCTGATGGATTGGGCGCATGTCTATCAGCTCTAGCCTGCTCCATCGTTCTTCAGCCCCACAAGCCACCATAATGCCGTTTACCCTCCACCTGCTTGCACCGTCAGCCATCTTCACTCCTTCTTTGTTCAAACAGCTCGTGACTGGAACAATCTTCCCACAAGTGCCATCCTTCATACAAGCCCAGACCATTTCAAGAAAGCCATAGAGGCATTGTTTTATTAACATCAGGTTGTTGTTCCACCCCTCATGTAAAGCCCTCGCCCAAGGGCCCTTGAGGTTTCCGAAATAAAAAAAAAATAATATGCACTAGGGTCGCCCGTTCTCCACAGACGCTACATTTGCAGCCCTTTAAGCCCAGCAGCGTTATTTGCTTTAGGTATTCCAGCTGAGATCGAGCCCAGGTAACATGTGCTAGAATTTTGTGCGGACCGCTAGTTGTGGCTAGTGACCGTGTGCGCAATTACTGTGCAGGGCATACGTGTCTGCAACATCTATAGTATTGCGGAAGGGGGAGCCAACCATAGCTATTTTAAAAAGAAGGGGTCACCCATCCTTCTTATTCTAGCTATGATTGCCTCACCCTATCACATTTCTACATGAGGTAGTCACCTACGCTATGCACAGTAACTGCGTAGACAACCACCTGCCTAAGGTAGCGGTCAGCATAAAATTTCCTAGACGTGTTACATGCACATGATGTTAGCTGGAATACCCGAAGACAGCTACACAGTTATGTGTTTTACTAGGCAGCAAGGTCGGATCCCGTCACCTCCATTATGGGGTATTTAGGACTGTTTCCAAAGCAAAGCAGATGACTCGTGATATCGCTTACGTTGAACCACTGAACGGGTGGTTATCTGGCGCAAACAGCCCAAGCGCCGGCAGTTGAGGTCACATGCCGGCAGCTGCTGTGTCGGATGGGGATACGATCATTAATGTCAGAAAAACTAACGAAGTAAATATTGAAACAATTACTTCATAAAATAAGCATTGTTTCTTAGCTACTGGCTAATATGCTACGGGCTCCGTAAGTGTTTGCGCTAACTGATGATAGCGGCTTCGCTGTAGCGGCGCACACGACGACGGTACACATTAGTGCCAAAACTACGGTGTGTTTCAAAGTCGCTAGAGTTGAGTCCAGCACCCCATACCCGGTTCGTCTTTGGCCTCATTTCTCATGCTCTACTCCCGCCAGAATTACTCGTATACAGGACAAGCAGATTGGTTCTGATTACTGCAGCTTGTATCATTTTCAACCCCAGTGAATACAAATTCTTGGAAGTATAAGGTTCTTGTCTCATAGACCCCTGGCTTTCAACAGCCAGACTGCGTTAACTGCTGAAAACTAAACTCCTTGGGCAGCATACTTTTGACGGTGGCTACACAACGTTGCCAAAGCGCTTTAATTATTTGAATTGGTATGCATAGGCTTTGTCAGTGCGCTGACTCTCCGTCATCGTCAGCATGCGTCTTTTACATTGAGACTAGTGTATAGTGTGGAAATGACTTACTGTACCGCATAAAATAAAGTCAACAAATCTCATATCAGACGCCTGTTCACGACAGCGGCTTAAGCGACATGACCCCGATATTGGAAGAGCAGTTTTTCTCATTGTATGGGAGAGATACATCTTGAGGAAGAATTTTACGCCGCAGATTGAGGGCATCGTGTCGCAGAAAAGCCGGTGTAACCGTCGTCATCGGTGTAGTTCGCCATGTCATATTTTCTCGTTGAGCTAACGGGTCATGAAATCACAGCCACATGACTTCGTGAAGCAATTTCAACGCCTTACGAGATCAATATAAAGCGTGATACCACGTATGAATTGAAAATTATCAAAACATCGCATGGAATGCGAAATGCTAGTAAAGGACGTCACCCGTGTAATAACACTATAACTGTAATAGGTATTTGATTTTGCTTAACGAAAAATTCAGATTTTAAGCGGTATTGAAATCAATAAATTTTACTGGCGAGCCAAAAACTCTATTAGAGTGTGCCAGGGAAGGCGGGCTTTTTTTTTCTACATGTTATTACAATGACACCATTGTTGGCTGATTGGTCGGTCGGTCGGTCGGTCGGTCGGTCGGTTTGTTTATGGGGTTCAACGTCATAAAGCGACTCAGGCTATGAGTGACGTCGTAGGGGAGGGCTCCAAGAATGTTTGCGATCTGGGGTCCTTTAATGTGCACTGACAGTGCACATTGAAACGCGGCCTCCGCAGATGGGATTCGATTTCGCATCCTTGCACGCAGCAGCCGAGCGGCCTAAAAGCTGCACCACCGTATCGGGGCGCATTATCCACATGAACGATGTACAGAATGTTAGAAAACCAGCGCCAGAACAATAGCATACAGAAAACGTCTGACTTATGTAAATATATGTTGAAAAGATGCGATGCAGAGTATATTACTCTCGAACTCTGTCTGGGCACACTCAGTGCTTGAAATAAATATCAATTCTTCGTAAATGGCATTTTGCATAGGCAACAGCGTCGCATTGCCGGTTAATCATGCATGCTTTCATGAGCTGCGCAATCCCATTATAATGGAAGTTATGGGTGTGCAGTGTGCTATCATATAGGCTTCGTAAAAAATTGGTACTTTATTTTCATTGTACGTTGTACAGAGTTTGTCAAAAGTATAGAGCCTAGGGGGTCTGCTTCTGAGCTGTGTTGATGCGCTTATTTATCATTAGTAGAGGTATTTCTTACCAGAAAGGGTAAGACAAAAAAACACTTACCGTCTAGAGATTCGGAACACTGAAAATGCATTACAAGCTGTATGGAGTGTCTCAGGAGCAGACCCCCTGGGCTTTACACTTTTGACAAAGCCTGTATGTTATCCCACAAGTGCACTCCATCTTTGCAATGAATGAAACAATTCCCAATAATTTCTGAATGGTCGCGACGCAAATTTGTTGCAGGCACATACATGCCCTTTTTTATAACCTTAGTTTAACGGGCAATTTCTTGGCTTATACCTTGTAATTAAAATACTTTGTACATGGCGAGACAGGCGCTTTACATACAGGTAGGTACACCTAATATCCCGGAAAGCAAAAATAGACAAAAGTAGCTGATCGTATGGAACCGAATGGAAATTAAATCCTTTTATAACCAGCTCCTTCACAGTGAACACAGGAAGCCTGGAGAGGAGACAAAATATCAGCAAACAAACATCCAACTACAGTCCTACATTACATGCATTAAGCATGAATGATCAGAAATACTAAAGGACTTAATGAAATACTGCAAAACCAAAATTAATGTTACTTTCAATACTGCACGTTTCAAGTAGATGAGAAGTGTCACAGGAAAACGTTTAATGTGAAACTCTCTCGGATATAAGGACCAATAAACATAGCCCATCAGGGCTTACAGACGGAAAAGTTATCAGATGCTAGAGTCTCAAAAGATAAATTAAACATAAAACTAGCGAATCCTCATTGTAAGAATAGCGTACCTTTGTAAGCATAGGTGTAAGGTTTTGTGCACAGAGTAATTTTACATTGCAGAGGCATGAAAACGAAACAGACTGTAGGCAATCGCCTTGCTAAATATAGAGACACCATGAGGGTCAAACTTTGACCGTAGTGCTGAAGAATTGGCACGATCTTTCCAGTTTTGCGTATTACCCTTAGCGGTACTCTAAGGGACTATAACGTGTTTATTTGGCAAGTATGTCCATTGTCACACCAGCATATTCCACACCTGCGGATATCCTGAGGCCAAACCAGAGACCATTACGATTTGAATAAATAATCCATGCGCATGACTTGAAATGAGCTTCGTTTGGTCGATGTGGTTTAACGTACAAAAGCAACTCAGATTATAAGCGACGCTAAAGTTGAGGCTCCGGAAATAACGATTGCATGTGTTTCTTTAACGTTGGGGCCAGGATACTATCCCGCGCTGTTCTTTTCAGCAGTCGAGCTCAAGAAACACTGAACCACAGCTGAGGGGGGGGGGGGGGGGTGACACTGAATGAGAATATATCCTGTCGATATAAAGGTTGTGTAACGTGTCATGGACTGAAGCTTGAAAAACGGTAAACTGAACCCAGTTGCGACCAGCTATACACTGTTTGCAATCATATTGCATTATTCAGCTTATTCATACATAATTGGATCATTTCATGAAACAAATCGATGCAGTTGAAAACTGGCTCAGATTTAACTCTACTAAACCCAATTACATAAGGAGAAAGCGTTGTTTTGCTTGGTTTTGGTTTGGTTAGGCTGGTTTAGACATGGGAAGACATGGTTTTGAAGTGATAAATTGCTTTGACAAAGGAGTCAAGGATGCCGTCAACTACAAGACGGAACTCGTGGTGCACTATCTGCCGTCAAAGGTCAAATGATGGTACATCGAAAATAGTACAGTAAAAAAAAATGTGACTGTGAACACAGCAAAACGGGATGCGCTGTAAATTAGCGCAGCCTAGAAGGCCCCAGCAAGGAGTTTACGTGGGAGACGTGCAGCTTTGAAATGACCGAATGCACTTACTGGCGTCAATGCGGTATGTTGCCTTACCTAGGCGTGCAGTCTGGGTCAGTTACATACTACACATTGCGATAACACTACATGCTGAGTGCGCCGCGACAAGAATTGTGATGCGCTGTCCAACTCTCAAGTTTCCGCGTTCTCTTTAACGCATCAGATTATCGCCTTTACCCATGCAAGGGAAAGCGATCAGGCGGTTTAGCGCTTGCGCCTTTGTTATAAGTTAGCGCTTTGCGTTGCAGACAGCGAGCGGGAGCTGGCGGGAAGTGCATTAGCTCATGTCACAGCCTTAGTCAAGCGTAATATCGCACTCGACGTGACTTCCAGCAGACTCTAAGCAGCACTGATTCTAAAGCGCAATACGCTTTGCCGGGCTCAAGCTGATAATTTTACACCCTGCCAATCCTTTAACAGGACCGCGCGAGCTTCGCCCAAACTACTTGCCAGTGCCTTATCGCGGAGCGGACCTGCGAAGTCGGAGAGAATAACTGCATGTGTACAAAGTTTCCCACTCCGCAATCGTTGTCTGCTAGGCTCTACAACTAACGGGACAAAGGCCCGGCCGTACTGTTCTCCTTACCCTCAACCGATGACAGCGACATTACGGGGGAAAGAAAGAGCAGAGATAGATAACATGGTCGCTTTTACTCAGCCACAAAATGCGTCATTGAAGATAATGCAACTATGGTTGTGTACAAATTGCAGTTTGTTATTGGAATGTTTTCACTAGCTTTCTAGGAGCACAAAAAATGGCCCACGCACCCGGAAGAAACGTAGGCTGGGTATTGTAGCACTGGTGAGCACGGAAAATCTGAGATTGCTAGGAAAGCTGGGGCTCTATTCTCGACAATTCGCCATTCTGTTCAAATTGTAACGTACGCGTGACGTGTGCAGTAGGACGGTGCCAGGTTACGTAAGCACAGAATCGGGTTACGCATTTTGAAGAAAAATAGAAATAAAGTGACGAAAAAAGCGCGCTGTCGTGTCGTTTGCTGCACTGTATTGGCGCAAAGTATGAAAAATGACGGTGCTCCTGCAGGAACCGATACTCTGCGGTGCATTCCGTGATTCGGAAGCTTCGGTTTGCAGTGAGGCGAGTGAAGTATGTTGTGGAGTTGCGGTATTAGTGCGTCATGAAATTCTTGCGGTCGAGCACTCGCATCAGCTACGCACGGAAAGGCTGCGCGAGTTTCTGCTGAAGAGCAAGAACGACAATGGAAAAATCTCAGTGGGTTGGTGCAAAATGGGGAGCGGAAAGTAGCATTGCTGTTCATAAGCGCCGAAGACCTTTCTCGTTCACTTATCAGACGCTTTTAAATGCAGTAACTAAAACGTTTAAGGACTTGGTCGTAGACAGAAGGAATTGACAGATTTCCAAAGTAGCTCCAGCACTGAAGAAGAGGCGCTGGCGCAACCGGTAATGTCCATCTCTGAGGACAACGCTCGCAGTCTCGAAGTATCAATTACTGTTAGGTACTCACTGCGCTGCCCACCTTTTTCGAAAAGCCGCGTTATGACCAGCAACCATCAGATCACCAAGTCTGCCTACGTTTCTAACATATTGTGCCGGCTTGAGTTGTGTAAAGCGCGGAAAGCAGCGCAGAGAGAGAGAGATGGAGGGAGAGAAAGCCTGTAGTCGGTTAAATTTTCATGCGCTGGCGTGCGAAAAGCTCTTGCGAAACGCAAAATATGTCCGACGAAGAGAACGAAACAAACAGAAGAGCAGAAAGCAGGAAGGTTAATTAGCCGATTCTCAGGCTACCGTACACGTCCAGAGGGGGATAAACGGACAATAAGGAAAGAAAGTGAAAGATCACTCAGGAAATCATGTTATGAAGCCATGGCGGCGCGGCGGCCGCGTATTTCTTACTGTCGAAGCGGTAAAATACAAATCAATAAAGGGTGATTCTCCACCGGATTAAAAAAAAAAACTCCGCGTTTAGATGGAATTGCATATACAGGTTTGAGGTGCGACCTGATGCCGGTGAACACCTCCGGCAACGCACTCCCTCACAAGAACAGGAGTTGGCCACCTTAGTGCAGTAATTGGTGGCAACCTCTCATGATAAGCTTCATAAAATCCCGGCCCTCAGTCACCAGCGGCTGCGGAACAACTGACCACGGCGGCGGTCAGACCTGTGACGCAGTAGGGGGTGCTAAGATTTCCTGGCTCCGCTAGACAGGCCGCCATTGGAAACGGACCCTGGCAACGTTTAACGCTTGAACCCTAGCTAGTGAAGCTAGTTTAGCAGTACTGTTAGAGGGACTAGAGAGTATGGAATCGGATGTCATAGGGCTTAGTGAGGTTAGGAGACCGAATGAGGCATATACTGTACTGAAGGATGGGCATGTACTGTGTAAACGAGGTTTACCAGAGAAAAAAAAAAAAAAACTAGGAGTAGGTTTCCTTGTCAATAAGTATATAGCGGGTAATATAGATGAGTTCTATAGTAATAATGAGAAGGCGGCAGGCATTGTAACTAGGCTTAATAAGCGGTATAAACTGAATGTTGTACAGACTCATGCACCTACATGTAGTTATGATGACCAGTCAGTTGAAAGCTTCTACGAAGATGTAGAATCGGCCGTGCGAAAAGTAAAGACGCAGTATACTGTACTAATGGGCGACTTCATTGCCAAGGTAGGGAAAAAGCAGGCAGGAGACCAGGCAGTAGGTGACTATGGCATTGGTTCTAGCAATAGCAGGGGCAAGTTATTAGTTGAGTTTGCAGACCTCAATAGCTTAAGAATCATGAATACCTTCTTCAGCAAACGGAAGAACCGGAAATGGACATGGAAAAGTCCTAACGGGAAGACTAAAATGAAATTGACTTCATAATGTGTTCAACCCCTGCCATTATGCAAGATGTAGAGGTAATCGGGAAAGTGCGATGCAGTGACCTCAGGATGGTGGGGTCCCGAATTAGCCTAAATCTGAAGAAGGAACGCAACAGATTGGTAAAAAAGAAACCCATCAATGAATAAGCGGTGATGGGGAGGGCAGAAGAGTTCAGAATCTCACTATAGAATAGATATTCAGCTCTAACCGAGCATGCCGGCATTACCCTAGAAGCAATGAACAATAATTTCTGAGATATCATTACGAGTGCGCAGTAGAAGTAGGCGGTAGGATAGTTAAAAAGGATAACGGTAAGCTGTCTAAGGAGACGAAAGATTTGATTAAGAAATGCCAGAGAATGAAAGCTTCCAATCCAACAGACCGGATCGAATTGGCCGAGATATCAAAGCTAATCAGTAAGCGCAAGGTGGCCGATATAAAGAAGTATAAGATGGAGAAAACTGAGCATGCCGTAGAGAAGGGGGGAAGCCTTAAAGCGGAAAAGAAGAAATTCGGCATAGGCAAAAACTAGATGTATGCGATAAGGGACAAGGCGGGCAGCGTCATCACGAATAGGGACAAGATAGTCAAAGTAGCCGAGGAGTTCTATACAGATCTCTACAGTAGCTAAAGTGAACAAGACTGTAATGATATTGGCGGCAGCGAAAAACAGACATTCCATAAGTGACGAAGAACGAGGTCAAGAAAGCATTGGAAACTATGCAAGGGGAAAATCAGCTGGAGAGTATCAGACAACTACAGAGTTGCTGAAGGACGGGGGGGATATCGTGCTGGAAAACCTGGCCACCCTGTATACGCAGTGCCTGGTGTCATCGACGGTACCGGACCAATGGAAGAATGCAAACATTATCCTCATTCATAAGAAAGGTGACTGTAAGGACCTTAAAAAGTACAGACCACTCAGCTTACTCTCTGTTACGTATAAGGTATTTACTAAAGTAATCGCTAATAGAATCAGGACAACCTTAGACTGCAATCAAGCAAAGGATCAAGCAGGTTTTCGAAAACGGTATTCTACTATCGATCATAACCATACCATCAATCAGGTGATTGAAAAATGCCCGGAATATAACCAGCCCTTATACATAGCAATCATTGATTACGAAAAAACATTTGACTGAGTTGAAACCTCGGCGGTGATGCAGGCATTGCGAAATCAGGGGGTAGACGAGCCGTATGTGAAAGTGCTGGAAGATATATATAGTGGCTGCACAGCAACCATAGTTCTGCATAAAGAAAGTAAGAAAATTCCCACAACGAAAGGTGTAAGGCAAGGAGGCACAATCTCCCATGTACTATTCACAGCTTGCTTAGAGGAAGTATTCAGACTTTGAATGGGAGCAGTTAGGGATAAGGGTAGCGAGAGAATACCTCAGTAATCTGCGATTTGCTGATGAGATTGCCTTGCTAAGCAACTTGGGGGATGAACTGCAAATAATGTTTGATGACCTAGACAGGAAAATAGAAAGATAGGCTTGAAAATCAATATGCAGAAGACTAAGGTAATGTTCAACAGCCTCGGAAAGCAACAGCTGTTTACATTAGGTAGCGAAGTGCTGGAAGTAGTGGGCGAATATTTCTGCTTAGGACAGGTAGTAACCGCAGACCCGGACCATGAAAAAAAAATAACAAGAAAAATAAGATTGGGATGGAGAGCATTTGGCAAGCACTCTCAGATTATGACTAGCAGCTTACCGGTATCACTCAAGAGGAAAGTATACAAGAGTTGCATCTTACCTGTACTCAACTATGGGGCTGCAACGTGGAGGCTAACCAAGAGAGTTCTACATAAGTTGAGGAAAACCCAGAGGGCAATGGAAAGACAAATGGTAGGGGCAACATTAAGAGATAGGAAGCGTGCAGGGTGGGTCAGAGAAATAACTCAAGTTACCGACATTCTACGGGAAATTAAGAAGAAGAAATGGACATGTGCAGGACATGTATTGCGAAGAGAGGATAACCGATGGTCGCTTAGAGTAACAAACTTGATTCCAAGGGAAGGAAAGCGTAGCAGGGGGCGGCAGAAAGTTAGGCGGGCGGATGAGGTTAAGAAGTTCGCAGGGGTCAAGTGGAGGCAGCTAGCACAGAACTGGGTTAAGTGGAGAAATAGGGGAGATGCCTAGCCTTCACCCGGCAGTGGGTATAGTCAGGCTGATAATGGTGATGATTTTCAGGCTGTATTAAAAAAGCAATCAACACAAAATGTCACTCAACTGAATCATATTATCAGAGCGTACCGTGATAATGTGCTCCGGAGAACTTTTTTTTCTAAAAAATGAGCTAATGGTGAGGCCACATGCATATTAAAAGAAACAAATGTATATGAAACACATCACAAGTGGCAAGCAAACATGTGCCATGTACATGAAACGTACGTCCTTCATTAATATCCAAGTTGTGAGCATTTTTCTTGCATTGCCCATCGTGGAAAGGCTGTTCAATTCATTAACATTGCATTGAGTGCATAGTGCAAGGCACAAAAGGCAGTGAGTGTTTAGGGCCGTTGTTTAAGAAAGTCTTTTGTGATCCCTCGCTGCCTGTCGCGTGAAGTTTCCGCACAGCCATCGAACCATATGACACCTCAGGTTGTACTCCCGAACCGACCAGACAGATAATTAGAAAGCATCGCGGTGCTCTCTGAAATTCATGATGGTTTGGTGGGCACTGTTTAACACAGAGACACAGAGAAGAAAACACGGGACTGGCGCCTTTATTTCTCGTCTTCACTTTGTCTGTGTGTTAAAGAGCGCCCAAGAAACCATAATGAACAACCTACAACTCGCCAAACTTCCACTTCAGTTGCACTCTGAAATGCCTGGTCTCGCGCAGATCAACCGCTTGAGTTAGCGGGCCGCATTGCTGCTCTCTGCAACGACGGCGCGGATCGATGGCTTCTCTATGAGAGCAAAGCATTTGCAACGGGAGGGTAGCTATGACCCTCGTGCTGCTGTAAATCTGCGTCTTCATTATTAATCCTCTAAAAGATGACGCAGCTGAAAAGTTCCTTTATGACATCGTTGCAGTGCTTTCTGCAATGACATCAAAATGTGTCAGCTTACTTCACCACCCACAAAACTCTCTACCAAACTGCGGTGAGCTAACAGCCGCCTACACTGCACGTCGAATTCGCCATGTTTCTTTCGCAGCCGCCTCAATTGTTCAAAATGCGGCGCCCAATTTTGGTCACTTACAGCAATGGCAGTACATAGTTTGCGTAATGAAACGTTATTTTGACGTCTTCATTAAATGTTTATGCATGATGTATTTCCCGCCACGCAACGTAAGCCAATCAGATTTCAGGAGTCGGCTTGTGACAGTGGGCGGCTCATTTCAGCCCATTCGTAATACACGCGTAAGTGCTTCCCTTTCTAACATATATGCCTCTGTTTTCCCTCGACAGTTACCTATATATACCCTCTATGCATCATGAATACCGCTGCTAAACACCCGTTTTCGCGCTCACGTCATATTTACGTCACCGCAAAAAGCCATTTCGACTGACCGAAATTTCGCGCCACAAATTTGAAACACCTGACTGTTCTGAGAATCAATCAGAAGAAAAGAAAATGGCGCCGAATGGCGGCCATGTGTGTCGAGGATAGAACCCCTGATTTGAAAAGGGCAACAGCAAATAGGAATATTCAGGCTTTCCCTGATAAAGGCGGAATTGGAGAAGTACTCAGATTTTTAAACCTCAAAACTACACCAGAACAAGATATATGGCCATCGTTCCTGTAGCTGCTGTGGATCCCTTCACGACGGCGGGCCAGATAAATAATTATGGTAGCTAGGACAAAAACGGCAAACTTATGCGAAATCGGCTACGTGGAGCCGGCCTAACGAACACATGTTCGGTCCAAAATCCATTGCTTTGGCCTGAGAGCAGGGCTCAAAGGCTGCGATTTGCACACGAGCATCTGCAAGGGTCAGTGGACGACTGGAGTTAAGTGAAATGCCCCGACAGTTCCACGTTCTGTACTTAGGGGAACCAAAAGCAGAGTCTACCCTCCAGCTCTCTCGAGGTATGCAGTGCAACGCTTATGCGTGATTATATAGCATGCCCGTGGTGAAATTTCCACCGTTTCATCTTACCCAGAATCGGGCAAACACTGCTTGTTGTCTTCTCATAAATTTTGTGAGCAGCTTTTTCTTCTTTGTAACCCCTAAGTAGCGCGTTGAATGTTTACCGAGAATGTTGTATTGGACACAGATAATTTAGATTTATATGTTATGCCCTTGCTACACCCAGCTTATAAAGGGGAGTGGTCGCCGGAGTTTCAACGTCTGGGGACCCTTCACCAAGGAGACACTCGCGCCCATCTCTCAGATTCTTGGATGTTTCTGCTCGAATGCATACATTGAACGTTTTGAGGCAAAGCGTCTTCCACACTTCCTTGATGGTCATTTGAAAGTTGTTTTTTTTTCTTCAACGAGACATTTCCCCTGTCCACACTTCCCGATCTGTCAAAGCTCACCTAGAGCATCTCGACATCATGACACTTCCATAGCGGCCACAGGGAGCGGACCTCAACGCAACTGAGAATGTGTGGGGAATCAAGATCTTATCAATATTGGGTCGGCACAATGCGAAGGCCGGCGAGCTCAGGGATGCTGTCAGTGGGGAGTGGGAATTTCTTCTGGGGAGTGGGAGCTCACACGGACCTCGTACCAACATTATATGAGTCACTACTCCGACGCATGGCTAGCGTTGTTCAGTCGGGTGGAGATTATAAGGCTTACAAACCACCCAGGAGTGCGCGCATGGACCCAAGTGCTCTTGAACGCCCTCAAAGAGCCTCAAAAAACAGTACAGCGCCTGGTTTTGCATCAACATTCAGCTAGGCGCCTTTTTTTTACAAAACGAAGTTTTGGTCCTTTTTTGATCGTTTCCTCCATCGTATACGCGCATATGCGCAGTTATGCGTCAAAATCAGAAAAATGCGATTAGTCATAGGCGTTTCTGCCATATTGAGGCGAACAAGAATTTGCGCACCCAGCAAACCTTTACAAGGGTTTTGTATCTTTAGTGAGAAGAACACTGCATAGGTCATGACTAATGAAACGTTAGGTTCAAGCGGTTGTTTTCGCTGGTTTCTCAGATCTGCGCTTCGATAAGGCGCTGACAGACAGTTTGGTCGACTGTCGCACAGTACTGTTATATAATTTACTTGCGAAACCAAATTCCTACACTGTTACCCCGGCTCGTTGAAGGTCAAGCGGACGCCCATTTGGACCTTAGCCAATATATTGCATAATTAGGCGTTCCCTTCAGAGATTATTTAAAACTCATTTCTTGCTGATTTACCTTTTTACGTCTCGTAGAAAGTGCTCAAAATCCAGAGATCATGACTTTGGAGCCATCGTACTTCCTGCCTTCTTCCTTTTCCTGCATTTTAAGAAAGCGCAGACTATTCTATTGAGCATATCTTGACGTTTGGGAAATTAGAAAAACGTGCATGAGCATTCACACCTGCTAGAATTGTAGAAGACGAGCCGGGGCCCACTTTAAAATAAAACCTATACAAAAATATAGACAACAACGGTTAGCTGTGCTCCAATAAGTTGTGCTGTCGGAAGCTCATACAGCATGCAGATTTATATTCAGTGTAGCGCTTAACAGTATGCAAGTTAAGGCTCGGCCTTCACTCTAAGAAGGTGCTACAGCAAAGTGCTATTCTAAGGTTATGTTTGCCTTTTCATGGGAATTAACATACGTATGGCTAGAAGGTGAACCCCTAACAAGTTTGCTACACTTGTACCCCGGATTTGTGGCGCTGAACGCCCAGGGTGCACAATAAAACATCACCGTATTTTCATCTCCTGTGTTGAAGGCGTGGTGTACGAGATATCCTTGACCTGTGGAAGGTCCTATATAGGCCTATCGGGCAGATGTATTAACAAATGCCTTGGGGATCATGACAAAAAGGTAGATAGCCGTAAAGATAAATACGCCAATTTGATCAGACATTTCAACACGTGCAGGTGCGAGTCTCGACAAGAAGAGGCGATGATTCTAGGCAGGAGCAAGAACATAGGCCAGGCTATCATTGGAAGCCTTTCTAATACATAAAAAGGCAGCCTTGTGCGTCGGTGAAACGTCAGGGAATTGGTATGCGGCTGAGTATAATTTTCTTTGTAAATGTAGCGCGTGGTGATAAGTGACGACTTTGATAATGCACATTTTGATAATTTGGGCGTATCCTGACGATATAAATGCATGTGCATGTCTTTTGGAAAAAAATAGTTTGAAATTGGCGCCCGTTTGTTATCCCCTTGTCTCTCCCTTTTGTGTGTGTCACTTTGGGCTCCAGGGCTTTTTCCCAGTTCTTAAATGACGTTAGACCAGCTAGCCCAGCAACATGCTTAATTGAGATGTATCAGACAGTTCCAAAGAATTAGTGCTGCAAACGCTTACGCGATCATAGCTAAACAGGATCATACGTATCGCAGGCATCCCTATTGCAAAAATCAGTGCCACTGGGTTAGAGCGCCATACCTGATTATGGGCACAGTATGACGCTAGATACTGGGCGTAATGGAATGCGGCATACTGGCATTCTCCGCACTGGCGGCACTGGTCGCTCAGAGAAAAAAAGCCCCACAATAAAAAAAAGTTAAAACGTAACGAAGCACCTCAAGTAGATAAAAACAGCTAAAAAAGTAACCTAGCTACCTACCTCTCGCTACCTCTTAGCTTGTAGCTCTGTACGCTAACCACCAAGCCACGCCGAGAACTGGATATCTCGGAAGCATTTTAATATTTTATGTCATGACCATATTTATAAGGTTGGCACTTCATGTTTCGCAGCCTACGGGCCATTGCTGCCGCTCTAACAATTACAACTTCTTGACCATTGAGCTTGCTGCCTGCTCTCAAGACTTTCAACTAATGTTCTGGATGCCTATGCGTACTATTTTGTGCACTGGAATCATTTCATTATGTGGAGTTTGCCATCGCTAGCAAATTTACCAACGCCAGCTCTTCGGTGGTGCTCTGCTACCGTGGGCGTAATGTTCGCTTAACGCGGAGCTTTAGTACAAACCTTCAAGGAAAAAAGTGCGACTAAGCTTCAATACCGGCAAGCGCAGCATCGACGACACTATTTTGCGTGTAACTAAACCTTATTTGTACATAAATATTTCAGGAAGCGTTGCGATGACCGAGGGCTCGGCTCCTTTATACGCAGAGCAAGAAGGAGCGCAAAATGCTTGAGAAACATGCAAGCTATTATGCATTACAAGCGCTGTATGTTGTTGTTTTTCTCTCATAGCCCACCGCTCGGTATACTACTCTCTTCCTTGTTTTATTTTGTCTTTCTGCTTTTTATACTGGGCAGCGTTGCAGGCTACGCTCGCTAATGCGTATGCCCTGTTTGGAGCCTGCGATTAAGCCCGAATTGAACATTTTGGCAGTAATCATTATGTTAGAGTGCCCTCAAGATCAGCGGTGAAATTTGATATGCAGGGTAGCCCACATTATTCAATTATAGCTTTAGTTGTACGAAATAGTGTGTCATGAGATATCATGCAGAGGTGCGGCGATTGTGATCTCTCTCGAAACGCGGGAAATGACCTATTGAAATTTGGAAATTCTAGAAAAAAGATACTGCTTTTGTTTTCTTACAGATGCGCAACGACTTCGCAGCAAAAGCGCTTACTTGAACCATTCTTTATATGCACCCCGATGGTCGATTGTGAGTACGCTGTTGCCATGTTGACCCCAGAGGGATGCTAACCGGTCAACGCCGCGGCCCACACTGGCTATACTGGAACCAGTGCGGCCCCAGTGCACATTGTGGGGTTTTAATAGTTGGATAAATGCATTTTCCCCGCTTAGTCGCGGCTGACAGTCCAAACCACCGACCCCACTCAGCGATCGCGTGCGCTACCGAGCGCATGCCGACCACTGCGGGCCGTGCTCTTGGGAACAAAGGAACACGTGCTGAAACCAAACAGGCGTTTATTTCTACAGTAACAACAACGCCAGCTAGCAATGAAACACGCTAATTAATGCGGGTCGTCTGACTCGCCAGCGAGGCTACAGGCGAATGTTCGCCCACGCTAGGGCAGAGGATAAATTCCGAGGCCGGACAAGACAGGCTAGCGGGAAAAGTCCCGCGAGTCTTCACCTCGCCAGCGACTGCGGAGTGCCGCGAGGATACGTCCGCTCGTGTCCAGTTCCCGATGCCGAAGAGAGTTGGCTTTTCCATGTGCGCAGTGACGTGATCAGTAGTGGCGCTTGTGTTACCGCCACGATGGCACCATCTCTCGATAGGTAATGTTAACCACCAATGTTGGCGCCATTCCGCGATAGCTAGAGTAACTACCGCGAGGGAATGCCGACTTTAAAGGGGACGATGGGAGATCGTTCCCCACAACATGCAGCGCTTCTCCCAGTGCATCGCGAATGCCAGCGACACACCCAGCGTCAAAAAATAATCCCAACGTTTTTCTCCCATCGTACCAGTACAACCAGTGTCTTCACCGTTACAGCTCCAGTGGATATCGCACACCTCTAGCTGCCCAGCAGACCCAGAGCAAAACAAACGAGAAAATCTTACTGGTTTCGCACTGGAAGACGCTGGGAGACTCTAATGTTTGCAATAGGGATGGACATTCGATAACATAAATTTGCGACAGCATACACATTTGTGGACGTAAACTTGCCTGACCTTTCCCTTTAATGAATGTACACCTACATAATCTACCACCTACGGGATCATGCGTTTTACACCTCAAGTGTTCGATGCATACGCAAGGTGTATATGATGGTAAAATCCTAAGTCATAAACCTACAACTGGTATTGCGAAGGTTGCCTTATGAGCATCTGTGAACTTGTATTCCTATTATCTGCTGCATAAATTACTTCCGCAGATGAAAACCATGGTGGAGCAAAATTAAGTACCATTAAGGCAAAGACAAGACGTCATTTGAGCTCCTACTTAATTTATTCCGCTTCTTGATGTCTGCGCCTGGCCTGCGCTCTAATAGAGATCGCGCGCATGTCTAATTGGCGTAATACGCTTATCATTGCCTTCCCCGAGCTTTGCGCTTGCAATTAGCAATAAGCGGATTAGACATGCGCGCAGTCTTTCGCCGAGTCTTCGTCAACATCGATCCTAAAAGATGTATCACAAAAGAAGTAAACATCAGGGGAAACTTCGGAATCCGACTTAGCCGCCTTGTATTACCACAGATGTCTCGGCCGAGACCGCTCATTATTTAGCGCACTTCAATGCTGAACCCATGGACGCGAAATCGAATCCCGGGCGCGGAGGCCACTTTCGATGAAGGCGAAAAGTAAGGCGTTCGTTTGCTATGCGATGGCAGTGCACGTTAAATAACTCCAGGTGGTCTTTCTGGACCTCTCTGCTACGGCGTCTGTCATAGCCAGAGTGGATTTTCGGATGTTAAACTCGGAGCGGTTAAACTCATTGGGGTTTTAAACTCGGAGTGGTTTTCTGAGTGGTTAGGTAAATCTATATATAAGCTTGTAGAGATCGCCAGGCAGGGGCGACCGCGACCACATTTATTTTAGGAGAAGCTGAAGAGATGACGATGGCAGCGTCCGGCCGAGTCGAATGTTGCGAGCGTTCCTAAGCTCTCGTGCCTGCGCTGCTTCCTTCTCTTCGGCACGTGCCGAACGCATGCCACGCGAGTCGCTACAAGCTCGACAAAGACGACACAGCAGACAAGAATGAGGGAAACGAGACATTAGAAAGTCAGGATGATGTATTAACGAGTGGCTATCGGAGCATGATGTATTCTTATGGACCGGTACTGGGGCTCACCTTCCGGTGCACATGAACGATTGCGGGAAAAAATGGGGGTAAAAACAAGGAAATTAAGCCAAAATGCCAGGCTATATCGGCTCCAAGGGACGGGCGTCTTGAGTAGGAGCTTTGAAATGCTTGCGCGGGAGCTGGCTTATCACATTAAGAAGTGGGGGAATTATTGTGTTGGTGCGCCATCCGTGGCAATTCGTAATACGGCGATTCTTTTCTTGATATGCAAGAAGACCATATGAGTTACCTGAGCCTTTCTGCTATGAATTCTTGCCTGTGCATGTGTCATTGATATATTATTTTCATCGTTTGGTGTGTAAGTCGTCCTCGTTTTCGGAATAAATTCCTTGTAAGTGGCTGTCCTGTCCTTGCGTTGTGCTATCTTCTTTGTACTTGTAGAAGTTTACGAGCATGAACCAACTATCCCCGCAACGCAGGTTACAGGTGTAAGTGAGATAAGAGTGCGGGCTCTTCCTGTGGAAGCTTCGCACTGAAATGCCCTCGCACATATTCATACTGTGCTCCTGCTAAGAAAGAAAAATTTCTAAGATCACTGCAAAATATGCATTGGAGAAAAGCGTATGAGTGTTGTTGTGTTGTCTTCGAGATGTGCCAGAGGGATTCCGCGGGTCAGAGATGCAGGACGTTTCCTTTCCTGTAAACCACTTAATTGGCTATAATTAATTACCTACTTAACCCACATGGACCATTTAGTCATTTGCACACCTATCCTTGACGCTGTATCTGATAGTGTTATTGTTGTTCCGATATACCAACCAGTTCCTGCTTTACAGTTCCGAGAAGGTACATGCCCTTTCGAAACCCGCCTGATTAGCCACGCAGTGCTTACGCATTAAAAAAAAACTAAACAGTTTCATCGACTCGCATTACCGTGAATAGATTCCAGTGTGCGTCAAGAAGAAAACTTACCGAATTTCTGTCCCTCTTCTTAGTCTAGCAAATCAGCACAGGCCACCAAAGACAACACAAGAAGTGACAGTTGATTTCAGACCGTGGTGTAGGAATATTTTTGGTGTATTAACGGGGCCTCTGCAGCTGTGCAAATCTTGTAGCAACTTCGAAGCTTCATTACTAGGCAGAGCTAGTCTACGACGCGCTCACAGAGAGAGAGAGAGAGAGAGAGTTCTAGCGCCGTCGGGTTGCGTAACGCATGGGAAGTAAATCTGTGTGACACTGACGTCACATAATTTAATCAGGTCAGATAATATTCCAGATAAGATGTAACAATATTTTATGCACTGTGCTAGCATCATATACGGCAGTAAATCTGGTCGTCATACGCGTCATTCGACAAGCAACGAGCTTTCATTCATTGGAGTGTAATTGTGAATAAAATTTAATGTAGCCACAAAGTCCCTTCAGAGTTTTTTAAAACACCGAAGGAAGCTCGTTATATCAGTTCCACTGTTGGTTACCAAGTCATTTAAAGACTACTATTTTACATCACTACCTACGTTACCCAGAGTTTATACCATAATAGGTCCAGTGAAAAACACTTAGTGTCAAGCGATCATTCCAATGCAATGTGGGAAAAAATTGCGAAGACACTTAGTCTTCACCTATATTTATTTATTGAATCCCCAAAGGGCCGCTTTAAGGGGTATTACACGAGGGGTGGGCTTGGAGTCCAGCGGTTACAATAAAAAATGTCTTTCGATGGCAGTCTTGAAATGACGAATATCGGTTAGTGAGGCGATGTGGTCGGCAAGGTCGTTCCAATCCAGGTAAGACAAGGTAGCGTAAGTCGCTCCCTTTTTACGGCTCCTCCTGCGTATGCCTGTTCGCATTACATGTGCATTGCTACTCTCGTGCTGCTCTAAATTCACCCAGGCGTACTCTTTAGGATACTGTCTTAAGCTACCCCATTATGTGAAAGACCAGCCGACATAGATCCCTCCTTTAACTAAACCACAAGAATGGGCTTGCGTGGTTATGGGCAGAGTGGCTAACTCGGAATACAAAGGTCCATGAGGGCTGCATCACCCTCCTGTTTCAAAAGATGAAGCCTGCGTTTGCAGTGCCTGTCAACAGAACCTGGTTGGGTGGTCTCACGACTACACACAATACGACAACCAGTTAATGCACGGCCATGGCACCTGCACAACCAACCACCTGCTAGAGGAAAGTTTTAGCTTACAATGCTGCCAAAGCCGTCGCCGTGTTTTCGGAGGAGACAACTGCTATCTTTGTCGCATCAATAGGTGAGCTGTTGTATAGAATACTGCCGCGAACCCTTATACTCTATTTTGTTGCTTTGAATGGCTGGCAGAACGTGGCCTTATCGTGTGACTCTTTCTCCACGCTCACTGCCGAAGACAGCCAGGTCTATAAGTTTCTTTACCGCGCAAGATGCGCCGCGATGTATCTGGAATTATTACCACCACGCTTGTCTGGTTGCACATTGTTTTCGGTCTTTCGCTCTTCCACCCAATGGCGGAAGAGCGTCCGCGTCAGTCCGGAGGACTTCCCAATGTGCTTCAGGCATAGCAAATGGGTCCGGGTGCACAACGCCGTCAATGTACAGCTTTTCATTGTAGTACTATTTATCCGATTCCGACTAACGTTTTACGTAGTGTGACATTGCTGCAGCGTACACTGTATTCCTGTGCAAGTACTGCAAGTCTGACGATTTGCGGGGCTATTTACAGCACGATAAACGGACCGCGCACAGTTGCAGATGACCATATAGGGAGGTTTCATGAAGCGATGCATGCTGGATGATCTGCCATGATGTTGTCGCTGGCAGCAGACGGCATGCAGGGCAGCCAGACTGAATTGAGTAAGTGCCTTGTCGTTTTCGACGGTCCACCAAGCAAATACGCTGCTTTTCGTGCGCTGCCCTTGCATGCGTGCAATTGTCGGAGAATCGTGAAGAACGTACGCGTCGACGCTCCGCCCGCAAAATTGGGCGCAATTGCAAAACAGTGCGACGCAAGCCTGTTCAAGCTACGCGAGAACGACTGACTGCAGTATGCGTCTGGACCTGGCCATCCGTCGACATAGCCGACATTTACGATTTCTAGTTCTGGCATGTAGTTGGATACTTGCCCGGATTGGCGTCTATCTCACGTGTGTTGGCCCGTGCGAGCCATTCGCGATGGCGTCGCTAGAGGAATCACTTGCCTTCTCGCCCTCGTGCAGACGTATGTTTGGCATCCTGAAGAACCCGCAGTCGGCCTGTCCGATCGTGCCAGCATCGTCTGCGTGCACTACGCGACCACGTAGACGAGGCTGTGTGGTAGTGTCGTGCTACGTCGTCTGCCGCCAGCGACAACATCATGGCGGATTACTCATCATGAATCGCTTCATGCAAGCTCCCTATACCACCACCACCATCGCTAGCAGACGCTCCGGAGTTGGAGGCGGCCGCGGTGGGTATCCCCAGCTGCACTGTCGTCTGCTGCAATGCGCGACTCTCGTTCGGTCCATATTGTCGTATGGCGTTTGATAACTGCTTTTTAAATGTAATTCTGCCCAGTATGTATAATTTGAGCGAGAGTGTTATCAAGCTAATTTAACCTATGCAGCTGTATATCAGACTGTAAACAAAACTGCGGGATTGGCAACATGAGCCTTTTGGGGGTGTCTGGATTCACAACATATATTATCCGGGGAGTTTTAAAAGTAGACTGCCTCCGCACTGAGCGGCATACTTTGTCACACACTTCTTGAAAGCACTGGCCAGCATTTAACGGCCGAGCAGCACTTCTGGTGCTCTGCGAAACGAGCAAAATGTTGCGGTAAGTTGTGTTTGCATGTGTTTCTATGGGTTGCCCTCCCAGCTCGCACCCCCATACGTTTCGCGATGTTTTAAAAATGCTTCGCCTCGGTAATAAAAATTTTATACTTTCAAGATCTGTTCTAGGATGTTCACGGTTACTCTGCACCGAATACCGACGACATAGGTGCCCCGTGAAAGGAGAAAACTGCTTTGGAATATTTCAATTCCATGTATTCCTTTGGGCGCTAACCCTACTTTTCACCCCCAGTCGGCTGCAGCGCCGCGAGTGCCCTGCCCCCTTTGTTCGTAAACACTGTGTTGGTCTATACTGATATGCAATACCAACTAGCCTGTCACATCGCTCTTGTGAACTTCTCTTGTAGACCTTGAGGGGAGGCGATGAAATCACTTGCCAGCAGTTTATGGGCCCTGCGATGGTAGCTCTGTTATCAGAACTCTGCACCTAAGAGTCGGAAGACCCACAGTCTCGGCCCTGGCTGCGGCGCCCACGTTTTGATGACAGCGCATATCGAGCAGAGCAGCTATGAGATGCCGATGTCACCGACGACGAAGCCAAAGTAAACAAAAAAAAGAAAATTATTACAGGAACACAAACACGAAAAATAAAGGAAAACGAAAATAGACAGAAGAGGTAGGGCTTTCCCAATTATGCTCTTAAGCTAAGCGTAATCCTGTAATTTTTTCTTGACAACACCAGCCCTAGAAAAAGTCACGTTACAGTACCGATACTTTCTTTTGTGTTTGCTTTTCTCTACCATTCGTATTATTTGCATCTGAAGTGTCGTAGGAGCACGCGCACAGCTTGAACAAACTTTTAAATGGCATCAGCTCGAGTGTAGAAGCACGCACATGAATGACAGCATAGCCCTGACACTATCAACACCTTTACTGACGGGAAGGACAGCATATATAGGGTCGACACGATATTTCCTCTTGTGTTTTTGCTTAGATGTGATGACTGTAACTTTTCCGTCTGGGACCTACACAAGAATCCATATTTGTTGCTTGTCAGATTGACTAAAGGCGTGCTGGCACATGCTTGTTCACTTTGGTCTATCACAAGTGCCTCCTTGATCTTGCACACAAGCTTGTCTCTACACTTTCAAACCCTTAATATCTCTCCTTCAGTTTGCGTTTGTGGCCCGATGATGCAAAGAAAGGAAGCCAAAAGGAGCCCATTTGAGGGACGTCATGTATTCCCTGGATCTGTCGTTGATACTAGCCCCAGTTTAGTTGATGTAGTGTCGCCCACAAGAGAGCATGATGTCAGGATCGTCTGGATAACGCCCGCGTGGATTTCAGTAAGAAGCGACTCTGCGCATGTAAAAAGCGCGAGCGAATAATCTAAAATATTCTGGACCTCTACGTGTCCGTAGTACTTCGTAGACACGCGTCCTTTGAGAACACCAAACTGCACAACTCACAGTATAATATTATTTGGTTTGCTATAAGATTAAGCATTATGTCTAAAAATTAATTTAAGCAATTGGCTTTCTTAGGAGATGTATTTCCTGCAATTAAAGTTCATCACATATGCATTTAATCAAACTATAAATTTTTCTTCTGATACTCATTTTATACGACTACTTCGCGGATGATTGCGTAGACATACCTGGAGCTCGCGTCCGCTAAATGCCGAGCTCAAAACTACATAATACTTGCTGTGTGGCATAATTCTGTTTAATGTGGGGATTACCCGTCTCCTTAGTTCTAGTGGACCATGAACTAAAGTAGCTGTAAAAAGCGGCACGAATGCGCGCCTCCTGCATCACGAAATGTAGCTGGGTGCAAATCACTCCAAACTCATAATTACGTCAATTTGCCTTTTGAAAGTTCCTGCACTTCACAGGTATTATAAAACAGCAATCAGGACTTCCACATCCACTTGGCACATAGGCCACGACGACTACCCAAGAGCTCTGTCCTCGCCAACGCGGAAGTTCGAGCAAGAATTAACGTGGCTTTTGCTAAACCGCAGCACCTGAGCCTAGCTATATCAAACCTTGTTCGTATATGAAGCCAATCAGGAGATAGAAGTAGAGCTGCTAGCTCTGATTCTTTGAGATGGACTGTATCGGCTCGGGCACACAGGCGCTTCTCGAAAATCCACCGAAAGACGAAAAAGCTACTTAGCTGCGTCTGCCCCTCCTCAACCTAATGGCGGCAGACCAATGGCAGGCCATCTACATCAAACATGAGCCCCATTTGACGCGATAGCGTAGAAGCCTTGTATGGCAGAAAATCCCGCTTTCATATCTTGGTTGTAGGGCGAAAATAAGTACGTAACGCAAACGGTTCTTTATGCAGCGTTGAGGGTGGTGTCATACGTGTTCACTTCCCATCAATCATTCATGTGCTAGTCAAATGGCAGGCTACTTTTTGACAAAGATTCGAAGCGACAACATGTGAGTATGTCCATTAAATCGTACGTCGTTAATTGTAATCGTAGGTGTCTGCCGAGAAGTGAATAGACGCAGTGTCATCTTTTCTTCAAACCCAACCTTAAACGAAAACAATGTAAAGAAATCTGCTGAATGAAAATGCCGTTCCAAAAGCGCTATATAGCTTCCAGGCTTAACGTGAAGCTAGTGAATCCCTTAATTTTTTTTAAATATTCTAATTTGAAGGTATGGTTCGAAATATTAAATGTCAGAAAAGCACATTTTAAGGCTCACTGGTTTTGCATTCCAGCGGTGCCTTTTTTTATAATGACATCGTCATTGGTTATTTATTAAACTTTTAGTCAAGTTTTCAAACACAGAAACACTATATTTGTTTAAGGTATAAGACATGCGATAAATGCAATTTCTTAGTGTATAGTATCGGAGGTTCAACTCAACGAGCTTTCAATTTTATTTATGGCATTATATATTTTGTACCATACTGATCAATTATCAATTTGCAAATTTGATGTTTGGGTCTTCAGTTTAGCTATCTAATAATAAACGTTCTCCCACCCCTCACCCCTATATCCAAGATAAAAAATAGAATGGTGGCTGAATAGTTGAAAAACCCAATAAAGAATAGATTACTCAGCTTCATTTAGGAGCATTATATACAAAAACTTTCTCTTTGTCTCTTTCATGGAAACGAGAGACCGAACATATTTTGTTGAAGTTCCTCATTTTCCAAAGAAATTAAACCAGAATAGAGAAACGGGTTGCACATCTTTTTATGAGAAAAAATTTTCCCTCATAATGAATAAAAGGAAGACGCCTTGCAAACATGTAGACTACAGGTTATCGTTTCGAAAAATGTATGTGTCTTCAAAGCTACTGATTTAAAAAAGAAACGCGTGGTTCGCTGTAACACTTGAAGATACATTTAATGAACGCTTCCTAAACGCAGGAACTTCTGGTTGCTCAGAAGATGCGAGTACTCTGCCATCCATCTGCATTTGTGAACAAACCAGTAGCTCTGAGTTCCTGTTTTTCTCGCCCACTTCAGGTTACCACTATTCAAGTAAGCTGCCAATTATCGCCGCTTCCTATTGTACCAGCCTGCTTATTACACATGTATGCAAAAAAATGCTGCCCCGCCGTGGTGGTGCCGAAGTTAAGGCGCTCGACTACCCTGCCAAGGGATGTGGGATAAAATCCCAGCACCCGCTACGGTATCTCCCATAGCCTAAGTCGCTTGGGACGTTAACCTTCAATAACCAAACCAAACCAAAAGGATACTCTTCACTGCTACCTTCCCTGACAAAACGACCAGACCTCGAGTCACCTTAACCTTCAAAAGGTGGGAAAAAAGAAACATGGAAAAGTATGGGCGCATCACGGTAGTGCAGTTGTTCGCAATTTTTTCAGAACTTGCTGTACATAAGAGATTACAAGGCTCCTTGCAAAAAAAATATAAAAAATATCGAAGCGAGCAGTGCGCATTGCAGACAGTTAAATGACACCGTGGCTGGTCAACTAAATTTAATAGATAGCCTTCTTTTGTTAACGTAAACCTTTCCCCACTACATGTTCTCTTGAATTTTGTGCACACGTTTATTCAATTTCATGTAAAATTTTATCATTATGAATGCAATTTTACGACATTCGAGATAAGGCAGTCAAATTATCCATAGTGTTCTTTTAGAAGTCGCCTTAAACAAGGCTACGGGAGGGGAAATTCAACTCAAGTACAGTAATGTTCAAGTAACCAAAGGCTCTATCCTCAGTCCTCTTCGTTTCATTCTGTAAAATAATGATGTTAAGAACATAATATTACTTTTCGATATAGTTCCTTATGCTGATGACACCAATGACTTCTCTGTTGTCAGTGTTCGCGTATTTGAACATCGTTCTAATACTTTGCTTTCTGAACTGAAGGAATGGCTTTGATACAAATTGGCAGTAAGCAAATACAAAAGAAACAAATTTTTATATCTTATAGTACAATCGGGTACATTTTAACTAGACTGAAATACTACAAATACATTTTGTCAATTTTTTCGCCCTATGTTTTCGCAGAAACTTGTTTGCTTTTTGGGGCTTAACCTCAGCGACTCAGTCTGTGAGAAACGCCGTGGTAGAGGGCTACGAAAATTTGGACCACCTGGGTTCTTTAACGTGCATTGACATCGCACAGCACACGGGAGACTTGCTTTTCGCTTCCATCAAAAATTGGCCACCATAGCTGGGATTCATCCTGCATCCTTGGGCATAGTAGTCGAGCGCCCTAACCACTGCACCACCAATGCGGGCACAGTGACTAGGGCTGGACCGATCATGCCAGTAAAGTAAGAATACCACTATCGAGGACGATTGGATTTGATCCACAGCTATGTAGCCTTTCCATTTCATGCCAAGGAACACCTATATATTTCTTATTTCGTTTGTCCACTCTTATCTAGTCCACACTACTTAGGTTGGGACACGTGCAATAAGACTAACCCGGAAAGACTTTCCTCTTGAGATAGAGAGCCTTTGTCTAAGTTGGATAGAAACCTTGCTGATGATACTGACCAGCCTGATCGTTGCAATGAATTTTACCTTTATTCCTATGTTGTTATTATTACATAGCTCTCTTAGTATACCAAAGAAAAATAACGGCTTTAAATGCTTCTCGGCTCTTCATTTATATATACTCTCCGTGAAATATCCCCCTAAATGTCCCCCATATTTGCTTTCTTCAAAAACGCGTCTTTTAAAAGAAATGAAATCGTGGCCGCTACAACCGAGATGGAACCCGGGTTCCCCAGGCTAGATAGTCGGGTGGCTGTATCATCACGTGTTATAACAGCGTCTTTCAGGCGTTAGTGTTTCGAGAAAGTGGGCTGAAGCCAGGTCACACAGATGCACCAGGCTAAATGCAACAAATATAATTTAATTCTTTACCTCACGGCTTAAGTCGAGCAAAACGGCTGAATGTGCTGACAAGCGATGAACGTGGCACAAAACCCGAGAGACCTTTGCTCACGTAAGTTGCTTTATCCGTAGGTACGCCTTCTTGATGGCGACATTGGCTATTATATGGCTCGTTTTCGCTAAGGTTATACAATAACTACATGCTACAGATAATCACATATCCACTGAAGCATAATAAAAGCGATTGTTACTGCATAAACACTCAGGCAACTTTCCCATTCAACGGCAGAGGTCGCACTAATTGCGGCGCGGCAATAAGTCGTAAGCAATGATTAGAATAATGGTGTGATGTTTTTACTTATATTCAAAAGCAATAACCCAAACTTGAAAAACATATATCGATTCCCTCTGAATAATCCAGTGTCTGAGTTTATCGGAAGTGGGCATGCAGGAACCCACAAAACCATATTTTTACTCTTTTTATGTAATGGAAGAGTAGGGCCCTATTTTGTTTTGCATGCGTATACCAGAACCGACCTTTGTGTGCGATAGTGGAAGCTGTTGTATGGTCGGCACCACCCTGAAACGAGCGGAACCCTTTCGGCGCTCAAGATGGTCTTCGAACTCTTTTCTGTTGACGTTGCGCGCTATTAGGGCACTTCTTTTCTACCCATTCCCAGCGATGCTCAAATGGTAATCGATACTTCCCTTGAACTCGTTCCAGACGCATTATGGAAAGTGCATCCTAGCTCTCCTTTGGTATACAGAAAAGCCACTGCCCTGCAGTTTTTTTCCCTGCTGTTGGAATTTCGCCAAAGGGCGAGCCATCAGACAAGGCAAAATGTTTTAAACCCAAGATATTTAATGAGGCGAATGCAACTCGCTTGCGGAGAACCACCCAGCCTCTTCAGGAAGCCTGTAGTCAACATATACTCATGTTACCGTTTTTGAGCCAACCTTTTCCTCTACTCTAAAGGTTAGCAAAGACCCTTGGATACTGAGTATGGAAGCTTAGAGTTGTGGAGATGTATACCAAAGTGAGCATTTAGAAAGAAGCTTAGTTTACTCTCAGATGTGCACAAAAATGTAACATTGCTGTGTCTTTATTATACTCCCTAAAGAAGCCAAGTGCATAATGCATTTGTTACGAAGTAAAATTTCAAACACAAACTGATTTGTAACAAGATAATATCGCAAAGGACGCGAATAAAAAGCCTGATTTCAATGCCAAAGATAAATATAGGACATGATAATTTTGTACCGAATATTCAAGGTCAACCTGAGTACCAAACGATGTAATTTCAGAGCGCTGTCCCCGCCTGATTAGTCGAGCACTCCATTCGTACATCGGTAATGAAGAATTACATTCCACTAGCTCCTATTATCTACCCTATTTTTATAGTTACGTAGTTACCAGATTTATAGTTACGTGCTGCCCTTCGGCGGTCTCTGACGTTAACTGGCAAGAAAAAATCTATTTATCCAACCTGTTAATCAACAATTGGTTTGTAAGGCCACTTTTGTCAACATATTATTTAGCCACTAGAAATATACATTCGTCACAGTCTACTCTGGTCTTGTTTTTTTTTAGCACTCTCTATGCTACACAGAGAATTAAATAACATTCGCAAATATATGTATATATATATATATATATATATATATATATATATATATATATATGTAGCATAAGTAAACAGACGTACTTGGTTGCTACAGGTTATACACAAGTGAAAACATGCTTCATACTGATTCCAGTTTTGTTTGGAGTCGACTTTTCGGCAGGAGCTCCGCCTTTCTCACGTTTTGAGCAAGGCAATGCTCCTGCCGAAACATAGACTCCAAATAAAACTGGAATCAGTATGAACTAGCCAAGATACTTTGTTGGGCGAGTTGGTACTTATTCATCATTAATTTAATCAGCGCGAACACGAAGACAAAGGACACGATAAAAGAAAGCCACAGTACAAGCTCTGTACTGTGGCTTTCTTTTATCTTGTCTTTTGTCTTCGTGTTCGCGTTGTTTAAATTAATAACGAATCAGTATGAAGCAATTTTCACTTATATATATCACCAGGACTACCCTCCTGCTAGTTTTTATGGCAGGAATACATTTGAAGGCTCCATTATTACATTTTGTCGTTTTGTGCCTCTCTGTCCAACAATAGGAAAAAACATCTGAAGTGGGCAACATAACCTGAGGAACAGATAAAAAAATATCGGATTGAAGCCTGATGTATCGCAGTTCCTGTAATCAAAAGAAAATAATTTATCCGTAAAGAAGATTCAATTATATCTCGTAGTAGAAAACTGAACTCGTGACCTTAACAAATGCGTTACGTGTACACAACTAAGAGGCATCAAAGGCTCTTTCATTGATATTTGAAATAAAATGCTGGATGTAATCAATACGCCGTGCGAACGAGACGAGCGCAGTCGCATTCAGGTCTTCAGAACAAGTTTGTAGGGAAGGCGGCATATATGCAATAAATATTACTATTTTCCGTATGCGCAATATCTTCGCGAGATGGATTTTTTACAATTCTGAAACGCACAGTGTTCCTTTCTCTAAGATGATTTCTCAGTTTCGTTCAAGCCGGCATTCGTAGAGCTCCTCGTCCTTGTCATTTACCCGCTCTTGCGTGCTTGCAGTTACTACGCTTGCTTTCCTGGTGTTTTTGCATTTCTGGCAGGCTCATCACGTGCATGAAATGCCTATACGTATACTTTGCCAGCGCTTTTGCGTCCGTGTTGCTTGCATGCGCCAGACCTTCCACCTGTAGCAAAATAGGTCGGAGAACGCGCAAGAGGCTAATAAGGCCACATAAAACTGCATCGACGCGCCGCCTGACGTTACATTTGTGGCGTCGAGACATAGCGCTGCGTATGCGCAACCTCTCATGTCCGCAGCCCTGTCTTGTTACCTGTCTTGCAAGTAGGAGCTGATCACATGCAGCTCTAGGCTTCAGAGGCCGTTTTCTTTATTAAATACGTCACGCACGCCGTTCGGCGGGGGCACTGCGACGGTGAAGCGTGCCCTGCTCGCTTGGCCCTGGTAGGATAGAATCCACATAGGTGCGATATATCTGTGCTGGATTTTTTTACGTGCCATTTTCTATCTTTTATGGCACGTGGCCTTCATATTCTCGGTAACCACAGGGGCCGCGTTGCAATTTTCAAGCTCGCTCAACGCAAGGAGATGGCTTCAGAGCAACGTGATCACACGTGGCGGGCTAGTTGCTTCATTGCGGCTTAGGATAAAACTACACGAATGAGATGAGATAAAAAGGCCAGGTAGCGATACAGGCATTGCGCTTTGTTTGCATCGTTGCATGCGATGTTTCGTCTCATCTCATTTGCGCAGTTTTATTTCAAATTAAAGCCTTTCTGCCCGAAAATGTCTTGGTAATTTCTTCAGTACGACTACACGAAGCAACGGCTTGTTTGCGTTCAATGACAGCTTAATGCGTCGGCAGGCGAATTTTCTATTAATTGCCATTTGTACCTCGTAAATGAGTTTCGATTCCTGGCCAGCCTTCCCGTCTGTTATACCAGCCGATACAGTCCCCTGCCCTCACCGCCTCGAGTCCTTACTTTCCTGCCTCGGAGACAAACCGTCGTGCATCCTAGTTCATTCGACGTTTTTCTATCTACATTTTTTTTGCTCTTTTATGTTCAAACATTAAATTCAGGCATTTCGAGACATGTTTGCAAAAAATTGGCGAGGGAAACAATAATAAATTTCCAACTGTCTGAAAGCAGTCTAGGCCCCTTATTTGACATAGCGGCAAAAGCTTTATATTTGTATCTGGCCTTGGCCCAGAACGATGGCTTTTCTTCCCGTGCTTGGCTTTAAAGCCTCAAGGTCACAACCAGTTACAACCCTTGTAATCACAAACAATCGCAACAAAAGTCGGTGGCATTAGTTATTAGCTGGTGGAACTCTGAATTCTGGGTTTATCTGTCAACGCTATTCTGGCTTAATAGGGCTTCTAGCCGCGTTTAACGCGGCTTTTTCGCGGTAGACTACTGGAGCTGAGAGGGTGTCGGTTAGTGCCTGATGACCCTTTAAAACAAGGGGCGGCGCCGCATGATTTCGGCGCAGTAAGGAGAAGCCTAAACTCCGGGCAAATCTGGACATGCAGGCCAGACTCCTCGGCGCATCAACCCACTCACCGACGCCGTAGAGGCGCGCTCTCCTCTCTACCTTGCAACGCGACAGATAGGAAGCGGAAGTCAAGTGGGCCTGCTATTAGTCATTTCGACCGCCGCCGACTGCTGCCTCCGGATTGGACGATTTAAATGCCAACGGCTTTCGGGTCTGTAAAAAAGGTGCCACCGCTTGTAGAGACAGACTTTCGTACGCTTCCTCAAGTGCAGTGCTGCTCGCCTGGAGCGGACGTGGCGGAATCACTCTGGCCGTCGCTGTATGATGACAGTAGCGAGTAGCCAGTAACTTTTGGCCCCATGCAGATAGTGTGGCGTCTTGTATCATGTCTGTGTGTAGTGTATAAATTCACCTTTCATCCACCTCACTTTGTGGACTAGGGGCCTTGATACTTGGACACAGACCAAAATCGGGGCAATCCCCATTACAGAGTTTCAAAAAGTCATCAACTAATGAAAAAAAATAATAAGTGTAGGGTGAGTACAGTCATGGTGATTGGCATACCGAATCCAGTGTTGTGCCCGGCTATCTTAAACAATTTGATCCACAATTTGACGGGCTGTGCTCGCACTGTGGGAAGGGGTCTGACACCTAGCTACCACATGGTGTAGGCCTGCCAGAAAAACCTATCTTTCCCCCTATCCCCAACCCCACACGAGACAACTGGGAGGCGATTATGTCCGGCTGCTGCACCCTAGAGGCCCAAAAGGCCTTAACGCAGCGCGCCCGGGCTGCGGCAAACGCCAATGGAGTGCCTGTCTAGGCACCCCAATTAGTGTCTGTACCTCTCTGTACATATAACAATAAATATTTTCACCACCACCACCTACCGAATCGCGTATGCGGCCTGCGTAACTTCATTCCCATTTGTGGACCCTCTGACACCCCCCAGAACAACTACCACAAAAACAATATAATAGCAAGAACGCTATGTATCATCTGTGCAATCTTATTCCAGGCTGGTATCAAGCTAATGTCTTTAAGGAAATGAATAGCCACTTCTCACAGCAAACCATGTAAAACTTACAATTACATTGTCCTCGACTTAACGTCGAAAGAAGAAAGTGGACTCGATTCAGTCAATCTAGCCCGTCGTGTGCTTTGTGGCGAGTAGCACGAAGTTGCGTCCTAGCGAGCGCATCGCTTTCTCCCGATGCCACCTTAGACCGCGCGCCCCTGTAGGCTCCCCGGCACCTGCCAGCCGACACCCGTCTTGACGCAACATTCGTTCATTCGCAGATAGAGGCCATGTGGTTGTGATCATGTGGGAGCCTACGTTATGGCGCAAAAAGAAAAAAAAAAACGCTCGAGGTTTTTTTTTTTTTTTTTTGGGGGGGGGGGGGAGGGAATCTTCGACTATGGGTCGCACTGTGGTGATTTTTGTCCAAAGGTTTTCAAAGCTTTTCTGCCCCTTTACGGCACCCTTCATGTCTGCTCGCCTCCAGCCTTTTTTCTAAAGCCAAACGGTGGCAATCCACATGGATGCTCACATCATCGGGTCTGCGATGGCAGCCCGTGACGCCCGTAATCCTTTCGATTCCCAGCGTACTTACATTCTTCCCGTCGCCAGCCTTCCTTTCGGCTAGGAACGAGTCAATTGTGACGATCATTCTGTAACGGCTGCTTACATCTGGTAGTTCTTGCTATATCCGGGGCTCCCTGCGACACCTGACCGACTAAATGAATGGTACTTTCATGTAGTGGCAACAATTTCTCTTATGAGCCGCCGTAGTGCACCCATTCAGTTCTGTCCACTTGGTACTACTAAACGGGGGGGAACTGGCATTACAGCGGACGTTTACGCCTTTTTTCCATCAAATTGCGGCTGCCGAAGACAGAAAAGCACTCACTGCTTAGCAACCGGCCGGAAGGGGGAGCAGTGGTTAGAGCGCTCGGCGACTGTGCCCAAGGATGCGGGATCGAATCCCGGCCTTGGCGGCAGCTTTTCCGTAGAGGTGAAAAGCTAGTCGCCCGTGTGCGGTGCGATGCAGGAAACAATAAAGAACCCCAGGTTGTATTACGTTCCGGAGTTCTCCACTATTGTATCTCCCATAGCCTGAGTTGCTTTGAGACCTCAAAGTCGCACAAACAAAACGACTAATTGTTTAGCAGCTGAACGCTGCGCCAAAGAGACCAAAACAGAAAATACTGGAGAAAAGTAACGAGGAATCTCAATAAAATGGCTAAGCTTGTTACTATTGAAAGTTAATGCAACAAAAGGGAAGAAATTTACACAGCGCCGGTTTGCCACTAAGACTCGTAGTCGTAAGCCATATTTTATCGGTCTTGTCAGGGCAAAGCGAGCAGCGCGGGCTTAACCTTCGCTGGGCCTCCGCTAAACTGCGCGTGGGGCTTAGTGAATAACGAAAGCGAACCCTGGCTCGAAGCGCTGCATGTAATCACCTCGTACGCTGCAAGCCAGGAAACACGCAGCTGCGAAACGAAATGACGTATATGTACACTACTATACCTCGATACCAGAGGTGCAACTTCAGGCGGCACGGCGATGCAGTTTTATCTGAGATTTGCCCGGTTCTTCACCTATAACGTGGTGAGGTACGATGCAATAATAAGATAAAACTGCGGTAATTCACCAGGGACACGGAACACTCATCAGACATCAGAAGAAAAAAAGTGATAGAGGTATAAGAATGGCTTCAAGCTAATTATACGACAGAAAGCTCTGTTCACCATAGCCTTGTACGATTTAGCAAAGATGTACACAGTTTCAAGGTTTGAATTTAGGGGACATTTAAGCTTTGCCTTTAAGGTGGAATGAAGAGGATTTTGAACATGTCTTTTAATAGCGGGAACTGAATTTACACGCTTCAAGCAAAGTTACAAACTTCTAATTTTTTCCGGTGTGGAGGATCTTGCGCATAAAATCAGGAAAAGCCTCCGGCTTCAACCTTTATTTTACGCACCGAAGAGAGTAGGAGGACTCACCCAACGCGCGGTCTTCGTTTGAGAGGGGTGGATTTATCCATCGTGTGAATATCCCTGTAGGCCCGATGAATCTGAGCAGCACATTATAGTTTTTGAAACATGAATATAAACGCAGAACGCATTTCGCAACTGGCTGGTACGAAACGTTTCGCGAAGATTTTAGTCAGCATTCATCTACAGGTAGACAGACGACCACTAAATTTCACTACTGAAGTTATACTGATGTTAGTAAAGTAACTTCAGTGGATTCGAAGCTATCAATAGATGGCTCTGCGTGCGTACAAGCTTCTTCCTACTCGTACAAATACTTATGCATGGAAACGGCCCTTACTTTTCTTATCCACCTCGCATTTGGGCCTCTGACTAACCACGCATGACGGCAAGAATGTATGTGGCGTGGGTTGAGCGTTAGCGAGGCAATGAATCCTTCTAAACTGTGAAGGCAAAAAGGAAAAATGACTGTTTATGTCGCCTCAAAGAAGGAACGTACGGCCAACAAGGCGCAACTGCACCGTCAGGCGGCCACAGCCGCAGGCCCAGATAACTACCCCCGGCATTATCTCCTACCACTTACCTGTGGCCCCCAGAACACTGCATCTATATTTTCCTACCGTCTTAATCTTCACAGGAGCTCATTTGGCATTCCGGAAGCAGCCATTCCCATATGGCTTTTTTACATCTCGATGGCTTTCTGAGGAGTGCCGAGTAATAGAGTATGTGAGCCAAATTCCACAAAAACTTAAGTTTATGAAGGGGCTTTAGAATTTTTGTACTATTGCTTCAGGTCTACAGCCAATATAACATGTGTTGCAGCGAAAACTTTCAAAAAGTACTAAAAAATGCGGTCAAAATAAAAAAAAAATGCAGGATTGCTCCTAGCTTCGCTTAAAAGCTTAATGGCGAATATTTTTCCAATCCCTTCTCTGATTCCTTTTCTGTCTATTTCTTCACTTCATCCTGCACCTTACTTGTTTGTGCACTCGTTATAATGTAATAACTTTCTTTTCTTTGGCTTAGTCGTTCGAATCCAATGCGACGTCCTTAACGGGCAAACTATTGGCGTAAGAACCTATTGCGTCGCCTCGCTGGAATATCTCACGGAAACTCGCTGTATCTTGCTGACACATCTCGGGAACACATCTCGCAGACCAGACACCAGATATTGATCGTGAGCCTTGAAAGGCTCATGGTGAATACGCACTTTTTTCTGGATTTTTCGAAAATGTTTGCTGAATCACACGGTATTGTGGCTGTAGACCCACAGTTCCCTTACGAAAATGTGTACTATCATTTTATGCGATGTCTTCAGAAAATATAATCATTGAAGCCATTCACCGTCAATAGAACACCTTTAGAATGCATATGATATACGTATGACCAGCCTACCGATAATTGGCCATCGATGTTCAATAGAGTGTATTTTTATTCAATGTATTTATACCCCCTATGAATGGCTTATTCGAAATGTATAGGACCCTCTATTGACTATTTTCTGCAATTGGCCATCGTTAATCAAAAGAATCATGTTCATGAAAAGTTCTGATGTTTTGTGTTATGCTATTCATATGTGAAGTGTCCAATAACAATGTGTATTTTAGTCACTGTTCACATGCTTGTAATATTTTGTGAAAAGGAAGACTGTTAAAACAGAGATGCAGATTCATACTTTCATTTATTGCACAGACTCTATTTCACCTGAAAATTTCTGAAGCTCTTCATAAACATATCATTTTATGTGAAACTTGACTCACGTAGTCCGTTTCTCGGCTCTCCTAAGAACTCCCAAATCTAAAAAAAACAAAACAAAAAGAAAACAAATAGGACAGGCTGCTCTCCGACAGATATTGTGCTTCTGTCGAGCATTAAATGGGTAAGCAAAGTCGGCTGCAGTGGTCTGAGGACAAAGGGGGCGACAGGGCGTAAGGCAGGTAACAGGTATGTGGGCCTCTCGCTGTGGTCGCCTGACGGCACAGGTGCGCCTTGCTGGCCACAGGGTACTTCTGTGAGGCAAATTTGAAACAAAATAACTTTTTCTTCTTTCCCTTCACAGTCTTGCAAGCTTCTGTGATTCGCGAAAGCTCAGCCAACAAAGCATGCATTCGCGCCGTCATGCGTTATTAGCCGGAAGCCGAAATAGAAGGTGGACTCGAAAAGTAAGTGCCTTTCCTTTGTATAGATTTATGGACGAGTAGGAACAAAGTTCTACGCACGCAGAACCATCTACTGATAACTTTGGAATTCACAGAAGCTACTTTTATTACTCAGTGGTCGTCTATCAGTAGATGAATGCTGAGCTTTATGTTCGCAAAAAGCTTTGTACCCACCATTGCGAATCGCGTGTTGCTATTATGTTTTTATTTGCAAAACAATCATTTACTGCCAAGATTCATCGGGAGTTGCGCCTAGTGGATGAATGACAATTGTGCTCTGGCTAAGAATGCCTCTCTTACTGCACGCACAATTAATTTTTGAGGTTATACTGAAGAGCTCACGTTCCCCAATTCCAAGTGATATGAAGGCCCCTATCCAAGTTTTCACGGCAACAGCAGTCACGAATAGGTGATGCAGTGTCCATGTGACAGTTTACTGCAGATGTTTGTTGCAAGGTTATAATTGAGGATCATTACACAATGACTGCAGTGCGCATAGGTGTTCATACTGTTGCTTCATCGAGAGGGCTGAATGATGTGTTGCAGGTCGAGCCACAGCTGCTTTGCCGGAGGCTTCACTGGTTTCGGTTTTTGAATCGCTCAGTGAGAATTGCGAGAAATGAACTGTTGGTGATAAACGGTTGGAAACGTTGTTGGAGCTTTGCAGGAATATCACCGCGAAACCATCAAAACTGTATTTGTTGTTTTTTTAACAGCCGCCGGCATGCGGCCTTATCACTGTGATTCTGGCACGCGTATCAATTCTTAACCCATGTTTGTTCATCCTCGTTGTCGCGATACTACGCGTTATCATTTTCTTTGTCGCGAAAGATGCGCCGAGATCTGTCTCGAAGATACCGATCACTTGCGTATGTTTCCACAATGTTCCAGGGTGTACTGGTAGCAATTTGCGACGTCATCTAGATTATTCTGAGCAGCTTTTAAATTGAGCGTTGACGAGTGTGACGGGGCATTCTTTGATCGACGATCGACAAGTACGTTTGCTACTATCGCCGCCGCCGAGTTGCTTAGTTCTTTTGCGTGTGCAAATCAGCCCAATAAAGAGTTTATTTCAGTACCATCAAGCCTGTGGCTTTTTTTTGGTGTCAACGGCCTTGTCACCACTACGTGACAATATGCTTCTGGGCGAATGTTGGTGTGAGGCCCATTGAAACGAAAACGGAGAACGGCTGGTGGTTTGTGCAACGGCAGTGCTATTTATGCAACTGTAAGAAACCAAGAAAAGACCAAGCAGGTTTTCGGAAAGGATACTCTACTATCCATCATATTCATGCCATCGACCAAGTGATAGCAAAATGCTCGGAATATAACCAGCACTTTTACATAGCATTTATTGATTACGAAAAAGAATTGACAATAGAGGCCTCGGCGGTCATGCAGGCTTTGCGAAATCAGCGTGTACACGAGCCGTACGTGAAAGTGCTAGAAGATATATATAGGGGGTGAACAGCAGCCATAGCTCTGCATAAAGAGAGTAACAAAATTCCCATAAAGAAAGGGTGTTAGGCAAGGAGACGCGATCTTTCCAGTACTATTTGCAGCTTGCTTAGAAGAAGTATACAGAGACTTGGAATTAGGAGCAGTTAGGGATAAGGGTACATGGAGAATACCTCAGTAATTTCCCATGTGCTGGTCACATTGCCTTGCTAAGCAATTCAGGGGATGAATTGCAAAGAATGATTGATGACCTAGACAGGAAAAGTAGAAAGGTAGGCTTGAAAATCAATATGAAGAGACTAAGGTAATGTTCAATAGCCTAGGGGAGGAACAGCAGTTTACATTAGGTAGCGAAGCACTGAAGTAGTAGGCGAATATGTCTACTTAGGACAGGAAGTAACCGTAGATCCGGACCATGACAGGGAAATAACAAGGAGAATAAGATTGGGATGGAGCGCATTTGCAAGCACTCCATATTATGACTAGCAGCTTATCGGCATCGCTCAAGTGGAAAGTATGCAAGAGTCACATCTTAGCTGTACTTACCTTTGGGGCTGAAACATGGAGGCTAACAAAGAGCGTTCTACTTAAGTTGAGCCCAACGCAGAGGGCTATGGAAAGAAAAATTGGGAGGATAATGTTAGGAAAGAGGAAACGTGCAGAGTGGGTCAGATAAATAACTCAAGCCACTGACATTCTAGTGGAAACCAAGAACAAGAAATGGGTAGAAAGAAGGAGAAATGGGCATGGGCAAGACATGTAGCTCGAAGAAAGAATAACCGATTGTAGCTTAGGGTAACAAATTGGATTCCAATAGAAGGAAAGCGTAGCACGGGGCGGCAGAAAATTAGGTGGGCGGATGAGGTTAAGAAGTTTGCAGGGGACAAGTGGATGCAGCTCACACAGGACCGGGTTAATTGGAGGTATATGGGTTATAGTCAGGCTGATGGTTAGTCAGGCTGCAGTGGTTATAGTCAGGCTGATGATGATGAAACGATGTTGGTGAGCGTAGTTTGGTGCATCCTTGCGCGAAGCATCACGTATTCGCCCTGGACTTTAGACATGAAAGACGCGCGGGGTTGCAGCGGCGAAGAAGCATGACTTGAAAAAAAAACAAAAAAAACGGAGATCTCGAACAGTTTAGGCGTAATGGGTGGTGTGGTAGATGGCAGTAACTATACCTCAGAATAACAGCTTGTGGGGCGAGATTGAAAAGAGGGTTCCCTTGATGTGTTTTTTTCGTTACAACTGACAAACCGTATTCGTTGTTTAGATGCTTTGGGAGTGAAAGTCAAGCTAATTCGTGAAAGCTGCAGATGTGGGGTGGTTATTTAGCTTGTGTCTATGTGGCGGGAGGTGTGGCTGTCTTGTTTGCGCGATGACAGTGATGGACTTGGTCTTGTATTCGTTACTTGGATGCTACCTTGTTTGTGATGGTTACAAATATTTATTGTTGGCTCGACATACCTGCTTTGGGAAAAATAGGTGTGGCGAGCGTGATTGATGTAATTGAGAGTAGACGAGGAAGAGGACGAAAAAGTTCCGGTTTTGTTTGTACTTCGGTTGGTAGTGTACGCCTGTGCTGTGATTCTCTCTACGTGCTTGTCTACGTCGCGCCTCAGTTCTGGGTAACTGTGCCTATACGTCTATTAAACTTGTTTTATGCTAATGTTTTGCCATTATGTAGCAAGCTAGGTTCTGGAACGCCATATTTTTGTATCCTAGGCGTATAAATATTATATTATTTGGAGACATGGTATTAATGTAAACAGTGAGCTATTAGTTCTTACAAATGTCCTAAAGTTGGAAAAAAAAATTAACAAAATGACTCTTGAGGCACTGCTCCATTTGGCGTTACAAATGAACAATTTAATTAGTGAATGTAATTGGGGCTCTACGGTAGGTCTATAGAGAGTAACATATTATTTTATCCTTAAATTTTTAGAGCGTCAGCCTTGAGTGCGCACATTCAGCGAGTTTGAGACGATCCGCAATCAACCTTTGACATTGCCTTTGCAACAGTGGTTTGGCTAAGCGTTGAGACAATGGGACTACCACATGGCCTCGTGCACAATACGTGATCATATTTTAATAAAGAATAAAAAATGAAAGAAACGAAAAAAAATTCCCGCGAAATTATGCAAACTGATGACGCCACCGATCAATTCGCCTGCGACTGACAGATGGCGCTGCAAGTTTATGACAGATGTTCTACGGTGTATATAAGCTCGCGGGCAGATCGCTAGGCAACCATATAGCGATGGAAGTTGGGACGTAGCATACAAAATCAATCCACTCTGTGTCGCCGCCGCCGAGCAGCTTCTGACAATCCGCACAAAGGGCTTCGCGGATCGGAACTGGCTAGGACTAGTGAAGGTCTATAGAGAGTCCAACGTATATAGGCATTCCCGAAGCAGAATTCCTCGAAAGCTGCGTCTCCAACCCCTCTTGCATAGCAGGCTCATAAGCGACATATTCCTTGCATGGTGTCATAGTAAAGATGAGCTACTCAAATTCATCGCTAACGCTAACAACTCTCGCAATAAAATTTTCTTTTTTCATACCTACTCCTCTTCTCTGGATGCCAAGCTCTAAATCTCGAAAAACGAACTTGCCAAGTCGGCGTTTAGGAAGCCACAGACAGAGAGCAGTACAATTTCGGAAATAGCGGCAGAAAGCATTGCAATAGGTGTACACTGTGCAGTCAGCCTATAGAATTTGAGTGCATGTCCATTCGTGATGAGGGCTTTGCCTCTAACTGTGAGACGCTGCTCGAAGTGTTTGGACAGAGAGCGCTACCCAAATCCTTATTGATGAAACCGTGAAGAAAGGCGCAGCAGAAGACCGCCTCACAATCTTAAATGAAAACTGTAACCAGTGAAATTTGGCTTATCAATTAACCTTATCAACCTTCTCAGCATAACCTCTAATTGAATTATGTTTTAAATCAGCAGCATACAGTTCTGCTGCTAGTCACAAAATGAGCGCTTACATCCCGAACCACGCTGTGTCGTATATAGGAAGGCAAGAAATATCAAAGCTATCTCAACTGCATCGTTTCAGTGAAACTAAACAATAATGAAGTTTCAGAATGTAGACCTTGAAATGAACCTCGCTGTAAGCTTTTTCTAATAGTTATTGAAGGTACATCGGGCCATAGCACCACGTCCTCTTTTTCATTCACAGTTCGAGGAGACATAAGCTCGGCACTAGTAACGCAATGTCAGCATTCTCGAATGTGGCGTGTACCATGAGCAATATATGTGGCAAACGAAAACTCCTTTCCGATTAAGAATACATAATCACAGGGCACACGTACGGTCACGACGAAGTCTGCCACTTTCATGGCATGTAAACACAAGAGGTCGTTCGTTCGAGGCCTCCAGGTTCATGATACTGCAGTCAGGTGTACTCAAGCTCATTTCGGCAGTGAAGCTTGCGTGCCATATCGAATACACAAATTTAACTCTAGAACCTGGGGAAAACGTTTGCAAATTCTCCTATTTGTCTGGATAATTTCGCTGCAACCAACGATTTACTCAGATGCGATTAATGTTTCATGACCTCATTTTCCGTGGCCATCGCTTTCATTAATGGTACTGCACATATATCGTTTGTTTTGTCGTTGTATACTGTCTCATTGTGCTGCTGCGGTTTCAATAAACGCTACCGTAATGTGCGGTGCGAGCTTCTGATGTATATTGATATAACTTGTGTTGCTGTCGAACGTTGTCTCAATGACTGGCATTCATTTCGATTAAATGTGGCCCTTGCATTGCATTTCTCTGGAAGGCTTTATGACGTGCTTTCTTTACGAAAATTAGGTCCGCTACAGTAAGAGTAACATATTATTTTGTCCTTAAATTTTTAGAGCGTCAGCTTGAGTGCGCACATTCAGCGAGTTTGAGACGATTCCGCAATCAACCTTTGACAGTACCTTTGCAACAGGGGTTTGCCTAAGCGTTGAGACAATGGGACTACCACATGGCCTCTTGCACAATACGTGATGATATTATAATAAAGAATAAAAAACGAAAGAAACGAAAAAAAATTCCCGCGAAATTGTCCAAACTGATGACGCCACCGATCAATTCGCCTGCGACTGACATATGGCGCTGCAAGTTTATGACATGTTCTACGGTGTATATAAGCTCGCGGGCAGATCGTTAGGCAACCATATAGTGATGGAAAGTGGGAACGTAGCATACAAAATCAATCCACGCTGTGTCGCAGCCGCCGAGCAGCTTCTGACAATCCGCACCAGAGGGCTTCGCAGATCGGAACTGGCTAGGACTAGTGAAGGATAACATGCACTATTTGCTAATGAAACATTTTAAGAAAGGTTCGGTGTATCGTCGTCGTATCCACTTTCGTGAAACGTTTTGTATACCTGTAGAACGAAGTCCATACAGCAAGCGAGTGACGCGACGTCTGCCGCGTGTTCAAGTGGAGTGGCAACCTATGTGCAGCTGTCACCCGTTAATAATTACAGAGGTATTATTAACGATGCGCCCCTAACGGTGCGCACACTCCCAGACACCCTTAGAGTGAGAGGGGTAGCTGTTCCGGTCGCAAAGGAGATGCCCTCGACCTGCGTGGCAAGCTCAGCCGGAATTCAACTACCTTGTAGTGACAGAAGGGGGTGGCCGTTTGGTGCCCAGCTGTCGCCGGTTCAAGCCAGAGTAAGGGTCGGAGTCAGAAGTAACAAATAAAACAAACTTTATACACAGCAAGAGACGATACAGAGGAATACACAAAAACACTTGAAATGCACAGGCGAGAGGTTCACAGAATACAAACAGTAAGCATGCAACTACAGAGGTATGCAATGACACAGAGGCTTTACAACACAGATGAAACACGAGAGAGTCATATAAATAAACACCAAATTGTTCACCGGGCACTGTTGCAGTCCGACGCCTCGAGAGTCACGATGTGGCCGCCATACAAGACGAGCGCCGCTCCCTCGCAGGTCCGTGGGCTTGCCAGCAGCGGGTGGTCCCCGGCAGGGTTGCCAGGTCCAAAAAACGAAAAGTCGCCACAAAAATGGGAAAAGTAGCCAGAAAGTAGCCAACCAGAGGAAGAGCAATAAAAAGTAGCCAAAAAGGAGCCATGGGGCCATGCATGGGGCAGTAAATAGAGCGCTCACTGCAAAAAGACAACCAAAAACATTCGTTTAATAGTCGTTTTATTCCAACGCTAATGAAGAAACAAATGCCAGTTGCGTCTTATAGCAACTAAATCACATAGAAAAGTTTTCCGAAAAAAAAAAAACTGGCTGCGTAACACTGCGATATCATATAAACAGACATAAAACTAAACTGACCAGATAAACACACATGTTATCAGAAACTTCTCTGTGATGATTAGAAACAGTATAAAATGCATAAAATTATGTCCACGAAAATGTAAGTATAAAATGTTAGTGGAGTTGGACGTCTCAAACAATGGCTACAAAAGGAGAACACGACGAAACGAAACTGCAACCACTCAGGGGCGATTTTCAGGCCTGCCGTAAATAGTTGAGTTGACCTTCTCAATCATGGTTTGGGTTTATCAAGGATACGGCCAATGTGCTGGGGGTGTTCACATGATCACACACACTTCTTTTTGATCATGACTACTGGGCGTTAGACGGGAACCTTCGGTTTCTCAAGTATAATATTACATTATCGAGAGGCGTTTACCTTGCCTAGAGATATAGAAATCATTCTTTCATAGGTATACCAAGTATACTCGAAAGCTTTCTTGACACCAGTGCCTAATAATGTTCGGCGAATTGCGGTCAATGAATGGTTGTCCGCGCTCCTTGATCGCATTGAAAGTGTGCAACTGTTTTACTCAGTGAACAAACTAGAGTGCAAAAACCACTTTCACACTGATGAGACAAACCTATGGACGGAAGATGCACTCATGACTAATTTATTGTCAGCGGGTGCACGCTAAATAAGACCTACTGCACGCAAATATGCACGGGCAAAGAAAAACATTTGGAAGCAGTTCGTGGTAAGCCTAGTTAGTGTGTTAGCTCTGTTGTGATGTTTATCTAAGTCTGGCTAGCTAGCATAATGCGTTTACACTTGCCCTTTGTTGGCCATCTATAATGCAAAATTTGGCTTCAAGTGCAGTTAAATAATTAGCACTAATTAATTCGGTTCGATAACTAGCACAACTCATTTGCATTCAATCTAAGCTTTCGAAAGGTATATCACTCGGTATATGAAAGGTATATGGTTTTGATTGCATATAGCTCACTAACGCTAATATATGGATCGCTAATTCAGAGCGTTTGGATTCATCCTAAGCTTTTCAATGGTATGACTTGATAGTCTAGCTCAAAGTTAGGTTTTATACAAAATAAATATTTAACGCAGAATAATGAGGATCGCTAACTACCTGTTCGACATCGATGGCGGGAAAAAGATTTACCAGTGACTGACAGGTGCCCTCACTGTGACACTCCACCTGACGTCTGCGATGTGCATCACTTGTTGTGGACGTGTCTATCAACGACTCACATTAGGCAACGGATACTCATGAAGGTGGGCCTGCGGTGGAATCCCGATAGTGATTATGAGAAATGGACAATGGACAATCGCTATACTGCCAACCTTCTCGAATACATAAGCGCAACTGGACTTCACTTCTTCTTTTAACTTTCTATCTCCTGCATCCCATTCCCCCTTCCTCAACTTATGCTTTGTGACAAACTCTTCAAAATAAAAAACTACCACAGTCCCATTACACTTGGCCTAAGCTTAACGGTATATGACTCGATGCTGGAGTGCAAATTTGGGTTTCAAGTGCGGCTTACTAAATATCATTTAATTTGGCCCGTAGTTGGTCAAAATAAGTGTATATTTAAGTTTTAACCAATGATCCAAACTGAAGGTTTATCACGTGACATATACTATGCTTAGCCAAGATAGCTTGAAAGTAGCGAAACAGACTAAGCGGCCGCTTTGACTTTCTCTGATCTTAAAGTTCAAAGCACCAGCCTGGGTCGTTCTCTCGTTTAGCGAAAAAATAAGAAAGTAGCGAAATTGACTAAGCGGCCGCTTTGACTTTCTCTGATCTTAAAGTTCAAAGCACCAGCCTGGGCCGTTTTCTCGTTTTGCGAAGTTTTACCGCGGTGACAGAGCTCACGCTAAAAAAAAACAAAAGAACAAACGCAGACAAAGTCAGAGGCAGTACTAGATCCTGGAGCGCAGACCTGGACCAAAAACGCGCGCTTCACTGACTGCTGCGGCCGGCCGGCGGGCGCCAGGGAGAAACCGCGTGTCGTGCGCAGAGCTCGCAGCCGCCCCGCGCGAGGGGAATTGAGGAGGAAAGCGCGGCGCGGAGGATAGTGTCGCTGCTTTCAAATTGTCAAGGGGTTTTAGTGGATGGATGTTAAGAGCATCCCCTTTGAAACAGGGTGGGGACAGTCGTCACCATGCACAGTTGGTTGTATTGCAGCGCTACCGTTGATAGATTTGCTATCTGTCTAGCTATAAAAATGAGCATCCTGAACAGCGCGCAAACGGGCTCGTTGGAATAGGCGAAAATTTTTCAAAGTAGCCAGAAAGTAGCCAAGTAGCCAACCTAAAATTTTTGTCGCCAGGCGGCTCAGAAAGTAGCCAATTTGGCGTAAAGTAGCCAAATCTGGCAACCCTGGTCCCCGGGAGCCAGCCGAAGCACTAGCGAACACGCCGCAAACACTGGCTGACTGACTGACTGACTGCGCAAGCGGCGCGGCCTCAATAAATGGGGCGCGCCGCGTCTGTCTGTTAAGGTGCGCTAAGGCTAGCGCGCACACACACTTAGCTTCGCTGGTTAGAGCACTCCCTTTTCCTCCAGTCGAGCCGCGCATCGTCATTGGCCACGACCCGTAGAACATTCTGGAAGGCTCTGGCGTGTTCCAGACTGATGATTCACCTTCATCCCCGGGCAATGAAAAAGAGGGTGACGGCGACGCGTACAAAGTTGCGCGCTCTCTCGCACGGGGAAGGAGGCCTTTTCTCGAACTTAATAGACGAATCCATGCGGCGCAGCGGGGGCGTCGCGCCGCGCCGGCTTGATAAAAATGTACGCCGATTTTGTGACAGCGGCCAAGGTAGCGTCGTTGTCGACTCGAAATTCTTCCGCCGCTTGAGGAGCGATTTGAGTAGAGCTTGCTTTCAGAAACGAAAGACAGGCCTCGAGGACCTCTTAGAGTAGGATTTCGACTGAAGGCGTGTTCCTGAACAGGGCGGTAAATATCGATGTTCCGCTAAGCGGCTTGGGACCGACATCTGATCCCAATCTGCCGTCGCAACAGACAACTCTTGCTTTCATTCTGCCACTGGAATACGATTGCCTCAAGAAGAGCTGAACAAATTTATCCAGATTTGCCCGTAGATTTCAACATAAGCCCGCCTTGAGAAACATCGCGTCGTACAACGAGAATATTATAAGCGGTAACGGGCTGCTGCCGCCACCGCCATCTCGAATTTAAAGAACTCAAGCAGCTTTCAAGCTGTATTAGTAGATGGATGTTTAATGAGCAAATGCTGGATATCCATGTTCTACAGCGTCGAATGGCTTGAAGTATTTTCCTTTTGGTCCCGGAGGTTTTAGTACCTGCTTTCCCCCTTTATAGCGCGCGCATTAAACATATATACCATAGGTCATTCTACCAGCTGTGGGTGCGACATGTGGTACCTGCGTTTTGATGGTGAGCTGCCCCAATGAAAAGAGGGCCGATGCCAATGCGTGCACCCAGCGAGACGCTTTCACTCCTCCTTTGGCTGTTGGCCACCCATCGCGGCTCTGTTTTTGTTAAACTGTTTTCTTTTATTCGCCCTTCTGCACCCAAAGCTGTCACATGGCCGGCTATCCTCTATTTTATTTTGTTTTGTATGCCTGCGTGGCGGGAAAGAGCCTATTTTGCTTTCTTTTCTCCCGCCTGGCACTTGTTATCTTTTCGTTACTTTCGCTTCGATGCGTCCTCTATCATTAGTGAAAAGTTTAAGACGCCTAAGCGCAGCGCACGTTCATTCAAGAGAAAGATCATGATACGATTAAAATATGGAAGAAATGTTATTTTTTTATCGCTAAACTTTTATTTACTGTGGGTGTATGTGTCTGCATGTAAGAGAGAGTGTGTCCGCGTGTGTGCGAGACAGTGAGAGATTCACCTATTTTTTCCTTGTTATTTCTCCGCATAGGCGAAATCAATGCATGACTCTTACCCGGAAAACAACACTCTCATTTATAAGATATGCCTTAGCAAGTAACTCCCGGGTCTACCTCAAATCCAGGAACCTTGGATATCCCTTTCAACTGCGGGAGAACAGAGCGACAACTGCAGGATATTTTATGAGACTAAAATAAACACACTGAAAGAAAAGGTCTTATTTCTGGAGCCTTACAAAATCATGCTTTCTAACGTTCGTACTGTGCCAGCACTGACTTGTTTTGTCTGTCAAAGAAGACGACTGCGTCAAGCTTTCACAATAAAGAGTTCTAAACTGCCAGAGCCCGTGGGAAAAATATTCGGGTATATTCATTTCTGTAGTGCAGTCATAATGCAAATCAATGCATGACTCTTACCCGGAAAACAACACTCTCATTTATTAGATATGCCTTAGCAAGTAACTCCCGGGTCTACCTCAAATCCAGGAACCTTGGATATCCCTTTCAACTGCGGGAGAACAGAGCGACAACTGCAGGATATTTTATGAGACTAAAATAAACACACTGAAAGAAAAGGTCTTATTTCTGGAGCCTTACAAAATCATGCTTTCTAACGTTCGTACTGTGCCAGCACTGACTTGTTTTGTCTGTCAAAGAAGACGACTGCGTCAAGCTTTCACAATAAAGAGTTCTAAACTGCCAGAGCCCGTGGGAAAAATATTCGGGTATATTCATTTCTGTAGTGCAGTCATAATGCAAATCAATGCATGACTCTTACCCGGAAAACAACACTCTCATTTATTAGATATGCCTTAGCAAGTAACTCCCGGGTCTACCTCAAATCCAGGAACCTTGGATATCCCTTTCAACTGCGGGAGAACAGAGCGACAACTGCAGGATATTTTATGAGACTAAAATAAACACACTGAAAGAAAAGGTCTTATTTCTGGAGCCTTACAAAATCATGCTTTCTAACGTTCGTACTGTGCCAGCACTGACTTGTTTTGTCTGTCAAAGAAGACGACTGCGTCAAGCTTTCACAATAAAGAGTTCTAAACTGCCAGAGCCCGTGGGAAAAATATTCGGGTATATTCATTTCTGTAGTGCAGTCATAATGCATGCAAACAAAGGCTTGCGTCGATAGAAGAGAAATACAGTTTTCTAGAATTTCTCATTATATTTGTACCACAAGATCGTTATAGGCACGCGCTTCTTTGCCGATTATTGCAGTTGAGGCTTGCTATGGTGCTTTTGTGAGAGTGGCATATATCTTAGACCGATTTCGTCATCACTGTTGTCACAATGAAGTGGTGGAAAGCAGGAGGATGCATGTACCGCTCTCGTTGGTAGCAAAGAGCAAGTGCCCTTTTATTTTACGCATGAAGTTGTTTTAGCTCCCGTGGACTGCGACATTAAAGGGACGCTATAACAAAACTGAGATGAAACGTCAGTTCACCAATTCTTCTTCATCCGGGCACTCATTTCGCTTCATCCGGGCACCGAATTTTGCGACAACAGTTCGCTATCTGAGGCGTGTGCGCCCTCCACAAGGCAGGCGCCACGGTGCCATACACTCGTGCGTAAACCTACCCGATACAGGCAGTCGAGGCAGCAGCAGCTGAAAGAGCGTCGTTCGGGCCTTTAGAATCGACCCTGTCACTGCTTTCGGTCGTCAGCTAATGGGATCGCTTTTTAGCAGACGCTTGTATAATTGCTTGGGGAGTGCTCGAACGCGCTACGCGTTCAGGTCAGGCCAACGTCTCTTCGTAGCCGCGCACGCATCTGCACTGCTCTGCATTTCACTGCCGTCATTGTCATGACTGCTTAAACCACCAATGGAGTCTGATGAAATGAGAGGTAGGAAGCGCCTAGCGGAAAGTGACCGTTTTGGGAACTATAAAGCATATATTCTGTATATATATTGCGAGTTATACAGCATATAGCAGAAGACTGTCTGCCCCTGCCACAACGCGATGATTATGCAGTAGCTCACGAAGGTGACAAGGCGGCCACAGACCACAAGTGCCTACATAAGACTGCACGATTGCAGGTGATCGCTTTGTCGCACCAAGGAAAACCTGCAATAACAACTGAGCGTGCTGTCCTGTTAGCAGAAGAAAAGCTTGTCATGGGGGGGGGGGGGGGCGGGGGGGGGGGGGTGCTTCGTACTACACCAATTTCAAGGTCTTGGCTAATACCGCCTACAGCCAATGTGCAGTGGTACTCATCATATCGTGCTTATACATCTACCCTCGATTAAGGGGGAGGCAGTAATATTTTGAACGTCTAAACCAAAATTCAAGATTACCAAACTGTGTGGTACGCCTTTTCTGATATTCATTTCTTGCTTCACCTTACTAGCAAAGCGATATCAACTGTAATTTCAGAGAAGCAGCACTTGATACTGTCAATGCAAATCAGAAATTTTTTTGCGACGCCTGATCTTCGGGCTGTTTGTGAAACTTACATAGCAACAGTGCACCTACCGCGAAGTTATGGATATCATAGTATACCCTCGGCCCATTCAAGTTCTCGTGGGCGGACAATATCCCCGTGGTGATGTACACATGTTAACAATGATCATAGAGCTTTGATCTTTGGTTTTCACCTTTATCTTCTATCTACACTGTTACGCAGATTCATCGTTTGGCCAGTGTTAAACATTGGCTAACATTATTTATTTGGTGTTTTAGGGTCCAGATATCACCTCTTGTTTCTTGTGTTTCAGTACCTTCTTATTTTCAAGAAACTTTATTGTATCAATTAACGAAAGTGAAATGCCAGCAATACCAGCTAAAACACAGATTTGAATAATCATTCAAAAAAGAGAAAGAAACGTTCCTTGTTTATTAATAAACAGATGGATTTATTGAAAGGAAAAGCAGAGAGGTTGGCCGGAATAACTAAAATCTGGCCTGCTACTTTGCACTGGGGAAGAGGAAGGGGAGAGGAAAGAAGATCATGATGGGTGACGATATAGAAGAAGGCATATGAAATATATATATAGGCACAGTAGTCTTGCCTCACAAGCGCGAATCAAGCCCGCTGGCGCACAAAAAACGGCAAAGAGCACGCACTGCCTGGACACCCTTCCCCTTGTCCTGCCAGGCGCCCAGCAGCAGTTCCTCCGACAAAGGCCTCTTGTCCAAATGCTTCAAGAAAGCGTTTGGATTATTGATTAAGCCTTCATTAGGAGTGGTAAGGACTTCTGTAATGACACGTCGAATTATACAACTAACTGCTTTGTCTGACGCAGTTGGAGCATGTGTGGATATTTTTGTGCGCATCAGAGGGAGGACAAATTGGATAATATTGTTAGTACAAAATACACAAGAAACCACAGGCAAACCTGAGTCTGCCGACAAAGAGCTTAAAAAGAGAAAAAAAATTGCTTTGTTTGGTCCCAGGCAAAAAGAATTCCTCTTTTAGAAACGCTTGGTATTAAATTAGGTCTTTATTCTTGCTCTTGTTCGTTTTGTGCTACGCAGTTTTCAAAAATAATTCGACACTGCTTGGATATCTTTTAACGACGTTGAATACCAGCACACTTTGGTGAAAAATCAGTAACAGCATTCTTTTCCTTAAACATTGGCAGTGTACTAAGCTACATGCAAGACTGGTGGTCACAACGCTCTCCATAGCTTCGCCACAACCGCAACCAGGAACGAACGGAGCATTGGGAATCGACCAACCACATTGCATTGAGGTCCCACCGGATCGAATGCCGAAGTAACGGCGCGACAGCTCGAGTTGCGCCTAATGGTAGCGGACACGCTAAGATTGTTATCCTTGCCTATGACAAAGCAGACAACCGTAAGTAATGAAGGCACCACGTTCCACTGACGCGCCACGCAGCAGACGCAGCGGCAAACTACGACTGGCAGCTCTGCGTTGAAAAAAGAGCGTTACTTCCGCATTTTGTTAGAAAAATAATAAAGAGAGAGTAGAAACCTTGGTCAGGTAGGAAGTAAAAAAAGTTGACTTTCGTGTTTTTACTAAAGCAGTGAGGGTATTCGGAAGCTTTGCAGATGCAAAATAGCCCTTTTTAGGACTGGTCATAGGAGCTTCTGCCGCACTCTGCCGGTCGATTTTAGTCGTATCATTATATTCAAGATTATCTAGGCATATCACTGCTTTAAAATTATAAAACTTGTAGCTTCAATTCTGAACAAACAAGGTTAAGATGATCGGAAAGTATCAAAAAATGAGCACGCGTCTGAGGGTAAACTTGAACGTGAAAATGAGGCCGAAATTAATAAACTGGTTCGAAACATTGCGACATTTTCCTGTAGTTAGTGCATTTGCATGAAAAAATAAATGCCATGACGTTACCGCGAGCAGCATTTCAGCCCGAAACAGCCAAAAGTAATTTAATTTCTCTCTTCCTTAGTGCAATAAATTATTGCCAAGTCCTCTCAAGTTATTTATTCTGCCGCGTACCAGAACAGCTATGTGTTGAAAATTAATGACTTCGTAATCCTCCATTGGCTCATTGTGCGCCAAGAATGTTTACTAAGGTACCTGAAAAGCACGCATCAGAGCATGTGTGTTCTAGCGCACTACAATAGATGCTCCAGACAGCAAAAACAGGGATACGCACATAGAAGACAGGCAAAAAATAGAACCTGAAGAGAGGCAACGCAGCCTAGACCTCACCGCGGAGGCACAGTGGTACCCAGGTATGCTGTACCTAAGGATGCGGGATCAAATCCCGGCCGCAGCGGCCGCTTTTTGATGGAGACGGAAAGCAAACCGCCCGTGTGCTATGCGATATCAGTGCACGCTAAAGAGACCCAGGTATTCAAAACTTCAGGAGCCTTCCACTAAGGCGTCGTTTATAGTCATTGTCACTTTTGGGACATTAAACCCTTATACCAAGCCATATCGAACGTAACTTTGGAAGTCCGGGGCTCTGTGCCGCTGAGACAAGCTGGCCCAACAAGCAAGAACAGAACTAGAAAGGCAGCGCCCATTGCTCGGCCCGAAGATGAAGGTAAAGGCGAAGACAGAGGCAGCCCCAGCGACATGAATGCAATGTAATCGTACTAAGAGGAACTTGGCCAAACGAATCCATACGCGATACCGAAGAGCAGGATGTATTTCCTAACGGTGAAGTTTTTCGCTTTGATCGCGTTGGCAAACGAGGCGACGGCGTCTTAGTAGCTGTTCAATATAGCCTTCAAAGCTACAGCTTAAAAATTGAATAGCGTCTCGAAATATAATTCATATGCTCTGACACCTCATTTCCATCCATTGTAAAATGTGTTTCTATCGTCCCCCTTACTGTGACGCATCATTTAATTCTTTATTTCACAGCACACTTTACACCGCAACCACGACATTTCCGCATGATTTTACCTTACCGAGTGATTTTAATTTCTTCGCAATAGCTTTCTCTAACCCATCTATATAAGATGTCACTGAATTCTTCCGAGTATGATTTCATCAACACGTGCAAAAGCTTTTCCTTAACGCAAATGATCTCCTATTATACTAGGCATTCTGTTCAATCATCTCATATACTCGTTCTCCTACTGACGTCACAGCAAGAAAATTTATTGTCACTTTCATATCTGGCAGGACTAAGCAATTATTCGGTAATCCATGCTGTGTTTTTTACCAACCTCCCCAAACCAAAGAAGCAACAAAAACAGCCACACTTTAAGATAAAAGCGATTAAAAGAGCATTAACGAAAAACTTGATCAATTGCGCACCTTATATTTAATCAGCGTGTATCAACGCACACCGTAGAATAACTGATTGCTTTTCAAAAACGAAATGGAGGACTTTATTGAGAAATTCTTTCTGACAGTTACTATAACCGAGCACCTGGCATCACTATAGTTCATTTGCACGTTAAAGCGCCGCAATAACAAGAAGAAAAGTTTTTATCGATCAGCCAAAAAAATAATATTCCCACAGCACAGCAAAAATGTCATGACGCTGAAAAATTTTATAACTGAGAAGCCTACATATAGTCATGCAATCATTTTCCTCAAGCACACTAAAATACACAGTACACACGAAACCAGGTCAGTTTTGGAAATGCATTCATTCTAACCCGAAAAAACGTTAATTGTTTGCGGCCGTGATAACCCAATAGCGGAACATTGGGTTCAAGTTATAAACTTAACGTTTATCTCTCTTCTCCTTCCCTAACCGGATGGAGGTCTTCCAGATTTCTCTTCCTTTGATTTCCTGCTATACCTGATATAACGTTTAACCCAATGACGTTTCAGTGCAATTTCTAGACGCTCTGAAAGTAGTGTCATCAGCAGGTGTTCACGATATAACGCAAAAATTAAAAAAAGAACACACAAACATACTACCAACATAATACTGTCTCACCTTTTTAACAACCTCTTTCAGCAGGTGTTGCACCGCATGATTGAAAAGGGGGAAATGTTATTCAACTTTTAAAACACAGCCCTTCTTCTCGTCATGATTTCCGGTCCATATCAATCATGAGCATTCTCCTAAAGTCGATGAGGAATGTAATATTTTCTCATATAATGAAGTTCCTAGTATCCGTATATTTTTTCATCCTTCTCTACGTAGTTTGTTAAAAGGATTTTCTTGCGACACTGAATTAGTAATGTTCATTAAAGAATTAGTTTTCAGCATTGATCTTAACACTGACGCTCACGCGGGGTTTTTAGATTTTGAAAATGCCTTCGACAAAGTTCCTCGTAAACGGGTTTTCCTAACGCTTTCATACTTGAACGTTAACAGTTGTGTCTTGATTGGATTCAAAACTTTGTTACTAACCGGCAGCAGTTGGTCGTAGCTAATAAAGTTCGTATCGTAAGCCGATTATATCTGAGGTGCCCCAAGTTACTGTCCTTGGTCCCTTTCTTTTCCTTATATATAAATAAATAAAGGTAATCTTCTTCCTAATGTGCACATGTTTGCCAATGATTGCTTTATTTACCGCCCTTTAACCAGCCGTGTTGATAACCAACTTCTTCCACATGACATTGAATAAATACTAACCTGGTGTAGCAAGTGGCTAATGTCCTTAAGCACGACATTAACGCTTCTACTATCTTTGCAACGACGTCCCTTTTTGACATCGTTAAATAACTTTATGTCGAACTCTTCAATCACTGCTCCATCAACATATAAATATACAGACGTTCATTTAACTGCCGACTTTAACTGGTTCCATCAAGTTAAGCCGATAAATGACAATGCTAATAGTCGACTTGGTTATTTCCAGCGAACTCTGTGCCTAGCACCGTCATCAGTGAAATTACCAGTTTATTTAAGATTTGTCCGCTGTTTGTGATCCTCACCAAAGTAACCTCACTGATATTCTTTAAATAACACAAAACCGTGCAGCAATATTAATCTTCTTAGCCTACACCTATCACGTGTCACCGAACCAAAACGTAAAGTTAACCTTTAGCAATCCCTCGTAACATTGTAACAGTGTCTTTTTCACAAGTTTCGTTGTCATCCTCAACTCAAACTTATTATTCTCCCTGCGTATCCTCCTCCAGCCACGCAAGTCAGGAGATGACCGTTTATCCTTTTCCTGCCCGGAAATCTGCGCATCTGTCATCCACTTTTTGTTCACACCACAAAACACCGAAATGACTTCCCCAACACCGTCGTACCTCATACCGCCTTATCATCCTTCAAATCGTCGATAGAAAGCTTTGTGCGTGCCTAAACCCTCACTCGCTCATGTAATACCCCCTTAATGGGGCCTTTGTGTACGATACTAATAAATAAAGAAATTAAATAAAATGTTGTGGCAATATCAAAAGGCTAGGAGACCATGTCAGGAAACTGAGAATGTTCCGGAATCCCGTCCAGCAGGGTTAGAACGAAACAAGAGTCGCCGATCAGCGAAAAAAAAACCATATTTCTGTTTACGTTCCGGCTCCCAGAACGGCGGCCGTGTCCGCAACGGTTCACGAAACACAGTCCTGATGAAACAGTGCCGCTACCACTATATATGAGCCGTCCTATGAAGTGGTAAGACATCATAGCAATGCACTGGGTGGATCATCCCGCGCCTAATGACCAACATTTCGCATTCACCCATCAATAATTCCTCCCAAAATACTATAGTATCTCGGTAAAAGCTCTCTAAGTCGATGTTTACTAAAAGAAAAATGTTTTTTTTTTTTTTTTTTTTTTTTACGTGAAACTGTTATATTACGTTCGCTATTGTTACTAGAAGCTAAGTAAAAAAAATCCTTTATTAAGCTTGATTTTCCAACTATTATTTTTAAATGTATTTCAGGAAAATGAAATTTGCAATTTTCTTTTTTCAACGGTGCTGGATTTCTTTCTTTTTTCTTTAAAATTCACCATAAAAACAATGAAGCTGAATGTTTAATATTGACATGTTATCACAATACAGATTTCAACTTATATTTCTTTTTCATACAAGATCACATGTAGAAATCGATAGAAATTCCTTAGACGCAAAGCAATGTACAACCATAACCTGCGAGTGCTTGCCAAATGCGCTCCATCCCAATCTTATTCTCCTGGTTTTTCCTTTTCATGGTCCGGATCTGCGGTTACTACCTGTCCTAAGTAGACATATTCGCCTACTACTTCCAGTGCTTCGCTACCTTCGCAGATTATGACTAGCAGCTTACCGGTATCGCTCAAGAGGTAAGTATACAACAGTTGCATCTTACCTGTACGCACCTATGGGGCTGAAACGTAGAGGCTAACCAAGAGAGTTCTACTTAAGTTGAGGACAACCCAGAGGGCTATGGAACGAAAAATGGTAGGGGTAACATTTAGAGATAGGAAGCGTGCAGAGTAGGTCAGAGAAATAACTCAAGTTACCAACATTCTAGTGGAAATTAAGAAGAAGAAATGGGCATGGGCAGGACATGTAGTGCGAAGAGAGGATAACCGATGGTCGCTTAGGGTAACAAACTGGATTCCAAGGGAAAGAAAGCGTAGCAGCGGGCGGCAGAAAGTTAGGTGGGTGGATTAGGTTAAGAGGTTCGGAGGGGTCAAGTGGATGCAGCTAGCACAGAACCGAGTTAAGTGGAGAAATACGGGAAAGGCCTTCGCCCTGCAGTGGGTATAGTCAGGCTGATGATGATGATGATGATGAATGTACAACCACGGCAGGGAAAAAATATAATGAAACTAAGGAAATTTTCTTTTGTAATATTTTATGTATGTGCATGTGTGCAGACGGTTGGGGATAATTAGGTGAGGAGTGTCAATGGCCACACCGCGGATCAGACTGAGTGCATATTGACAGTAACGCGAAGATATTGCTAAAAGATCTGGCAGCTGCGCAATCTAGATATATAAAATACAGAAGCTAAATGTGATGGGCCATTTTGAAGAGCGGGAAGCAGAGCAGGAAGCAGAGCACCACATGCGCACGTGTTGTGTTGCCTTCTTCCTTCTAATTACTTCCTTGTGCTGCCATTCGTCGAAAAATACACCAACTGACCCAAGTCTCCGTTATTATGAAATAAAAATCGCATGGCATTCGTGACTTCGTTAAAGTTTAATTTTGAAGGGAATCTTCAGCCAGCTATCAAAAATGAAGTTGGATGAAAGAAAAAAACGTCGCTTGGAAATTTATCTATTCGATACAAATCAGTATAAGGATGAAACATGGTTCGGAAATAAATGGGCAGAGACAAAGACAAGTGCAGATTGAAGCGGCGAAATAATAGGGCTAATTGCTCCGCATAGCAGGGTTGACTCTTATCGTCGCCAGCGCTGTTGTCTATAGCATTAACACGTAATCAAGTGTATAAGTAATCTCTGTTTTTATTTTTTTTTCCGCAAATTAGGTGAAACGATTGCCAAGTTCCAGTTTCGGAGTTTTCTATATGATGCCTTTATTGTACTGCTAGCTTCCAACCAGGAAGGCTTCCAGCTTCCGATTAATACTTGTGGAGAGCAGGAGTCTCTATTGTTCATTTCAGCATGATTAACTTAAGTTTGATGAAATGCAAAAATATCTCTGCTCCGCCGTTTACAGCAGCGGACCACTAAAGAGCCAGGAAGGCAGAATTCGTGTATTTCAGAGTAAAAGTATACAGGGGGCATATATACCTACATGGAAAAATACAAAAGGGCTGGAAGAGCGAACGGGCAAATGAAGCATGGAATGAAGCATCGAAAATTACTAGAGGCCAGAGCGTATCAAGCAATGGGGGATATTCGGAAACATGTAACAGCACACGGTCTACATTTAAGAATGCACCGATACGCTAAAGAGGAACACTTCAGTTGCGGCAAGAAATAAATGAGAGGACTCACGAGGTCCAGATGAATCCATAATTGAGAAAGCGCGAGGTCTTACATACAGCTCATTATTTTAACCCGCATAATTGGAGTACAATATTGTTTTAAAAACGCTTGAGAAACCTGTTCAGAGGAACCTGTATGTTCAGAGACGGGCAGATAAGGTATATAAATACTTTCAGGACAAGATCGTTGTTTCATGCTGCTGATGAAAGAAATGAAACATAACAAGTAAATGTACCCGAAACCGCAATAGATGGACAAAGAAATACGCACAGAAACAAAGAGCTTAAGAAATACAATACTAGATTGCAATATAAAAGTGGAATCCTTAAAAATATGAAAATGAAAAAGGTGAACCAACAACGAGTCGCTCACAGATAATCACAAAGCTAGCGCCACACTTTCTTAAGCCTGATTAATCTAGCCAAGAAGTTGACACATGTACATCGCTTAGTAACTGCGTGAAAATAATTCAAAATATTTTCCTGTAATGTTTCAGTATTCCTACAAATGTCGGCGGCGGTGCAATCGCTCTCGCTGATGTCTTAATGATTAGAGATAAGAGACATACTTGCAATGAATCTGCGGCAAACCTTCGCATACGTCGATTTGGCGATTGGTGGTTTAAAAGCAAGGCAGTAAGTGCAGAATATCTTAAGTTTGTGATAAAATTTATCCGGCGAAAATTTAGTGCCGTTTATATTTAAGCAAAAAGAGAGTTATACCTCATGCTAGCGCTAAGGTTACAAAATTCATCAGATAAATATAAATAGGAATTAATAATCAGGATAGCTTCGCTTGCTTCTACTACGTTTCCAAATGGGCGGTCGGCGATCTAGATTGTCCGTCCGTCCATCCGTCAACTCGGACTACCTAATAAGGAGCAAGTGCGGCACGTGCATATATTTTTGGTAGCCCCTGCTTAAAATTGAACGCACCGCCTGGAAAGCCAGGGCGTTGAAACGAAGATTCGGCACATGTTCGGTTACCAACGAAGCACAGCAATTTGAGAACTTCCAGCTCGGCCGTGCACGTAGCATGAAAACCCTGTCTATAGTCGGTTTCTTCCTGCTGCGCTGCTGACGCGTAAACCTTTGTAGAGTGGTGGAGCAGTGCGATGTTTTTGGCCTCTGCTTCAGGTTCTGTACGATAATTATTGCCACATTTTATCGCACGTCATGAGTCACACCTGCTGCTTGCTCTGTATTTTTTACCGTGTGAAGTGGCCATCCATGGGTATCATGCTTTGTTTATCCGTTTCTGTACGAAACTGCGTATTTTTCCGCCATGAACCTTTGTTGTGAGTTAACGCTTGTACTAGTCCTTCCTGTTCGTCCTCGTGTTCATTGGCTCTATTCATCAGGAGTTGCAATATCTGATGTGCCAACGATAATCAACCAAATATGCAACAACCGCAGCGTCACTAGACATCGCGTGAGTAGAAAGAAAAACGGCAACGGAATGTGAAGGGCTGTACGCATTTTTAGGAGGCTAACTAAACGTGAGACAATTTGTAAACAGAGAAGACAACTCAGTTACACAGCCCTGAGTGATGAGTTAGCGCAGGCTAACTCTTAATGGTAATAGAGAGTTTTACTGTAGAGGGATCCGCGATCCGTCATCGTGACCCGATACCGTGCGCTGCCGGTGCGTACGCGCTGATTGGCCCCGACATAACAGGTCCCTGTGCAGACTTCTAGAATGTGGCGCTATCTACTGCCCACAAGGTGATGTGGGCATGCGCAGTAGAACTCGCGGTGGCAGATCACATTAACCGATTGCGGATCGCGCTACGCTAAAACACTTTATTACCTACAATGAAATTGCCGTGTCTTAAAAGCTAATCACTGCAGTGAACCAAGGACATCACTTCACTTGACGTCCAGCGAGCTTGATTTTTTTTTTTCTGATTACAATAAAGTCTTCCTGTTGGATATCAATTCAACAGCTTTTCAAGGGTAATCGCCCCCATGATTAGGTGGTTTTGTGTTCCACCGGCAGGGGCCCGTACGCGTATTGCCAAACCATATCCCGTAGGCGCACTGGAGCAGACGACGCTATCAGCGAGCTAAACGGCGATTATTGCTGAAGGGTCTCTCTGAACGCAACCTAAAGGTAACAAACTCACTGTAAAGGGCTATTGTTGCTGAAAGATGTGTCTGAACGCAACCTAAAGGTAACATGCACTCACTGAAGGCAGGAAATAATAACGGTGAAGGTAATTGTTTAGTGTAACCGTTCTCATACCGATTGTTACTGAAATGTGTCAGTGAAAGCAACCTAGAGGTAACATACACTCATTGAAGGCAGGAAATAAATGCGGTGAAGGGGAATGAAAAAAAAACATCAGAAAAAAAAATGCAACACAGGAGTAGAACAGATGTTTAAGTGGCATGAGTGCATAGGTGGGTGTTGTCCATCCAGTGCGCCAGGAAAGCGACGGGGACGGCGGCCTTTAAATGCGTTATTATTAGTTCAGACAATATATCCACAATTTGTCACCAGGTGGCGTTGCTCAGAGGCCGATTACCATAACATCTATAATGTACAGGTTAGCCATGCAGGCGGTGAAATTAAAGGTGCAAGCATGGGTTGAAAGTAACAAGATACTCGGAGAACTTCAGAACGGCTTTAGAAATGGTAGGCGCTTAGATGATAGCCTGTTCGTGCTTACCCAATGCATCGAAATATCTGGAGTGGAAAATAGACCTTTGTATTTGGCCTTCCTGGACATAAACGGGGCGTACGACAACGTAAGCAGGGAACTCCTGTGGAACATATTAAAAGAAGAAGGTATCGGTTATGAGATAATAGAGTTCTTACAGGAAATATACCGGGATAACAAAGTAGAAATTACGTGGGAAGGGATAAGAAGTACGGAGGATGTCAAAGTATGCAAAGGATTAAGACAAGGCTGTCCTCTATCACCGGTGCTGTTCATGCTTTATATGATAAACCTGGAACGGAGGATACAAGACAGTAACCTAGGTTTTAACCTGTCATACAGATTAGGTGGAAAGGCGGCAGAGCAGCGCCTCCCCGGTTTGATGTATGCAGACGACATTGTGCTGCTAGCTGAGAGTCTGGAAGAATTGCAAACTCTAGTGAAGTATTGCGGAGACGAAGGGGACGCTCTAGGCTTCAGTTTCAGCGCAGTTAGGTCGGGTCTGATGATTTTCAACGGCTCAACTGATCAGGGTCTTAAAATTCAAGGCCTTGAAATACCTAGAGTAGCAGAATATAAATATTTCGGGGTATGGGTAAACGAAGGATTGACATTGGAAAGCATGAGCAATCACTTAAGGCCAAAGGGCGAAGGAATGCCGGGGTAATGAAGCATAAGGCATTGTGGGGATACAATAGGTATGAGGTATTGAGGGGTATTTGGAAAGGAATTATGGTGCCCGGACTTACTTTCGGAAATGCGGTTTTGTGCCTAAAATCAGAGGTACAGTCGACATTAGAAACAAATCAGAGATCCGTTGGACGATTAGCACTAGGTGCCCACGGCAAAACTACAAATAAGGCGGTACAGGGAGATATGGGCTGGGCATCTTTCGAAGTACGGGAAGCTCAGAGTAAAATATCATATGAGGAACGCCTGAGGAAATTGGACAGTAACAGATGGGCAGCTAAGGTATTTAAATACCTGTACCTAAAAAGCGTTGACTCACAATGGAGGAAAAGAACTAGGAAACTAACTAGTAATTATGCTAGTAACAAGGACGGAGAAATAAAGAGCATTAAGCAACAAGTGAAAAACACAGAAGGTAAAAATTGGATAAATTCCATGGAAAGAAAAACAGTGTGGAATTATACCGAAAGTGGAAAATGCAGATCAGGAAGGAAGATTTCTTTGATAACTCAAGAGGCAGTGCCCTACTTTTTGAAGCTAGATCAGGATGCCTTAGAACACGCAGCTACAAAAAGAAGTTTAACAATGGAGATGACGCATGTGCTGTATGTGGAAGCTCCATTGAAACAATTGACCATATTATACTCGAATGCAATGGTATCCATCCGGAAGTTGATGCAGGCGCAATCACTGTTCCTGAAGCTCTGGGGTTTAGAGATAACAGTGGCCGGGTGAATAAACCGGCGGTGGAAACTAGCAAAAAACGGCTGGAAGATTGGTGGCTAAAAAGCAGAGAAGTGACATAATGTTAGTAATGTAGGAGCAAAATTTAATAAATAGAATGATGGTTTAGTTAACCATTCTAAATCAATAATTAAGATATATGGAGAAAAATGAGCATGATAGCTACTGCTACCACCCCGTTTCAAAGGGGACGCTCTATATTCCTTCCATCCATCCATCCATCCATCCATCCATCCATCCATCCATCCATCCATCCATCCATCCATCCATCCATCCATCCATCCATCCATCCATCCATCCATCCATCCATCCATCCATCCATCCATCCATCCATCCATCCATCCATGCGTCAGAGCGCCGTCTGCTGGAGTGCTCCTACGGGATATGGTTTGGTAATAAGCAGCGGCCCGTACCGGTGCGGACAAAAGTAAACGGAGCACGCTGTTTGCTTCTAAAATGTTTCACGCATTGCATAATTGAACCCGGCCCTGCTGGTATGCGCGCACCGGTAGCAGGCGCCAATGCCCTTTCACTTGGAAAACTATTGGTTTCTTATTTTTGTGTCAGAAGGCGTGATCTTAATCTGAAAGGAAAGGCGTGCACCGTTTACTTATGTCCGCGCCTGGTATGTAGATCTTGAATTAGGTCACTTCCAACAAGTCTGCTCTGCAGGCGAAATGCGACAACAATTATTGTTTGGCTATGCCATATGTTGTAAACAAATTGCAATAGCTTGAGAATATTCGCATGTATAATGCAGCCCTTTCTGTACAAGTTATACCGTGTGTCCCAGGTAACTTGAGCCATGGGTTAAAAAATAATTATTTGAGCTAGGCAATGAAAAGCAGTCGTTTACAACTCCTAGCCGCGTTGCGCACCGCAGACAATTTTTCGTTTTGCAATTACTTCATTAGTGGATTATGTTAATTTTTATTCTTTACTAAATATTCACTTTCACCATATATATGAATTGAAAAGTTGGACAGCACCTCCAAAAACCCCCCTTCGATTAATTGCGATAAAGAAAGCGTCATATGTATCTTTTTTACCAGGCTGAAAAGAAAGCCCGCGGAATACAAAATAAAATCACGTGACTAGCGCATCTGAGCGCCACGATTGTGGTGCTTTCGGTCCTGATTTGAGCGAACCAAATCCGCTGCAGCCTTGTCTGGACGGCCGCTTCCCAGTGGCCCGCTGATATATTGGCGATGGTTAGAGCGAGCTGGCCGCTCTCACTGCTGCTACTTGAACCGTCACGTTTGTCGGCTGGCTGACGCGGACGAAGAAAGCACTGCAGGCCAATCGGCCTCCAGCTCCAACAGGGGCGACGAGACACGGCCGCAACTGATTTTGTTCTCTCAAAGCACGACTGAGAGCACCATAATAGTGGTGCGCGAATTCGCTAGTCACGTGCACTTATTTGTATTTCGCTAGCTTTTTTTTATCCCAAAAAAAAAAAGATACACGTGAAGCTTCTTTTATCGCAGTTAGAAGAATGGTAGTTTATGACTGCGCTTACTAACTTTTCAACTGACATTTATGTTCTGAAGACAATATACAAAATTGAAAATAACATTACTAGCTAATTAGGTAATTGCAAAAAAAAAAAACTGCCGATGGTGCTCAAGGCTACTGGCAATTATATGCAACTGATTTTCCTGGCCTACCTCAAATACTTTGTATTTGAACCCCAGGTTCAAGTTAGCTGGGACAATACATAGGGCTATATGGTCCAAATAGAGCACGTTGTACAGCATACCTCAAGGCTGACGTGCCAAATCGGGATATTAGGTCTCATATTTTTACCCCATGGCAGTTTCGTACCAGTAAAAGCGTCGACATTTCTGGTCGCTTGAAAGTATACGCATCGTCCGTATTTGAAAAAAGAAGGAATTGGAGCAAGCCGCCCATTTAAAACCAAAGACGGAGACTCAGACTTTGAGAAGCAAATATAATATTATAAATCAATTCATATTGCTCAAAACAAACCGTTTCCGATTGGTGTCTAGAAAGTGCTGATTTACATTTTAAAAAATGGGGACTTTTGTACATACTGCAGTTACACTGCCTAATCACTCCAATAAAATGCCTGCTGTGGGCAACAAAGTAAGCAGTGTATGAAGGTAGGCCTTAGGACCGAATGCAGAAAGGAAATGAAAGCGCTAATGTAGAAGCTCACGCTGATCAGGTTTCCCTACAAGTCCCTTTCTCGAGGAGTGATGCTGGAGCCTTATTGGCTCATTCACTGAAGGGAGCCATGTAGTTACATAGGAAAGACATAAGTCATCAGGATGGGCGCATCTCTCGCTTTGATCAAGGTTTTAGAGTTCACCTTCCATGAAAAATTATGCGACGTTAAGGAACAGTCCTCCGTCGTTTACGGCCTGGCGTCGCGTATACCAAAAATTACCTCAATAAGATCGGAGTTTAGGCCAGCCTCGAATTGCTTCAGCTCTAACAGTGCACAGACAACTTATCATATTAGTTCTGAGTGCCCTGAGTATAACAGAAAAAAAAAAAAAGAGAATTTTGGAAACTGCTCTCAGGCAATTGGAGAGCCACCCTTTATCAAAAAAAAAAAAAACAACAACTCTCGGCGACAGAGCGAAACAAACCGATAAGTGGCGGGCGTTGAAGGCCTTCTTCGAGTTCTCAGGTGACAGCGGTTTAGATATCCGCCTGTGAAAGTTGCATGTATCGCGATGTGCATACTGACGTGCATACGTGTGTGCTCTTTGCTTGAACATGTGAATGAGTATTTTGAATTCCTTTTGTGCAGTGATGTGCGTGTAGGGGCAGGTGTCCCTGCATAGATAAGGGCAGAGGTCTTCCCTGGCAAGTGGAATGATGGCTAGCGTGGTGCAGTGTGCAGTGCGGTGCGTCTGCGGCAAGAAACATGTAGACAGATTCGTACGGTGACAACTTGTGTGTGTGAAGTCTCACAAGCTATGTGTAAAGTCTCATACATGATTTCGTTAATGACAAGAAACTTAATTGTGCTGTGACATCATCACCTTCCATTCGTTCCATAACTTTCTTTTATTTCACTTTCCACCCTTCCGCAGTGCGGAGCAGCCGGCCAGGATCTTTTACCACAAGTCTACCTCTCCGCCTTTCCTTTCATTAAATACGTTTCCCTCTGTCTTGGTGCAACTATACCAGGAATGAAAGTTCAAATGACAATATACATGTTTTTCGAAGGTTCAGTTGATATCGGTTGTAGCCGGCAGCCCCTAATGCTTTTTGCTTATCGTCTGGCACTCGAACGTGACTGGAACACTAGGAAATAGAAAGTGGTATTTTTAACTGTTTACAGGTAACTACGTTAACGCTGTGAGGGATGCGCCAGTGCAGTCTCTGCATGGGGATTCCACCGCAAAGCGGGCTTATTTACGTGGTAGAGCTCAGTATTTAAGCAATGAATTAACTAATATTCAGTAACGAAGTTTCTACTTTTTATTTTAGGGGCCAACATTATATCAAGAAAACGAAGGCCGTCAACAGAAAACCTCAAGTGCAGGTTTTATATTTTCTTTATTGGCAATTGACTTCACAATATTTAACGTCAAAAACATTCATTCTTAGCTCGCAAAGCTAGTTTCCCGCAATGCACCTTTTTAATAACGGTCACTGCTTCTAGGGCAAAAAATAAACAAAACTCGGCCATTTAAAAAACACTGCATTGAGAGAAACGAGGTTTACGAGCTAAATATATTTTTGAATTTAGATATTTCGAACTGCTTTGAGATAATGAAAATTTAAAACCTGGACCCTGTATCCTGCTCACAGGCTTTATTTTCTTAATGTAATGTGGGCCCCTCAATATAAGGACTACAAAAGTGTTTTGGCTAATTTTGTTAATTACCTTAATTACTCAACTCTATAACGCACACAATGTCCGCCTTGCTGCACAATCCATCATCAGAGGCCATACTGCGTGTCTCAAACAGGGTAATAATAAATGCTTGAAAAGAACAGCCAGTGTAAAATCACCAGTTAATGACAACTTTGGCTTACGCGCATTGAGAACATGTCCAGCGTGCAGTACTCGCTAATTCGCAACAAAAGTATATGTCATAACAGTGTATGTAAATATGCCGCTCTATCCATTACCTCCTGCGAGAAGGCTTTCTACCAAACTGCTTCAGCTGAGGCGTCCCGCAACGTCCAGATATCATGCGTGCATCATCCACGCGGTTAAGAAGAAAAACGCATCACATCAAGGGGACCTAGGTGTACAATTCAGCTCGACCCACCTCTCTTCGGAAATCAATCGCTCAGCTGCAGGACGCTCAGTGCAGATATGACAATAAAGTTTGCTCTTCATCTCCATCCGTGCGCGCCCGCGAGAGGGGGCTCGAACTCAATCTGGGGCAAAGGAACAAAAGTGACCCAGGAAACGCGAAACCAGAGCTCAGGGACGCAAGAGACAGGGAACACCGCGCCGCCGTTCGCTTGCACGCGTCGGGGCAAATATTGACTCCGAGTGTTCATCGTTGGCCGGTGCCATATGTGACCCTGGACAAGCCTGCAAAGTAGGTTAGCCTCCTCCATTACCGTTGTTCTCGTGCTCTCTCGCCTTAGAAAACTAGAACAAAAGCCTAAAGGAACCTCTTCACAAGCAACAAGACGAGGTCTCTTGGCTCTATTACCATAACGCACACACTTACTCCAAAATGCTCATGAAAATAAATTCCTTTCCATTATGGCACAAGAATATTCTACTTTAGTCGTTTTGAAATGCCAGAAATAGACCACGAATAATGGCGTGATTTACAAAAAAGACGAAACGAAGAAACAAATTTTGTTTAGGATAACGCTAAAATTTATCTGCGAAAAATAATTATATTTTCGGTATATTTTTTCTTTTTGGCATGTTAGAAAGCAAGCGAAGTGAAGGCGTTAATTATTTCTTGCTGTGCTTGAGACGAAAAATTGATAATTTGTGTGCAAGCCTCATTATTTTTAACCTATGTGTTAAGCAAATAAAAATCGTTGTTCCATGTTTCCATTTCATGTAGTAAATATGTAAACGCAGCAGCCTGCAAATACTAATAATTTTGGTTGCTGCCTTTTTTTGGTGAGCCTGCAGGTCAACCAAACTTTTGTGAGTAAGCCTTAATGAGCACTCTTGATTTTGCTGAGGCATTGGGTGGGCATGAACATATTGTGCGGCGTCGGGTGGGCCCTGTTTTTAACACAGCCGTTCAAACAGGGTATTGTGGTCGCGAATGCAACTTCGCGCCAAATACTTGAAAAGTATCAACAACCTTCAGGTCATATTGAACGCGTTCCAAATAATTTCAATTCAGTTCAGTCGTTCAGTTGTGTCCGACTCTTCGTGACCCTATGGACCATGTCACGCCACGCTTTCCGGTCTCTCACTATCTTCCTAACATCACATAACTTCATCTGCAGCGCCTCGAGGATGCCATCTAACCATCGCGTTCGCTGCCTACCCGTTCGCTGCCTACCCGTTCTACCTTTCCCAACATCAAATCTTTCTCCAGCGAGTCCTCTCTTCTCATCAGATGACCAAAGTAGCTGAGCTTTAACTTTAGACTTTGACCCTCCAATAAGCAATCAGGGTTTATGGTCGACAATATCGACTGATTTGATCTTCTGGCAGTCCAAAGAACTCTCAAGAGTCTCCGCCAGCACCACAATTTAGCTCTTGCAATTTTTAATCAAATACATGAATTGAATACGACAGTAGCCAATTCTTTACTGGCAACTTTCAACCTTCTCAAAGCTATGATAAACAAGATAGGCATGGCAAGTGACAGATTATTTTGTGAAAGGCATCTCGTCTCCGTAACACTTCCTGCAGCATTGACTGCACTGCCGCCATGCTGCTGTTCATTGCACTTTAAACTCCAGTCGTCAAGTCAAAGCTGAATCAATAGCAAGTAGGGTGCAATCGCTGCACGACAGTTCTTCATTTGCCCAGCCTACTGAAGAGTATTTCGAGGATAGGGGCACTTCGGGCGCAGGTCGGTTTTTTGTGCAAAATTGCACGGGCTGGGTCGATATGTAACAAACTAGCGAAGAATCATTGAAAAATGGGACGACGACAAACACATGCTTGCGCCGTCGATCACAGTATTCTAATGACGCTATAGTCCACTTTAGAAAGAACATCATCGTTAAAAGGTGAGATGCTGATTTTTCAATAAACTGAGCAACGAAGTGCTCAATTTTTTGGCGAGAACTCAAAGCGCCGAGAAATTTATTTTAAAACAAAATTACAATCCTTGAACATTAGTGTCATGAATCTCTTCATCCGTTTTGAATCTAGTCGTTGCAATATTTTGCTATCTTATTATAATACAGCTTAAAACAATAATTACCAAATGCTTCCTTGAGGGCCAATTGAACACTTGCAGGTCAAGTAAAGGTTCACATTCCACGGCCACATTTCACGGTCAAGTAAAGGTTCACATTCCACAAAAGAGCACAGAGCAGTAAAACGTAAGCGCTTCTTCGCAAGTCAAGCTACACTTGGCCCTCACCGCAGGGTCTCCCGTCAAGGTTTACGGTCACCGACTCCCTGAAAAAATGAGCACTCTGGCTAGATGATCATTTGAGCACGTAGACGCCAGCAGTGGAAAAAGTGAGACGAGTCAGTAGAATCGGCTGAAGCACTTCAGGCACCGTATCAGAAGAAAGACGCCCGACGGCTACCGAAAACTAAAGCTCTGTGAGTCGAAAAGAGCAGCGAATCTAAGGACGACATCTAGCTCTGCGAACCCCCACCCCTCCCTACCCCCTTTGTCTCCGTGCGACGCGACGGCAACGCCCGATCGCCCCACTCCATTACCGGCCAGGAATGTGCCGTAAACAAAGCGCCGTAGTGTCAAGCCCCGTCGGCGTCTTCTGACGGCCTTCCCATTCCTCTCGCCTAGAGTCCAGGGCTGAACCACGGCTACTGCTATCGCTCCTTCGCGACGGCGTCCTCCTCTGTGCACTCGTGTGTGACCAAAAAGCGCCAGCGCTCAGCTATTGGATCGGCTGCACAAAAAAGAGGCATCGACCTGGTTCCTAGAATGTTCTTCGGGCACGCGCTGGCGGTCCCGGGCACGGACTCTCCGCAGGGAACGCGCGGCGGCGCCACAACGAGCCGCCTGCGTCGAAAGATTACCTGCCTTCGCAGCCAAGCCGCTTAGGCGGCACGGGAAGGCGCCCATAATGTGAGTTATGGCTTCCAGCTACGCGGACACAGTGCTCAGAGCCAGCGCTGTTTGCATGGCCAAGGACTAGGAGCTGTGGCCACGAGCGAGGCAGTATGGCCGTGTCAGACGTGTACGGGCTTGCAGTCGCAGTAGAGTTGGGAAGAATAATAAACAAATCAATTAAATTGTGATGCAAAACAAAACACTGCAAGTATACGACAGTACTGAGTTAACTTGTATTCCTATTTTATTGACCGCTCGACCGGGATTTATTTGGTTTTCTTCTGCATTTTTATTAGCTGCTGCTATACGCTGTGTAACCTGCGGTGGTAATTTCCGTGAAAAAAACTTCAGTTTGAACCCGCAGACAGATCAATTTTATATGAAATCTTTTTACATAAGCACCACTACTCTCAACACATCGTCAGTGTCTTTCAGGCTTTCGGAAAATTAACAAAAAATAAACTACCTTGGTGTAATGAGTTGAAAAAGATTGAATAGTTTCTTTTTTTCCAATTTTTATTCTTTCACTAAAAGTAGTAAAATCGCGTTGAGAAAAATGAATTGGTCACTATTGCGTCGGTTTGTATTGAGTTGCCCTATCAATAAATTACTCTTGGGCAAGGTCTTTAAATTTCTGCCCGGGCTTCAGTCAATAAGAAACCGTACATACATAAATGTATTCTGTAGGCAACTGCTGGAGTTATGTAGCGCCCGTTCAATAGCGCTCTTTCCACATCCTTCTCACAGCTCTGATGTCGACGGCTAGCATTGGACGTTCGTAACTTCTCGCGGGCAATATTAAAAACAAGACAAGAGGTCAAAAACTCTAATTAGAAAACAAATCTAAACGAAACACGATTCTAATATACCCACCTCCTGATCTATAATAATTGCTGGCTTGATATCGAAACAATTAAATAACAGTTTGCTACTTTTATAGGTAACTGCCTTTTAACAGTAACGACGAGGAACGTGAATGCTGTAAGATTTTGAGGAATGTCATTTTACAGCTTAAAGTACCAAATTCGATGCCTGCAAGCGACTAGAAAGAAAGAAAAAATAAAAGGTAATGACTCTGATTGCCACATCACCTCTGTTCCCTTGAATGTCAGATGCTCTAGTATATCGGCTTTTTTGTTACATGGGTGATTTTCCCCATTTTATGTATTAGTGAGTATCATGATGCACTCACCCCGAGCTTGCTAGTACGATTGTTAATAATAATAGATAGTGAGCTCACCAAAGTAATGTTAGGATCTTCCTTTAGTGAGAAAGTTGAATGCTGCCGTAACCGATATCTTTTAGTTTTTCCATTATATGTCCAATCTTGTCGCCGCCGTAGCGCGATGAACTTGAACGGGATAGCATAAAGGGCTTCGTTCAGCGAAAAATCCGGCTTAACTGTCTGCATAAGTATAATAATGCGAAAGCATTTTTGGCCCATCAGTGCAATGCGTGACCGAAACACAGGTCCAAAGGCAATCCAACACAATCAATATAACGAGCCAACAAAGGCAAAATATCGAACCCAGGCGTGATTGCTTTGCTATATTGCTTTAACGAGGAGAAGGAGGAAGATGAGGAGGAAAGGCAGGGAGGTTAACCAGTAAAGGAACTGGTTTGCTACCCTGCACTGGAGGAGTGGGGTAGGTGGGTATAAAAGTTGTGGGTGAGGGAGGTATGGGTGATGACAGCACAGTCACATCACGTCACAGTCATATCACGTAACATAAAAACATCATAGCCTTTCGATCAGTCCTGTGCTTTTCATAAAGCGGAGCAGTGCCTGTGAGGCTTTCACCGCAGACGATCGCCGTTGCCAGGGACCTAGGATCTTAATTTTAATGCTTTAATGCTTTAATGATATTGCATAATAACTAGCCACATTATTTATTTCCCGAAACCAAGAATCGAATCCAGAATCCACATCGCATGCCAATATCAAATCTAGTCGTGATTAATTGGTTTTAATGCCTTAACGGCAATGCATAATGACTAGCAACAATCGCCATATGCATAATCCAAGTCGTAGCCAAGAATTCAAGTCATAGACTAGAATACAGCCCAGAATTCACATAAAAAGCCAATACCAAATTCAGTGAAGATTATTAGGCTATAAATCCTTAATGACAATGCATAATGACATGCGACATTTGTCAAAGCCCTAATTGAGTCATGCCAACAATGCAATCCAGAGTTCACACAAGCCAACCGGAGCTAACGTTAGAGGCCTCTTGTGCTGTCGCATTACCGCACGAAACAGACCTAAGTGCATCACTTGAATTCTTTTTTGTCCAGAAAATCGGGATATGCTATAGGGCGCGGCGCAGTGATGCCACTCGGAGTAGAGTTCATTAGCTCAAGAAATATGTCATGATTTTACGACCGTAAGCATCTTCAAATCATCTTTGCAGCATGTAATAATGGAAACTACTTGCACTGAAAAGAAAATGGCAATTATGCACATATCGACCCCGCGATTGTTCGGCTGCGAGTCAGACGGGCTATTTCTATGCCAGTGATGCTTCTTTAACTTTGACAAAGCAAGGCAAAAATAAAAATAAAAATCTGAGGAACACCTAAGCTTGCCTTTAGGGTACGACTCGATGGCGGACACGACCATGCGACATATAACGCCCCGTGTTAAGCTTACAGTCGAGTTTTCACGAAACCGCTTTGTTGTTCTGAGTTGCACTGCATCTCTATTCCGCCATGGAGCCCTACGAGGTGACATCGGAATGCGTTTCGTCCTTCTCCATAGAGTATTGTGGAGAGTTAAAATCCACGCCTCGCAAGTGGTCGAGAAGAATAAGTGCGGCCGTATCATCTGCATTTGCGGACGAGAGATGATCCGAAACGCGTATCTTCGCTTCAGGTATCAGAACCCGGAGCGTAGAGTGGAAGAAACTGCGCGGTAGTGAGTGACCTTTTTAGAATCAGCGTGACGTTGGTGATGGATGTCAAAAAGAAAGTTAAGGAAAACGATGGAAAAGTTACAACGCTCTCCCGGAAGCCCCCACGAAACGCAGGCAAGAGATGAGGCACAAAGGTGTATGACGACCTTACGAAGCGCGCATTGCGGTCTTGTGTACATCGGTTTTTTCGCCGTAATGAGATCCCAACTGTGAAAATTGCCGCCGATTTCAACGCTAGCGGCGACGTTACTGCACTAAAGTTATGGACTGTGCGCTGGCTGTTCCATGATATAGAATTCAGGAGTGAGAAGAGGAGCCGGGACTCGCGGCTGATTGGGCGGGATGACATCGTGATGTACACGAAGGAAGGCCGGAGAATATTTTTCCTGGACGAAACGTGGGTGAATGCAGGACATACTCTCTCGACTATGTGGATAGACACTACTGTTGGTTCCCACCGCGACGCGTTCATGTGAAGTCGATGACGAGTCTGAAGCAGCCGTCAGGAAAGGGACAGCGCCTGATTGTGACGCATATTGGCAATGAGGACGGCTTCGTCGACGGTTGCTTGGACGTTTTTTTGCGGTAAAAAGAGCGGCGACTACCACGAGGAGATGGACGGCACACGCTTAGAGAGGTGGTTTCATGCTATTTTCGAGAAACTGTCACAAGGTAGTGTTATCGTAATGGACAATGCCTCGCATCATTCGCGGTTGGAAGAAGCAGTGCCTACAACTGCTTCTCGCAAGGAAGCAGTGCAGGATTGGCTGGCATTGAACAAGGTTATTTTTCAATAGAAAATGCTGAAAAACAAGCTCCTGAGCCTTTTGGCCTCAGTAAAGCACCAATACATTAAGTATCGTGTTGACAGCGCAGCCGAATAGGTAGGGTGCGTTGTGCTGCTATATTCACCCAACCACTGTCACTTCAACCTAATCGAGCTCATATATGCTCAGATGAAGCGCGATATGGCAGCCAGGAGTGCCACATTTAAGCTGGCAGATGTAGAGTTCCTTCTTAGAGAAGAAGCATCCAAGGTGGCAGCAGAACAGCGGGCAACTGCGGTCGTCGAAATTGAAAAAAAGTTTACGGAAGACACAAGTGGCAGTGCACATGTCCAGCCGATCATCATCCATCTCGATGACGATGGGTCCATTGACCCAATGCTGACTTTGCTACTGTTGAAAATGAAAACGCACTGCTCTATTTTGCTGTGATTAACTCAACAGTGCATACCGTGTATCTCGCTCAGCCAAGATCGCTTTCTGATGTAGCAGTGACTACGGCAAAAGCTGCTTCAGTGTTTTTGTTTTCATCTCCTGTGATTAACTTAGCGGTGCGTGTGTGTGTAATATGCCTGGCTTGGTGCTCACTGCCATTCAGATATAGCAGTGGGTATGAGTAAAGTGGCTTTAGTGTTTCATTCCTGATCTTATTTGCTGTAATTAACTCACCAGTGCATACCATATAGCTCGCTCAGCCAAGATCGCCTTCTGATGTAGCAGTCCCAAAAGCAAAAGCTGCTTCAGCGTTTTTTTCATCGGCTCTGATTACCTCAGTGATGTGTGTGATATGCCTGGATTGGTGCTCACTGCCATTCAGATATAACAGGGAGGTACGAGGAAAGCGGTTTGAGTGCTTCATTCCTGATTTTGTTTGCTGTGATTACCTCAACACTGCACACCATGTAGCTCACTCAGCCAAGATCGCCTTCTGATGTAGCAGTGACAACGGCAAAAGCTGCTCCAATGTTCCATTCACGATCTCCTTGGTTGTGATCGTTACGGGATTAAATGGGCAATGTTTGTCCTTTCTAATGGGATTAGTTCCCCTCAAGAAGCGCCACATTGATTGTGTGGCGCTATATAGGAAAGAAAAGTGTCATTTTGAATGAGTCATTTTCTGTAAATACACTGTACATGAAAGCCAAATCTGATGTGCGGATTGGTTATGCAATGTGGACATGAAACAGCGTAAAGGCTGCTGCACTCGTCCATCCGTGACACATTTCTTTCGGCAATGACATGACGTACTGTCAGCCAACATATTGGATACAGTGTTAACGTCTTTTGAACGTGCAAGATGCGCACATAGTCCCCGTACCCACCTGCCCAAAAATAAGCGTTCGTTGAGCCTACTTTTTTAAGTCTAGAAATAACGAGATTTAGTGCCATGCTGGGAGTGTGCTTTGTAAAAGATCTGTGCATGGACAGCAAGCACACAATTACTCTGGGCTCCACAACACTAACTTTGTTTTAAACTTTTTCTGGAAATAAGGCCACCTGTCACTCTATAGGTATTTTCTCCACAAAAAACGACTTACTCTTCTCCTGTACAGTATGAGGGCCGCCAAACCTACTTAAAGAATGCAATCTGCAGCTAGTGAGACTAAGGGTTATTATGTGACGCTGTGGAAATGTCATCAAATAAAGGTCTTTGGTGCTCGTTGAACGTGATGCTAAATTTACCCATTTTATCATACAAATGAAAGGTGCATGTCTGTGTAGCTGTCAAGCCCAAAATTGTCTTCTGACACATTGCGAGTTAAAAAAACCTGCTTCAGTGTTTAAAGCCAAATATGTCTTATGAGACATTAGAGAGGACGAGAATAGGTGCTTCAGTGTTCCATATGTGATCAGATTTGCAGTCCTAATGATAAGTGTGGTGTGGAAGTCAGTCTGCCATTTGCATGGCTACCTAGTTTCTAATACAGGAGTTGGGATGTGCCAACTTTGTAGGTTTTTCTTAACCTTGAGTGACGGCAAAGAGCCTAGTGAAGCACTGTGGAACTTACAATGAATAATTTAATTTGATCATGTATCTTTGTCATGTACAGGGTGCCTCTGACACGCGTATTTTTTTTAAGCAAGTTAACTTCTACTCGGTGGACTGGCGTCTGCTTAATAAAACATGTGGTCGCCTCGACCTGTGTATCACGTTAGTTTTTCAAGCTCTATAGCTGTTAAAATGATTCGGCAACACCATGCAATTCAAGAGAGCATTTTGGCGGGCTATTTGGTGCATAATAGAGGTGAAGAAAAACAGCGCGAAAACGAAGACGAGACCACACAACAGAGGCGCTGACTAACAACTGACATTTATTTACGAACAGAAGGAATATATGGTCACAAAACGAGTCAAGTTGTTATCAGAGTGATACAAGGTAGATTCCTTGACGCAGAATAGGCGCGTGTTGTGACTCGTTTTGTGACTATAAACTCCTTCTGTTCGTAAATAAATATCAGTTGCTAGTCAGCGCCTGTGTTGTGTGGTCTCGTCTTCGTTTTCGCGCTGTTTTTCTTCACCTCTACCATACAATTCGAAATTTTCTCAAGCTCTCTCCAATATATGCAGCCAGTGAGCACGTAGGGAAGGTGTTGTCCACATTAACAGTATGTTGGTGTATACTAGCGCCACAAGGTGAAAACTGCATGGAGTGCAATATGGAAACTATCAACATGTCCGCTACTAGCATGTACCGGCGCTATGCTGCGCCCGAAAATGAAGTGGTCCACTCTCTTTGTGCTTATTACAACTGATTGTGTGCCACAAGGCCCGTTATAGCGGCTGAGTCTCTCTGAGCCCCCTGAATAAACGCATACCTACAGTAGCACAAATGCCTCGTAGTGCTAATTGTGGATGATCATTGTTCAACATGACATATGATATACAGAGATGCCATCTGCACCCATCATTTTAATAAAACTGCTATTCCTTCACTACGGTGTTCCTCATAACCTTTTATGTTAAACTCCTCTCCTTCGCTTTGGTATGTTAAACCCTGTGAAACCAAACCAGAATACAAAAGTGTGCAAGCATGTTCAGCACAGTATCGGCAGCACTTAACGAATGCTATAGTTTCGTCCCATAATATCAGATTTCAGTAAAACGCGTAAATTACCCTGAAAGAAGAAAAAGCTGACAAAGGACCGTATTCTTATACAGCAGTGAGAATGGGAGAAATGCTGAAGGGTGCACTTCTTTGTCTAGAATGCTATAATTGGCTTTATAGCTTGTGTTCATGTAGGCGGTCATGCCAGCAGAGCTTCTTATTTACAATTTCAAGAGCTACTCAGACGACAGAAACACAGGGCAGGTAGCGCCTCTAAACGTACTGCTAAATAAAATTTTCTAGGTGCTGCTAGAAAATCTGGTGTAGCGCCTAATGTCTATGATCATGTGCTGTAGACTCGCAGTGCTGCATCTTATTGTTTGAAAGGCATTTTTGGAGCTGTCTGTACCAATGAAATGTATTTGGTGAAATGATAACACATAGTACCACTGAAGCACACTTGTGATGCACAACTGAAATAATGAAAGTGAATTTACAGCATTTGAAAATTGTCTGAAAATCATTTATTTGAATACAACTATGCTCCTAAACAAATAAAAACTTTATTTCATTCATACAGTAATGCTTCTCAGAAGAAATAAATTAGCAGCTGAATATCACAGTGTAAACAGAAGTGAGGAAGGAAACCTACCAATTAATTTAACCCAATACCAAGAAATGTGGAGCAACAAACACAAACACATGCGAAGAGACACAACACACGCGCACACTACCGACTGTAATATGGATCTGAACAGACACTTTCTCTTCATCACTCCTCTTCTTCTACACCCAAGTATATCTTCTCATCATCCTCTTCTTTGCCAACGAGATAGTAGTACTTTCTTCCCCTCAGAACATAAACATGGTCCAAGGATGACAATCACCAATTCTACACTCACGTACATCTCCACACACCTCTGCTTTGCCCAGCAGCTAATACCACAATCGTCCCAGTGTACCACAACCATCATCCAAGCTGGACAATCACAAAGTCCACCCCATAGTCACATAGTCACACACTAACAACCAGCCACCAAACATGTGCAGTAGGACATGTCTATCCAAAACACATTACTTGTGAAGTTCCTATGGAAGGAAAAAACTGTAACCTGCCCAACATGTCTACGAAGCAACGAAGTACATGAGAATAAGAAGTACATGTACTTGAGGGAAAAAACGATCAATAAACAAACATGACCACATTACCATGAGAGGTGTCTAAGAATAACATCTTTAGGCCCGATAATAAACTCGATCCTTTCAAATACTCAAGAAGATTCCTAAAAAAATTAAATTCTTTTCTACGTAAACTCAGCGAGGCTTCACTAATACATCTGTCTTCTTTCTTCTGTATCCAGAACGCGTCTAAAATTTCGCGCGCCATCGTATCCCAAATCTTTCCTAAAATATTAAGCCTTGCTAAACAATGACTCAGACTTGCACTTCTCACAGTGCAGGGGTAAATTTGACCCCTTTCCATTTTCTATGGACTTCTCATGTTCCCTTATTCTATCATGGATACATCTTCCAGTCTGGCCTATATATACTTTACCGCACGTCAGTGGAATCTCGTAAATCACTCCCACCACACATCTAATAAAACTCTCATGTATTGTGGCCATGTTTGCTTAATGATCCTTTTTTCCCTCAAGTACATGTACTTCTCATTTTCATGTACTTCGTTGCTTCGTAGACATGTTGGACAGGCTATAGTGTTTTTTAATTACTTAGGGACTTCACAAGTGATGTGTTTAGGATGGAAATGTCCTACTGCACATGTGTGGTGGTTGGTTGTTAGTGTGTGACTATGTGATTATGTGGTAGACTTTGTGATTGTGTGGAACTCAAGAGACTTCTGATGCGCGTACAAGTTTGGGCTTAAACTGAACATTAAAAAGACAAAGATCATGGCGTCTTGCCCCATCCAGTCCTGGATCATCAAGGGACAAGAAGTGGAAGCTGTGACCAATTTTCTCTTCTTGGATTACCCCGGAAGGAGACTGCACCCATGAAATTAGGAGACGCCTGCTTCTGGGAAAGAGAGCCATGGCTAACCTTGACCGCCTAGTAAGGAGCAGAGACATTATACCGCCAACCAAGATCCGTATAACTAGTGCTATGGTCTTTCCAGTTGTGATGTATGGATGCGAGAGTTGGACTGTGAAGAAGGCTGACCGCCAAAGAATTCACGCGTTTGAATTGCGGTGCTGGCGGAGAATCTTGAGAGCTCCTTGGACGGCCAGAAGATCAAATCAGTCGATATTGTCGACCATAAACACTGACTGCACATTGGAGGGTCAAATTCTAAAGTTAAAGCTCAGCTACTTTGGTCATCTGATGAGAAGAGAGTAGTCACTGGAGAAAGATTTGATGTTGGGAAAGGTTGAGGGCCTCCGGAGAAGGGGTAGGCAGCGAACGCGATGGTTAGATGGCATCTTCGAGGCGCTTCAGATGAAGTTATGTGATGCTAGGAAGATAGTGAGAGACCGGAAAGCGTGGCGTGATATGGTCCATAGGGTCACGAAGAGTCGGACACGACTGAACTGAACTGAACTGAGCTTGGATGATGGTTGTGGTACACTGGGACGATTGAGGTATTAGCGGCTGGGCAAAGCAGTGGTGTGTGGAGATTTACGTGAGTGTAGAATTGGTGACTGTCATGCTTGGACGATGTTTATGTTCTGCGGGGAAGAAAGCGCCACTATCTCCTTGGCAAAGAAGGGGATGATGAGAAGGTGTACTTGGGTGTAGAAGAAAAGGAGTGGTGAAGCGGAAGTGTGTGTTCAGATTCATATTACAGTTTGTAGTGTGCGCGTGTGTTGTGTCTGTTCCAATGTGTTTGTGTTTGTTGCGCCACATTTATGGGTATTATGCAGCACCAACTAGCCCCTCAAGCTGTTATTTTAATTTAACACATTCTATAACAGTGTTATTTTAGCACATAACCGAGTCGCACAAGAGAGAAAAATTGTCTCGAAACTAACTGGGCAGCATGTATGTATTCACGATCAAAAAGTGCGTAGATTTTCGTATTACTAGCGCTTTTTAAACTAAATACAGATTTAAGAAGCAAAGCAAATAAAAATTTGAAAAACTGGATCACAATGCGCCCGACACAGATTTCAGACAAATAGGTCTGTATATGCTCCAAAAGGGCATGCAGTGCTGGACGCTTCATTTATATCTCTCTCCGTTCATCTCATAACTCTTTCTGGCTTTCCCGTCGTGCGCTACGCACCTACCGAGCAGCAAACACGGGCGCATTCACCGATAAATAAGAACCAGTAGTTGCCATCACCTGTCGCGCTCGCTTGTGCGATAAGAACAAGGGCAGCAACGTATTTTCGCTGACATCGGAGGGATGAAACGGGAGTCTGATCGACACGCACGCTAACACTTAGAAGTACACACACAAGAAAAACACATCCTTTGAGAGCGATTACCACTATTGTATGGCACACACTGTTCTGAATCACCGGTTAACGACGCAAATATCACAGTAAATAGGTTTGTAGGGTTTAAAGTCCCAAAGCAACTCGGGCTATGAGAGACGCCGTAGTGGAGGACTTCGGAAATTTCGACCACCGGGGGTTCTTTAACGTGCGCTGACATCGCACAGCACACGGGCGCATTTCTTTTCGTCTCCATAGAAAAGCAGCCGCCGAGACCGGGATTCAATCCCGCATCCTTGGGAACAGTAGTCGAGCGCAGTAACTACTGCGCCACTCCGGCGGGGCTATCACAGTAAATAGCTGCAGTCTGTAGGTGGCACGCTGAGTGGTAGTGAAATGCTACAGCGATCGTTGTCACACCGCATACAAATACCTCTACATAACCCACAAATTACGCTTTTCGCCAAATCCCACCTTGGGATATCAGTACACAGCACTAACAGTGGACTACGTGCGCGTCTGCCTTGCGGCACCGACGGACAGACGCGACAACCGCAGGCGGCCATTTCGGTAAAAGTCCGTGCGACCGCGAGGGCAGAAGAACCCGTTCTTTTGTTTGTTTTTTCTTTTCTCTCGTGTGCCGCAACGTCACACATTTGGAGCGATGTCAGTGGCTGGAGGGGTGTCGTTTGAAGGCTGTTTGCTGCTTTTTTCTTGACCTCTATCTGACTTTAGTTAACCATTAGTTAGTACTAGTTAGTGACTAGTTAGCGTGTGATGACTAATTAGTACTAGTTAGTGATTAGGTAGTACGATTTAGTGTTTAGTTAGACATTAGTTAGTACGGGTGACCAGACGTCATCAAACTAAAGCGTTACGGTCGGACGGACACGAGCGTGGCCGCGAGTATGAGCCATTAAAGGCTTTCGCCTTAAAAGATAAGGTTAAGAGTAGAGAGCCTCAATTTTCTTGTTAGTCCTCTGCTGGCAGCATTGCGTTTGGTCCCCAAAACATGTTCTAGAATACGTAGAGAGACCTCCTCGTGAAACCTGTGATTACAAATAACCGTCTTGCCTTTGCCTTCACACTTACCATACAACCTTGCACATGAATTCAATTTTTTTGTGTATTTAGGTGTTGTTAACCTTTCTCAGTGAACCAGAAGGCTATTGTGTTTTTATGGTGATTCATTCCGGAGTTGTAGAGGGTGGTTAAGATACAACCGACCCAGTTTTTTTATTAACCTACTTCTACATGATTGTTTTTTTCCAGCAATTAAACAAATTCCGCGAGCTGCGGTCTTGCGCTACCGTATTACAGAGCTGCCAAACACATTTTGAATTAACGAAGTGTACACGCACTCCGTCTTGAAATGAGCGGTGTAGCTACGCCACTATCTGCCTAGCCTCAAAACTGTGTCAATACATTTTCTCGAAGGACAGAAAGTTCGAGCCAAGATCAGGGACAAGCGATGAACTGGCCACCGATAGCAATCCTAGGGAACTTTTTATCGAGCTATCAGACTGACGAACCGGAAATGAAAGAAAAAGTGCTCAAGTCACCTAATTCAATGCAGGCTTGTTTTTGTTTGCTATTTGCGTCATGATTCAGACCGTAAAATGAACGGCGGTCACTCACGGACACAGTGCAGCTTTTGTTCGTCCAAACGTCGTTTGGAGCATCGCAATATTATAACGCACGGGCGCAGTCATGTGACATTTTTTTTTTAATTTTAGCAGCTTTCTCAAATGGCGGACAAAACGGACACGTCATAGGTACGTTGGTAGAAATAGCTCGATGTATTGTTTTCGAACCCCATCCACAACTTGAAGAAACGCACTTGGTCCCACAGTGAATAATAAATACTTTGCAAAATTTTCAGCTGTTAATTAATTAAGTAAGCGGAAAGTAAACTACATGACGGGTAATTATATGCCGTGGGTTTCACCAAGCTTTCCTGCACCATTATTTTTATTCCTTGGTTCATGTTATGTGTAACACCCAGTATACATACATATATATATATATACATATATATATATATATACATATATATATATATATACATATATATATATATACATATATATATATATATATATATATATATATATATATATATATATATATATATATATATATATATATATATATATATATATATATATATATATATATATATATATATATGTATATATATATATATATATATACATATATATATATATATATACATATATATATATATATATATATATATATATATATATATATATATATATATATATATATATATATATATATATATATATATATATATATATATGTATAATTTTCTCCCCATTACACCCCCCCCCCTCTTGCTTCTCTTCTCCCCCGCCATCTGCTTTTTTTTACTAATCTGCTTGCCCCCTCTCTCCGGGCCTTCAGAATCTTCACGCTCCCCTCATTTTCTTGGTTTGGCCGCCCGCCCGTACTCATGTTTTGTCCTCTCTTTTCTAGCTTTCAACAGATCCCCCATGGCCATCTTTCTTCTCCTCCACTTGTTTTTTTTAAATATATTTTTAGTGGTCCTTCTTTCCTGCGTCTGTACAATTTTCAAACCTTTAAAACTGAAACACAAGTAATGTAACCACAGTCTTCAAAAAGATCGGACCCCGATCGAAACGTCGACGAAGAATAAATGAACTGTTAATGATCTTCGCTATTTATTTCTTCTGCAGCCAAGAACGTCTTTTTCGCAAGTATATATATATATATATATATATATATATATATATATATATATTGTCCAAAGGTCAACAAATAAAATATTTGAGGTAATTGATTTCACTGAACTATGGCCCGCTATGTATATATATGAAACACAATCCTATTTCCACTAACAATTTTAGTCTATCTTAAAGGAGCGCGAAACACAGGACTAAAAAGGAACAGGAGGCGACACAAGCGCTTTTTAACAACTGATTTTTATTCCTAGAAAGGTTTAGTTATAAAGGAACCAAAGACAGGTAAAATCAAAACGAGACTCGTGAAAACACCGCGAAGCCCTTTTAAAAGCATCACGCGTGCGCAAAGTGAGAATTGAACACGTCAACACAACAAAACTATCAACCTCCCACATGACAAACACCCGCTAACACCTAGTCGCCAAATATTCACCGAGAGCGTGAATCTCTTTTTCTACAAGATTACAGGAAGGTGTACCTATGCACGCGTTTGACTCTTTACTTATCCGAAACCCCTCGACCAGTTCTCTGCATATCCGATCAGGGGGACTGAAAAAGATATTGGCCTTTCCAAACGGGGGAAACAATCTTTACGCTCCCTTCCTCTTGTTCATATTAGTCTTGTGTTCCGCGCTGCTTGCAATCCAACTCCAATCCAACTCGCCCAGTTTTCTATCCTCGTGAACAATTTTAGCCTTGTACCAGATGGTAAATCAGGTTTATCTCACATTTTGTACGGAACTGAAATGTTTTCACCACCATTCCTTTTCTTTCAAAGTGCGAGCTTCTTGCTCCTGGTTCCTGCCACTGTTGTCACCGTCCGCAGCAGCGCCCACGCAGTGGTCCACGACGCTTTTTCCGGGTGCTCAAGCGGTCCCCTATAAAGGAGCGAAGACGCTACGGGCCTATAGACAAACTAAAGTTTAACAAGATAGCACACGCGCCGAGCAATTGTCTGAGGAACCACGTCACGTCACATTTCTCGCTCCATTCGTCAGGGCCGCAAAGTACCCACGCACAGTCGAAGAAGACCTAAACAGGGCGGGATGGTAGTCGGCACCTGTGGACGTTCTGTGTACATACTTCAATTTTTATTGGAGTTAGCGCCAACTATATGTCGCCGTATTTAACCGTGTCTTCCTGTACTTGACGGGATATTCCTGCAGTTTGGGAAAAAAAAGCGGAGAATGTGCGCGCGCGCGCGTGTGTGTGTGTGTGTGTGTGTGTGTGTGTGTGTGTGTGTGTGTGTGTGTGTGTGTGTGTGTGTGTGTGTGTGTGTGTGTGTGTGTGTGTGTGTGTGTGTGTGTGTGTGTGTGTGTGTGTGTGTGTGTGTGTGCGTGTGTGTGTGTGTGTGTGTGTGTGTGTGTGTGTGTGTGTGTGTGTGTGTGTGTGATTTCTGCGTGAGACTGTTATGACTACCAGCAATATGTAACGTTTTTTTTAGTTACTTGGTGAGAGTCCTAAAAAAGTCGGTCAACGTAGATTGGAAAAACCTACAAAGGTTGATGTAAGAAGTTTTGTGGTGATCGGACGAGAGCGCTTTTTTTATAAACAATTGCAAGAAACGCAATGCCCATGTGTAAAAGATCGAAGACTAGAAGTATGTGAGGTGAGCATTTCACCCTTTGGAATACAGATAACAAAGATTGCACCACCATTTTGTTCTCAGTGTGTGAGAGTAACTCTGCAAATTTGGCTCCAGCGCCTTGTAATGGCCACTTCATAGCACTAACCATCGCATAGTAAGTATTTGCGCTTTTAGGCGGTGGAGGATAACGTCGGGAAATGAAAAAAAGTCATGAAGATCATTTGGCGTGTCTTCGTTATGCTTTTATTACGGAAGGTATTTTATATAGTACATAGACGTTCGCACATATGATATTGAAAAACAAATAATGTCACAGTTCACAGCTGTGACCTTGCGTCACTTTCGCTCCAGCCGCCTTTTAACGTAGTTTTTGAAGAATGATTTTTCCTGAATGAAACGAATCCGTAACTTAAGGATTACAGTTTACCCAGCCGACCTGAGCGCCAGGTATTGCTGTGCGCCATAGTGCCAGAACAATGGCGACAGGTTCAAGAAAGCGAAAACTAGCCTTTTCAGTATCGGTGCCGTAGCAGGCTTGTTTGCTTTCAGTATTCAATTTGTTATCCCTACGGCTGCTATATGTAATCCAGGAATTATACTAGTTGGACAGCCATGCATGTTCTAATCAATGAGAAGGCAGTCGATAGGCTTGGAATGAAAGTTGCTGGAACAGTACAGCAATACATATAGCACAATATACTCAAATTCGAGCAAATTGAGCATACGATGGCATGCTATAATAATGCTGCATTTATTAATATTGAACCACCCTGTGTGTTCACGCGGAACATGGGGCTGCAGTAACGGTCCTAAAACGTTGAATATAGTTGTGTATAAATGAATAAAAGTTACTCGTGAAAAAGGGGCCACAAGTGCAATTGCGTGTGCAAAACGATTTCAGCCTGCAACGTGCGATTTTAAACCACGAACGCCTTAAAGTGGTACTTTTTCAGCCGTCACGGTTCCGTCCACCGAGGCAGATCATCCTCGCAATGTCGACCAGGATTTTTAGAAACTCTCCTGTGTTATTGCATTATAATGGCAGGACAATGAGTGCTAACTGAATAGTCTTTTTAATGTACAGCCTCAAATATTGTGTCGTGGGTGTACGAGATTGTTAGCCCCCGAAAAAAGTCTTCCTTGCCAAGCATGGACTGGTGATTCCACGCGGTTAATGCGCACCGCAATTTTGTTTCTATCGTGGTAATGCAACCAAATGGCACCGCTTGTCGAAACGCATCCGTGTACTCTTGTATGATAATAATAGTAATATTAATAGTAATAATTAGCTCACATGAGAGTAAAGACGCCGCATCTGTCACGCGTGCTCCGTGGACACTTGAACCGCTCCATGAAGGAAGGGGAGAGGGACAGAAAGCGGAAAGTGAGAAATAGGCACCGTTGTGGAGGACTGCGGAGTAATTTCAACCCTCCCGGGGATCATCAATGTGTGCTAACATCGCACAGCACAAGGACGCCTGTTCATTTCGGCTTCATCGATTCGCACCTCCCTGCGGTCGGGTTCGAACCCGGGTACTTCGGTACAGTAGCCGCGCATATTACAAACTGCGTAACCCCGCTTTTTTTCTTTATTACTGAGAAACCGCGGAGTCAGTGTGTAGGAACGATCATTTTGCCTTTTGCGCATCCCACTTGTAAACTCTCATCTGTTATCATCATCATCATCATCATCAGCCTGATTATACCTACTGCAGGGCGAAGGCCTCTCCCATATTTCTCCACTTAACCCGGTTCTGTGCTAGCTGCATCCACTTGACCCCTGCGAACTTCTTAATCTCATCCGCCCACCTAACTTTCTGCCGCCCCCTGCTACGCTTTCCTTCCCTTGGAATCCAGTTTGTTACCCTCAGCGACCATCGGTTATCCTCTCTTCGCACTACATGTCCTGCCCATGTCCATTTCTTCTTCTTAATTTCTACTAGAATGTCGGTAACTTGGGTTATTTCTCTGACCCACTCTGCACGCTTTCTATCTCTTAATGTTACCCCTACCATTTTTCGTTCCATAGCCCTCTGGGTTGTCCTCAACTTAAGTAGAACTCTCTTGGTTAGCCTCCACGTTTCAGCCCCATAGGTGAGTACAGGTAAGATGCAACTGTTGTATACTTTCCTCTTCAGCGATACCGGTAAGCTGCTAGTCATAATCTGCGAGTGCTTGCCAAATGCGCTCCATCCCAATCGTATTCTTCTTGTTATTTCCTTTTCGTGGTCCGGGTCTGCGGTTACTACCTGTCCTAATTAGACATATTCGCCTACTACTTCCAGTATTTCGCTACCTAATGTAAACTGCTGTTCCTTCCCGAGGCTGTTGAACATTACCTTAGTCTTCTGCATATTGATTTTCAAGCCTACCTTTCTACTTTTCCTGTCTAGGTCATCAATCATTATTTGCAGTTCATCCCCCGAGTTGCTTAGCAAGGCAATGTCATCAGCAAATCGCAGATTACTGAGGTATTCTCCATCTACCCTTATCCCTAACTGCTCCCATTCCAAGTCTCTGAATACTTCCTCTAAACAAGCTGTGAATAGTACTGGGGAGATTGTGTCTCCTTGCCTAACACCTCTCTTTATGGGAATTTTGTTACTTTCTTTATGCAGAACTATGGTTGCTGTGCAGCCGCTATATATATCTTCCAGCCCTTTCACGTATGGCTCGTCTACCCCCTGATTTCGCAATGCCTGCATCACCGCCGAGGTTTCAACTGAGTCAAATGTTTTTTCGTAATCAATGAATGCTATGTATAAGGGCTGGTTATATTCCGAGCATTTTTCTATCACCTGATTGATGGTATGGATATGATCGATAGTAGAGTACCGTTTCCGAAACCCTGCTTGATCCTTTGCTTGATTGCAGTCTAAGGTTGTCCTGATTCTATTAGCGATTACCTTAGTAAATACCTTATACGTAACAGACAGTAAGCTGATTGGTCTGTAATTTTTAAGGTCTTTAGAGTCCCCTTTCTTGTGAATGAGGATAATGTTTGCATTCTTCCATGGTTCCGGTACCGTCGATGACACCAGGCACTGCGTGTACAGGGTGGCCAGGTTTTCTAGCACGATATCCCCCCCGTCCTTCAGCAAATCTGTAGTTATCTGATCCTCTCCAGCTGATTTCCCCCTTTTCATAGTTTCTAGTGCTTTCTTGACCTCGTCCTTCGTCACTGGTGGAACGTCTGACTGTTTTTCCCTACCGCCAATCTCAATACGGTCCTGACTACTTTGGCTACTGTAGAGATCTGTATAGAACTCCTCGGCTACTTTGACTATCTTTTCCATATTAGTGATGACGATGCCTGCCTTGTCCCTTATCGCATACATCTGGTTTTTGCCTATGCCCAATTTCTTCTTTACCGCTTTAAGGCTTCCCCCGTTCTTTACAGCATGCTCAATTTTCTCCATGTTATACTTCCTAATATCGGCCACCTTGCGCTTATTGATTAGCTTTGATATCTCGGCCAATTCGAACTGGTCTGTTGGATTGGAAGCTTTCATACTCTGGCGTTTCTTAATCAAATCTTTCGTCTCCTTAGACAGCTTACCTGTATCCTCTCTAACTATCCTACCGCCTACTTCTACCGCGCACTCAGTAATGATATCTCTGAAATTATTGTTCCTTGCCTCTAGGGTAATGTCGCCATCCTCAGTTAGATGTGTTCAACCCCCGCCATTATGCAAGATGTAGAGGTAATCGGGAAAGTGCGATGCAGTGACCACATGATGGTGAGGTCCCGAATTAGCCTAAATCTGAAGAAGGAACACAACAGATTAGTAAGAAAGAAACCCATCAACGAATTAGCGGTGAGGGGGAGGGCAGAAGAGTTCAGGATCTCGCTACAGAATAGGTTTTCATCTGTTATGCTAAGACGCAATAAATTCGCGAAAGCTTTCGACAAGAACGCGGTCGCCTCGGAAGTGACAGGCGACCGGACGCTTCCTCGCATCATATATGCGGTGACTTTAACTCCGCCGCCAAGAAATCGCAGTGGTTGCCACTCTTCACTCGCGAACTAGAAAGGGTCACAACTGTTAATTACCCACTTGAAGTCATTACCAGAAGTGTATTTTTAATTGATTATATCTATGCACTGCAAGTCGATGTAGTCAGCATGAACTATGTGTTACTTTAGTTGTCAAATACCGCTTATCACCATCCTTCGCGATGGCATAGCAACACACACACGTGATTAAAATTAAGTTTCCTCACACTCTGTACTTGATGTAAACAGAACATGGACAAGCACGCATGCATTCCTGCAGTGGAATAATCAGGCGTAGCACGGCTTAGGCCATCAATATTTTCTCGCTAGGAGCGTATTGGGCTGATTGCTACCGTTAATTCCTATTAGGTCATCGGTGTTTTTCAACGCGCGAAAGGAATCGCCCCTGCATCGGTGTTGCATTTTTGGGGGGAATAAATATTTATGTTTCTCTCGTTATCAAGGCTGTACTCCTCGACTTAAGTGTCTTGTTGTGCCGGCGTCATCCAGCTTTTTTAAACGTGGTAAATGGCTGCACCAAGTCTGTCGGTTTTGGTTTGCGCTAATACTAAGCAGAACGTATTTCTTCTTTCATTGCCTGCCATCTTGTTTCTCGAATGCCACTGTTAACAAGATTTCGATAGAGCCAAAGTAATGGCTGCAAAATGGTACTCGCCAAAAACTTTATTTTTGTTTTTATTTCCAGCCGACAAATAACGCTCTGTCCCCCTAAAGAATAAGAGACCATGCCTACAGGAAAAGTACACGCGCCACTAGGGTAGCGATGGGAAACGGGAGCAGCACGTGCTAGAATTCATATTGCACGAACCTGAAACTGAAACCAGACGTTGCAATTCTAGGCACTTGCGTAGGTGCGCTACACTCAATTGAGCTAACAGGCCTCGTGAGACATTCCTCTTTTAGATTTCTTTCTCTATACCGCACCCATGACAGGAACGCCGGCTACCTTGGCTTGCTCTGCTGCCGTACAGACGGCTGTGTCAGTGTATGCTTGTAAAGCAGGCTGGCGCAATGGCATCACAGAGGAATGCAATAGCCTAAATCAGACAGCTATAGAACGTCCTCTAAACACTGAACAGGAGGCTCGGAAATAAGAGCACTAGCTTTGCAGGTACTACTAGGCGGTCCTAAATGCACTATCGTACACCGATTCCAACTTGATCTACCACATTTAGAACAACTTTATGGTGAAAGACACTGAAGATTAGGTGGCTCCACATTTGAGTGGCTACCAATCGTCCTACTTTGTGATACCGCCTACTTTAAAAACATTGGTGGCAATCCTTCGATAGCCTTCATTTTCAATCCAAACTCGGATTTGCCCATAGTGCTGCTGTCGACCGCTTAAGAAACATGCGTCTTTGCGTACTTAAAAAAAGGCGTCTAGAGGCGTGGTATTGTGAACGATATTGCCAGATATTGTGAAAGAGCAGAGCGTCGGGGAGCCGCCAAGTACTCTCAAGCCTCCCGCCGTCATGAAGAGCGTGTGCTAGAAATAGAAATCTCTCCGTCTGAACAGGGTCATTTTAAATAGTTCAGCGTTTTAGAGCCGTCCTAGCTATATTAAAATAATAGATCTGTCATGACTCAGCATGCCTACGAAATTTAAGTCTGCGCTCAAACCACAGATAGCTCAAACATAAACAGTTCCAAAATATGTGAGTGTAAAACATTTCATGCCAAAAAATGAAAAAAGAATGTTGCACCATCGCAGCACATGATATGTGCATGCTTCATTTTATTTTGTTCAACACAGAAACAAGAAGATATTTGATGGTTACCAAAAAAATCTTTCAGTAAGAATTTTGAGGAACTCGCCCAAATTACCCAATGAAATGTTAACTGCACGCTGTATAAATAGTACTTATCTTGATGCAAGGAGGCCACAGTCAGCAGGCCGTGAAGGCTTTTGCTCTGGATGTGTGAGTGGCTAAGAGAGAATGCTGGTATCCACCTCCGGAAATAATTCGGAGAAACAGTGTGGTCATCCACGCAAATAGTGAGGACAATGCAGTATGGGTCTTACTGCGGCTTGTGGCCCTCTATATCCATAACCTCGCCGCTACGGAGGTTTGGAGATGGCATGAGTGCCACCGGAATGTAGTTAACTGGAATGGAGTGCTCCATTGCTTTCTGGGGCCGTGGTGTTTTGACAACATTGTTTGGAGAGGCCGGGAACACTGAACCGCATTCTCAGGGGCTTGAGTCTAACGGACAGAAACGCTGTTGCCAGCTCATCGTCATCGCGGCGATCTTAACGGGACAGAGTTAGGTATGGTGAGCAGGAAAACGCCGACGTCGTCGTAATCATTGTCGCCGTAACCATCGTCGCGGGAGCCTAATGAGACTAGCCTGTTGTGCTTTTGGTGGTGCGGGCTGGGAGACGCTATTTTTTTTAATTGCCCACACTAACTTCCATCTAATTATACTGCAAAGGCTCTGTCAAGCGGTTAGCATGTGGAAAAATCCCAGGATGGCTTGTGTAGCACGTGTGATCGGCGCACGTTCCCAGCGATGGCGGGGGACCCTCAGCGGACGAGGCAATAATAGGCATGAGTAAAATTTGTCGGGCTAGTTGGTTCATAGTTCAGTGCAATAAAAAGCTGCGCTAATAAGACACGGACGAAGGAAAGGTAGGACGCACACAAACGCAGACTGACAACTTTATTTCGTGAAGAAAACCAAGGCATATATACGCGATCTCCGCTACTATCTAATCACAAAAAACAGCAATTGAAGAAGTGACGTGCACTAAAACACAAAATATCAAATTCTGCTGCAGAGATGATAAACTTAAATAGGGCCGGCCCACTAAGTAAACCAAAACCGAAAATCTTCCCGTCTAATTGATTATCAGCACAACCATCAAATGGTAATGCACGAATACAACGCAGTGATGCAAGACAAAACTTATAGTACATCATACCACCATCTTCAGGCTGGACAACGAAACATGGTATAAAAACCAGGTCACACAAGCAGCTTATACAAGCCTCGTCAGAAACAAGAAATGCAGTGAAAAAAGGCACCAAGTCAGGCTAAAACCAATTGTCTAACATTAATACCAACCACAACAACAACACTAAAAAAAAAATTCGCGAAGCTATGAGATCCGACCAACACGCAACCCACAACGCAGACACATGAAAGAAGGCCAAAGCAGAGCCTATACATGACCGTCTAAAAACTTAATTTCTTTTTCCGACAACGAAATAGAGGGCTTGCTGATGCAAACGCTTGTGGTGCTCATGTAGAAGGTTTCAATTACTAGGCGCTCCCATTTGTCTTTCCACCTGGCCAGAAACTTCGTCCTCTCAAAGTAAGGCACGCATTCCCATTTGTTTTCTTTCTTGCAGTCAGCACAGAGCTCGGCCAAAAACCCTCTTTCATTTTTCTCCACATTCAACTTGTGCTCTTTTGCTCTTTCATTAAAGCATCTGCCGGTTTGGCCTATGTAAACTTTTCCACAACTTAGGGGAATGCTGTAAACTACTCCAGAAGCACATTCTGTGAATTTCCTTTGATATTTGATAATGCAGAGAGGCTTCCTATTCTCTTTCAGTCTGCGTTTGTGTGCGTCCTACCTTTCCTTCGTCCGTGTCTTATTAGCGCAGCTTTTTATTGCATTGAATAATAAGCAGTTTGGCCGCTGGGAGCAGCTGTCGGCGGATTGATAAGCTCTCCGCTGACGTGCAGCTGGAGCAGAGCCGTTGCTTCTCTACAGAAGAAAACCGAACCGAAGCAACACGTTGTTTCGGTGTGTCGCGTGACAAGTAGGTGGCAGCGAATGAGAGCCACGAAAAATCCGTGACGGAGTCGATTGACGGTATCGCATGTCCCTCTTGAGCATTGAATGATTGCGATCTGATGGCAGTTGTCTGCGTTGTCGGCAGATTCTGACGTGCATGTGCAGTCAGATGCTTCAAGCTGGTAGGGGAGAACTGTTCTAATAGGAGTGATTAGAGATTGGTCGGAAAACAGAAACAACAAAAAACTGCCATGATTTGAGCATCCTATTAGTGAGCGTGAATAACGAAGGTTACGACAGAGCAACAGTTCACTTGGTTGGAAATTGTGTATCGCCTTCGCTAAAAGCAACAAGGCGACATGGTTTGCTTCACAATGGTATTGAAAGACTACACGCCTCCCATCAAAATCAAAACCTCGTGACCCTTTTGGATAAAGGCTCTCCATATTCTACACAAATTTAGACTTTAAGAGGTGGCATAACTGCTATAAAATACGCATGCGAAATGTCGCTGCCTGGTTACTTTTGGCAACGACAAGGGGAGGAGGAAGATCAGGAGGAAAGGAACCGGTTTGCTACCCTGCACTGGGGGAAGGGGATGAGTGGATATAAAAGTTGTGAGAGAGAGATAGTTGAAGTTAGTACTGTCACATAACAGACACGCCACAACACATCACGTCACAGTCATGTCATAGCACACTCATAGTCTTTCGATTAGGCTTGTGCTTCTTATAAAGCAGAGCAGTGCCTGGGAGGCCTTCACCGCAAACGCTCGCCGTGGCCAGAGACCTAAAATTTTAATTTCACTCAATGGGCGTCAATCTAGATGCTCCAGCGTACGGCACAGACACTGCCTTTCCTCACTGTATATTGGGCCCTCACAAAGAATGTGGCCTATAGACTCGCCGCATCCACAATTTGTACATGTAGGGCTGTTTGCCATGCCTATCATAAAAGAATACGAGTTTGTGAAAGCTACACCAACCCACAGGCGGCTCAGCAAAATTTCTTCGCGTCGGGGTAGGCCAGGTGGAAGGCGGAGCTTCAGGTCAGGGTCCAGGGATTTTAGGCGGCAGTTCGCAAACTGACCAGAATTCCACAAGGAGAGTGTGTGTTCCCGCGCAAGTGCGCGAAGCCTGTCCACTGCGTCTGCCCTGGAAAAGGGAATCAACACACAATCGCCGTCTTGGTGGGCTGTTCGTGCGACTTCGTCCGCCCGAAGATTGCCCGCTACGCCGCTGTGTCCTGGAAGCCACTGGAAGATGATGTCATGTCCTCCATTAATTGCATCGTGATGATTTTGTCGTATTTCCGTCACGAGTTGTTCATGAGCTTCATGAAGTTTTAAGGCTTGCAGGGCTGCTTGTGAATCTGTGAAAATAGACCACCGCTGGGGGCTTTGCTGACTGATATGCCTAATTGCGCCACGAAGAGCGGTTATCTCTGCAGCTGTTGAAGAAGTCTGGTGAATTGCCCAACTTTTATTTCTGCATTAATTGAGGGTATAACAATGGAGCCTGAAGAACTTACGGCATTCACTGAACCATCCGTGTAAACGTGCAAACGATTTGCATGGTGCTCATGGAAGTATTCAAGAGTGATTTGTCTCAGTTCTGTCGTCGATAGCTCGACCTTCTTCCTGATGGCGGGTATTGAAAGACGCACATGAGGTTTATGCAGGCTCCATAGTGGAGAGGACGGTCTAGATGCGGGTGTAAACTGGGATGGCAATATAGAGCGATGCGCATCAACTGTCTTTGTAAACGATGTACGTGGCCTGATAATAGGAAGACTGGCCAAATGATGACAGGGAACCCGAGAGATGTGTCGGAAATGTGCCCTCAGGAAGTCAACTGTTAGGTAGGTAGATATGGGATGCTCCTGTGCAATTAAAATGGTAGCAGCCGTAGAGGCACGTTTCGGCAATCCTAGGCAGGTTCGCAGAGCTTGAGCTTGAACGCTCTGTATAATTCTTAAGTTAGTTTTCTGGACATTTCCAAGTACAGGTAAGCTGTACCGAAGAAATCCCATAAATAATGCACGGTATAGTTGGAGCATCGACAGCACGGACGGGCAACGACAATGTGGACAACAAATTCCCTAGGGTGCAATCAAAACCTTTCAGCAGGTCGAAGTCTGTGCAAGTGCGATGGCTCTCAGATAACATAGAGTGAGAGGCCTCGATGGATCCCAAGTAGGCACGTATGGCTGTTATCCCTTGTTACACTTATGCTGTGGCTCTGTGGGGAGCTAGTGGACAAGCATATTCTGGGTTGTTCATGCTACAGGGTGGTCGTAACGAAACTGCTTTGGCTAAAGCAGACCACATTGTAGTATTTGGACCACAGTATATCCTTTTTCAGTCACTTGAGGGCTGACTCAACCTAAATACAGGCTTTATTCGGGAAAACCTCGTAAAACTAAAATGGGGCCATTAACAATAAATAACAGTTGCTACCACATCACCTATAAGAGGCTTAGGAAATTGCCTTATCTGCATGCTGCCTCAGTTATTCCCTTGCATAGTACTTGATGGCAAGTGCGATAACAATGTAAGCCATATATAGGCAAAATATTGCGAAGCCCGTGTGAGGCAGTCTACACTCAACCAATTTAGGTTCAACATCAGCCGCAATGGGTTGGAGACGAGTCAGCCCAAGTGCTGCCCATATCAGTAGGGTATTTGAAGGTAGTCGCAAAAGCAATGTGAGCCCTAATTGCGAAAAAGATTTTCCAGCCCAGTTCGGCCTGCTCCTACGTAACCGCTGCAGGCTCTATATCTTCTGCGGAACGCATACAAATTAGCAGGTCGGCGTGTTCGCTCCGATGGAGACACGAGGGCTGACAGAACGTAATTATAAATACTCTATATGCACGAAAAACTGAGTAAGCTCGAATTGTGCGGCGTAGGGGCTGATTGTACCTGCAAAAAAAACTGGTGATAACTGCGGAAACTGCACTGGGAGAATGCAGAAGCATTGGGGTTGGTGCGATGTAGGTGGCACCTCACCAATGCCTTTCAACATGTACTTGACCATATAGCGTGACTAAGCACTTTTAATGCGAATGTATTGGTAGGCTATGTTAGCGCCGGAAGTGCACGCAAAATGCGTCGCCGAGAGTTGTTTCCCTCGTTACGTCGTCAACATGTGACATGATATGTTCATGACCGAATGCGAGTTGTAAGCCATGGTACAAAGAAGGGGAGTATCATCAAGCCATGAGTCATTAATCCTGTGACGTGAAAGTGTAGTCATGTAATTTAAGAGTCATGAGTAATGCGAGTGATGACTCACATGAGTCATGAGTTATGAAAAAAAAGCACTGAGCCATATGTTATGCGGGTAAGTAGATATAGATAGGCGTTCACTAGGAGCTACCAGTGTAAGGCCAGCAATAACGCTTTCGCGTTCTCCCAGTGCGTTTTGGCAGTGATGTGTAATTTTGTGTCATGACTGATGACTCGCGAATTCGCGAACTGGAAGACGGTACAATTTAAAGACGACCGCTTTTTTTTTAGTTTTAATAGGCTTCCTTATTCGAAGCATTGAACAGGAAAGTTTTGAAAGCTATTTACCTACATTTCGCATGCTACACATAGCTACAATGGCGTCATTTGGAATAAAGATGCACGCCTCGAAATGACGGCATTCAAAACGAAGAACAGAATAAAGTTTCAAGGAGGACAACATGTCAGGTATTTTTTTCTTATTTTGCTAAGTATCCCGGGCTAAGAATTGGCAGGCATGGCTGACAATCAGATTGGACAAAAAACTATTACACTATGATTAGATGACGGGGGTCCCATGCTGAAAGTTATGTCTCAGCAGACAGCTTTCGGCAAAATCGCGCACTCCTGCGTGCATATTCGGCCAAAGCTGCGTCTATGAGCAACGCCATGAACTCTGGATAAGCACCCGTGTCGCAGCCGCACAAGCCGCAATGTCCACTCCGTCAGACATCCATGCTGTAACTAACGCCAAGATCTCCGGACCCGTGTCACATCAGCTACGTTTGTTATCACTGCCTATAATCACATTGTTCACTTCTAGCGACACAATGAACTACAACTGGCGGAGCATATTGCTGCCACCCCTACCGAATCAGCTTCTTCCACGCTTGCCAGTGCATATTCTGTGACCGAGAAGGATTCTCCCGTTCTCTTCAGTGTACCGACCGGGACTACAGGTGACGGTGCATCAGCAGATATGCACTATATGCTGTTGTCGCAATAATACCAAGACAACTGGATTGCCATCGCCATAAGCCGTAAGCCAGCCTTCGCCGACCGATTCCTCAGAGTTCATCGCTGTCGGCACGCAACCTCTTTGAGGTACTCTCACTCTCAAGTTGCCACTCGGCGACTTGCTTGATATTGTTACCTCCACCCCTTAACTGCCATCCAAAACAAGTGCATAGATAACCCTTGAATCCAAGTCAGCTCGAAAGGTTTTATTCATGAGCCCTAATAACCGTCTTACCACTCACATGTTTTCTCTCACCCATCTTCAGCTCCAGGGTAACACATCTCGGTCGCGTATTGCCATTCCCTGAAAACTGCAGCTACGGAAGCGCCAGGTGTCATCACTAAATAGTAAAACACAACAAAAAGGAAGTCAGCAGAGATATATGTTTTTCGAGTATACATTGCAGTGCATAAAAATAGTTCCTTGATTAAAATTGCTTGCCGTAAACCTCTGATCAGGCCAGTTGCGTCCGTTGCGCCACCTTTAGTGCGTTTAATCAAAACGAATAAGAGCTGAATTTTTTTCATCATGATGTTCATTATATGCCTTTCAATAGAGCAAAGAGCTATATACATATATACAAAGCGATCAACCTGTAGGCGAAAATTCCAATTGAAACATACAACACAACACTACACAACTAGAATACGGCTTAGCACAACTTCACTAAAACGGTGCAAGGAAAAGCAACACATCAGCAATGGCAGCCAGTCCGGTTGATAGGCACTATCTTGGTAAGTGCCTCTAAGCTGGTGCATCTTCTGGCCGAAATGAGTAGCGTGGGAGACGAGACGATCAGCATTCTGATCCAACATGCGCGTTTTCCACAGGCTGTGCAGTTCAAAGAGTAAAAACATGTCAAAGGGTTTATTGTCATGTTCGGTGGCCATTAAGTATACGCACAGTGGGGAATTAAAAATAAAGTCTTTCTTCAGTGTTCTTTGAAGAACGTCCAAAAATAATATTGAATCTTTGCAGGCAATAAAACAGTGTTCGATGGTTCAGGTGTATCACATAGCCGACAATTAACAGAAGAAATGAAAATATTACTTCCTGAAGCCACACTGTAACAGGCAAAACTTCGGCATGAAGTTTAAAGAAAAATGTCTTAGTAGAAGACGAGATCGGCATTTTGCACACCCTTTTTAACATATTATGTTCCATACAATTAGAATAGAGTAAACGATCTAAGGGAGGCGGGAACAACATAGATATAAATTCGTTGTATAATTGTTCCGTGAAACACAGAATAAGTACTCATAAGAAAAGCTAACTGCCAGAAAACGCACTGTATTGTAAACTTCTTTCATAAAACCAAAAAATAAGGGCCGATCGGTATACTTGAAAGAGACCACTAAGTTTGGAAGAAGGTTCACAAGGTTAGTTTGCAAGGATGCTGTTGTAATTGGATGGGAGATATTACGAAAAAAGAAGAAACGAACAACTAACTGTCTGACACAGAGATGTGTCAAGCCTAGTCCGGCAGCAGAAACAGGCCTGAATAAGTTATTGCGCCGAATAGGCTTAAAACTGGAGGACCATATGAACGTCGCAAACGTTCGATGAAAACTTTGGATGTAATTCCTCGCGCAATGGAGTACCTGTAAAACAATATATTTTTGTAGCCAGAAACATGTTACAGACCTGTGCTCGGCCAAAAATTGATAGGCGATGCGGAACAAAATTTGAGCATATATATTTGGAGTACCGGGACCCGCTCTTTCCAGTAGCGCCCACTAAACTGGAATGCATGAAGGGGAACTCCAAGTTATTTATGCGGAACACGAGACCATTCAATTCCAGCATAATGAGTCGGCATTGTTCTCCATAAACCGGACCACAGACCAGAACTTTTGACCAATTCATTTGAGCGCCAGATATAATGCCAAACTTCTCAATGGTGAATATAATTTTGTCAATGATGGGTTTGTCATCGGCGTACACAAGAACTTTGACTTCATTACTAAAGGCAACATAACCACGGATATTGTTGTTTCGCTGTGCACTCAAAATGGCTGTAGGTAGAGGGCAAAGAGTAGCGGTGACATAGGACAGCGTTGCTTCACGGATGATCAAATTTGCACAGGCTCTGAGAGGTGACCGTTAACAATCAAGCGAGTGGAACAGTTGTCGTAACAAAGTTGCACCCCTTTCAGTACAGTTGATCAAAAGTTTTCACGCTGAAGAAGAGAACACAGACAGGAATGCCGAACACGATCAAATGCCTTCGCAAGGTCAATCTGGACTAGAGTAAGCTGGTCATAAGAGCCAGAACAAGACTCGAGAATTGCACGTGCAATATGTATGTTATTTTGTATGAGGTGTCCTCTGAAGCCACACGTCTGATGAGGGCCAATGAGAACCGTTATCGCATATAGTAAACGATTTGATAGTACTTTCGCAAAAATTTTGTAGTCCACATTTGCCAACGTGATTGGCCTGTAGCGATCCATTGAGAGCAATTTTTCTGTATCCGTACTCTTTGAAATTAAGACTGTATGATTCCTAGTACAGGACTGAGAAAGGACCCCTCATCAAAACTTAAAGCGAAAATCTGCAGCAAGACAGGGCTAAGCAAAGGTTAAAAGTTTTGTAAAACTCGTATGATATGCCATCAGGGCCAGGTGTTTTAGAGAGGGGTAACCCACTCCAGTATCTCCTGCAAAGAAACCCCTACGGCCAGTCGCAATACCATTAATGATATGGCGCCGGAAGATGAGCCTCCCAGGTTGGAAGGCGTCCCACATGTTACTGGGGATTACCAAAGGCGATTCCTAGTAGCTCCAGGACGAATGAAGCGGCTGGGCTAAAGCCAAAAGGACGCTCAGTTGTGGATGTGTCGGGAAGCGACCAGAAAGTCCGATGTTGCAAGGAGATATATCACACAGCAACATGGAATGTGAGATCTATGACGCAAGGTAAACTGGATGTCGTCAAGCGAGAAATGGACAGATTGAACATTGATATCTTGGGTATCAGCGAGCTCAAGTGGACCGGAATGGGAGAATTTAATTCCGGCGACCATTGTGTCTTTAATTGTGGGCACGAATCCAAGAGAAGGAATGGGGTCGCTCTCATAGTAAACAGAAGAATGGGCAAAGCAGTGCTAGGGTACAACCCCAAAAACGACCGAATGATTTCACTTCGGATCCAAGGTCACCCTTTCAACATAACAGTTATCCAAGTCTATGCACCGACCACTACTGCTGAAGAAGCTGACGTTGAGAGATTTTAGGCGGACCTACAATGCCTTTTAGACCGCACTTCATCATCAGACGCCGTTTTTTTCATAGGAGACTGGAATGCTAAGGTCGGGAGTGAAGAAATATCCGGAATTACAGGCAAGTTCGGTCTTGGTGAACCAAATAAAGCTGGGCAGATGCCAGTAGAGTTTTGTCAAGAAAGCAACCTGACCATAGCGAATACTCATTTTCAACAGCACAAGCGGCGCCTGTACACATGGAGTTCACCGGACGGTCTGTACAGGAATCAGATGGATTATATTCTTTGCCGGCAGACACGGAGAAGCTCTATACAAGCAGTAAAAACAAGGCCTCGGGCCGATAGTGGCACCGATAATCAGCTTCTTGTTGCCAAAATTAAGCTTCGATTGAGGGAAACGCAGAAAACTAGAATGCCTTTCAGGTATGATCTGGATCAAACTCCATTAGAATATGATGTGGAAGTGAGGAATCGATTTCAAGAATTAGATCTAGAAGACATAGAGCCCGAAGAGATGTGGACTGATGTTCGTGATATTATACAATACATAATGTCAGACGATTTGGACAACCCTAGGTGGTCACAGGATTGGAGGAGGTCAGTTTACATCCCCATTCCAAAGAAAGGCAGTGACAAAGATTGTTCCAACTACCGCACGATCGCGCCTATTTCGCATGGCAGCAAGGTGATGTTGAAAATCCTCCAAGGTGGGCTGCAGCAGTATGTGGATCGGGAGCTTCCGGACGTGCAAGCTGGGTTTCGCAAGGACAGACGAACTAGAGACTAAATTGCCAACCTTCGCTGCATCATGGAAAAAGCAAGAGAGTTCCAGAAACCCATCTACTTCTGCTTTATTGATTATGCGAAAGCGTTTGACTGCGTAGATTACAGCAGACTGTGGCAAGCTCTCCAAGAGATGGGAGTTCCAATTCACCTCATCTGTCTCCTCAGGAACCTGTATGAAGGGCAAGAGGCCACAGTAAGAACCGGGCATGGTCTTAGTGATTGGTTTCCGATTGAGAAAGGAGTGAGGGAAGGCTGCATATTGTCGCCCTACCTATTTAACCTATATGCAGAGTGCATCATGAGGAAGGCCGGTCTGGACGAGTCTTCAGCTGTAGTGAAGATTGCCGGAAAACGTATCAACAACCTTAGATATGCGGATGATACCACTTTAATGGCAGAAAGTGAAGTGGAACTCAAGAGATTTTTGATGCGCGTACAAGAAGAGAGCGAGAAGTTTGGGCTTAAACTAAGCATTAAAAAGACAAAGATCATGGCGTCTTGCCCTATCAAGTCCTGGAGCGTCAAGGGACAAGAAGTGGAAGCTGTGACAGATTTTCTCTTCTTGGGCTCCAAGATTACCCCGGAAGGAGACTGCAGCTATGAAATTCGGAGACGCCTGCTTCTGGGAAAGAGAGTCATGGTTAGCCTTGACCGCCTAGTAAAGATCAGAGACAGTCTGCCAACCAAGATCCGTATAACTCGTGCTATGGTCTTTCCAAATGTGATGTATGGATGCGAGAGTTGGACTGTGAAGAAGGCTGACAGCCGAAGAATTGACGCGTTTGAATTGTGGTGCTGCGAAGACTCTTGAGAGTTCCTTGGACTGCCAGAAGCTCAAATCAGTCGATATTGTCGACCATAAAACCTGACTGCTCATTCGAGGGTCAAATTCTAAAGGTACAGCTCAGCTACTTTGCCATGAGACGAGATGAGTCGCTGGAGAAAGGTTTGATGTTGGGAAAGGTTGAGGGTCGCCGGAGAAGGGGTAGGCAGCGAACACGATGGTTAGATGGCATCCTCGAGGCACTACAGATGAAGTTATGTGATGTTAGGGAGATAGTGAGAGACCGGAAAGCGTCTCGTGACATAGTCCATAGGGTCACGAAGAGTCGGACACGACTGAACGACTGAACTGAATGAACTGAATTGGTCACTTGCCTGTTCTATTTCTTCCGACGCGAAAGGTTCATTGATAAGAGCACAGTAATCATCTGATAAAGGCGTTGTAAGTGCTGTGAAGTTAGCTAGTAGGTTCGAATTAGAAGTAGCAGAAGAATTAGAAGTAGCAATGAATTAACAGCACGTACCTGTTTGTAAGACTTGTGTTCGATTTCTGTAGAAACATTTTTTTTTAAATTCACAACAATAAAATAAATTACGATCATGTTTCCTGGGGTAAGTTCCCCTTTAGGTTGCTTAATACCATCTTTTTTTTTTTATCGTAACAGCAGCAAAACTATCCGCGAACACAGCCATGCAGGATGTGATGGTATGACAACAGTTACGCTATTCAGTTACCTCCACCGTAATCAATTCCGGTCTTCAGTGAGTGCATGTTCCCTTTAGTTTGCGTTCAGAGACAGCTGTCAGGAACAATCGCCTTTTAATATACTTTAACTCTTATTTTACGCATTTACGCCACTGCGATTTTTCAAGTTAACTTATTCAACGTCGCAAAGATGGGGCGACGGACGCCACCGGTGTATTACGCTGTTTATAGTAAGTAATTTTATTCCATAAAACTATTTTATAAATATTACATTTCAATTCAATTATAGTACTGATGAGAGGGTGGCCGGCATCGTAATTAGGCTTAATAAGCGGTATAAAGTAAAGGTTGTATCGGCCTGTGCACCTACATGTAGTTATGATGACCAGGCAGTTGAAAGCTTCTACGAAGATGTGGAATCGGCAATGCGAAAAGGCGCAGTATACGGTATTTATGATCGATTTCAATTCCAAGGTAGAGAAAAAACAGGCAGGAGACCAGGCAGTAGGTGACTAGGGCATTGGTGCTAAGAATAGCAGGGGGGAGCTACTGGTTTAGTTTGCAGAGGGCAATAACTTAAAAATCATGAATACCTTCTTTAGCAAACGGAAGAACCGGGAATGGACATGGAAAAGTCCTAACGGGGACAGTAAAAATGGAATTGACTCCATACTGTGTTCAACCCCCGCCATAATGCAAGATGTGGAGGTAATCGGGAAAGTACGATGCAGTGACCACAGGATGGTGAGACCCCAAATTTGTCTAAACCTGAAGAAGGAACGGAAGAGATTAGTAAGAAAGAAGTCCATCAACAAATTAGCGGTGAAGGGGAGGGCAGAATAGTTCAGGATCTCGCTACAGAATAGATATTAAGCTCTAACCGAGGATAGCGACATTACCCTAGAAGAAATAAACAATAATTTCAGAGATATCATTACTGAGTGCGCTGTAGAAGTAGGCGATAGGATAGTGAGAGAGGATACCGTTAATCTGTCTAAAGAGACGAAAGATTTGATTAAAAAACGCCAGAGTATGAAAGCTTCCAATCCAACAGGCCAGATAGAATTGGCAGAGATATCAAAGGAAATCAATAAGCACAAAGTCGCCAATATAAGGAAGTATAACATGGAGAAAATTGAGCATGTTATGAAGAGCGGGGGAAGCCTTAAAGCGGTAAAGAAGAAAATCGGTATAGGCAAGCATCAGATGTATGCGATAAAGGACAAGGCGGGAAACGTCATCACGAATATGGACAAGATAGTCAAAGTAGCTGAATAGTACTATTATGATATCTGCAGTAGCCAAAGTAGTCAGGACCGTATGAGATTGGCAGTAGGGAATAACAGTCAGACGTTCCATCAGTGCCGAAGGACGAGGTTAAGAAAGCAATAGAAACTATGAAAAGGAGAAAAGCAGCTGAAGAGGATCAGATAAGCATATATTTATTGAAGGACGGGGGGATATCGTGCAAGAAAAACTTGCCACCCTGTATACGCAGTGCCTGGTGTCATCGACGGTAGCGGAATCATGGAAGAACGAACGCGAACATTGTCCTTATTCATAAGAAAGGGGACGCTAGGGACTTTAAAAATTACAGACTAATCAGGTTACTGTCTGTTACGTATAAGGTATTTACTAAGGTAATCGCTAATAGAATCAGGACAACCTTAGACTGCAATCAAGCAAAGTATCAAGCAGGGTTTCGGAAATGATACTCTACTATCAATCATATCCATACCGTCAACCAGGTGATAGAAAAATGCTCGGAATATAACCAGCCCTTATACATTACATTCATTGATTACGAAAATCATTTGACTCAGTAGAAACCTCGGCGGTGATGCAGGCATTGCGAAATCAGGGCGTAGACGAGCCGTGCGTGAAAGTGCTGGAAGATATATATATATAGTGGCTGCACATCTACCTTAGTTCTGCATAAAGTAACTAAATTCCCATAAAGACAGGTGTTAGGAAAGGAGACACGATCAGCCCATTACTATTCACGGCTTGCTTAGAGGAAGTATTCAGAGAAGAATACCTCAGTAATCTGCAATTTGCTGATGATATTGCCTTGCTAAGTAACTTAGGAGATGAACTGCAGAATGATTGGTGACCTTAACAGGAAAAGTAGAAAGGTAGGCTTGAAAATCAATATGTAGAAGACTAAGGTAATGTTCAACAGCCTCGGGGAGGAACAGCAGTTTACGATTGGTAGCGAAGCATTGCAAGTAGTAGGCGAATACCTCTACTTAGGACAGGTAGTAACCGCAGATCCCGACCATGAAAAGGAAAGAGCAAGAAGAATAAAATATGGATGGAGCGCATTCGGCAATCACTCGCAGATTAGGACTAGCAGCTTACCGGGATCGCTCAAGAGGACAGTATACAAAAGTTGCATCTTACCTGTATTCACCTATGGGGCAGAAAGGTGGAAGCTAACGAAGAGGGTTCTAATTATGTTGAGGACAACGCAGAGGGCTATGGAACGAGAAATGGTAGGGGTAACATTAGGAGTTAGGAAGCGTGCAGAGTTTGTCAGAGAAATAACTCAAGGTACTAATATTCTGGCGGAAATCAGCAAAAAGAAATTGGCATGGGCAAGACATGTAGTGCGCAAAGAGGATAACCGGTGGTCGCTTAGGGTAACAAACTGGATTCCAAGGGAAGGAAAGCGCAGCAGTGGGTGGCAGAAAATTAGGTGGGCGGATGAGGTCAAGAAGTTCGCAGTGGTCAAATGGATGCCGCTATAGTAAAGAACCGGGTTAATTGAGGAAATATGTGAGAGGCATTCGCCCTGCCGTGGGTATAGTCAGGCTGTTGATGATGATGATGACATTTCAGTTTTCTTACTGCGCTTCATGCTCGAATAAAATGTACTTTTGTGTTTAATTTTTTAATGACGCACCGGCACTTCCGTTGCTACAGTTTTCGAGGAACGGCAATACGCATTTCCGTCACAGCGTATACCCTTATCTGTCCAACTCCTGTCTCGGCGCCTCCATGGCGGGAAAGGCCACATTCTCACTATTGAGCACATGAATGATCTTGAATTATTCACGACTAATAATCTCCCTGTCTAGTGATAAGAACAACAGAATCGGCGCCACAACTTTCGCAAGGCACTGTCAGTTCTCGATCACTTTATTTCAAATGCGCCGCATTCCACTGTCATCCTGAAAAGCCTACGCCTCCAAAAGGCATCCATTGACTTCCTTTTGAATAAGAGACCCACTGATGCCCCTGAAACTGTGTTCCGAAGAAATATTGGTACCACGCTGCTGGTACACCCTCATATCATGCCTCCCTTCTAAGAGAATAACCTTGACGTGTCCATTGCCAGGTGAACATGATAGTCTTCTCGTCTCCCCACCCACCCCTTCATCCTCGAAAAAATCGCGCGACTGTAGTAAAGCTTCCTACATCAATCGCAAAGTTTTGAGCTGAGCTGCGTTGCCCACCTTATAAATCTCCATGCTATAAAGCTCACATCTTCCTCTTTACCATTAATACAGTGCCCCTTCTCTACTACGGTGAAAGGGGCGTCGTTTCCAGCGTTTTCCACTCAATGTCAAACCCTCATCGTCCATTTTTGACGCGAACCTAACCTTCGATCTCCATCTTGCAGCGACGACGATATGCCACCAGTATGATCAACAGCGCGTTTCTGAAAACATACATGAGCAAACTGTTGTCTTGACCCAAATCCTCGAGATGCCTACTTCAGTTGTCCCCTCCCTGCTTATTAAAGTCAGTGGCCAGCCGTGTACAACCTCCACCCTCTCTTTCGGTGCACAAGTCGCCCCTCTGGCGTAAACGGCCCTAAACTAGCGCTACCACACACCGCGCTCGCTTGATCCAATTAAAGACGCTGATTGCCCAAATGCTTACCACCCTTCAAGCTGAAAAAAATATTTTTTTTTCACTTTTATGGTCCTATTAGTCTACAAGTCACTCCCACCGTTCAGAAAGAAGGAATCTACCCTGAAAACACTCTACCTCCACCCCATCCCAGATGGCGTTGGGCGAACTTGCTAAGGTTATGGAAGTATCGATACCTGTCCGATAATAATAGAGCTTTGCATCAGTATCTCCTCGCCTCCCCCCCCCCCCCCCTTTCATTCCTCATTCCATCCTGATTGCACCAACTCATGTTTTGCGCCCGTAATGAAACGGCTCTAGCTCCACCTTTACGCAAAGGACTCGCTCTGCTGTCACCAATCAGTTCGCTTCAATCTATCTGCCACCTGTCTTACCCCTTGCTTTCCGCCCTACACAGCCGAGCTTACGTAAGATTTAGATCGCTCATTCTCTCTATGGAAGTTCGAATCGCAGCGAATGCTACCCGTTACGCTCTTGTTGAGGATGCCAACATATGCACCACACACCGTCAGCTTCCTGACAGTGCCTAATAACTCCTTATTCAGATCTTTGATTAAGCCAGAGGCAGCAGCTACCACCATGCTTCTGGACCCCCCCCCCCCCCCCCCGTCTTTATTTTCCATGCCGGGCCATTCTTTCTCGTTCTCTAACCGGTCCTCTTTTTCTCTTGCGCTTTGCGTTCGTAAGTTCGTTGAGCGCATTGTTTTGACATGCTTGTCTGATTTTCTTATGGCAAGAGAGTTTTTACCTCAATCTTTTTTTAGCTTCCGATGCCAAGTGTGTGCTCAAGCGATTATTCTACTCCTCCAGAACACCTTTCTTTCGCTACTCTCAACCAAATTCTTCCACTGATAGCCGTAAGCTTCCGCAAATCGTTTGGTTGTGTTTGCCACAGTCATACAATATCCCATCTTTCCTCTCTTATGTGAGGTTGCAGCACGTCCTAATCCAGCTACTCTTCTAACCAACTGGCTCACTGCCGAGTACACACGCGCTTTTCGTATTCCCATCAGCTCAGCGTAGAAATTCGGGTGCTGTTCTCTAACGAACTCAGTTTAATCTTGCCATGGCTTGTCTTGCATCACAAGTTACCCAGATTTGCAACCTTCACAAGAACTTTCAAGTCGACCTCACTCTGTTAGGTTCGTACATGGACCTCCTGGTCTCATAGAGAACGCCTTGCAACATGGTCTAGACGTCATTGGCCTGTTTTACTCCATTGATTGACGCAATCCTGCGCTGTAGAAATCCGAGCTTCTTCACAACCACTCTTAGTACGCGTTAATCATAACCCCCGAATCTCCATCTTACTGGTATTGCCATTCCCGTGTTCAGCAAATGCGCACTTCTTAGAGTCACTTCGCATTGCTACGAAGAATGTGTAGGTCCTACACCGAGCTGTCGCCACCTAATACTCGGTAACTGACATTCTGCGGCGCGTTGTCACTCGGCGGTATTGTTTCGATGAGGCACATGCTATCGGGTTGCCCAGCACGCGCCCTGAAGAAGTTTGTGTACATTGTACGCTACATTCTGTTTACCTCTTTTGAACTAAACACCCTCCAAACTACCCTAGTGGGCATCTCCAAAGGTCCCTATCGCCAGCTCTACATCGCGGGTCTCTCCCTCTCCGCCCTGTTAATAACCTTCCCCGTAACTTCCGGCTTCCCCGGCCCTTCCTTCCTCGTGAAAGTGAGTGGTTACTGGCTCAGACGGGTATCCCGAAATTTCCTCCCCCATTTTCCTCATCCCATTATGATTCAGTTACAAACCTTCGTATTAACTCAGCGCTTTCCAACACATTCCCCGTATTCCATGCCGGTCTCCTTATGCGGCTGTGAAGCGCTATTTCCCACCCTTCAATGGCTGGGCAGTAGCCTACATGGTTGGTTCATTTGCGACTTCGCGATATAGTGCAATTCACAGCAGAACATCCGTCCTCTAGTCACCTCAACATGCAGTGATTAACAGCAATTGCTTGGCCGATAAACTGTCCCGCGATACTCTTCGCTGGACACAGTTTACCTGCTGGTCTATCCTTTCGGACGACGGTGGAAAACTCTTCCTGCCCGCATCATAAAAGAGATCTACTTCAGCTCCGTCTTGTTAAGCCGATATATCCGCCAACTCATGCATCGCTCACCGTTATAGAAGTTCGCCTTGTCCGGCAAACCGAAATAAATCCGCTCATTATCCTTACCGCCTTTATACCTATCCTTATTCCCATTGATCAGAACCTCATTCGACAGAAACTTGTAGGTTGGCCAAAAGCAATACAGCGGTACTGATACAGATTCGTGGATGTCTGCTGAGCTACACAGAAAGTAAATTATGACTCAAACCTTGAAACATGGGGTGAAAGAAGCGTAGGCCAGAGATTAAAGATAATTTACAACATTATGACAAAAATTTAAAAGAAATTCGCACATGCGCGTCACGTACTAGGAAGACATCACCATTAAAAAGTAAAAAAATGAGAAATAACCTACAGCATTACGGCAAACATTGAAAAGAAATTCCCACGTGAGCGCGATGTGCAGGAAGGTATCACCATTGAAACGTTAGAGAATGAGAACAGACTCCAAGAAAAAGAATACATGCCCAGGTACAGAGCCGTCCAATAGTACGATGGAAATGAAAAAAAATCCTGGTGTAGAGTGGCTGTAGCTCGAGGAAGCAAGACTAATTTTTTGGCTACGAAAAAGGCCTTTATTGTGGAGTGGAGACTATCGGCCGAACATGTTGACTGTTCACAGAGCAATTCCAAGGTACGCACAGTTAGGGATAAAAACGTTCATAGAAAGTTGATAGGAGTTTCAGATGCAAGCGTTCAATATTTCCTTTACAGACCTAAATGCGAAATTCGATTTGAGCGAGAGATGAGGTGAAGAGGGTAGCCAGCAAGACAAACGTAAGGTCAGCCTCTTGAAGAGCGGCTCTTCCGTTTGTGGGAATTCATAATCCCTTGCCCCATTATAAAGGACCGCGCATAATCAACACGCGTGATTACGCGCGGTGGTAGGGAGGACCGCGAGGAGAGGGCACACTGGCCGCCTTCCCAACCTCACAGGCTGCCGCGTCGACACCGCGCGGGTTTCCTTCTCTCTTCTCGGCCTGACCGGGAAACCTCCTCTCTCCGACCCGAGGTGAGAAGCACGGGTTGAGCGCGCACGCACATGGTTCAGCATTTTACCTCGGGGAGACCCTCTGCTCCCGGTTCAGCCCGCACTTACCGCTGCTGGCCGTGAGCACGAAGCCGCACCAGGTGAGCAGACTACCTCTCACTCCTTGTGCGTGCTTCCCCCCTTAGGTGGTTTGATTTCACCCTCCTACGCGGCGTTCGCTCGCTACACGGTGGTTGTACTAGAGTGCATTTTCCTTGCCGTTACTCAAGCATAATAAGCTGTTCGAGTACGTAACTCGGTGTCTGTCCCCTCTGGCTCTAACTTGCCGCAGTAACGACTTATCGCACCGCGGGCTGGAGGTCACAGCTCTGTCTGTTAGGGCTTCACGTCGGGGTTAGAAGGCGACTATAGCATCTAGCATCGCCATGGCGCATTCTTACGAGATAACCCCCATATTCTTAGAGCACAACGTGGGGCCAGAGGTGCGACTAACCGAGTGTGTGTGTATTGGGCTATCCACATACAGACTAGCCATGGCAGTGACAAAGGCTGACGTTTCAGTCTCTTCTAATACTGCAGTGATGATTACACAATGTAAAGAAAGCAAAACCACTATAACCTTTTATTACTGCGAGAGCTCAGGATCTGACGCTAGCCACTGTGATCTTGGTAATTTTCTGCGAGAGCAGGAGGTCACACGACTTCACCGCTCTGCAGTAGGGTGACGCGCGGACGCTGATGTGATGGGCATTCTCTCGTAGCGTTTTGACTAACCATGCTCTATGGGAGAACGGGAAACGTTGTAGCGCATGTACTTTTACGCACACACGTTGATTGTCATGAGAAGTGTTATTATTATCCTTTCTGCCGCACCCGTTAGCCAGTTCGTCGCGATAGCTCGCACCCTTAGAGATGGGGTGCCCTACCCGGCTTTTCTGCGTAGTGACCGTTTTAAGTGCGTCAGTGCAGTCGGGAGCCTAATCAGCCTTAAGGGAGCTTTAGAAAGAAAGCGGTAGGATCCTTATCTTTTTATTTTTGTCGACTAGTGTTCGACGGGCTCTGGGAGCCGAGCGGCGCGGCCGCGGCGCACCTAGGGGAAGCTGGTATTGATGCCTGTGCGGACAATACACAGCTTGTATTGCTGTGAGCGCGGTGGATCCTTGCCAGCTGCCCTCCAATAGCACTTTGCGAAACAATTTTTTTCCACGCGAAGGACATGCATGAGTCCTTCGAGGTTGATCACACAACGCTAAGACGAGCTATACGCACATGTGCATCGTTGAGCATACGAGCAGCCCTAACACTTTTCTTTCAGTGGTGTCATTTCGCTACCTAGTAATGTGCATGGTGACGTTGCCGAACGGGTAGAACTTGCTCAATAAGTTCGCAACAACGCCACGGTTGCTGCGTTGGGCACACGCCGACGTGCGAAATAGCTGCAAGAGAAGATGGCGGAGCTAGACTTTACAGAAAGCACACCGCAAATCGAGCCCCGCTGCGTGCACCGAGGAGGACGCACTCCCTCACCTGCAGGCAGCTGCAGCTAGAGGCAAGGCTTGGGATTTCGAGCATCGCGCCTCGTTACGACTTGCGTCTACGGCAGACGTAACTGTGACCAACGCACAGGGAGTAATTTCCTGTGCTGACTATAGATGGGGCACTCTGTCGATATTCAGCGCATATTTCTTCCAGAGCAACCACGCACTTTCTCTGGAAAAGACCGAGTGGGGGCGGAATAAAAAAAAGAGGAGTACGGTAAACGGCAAAACCAAATGACACTAGGGAAAAGAAAGTCTTGCAGCCTACCGGAGGGGAGCCGGCGGAGGCCACGACGACCGCCGTTGCAGCATCGAGGGGCAAGCCGTCCAAGTAGTGGCCGCGTTCCTGCACCCAGAGCCTGCTCTCACCGTCAACCAGGCCAAGACAAACGGTTTCCGATCGGGCATGGAGCGAGCGAGCCTGAGTTCGTGAAGCGGACCCCTGCGTCTACCAACAGCGAAATCTGCAGCAAAGAGGCCGCATCGGCGCCGTTCGGTGCTCGCGGCGATAGCTTCACCAGCGGGATTAGCTTGGCATACCCGTGCGCTCGGCATAGGCGGTGTCGACGACGGAGGGAAACGAGGCAGGCCAGGAGCGAGTGGTCAACACACTGAGGGGGGCCTGCAACACGCTGCGCAATGCGAAGACGCTGTTCCTGCCCGTGACCGCGAGGAGAGGGCACACTGGCCACTCTCCCAACCTCCTAGGCTCCCGCGGCAACACCGCGCGGATTTTGTTATCTCCTCCCGGCTTAACCGGGAAACCTCCTCTCCCCGACTCGAGGTGACAAGCGCGTCTGTCGCAACTCTGTCGGGGTCCTTCGGCGGTTGAGCGAGAACGCTCACGGTTCAGCATTTATCTTCGGGGAAACCGCCGCCTTCATCCTCTGCTCGCGGTTTAGCGTGCACTTACCGCCGCGACCGTTCGGTGCTGCAGCAAAGAGGCCGCCTTGGCGCCGTTCGGTGCTCGCAGCCGTAGCTTCATCAGCGGGAGCAGCTTCGCTTCCCGCTGCCATCCGCATTGGCGGCGTCCACGATGGAGGGAAAACAGGCAGGCCAGGAGCGAGTGGTCGGCCCGCTGAGGGGTGCCTGCAACACACTACAGAGCGCGAAGACGCTGTTCCTGCCCGTTCCCCGGCAAGCTCCTCTGGATGACCGACGATGAATGCAGTGGCGCGCCTTCGGCCATCGACACTTCCACGCCTGGCCGACTGACGGTGAAGGAACGGGATCTGCGATTGCTGCGGCCGCCGCACTTGTGCCCCCAGCTCCAAGGTCGTCTCCTGTGGTCGTCGGCCTTAGCTCCCCTTCCGACACCCGCGGCTGTGAGCTGTCTGCAACTTCATATATTGGCGCTTTTCTTTAAATGGGTTTAAAAGTTAAACGGCGTCCTGCCGACCCCACTCGGTATATCCCTGGGTGAACGCAGTTACTTTGAGCCGTACGGGGGTTTTAAGGAGGAGGGATGGGGGGATTCGTAATCTCCTGCTCCATTATAAAGGGCTGCGCGTAATTAACACACGTGACTACGCGCGGTGATAGGGAGTACCGCAAGGAGAGGGCACAGTGGCCACCCTCCCAACCTCCCAGGCTCCCGCGGCAACACGGCGTGGGTTTCGTTCTCTCCTTCCGGCCTACCGGGAAACCTCCTATCCGCGACCCGAGGTGAGAAGCGCGTCTGTCGCAACTCTGTCGGGGTCCTTCGGCGGTTAAGTGCGCACACGCATGGTTCAGCATTTTACGGCGGCGAGACCGCCGCCTTCACCCTCTGCTCGCGATTCAGCACGCACTTACCGCCGCGGGCCGTGAGCACGAAGCCGCACAAGGTGAGCAGACTACTTCTCACTCCTTGCGCGTGCTTCTCCCCTTACGTGCCCCGTACGCAGCGCTCACTCGCTACACGGTGGTTGTACTTTAGTGCATTTTCCTTGCGGTCACTCGAGCACAATAAAATGTTCGAGTACGTAACTCAGTGTCTGTCTCCTCTGGCTCGAACCAGCCGTAGTAGCGACTTCTCTCACCGGGGACTGGTGGTCACTGCTCTGTCTAATAGGGCTGCACGTCGGGGCTAGAAGGAGAATGCAGCGTCCCCCCCCCCCCCCCCCCCCCCCCCCCCCCCCCCCCCCTTGGCCCATTTTTCCAAGCATAACCCCTATAGGTTTCTGGGCTTAGCCGATGTAATTTCGTTTACATTCTAAAAGGCAGACAATGCGTGGATATAATTGCCTGTCAGTATAATATATTTGGGACGATTCACACATCGCACCTTTAAACCACATTGTTACTCAACGAGAGTAGACTCCAGACACTCCCATAGGGTTAAGTGCCTAGAGAGCAACTGGGGTAGCCAGTGCGTGATGCGTCGTTGGGGAAGAATGTGACTGTACCACATCCACACATTGTTCATGCAAAAAGAGAAATTCCGGATATATATTTCGGATGGCACGAGTGTGTCTTCTATGCCAACAATGCACGATTTACTAGCATACTTTTTTCATATACAAGCCAGGCAAAAATATTGAGAGAAATTACATTCAGGATTTTCAGCCGCTAAACCTTGAGTGTTGAATTGTTATTTTTGAGCAGATATATACTGGAAGTCAATCACACGGAAGCTCTCTCAGAGTTTGTATATGAACATCTCGTTACATCAAAGTGTTTTTTTAGATAATGTAGTGAACTACACGAGGATATACGAAGACGAGGATTAAGTAGGTGAGAATATCACGAAGACGAGGATAAGGACGACGAAGTGCCGCTGCGCTGCTCGTGCTCGCTTGTGGAGACTGAGACTGGCTGTGTTCTTGTGTGGTTCGCCGTGAAACTTCGACAGGGCTATTATCCCTGTTAAAGGACAGTAAACACCCCCTTTCACTTGGTGGAGGTCAGGACTTCCTGCCGCCCTGGAGCTTCGCAGCCGCACACTACCGACAACAGCCATGACCGATGCTACCACTCCTAGTCCAACCGCCTCCTCGTCCCCCGTCTTCTGCGCTGGAGCTTTGCGCCAACGGGACCCTCCAATCTTCAGCGGAACCGGCGACCACGACGTGGAAGATTGGCTGTCATCATATGAGCGGGTCAGTACGCACAACAAATGGGACGACGGTCTCAAATTAAATAACGTGATATTCTACCTAACGGACGTTGCTAACCTGTGGTTCCGCAACCACGAGGCCGATATCTCCTCGTGGTCTGCTTTCAAGACCACTTTTTCCGATATCTTCGGCAGGCCTGCAGTGCGCAAGCTGCGCGCTGAGCAACGCTTGCGCCGCCGTGCACAGCTACCCGGCGAAAATTTTACGAGTTATATTGAAGATGTTGTAGACCTGTGCAAGCGCGTGGACGCTTCAATGACAGAACATGCCAAGATTGGTCATATTTTACAAGGAATCGACGATGACGCGTGCCAGATGCTTCTGGCCAGAAACCCAGCAACCGTGGTCGACGTCATCAGTGCATGTCAAAACTTTGAGGAATTACGCAAGCGCCGTCAAATCACTCGTTCTTCGCTTTCACACCAGGAGCCTCTTGCAGCTTTAACAGCTGACGCAGACCAGTCCCCCTTGCTGCAACAAATCAAGCAGTTCGTTCGAGAAGAAGTTGCCCGTCAACTGTCCCTCGTTCCCCATCGTACTGACGCTTCCTCTCCTTTGGCGCCAAAGTTGCAGCAAGTCATCCGCGACCAAGTCGCAGAAGCACTTCCCACGCTCCCGGAAGCTCCTGCCGTTGCTCCCTTGACATACGTCGGAGCACCACTACAATATAGCCAACCATCTGTCCCAGCCCCTTTGACCTACGCGGCAGTGGCTGCACGGCCTCCGCCTGAGCCGTTACCACCCGTGCAGCCTGTCCTACGCCATGCACCGCTTCCTCAAACGGCTCCGCTTCATCCTGCGACTCCGCGCTATTACAACCCGTGGCGCACTTCTGACAATCGCCCAATTTGTTACTACTGTGGTTGCCCTGGACACGTGGCCCGTCGGTGCCGTCGCCGCATGGCTGCGATTCCCGAGCCTGCGTCTTCGGAGTACTCCCCACCGCTGCTTCGTTCTGCACCGTCTTCGCCTGGATACGCCGCCGAACAGCGTTCGTACACGACCCAACGTTCTCCTTCTCCACGTCGCAGGTCACTGTCACCAATGCGCCGGCGACCACCCCCTGCTGATGAGGGAAACTAAGCTCCGCGGTTCCTGAGGCAAGAACTGCGTACTCTGCGAAAAGCTCAAGGCCTCATATTCCGCCCACGAACATTATAATGATTTCTATCGATGGTCTGTCCGTATATGCGCTGGTCGATACGGGTGCTGCAGTGTCAGTGATTCATGAGCAACTCTGCCGACGATTACGAAAAGTTACGACGTCATTTAACGGTTTGTCGCTCCGCACTGCCAGTGAAGAGAGGATTGCACCTTTAGCAGCATGTACAGCGCGTGTCGTCATTGAAGGTATTTTGTACAGTGTCGAGTTCGTAGTTTTGTCATCTTGTTCTCACGACGTGATCCTCGGATGGGACTTCTTGTCTAAAAATAACGCCGTGATCGATTGAGCCCGAGCTGAAGTAGAATTTTCTGCACTGTGCGACGCATTACCCGACGACAACCGTTCAGTGTGTCCTCAAAAGCTGACCATCGCTGAAGATGTCGACGTAGCACCAGAGGCTTGTGCTCTTGTGCCTCTTTTGTGTCCTGCCGCGTCAGACGTTAGTGTTTTACTTACACCGTCTGCATCCTTCATCCACCGCAAGCACCTGCCGCTGCCATCTGCTGTTCTCGATGTTCACGGTGGCTTCACGAAGCTACTCATCTACAATCCGTCCCCACGCCCGATTACTCTGCTACGTGGGGAATCTCCCGGTTCCATTCAACCAGCCCACCTTCTCTCTGACCTGGATGCCTCCGAGACCTACCGCAGTAAATACATTGATGCTCTGCAGTCCGATCCGACGCCTGATTCGTTGCCAGACGACTTCTTCCGAACCGCCAACGATGACGCTCTTCCTTCCACCTACCGGACTCAGCTCGCGGCCCTTTTACAGACATTTCGCTTTGCTTTCGACGCCGCCCACACACCTCTCGGCCGCACTTCAACAGTCGCGCATTACATTCAGACCGGCTCTAACTCGCCTTTTCGACAGCGCCCCTATCGTGTGTCAGCGGCAGAGCGTCGCGTGATCAATGAACAAGTTGAGGACGTGCTACAACGTGGTGTAATTCGTCCATCACAAAGCCCCTGGTCCTCACCAGTGGTGCTGGTGAAAAAGAAAGATGGCTCGTTTCGCTTTTGTATTGATTACCGGCGCCTCAACAAAATTACCCACAAGGACAATTACCCCCTTCCGCGTATAGACGACGCTCTTGATTGCCTCCAAGGTGCCGAGTACTTTTCATCTCTTGATTTACGTTCAGGTTACTGGCAAGTACCAATGGCCGCCTGTGACAGAGAGAAGACCGCATTTGTGACGCCGGATGGCCTCTATGAATTTAATGTGATGCCCTTCGGTCTGTGCAATGCGCCCGCCACATTCGAGAGGATGATGGATAACATCTTGCGGAAGTTCAAGTGGCACATCTGCCTCTGCTACTTGGACGACATTGTTGTCTTTTCCACCGACTTCGCTACGCACCTAGAGTGCTTGCGGCAAGTTTTGGTTTGCCTTACTGACGCCGGCCTGCAGCTGAATCTCAAGAAGTGTCACTTCGGTGCCAGGGAGTTGACTATTTTGGGGCACATCGTCTCTAAGGAAGGTGTTCGCCCTGATCCGGCCAAGCTGCGCGCAGTGGCGGAGTTTCCTAAGCCGGTTTCTCTCAAGCAACTTCGAAGCTTCATAGGTCTATGCTCCTATTTTCGGCGCTTCGTGCAGAATTTTGCTTCTATAATTGCACCCCTGACGAAAGTACTCGGAGGAAACAGTGACTTAACTGCGTGGTCGGTCGAGTGCGACGAAGCGTTCAACGCATTGCGCCGTCTTTTGACTTCGCCACCAATCCTTCGCCACTACGACCCGACAGCACCCACCGAGGTCCATACTGATGCGAGTGGCGTTGGCCTCGGAGCTGTCTTGGCACAACGGAAAAACGGTTTTCACGAATACGTCGTCGCGTACGCGAGTCGTATCCTCTCTAAAGCTGAACGCAACTACTCAGTTACAGAAAAGGAGCGTTTGGCAATTGTGTGGGCATTAACAAAATTCCGACCCTACCTTTACGGTCGCCAGTTTGACGTCGTCACGGACCACCACGCGTTATGTTGGCTGTCCTCTCTTAAAGACCCGTCCGGCCGCCTCGCACGATGGGCTCTGCGCCTACAGGAATTTGACATCCGCGTTATATATCGCTCTGGACGTAAACACATGGACGCCGACGAACTATCTCGTTCTCCCGTCTCCAACGAACCTGCTTGCTCTACGGCGGCTGATCCCGTCCTCTCCTCTCTAACCATCGCTGACATGCCTGCGGAGCAGCGAAAAGACCCGTGGCTCGCATCTCTTATCGAGATTGTGTCCGCCTCTCCTAACGCTGCTGCGCCTTCTCGGGCTTTACGCCGTCAAGCACCACACTTTGCCCTACGAGACGGTCTTCTCTACCGCCGCAATTATATGACTGATGGTCGACGGTGGCTTCTCGTCATTCCCCGCCATTTACGACATGAAATTTGCACTTCTTTCCATGCCGACCCTCAGTGTGCCCATCCTGGTGTAGTGAAGACGTTTCAAAGGATCTCTCAACGCTACTATTGGCGCGGCATGTACGGGTATATTCGCAAATACGTCCGCTCCTGCATCGCCTGTCAGCGCCGAAAGTCATCCACACCTCGTGCTTCTGGCCCCTTACAACCACTTCCATGCCCGGCCCGCCCTTTTGACCGCATTGGCGTTGACCTTTACGGGCCACTTCCCTGCACGGTTTCTGGGAACCGGTGGATTATCGTCGGCATCGACCACCTCACCCGGTATGCCGAGACCGCCGCTTTACCCGCCGCTACTGCCCGTGAAGTTGCCCTGTTCTTGCTACATTATTTTGTTCTTCGCCACGGCGCGCCGCGAGAGCTGCTGAGTGACCGAGGACGCGTCTTCCTTTCCAACGTCGTTGAATCTCTACTAGCCGAATGTCGCATCATACACCGGACCACAACAGCCTACCACCCTCAAACAAACGGGTTGACTGAGCGCTTCAATCGCACTCTCGGAAATATGCTGACGATGTACGTTGCCGCCGAACAGACTAACTGGGACGCTGTCCTTCCTTTCGTGACATACGCTTATAACACCGCCACGCAGTCAACTACTGGATTTAGCCCTTTCTTCCTCCTTTATGGGCGTGAGGCGTCGTCCACGATGGACACTATTTTACCATATCGTCCCGACTCCTCCGAGTGTACTCTCCTTTCAGACGTTGCCAAACATGCGGAGGAATGTCGCCAGTTGGCCCGGTGTTTTACATCGGAATCTCAAGGCCGCCAAAAGCATCACCGCGACAAAGATCAGACGCCACACGTTTTTCCTGCAGGATCCCTTGTTTGGCTTTGGGTTCCCGGCACCCCACCGGGATTGTCATCAAAATTTCGAACCGAGTATCACGGCCCCTACCGCATTGTCCGTCAAACCTCCCCTGTGAATTACATCGTGGAGCCACTCACTACCTCTTCGGACATGCGTCATCGCGGCCGCGAAACTGTGCACGTGAACCGCCTCAAAACCTACTACGATCCGCTCCTCTTGCCCTCACCATAGGTCGCCAGGATGGCTCCTCCTCGCTCCGGGGGAAATTGTAGTGAACTACACGAGGATATACGAAGACGAGGATTAAGTAGGTGAGAATATCACGAAGACGAGGATAAGGACGACGAAGTGCCGCTGCGCTGCTCGTGCTCGCTTGTGGAGACTGAGACTGGCTGTGTTCTTGTGTGGTTCGCCGTGAAACTTCGACAGGGCTATTATCCCTGTTAAAGGACAGTAAACACCCCCTTTCAATAAGAACAAAATTTTATACAGCGGAAGTTTGATGGGCCATGCTATTTAAACTTCTCCCTTTGTATTATGCGACCCTTATTGTTTACGACAGAGGTTTTCACAAAATAGTCGAAAGTGCAATGCTTTAATATACATACAAATGTCGGCTTATGCTGCTACGTGAGCTATTCTTCGCCCTTTTTTAGAAAAAAAAATTGTGTTCGGAATTACACTTAAATGCGACTGTATGAATGTAATACTCTTTCCACAAGCACTTTTGCGCCCTTTATATAATATTTACATTGCGAACAATAATTTCCCGCAGTTGCCATTGGCTTCTAGTCTTTCTCATATGGGGACAAATAACCGGCAAATAATATAAAACCAACACTTCAGTATTCAGGGTACGCTCACGAATGGAAAAGAGTCAGAGTTTCACGACTTAAAAGATTTATGACAACAAGCTGGCCCTGTTTTAAAGAAAGACAGAAAAACATCAGTCGCCAGTGCAGTGAGACATCTTTCAATATGAAGACAGGTCACGTTCCTGCGAAGCTGAATCCTTGGGATTATAATATTTGTAGATTTCTCGACTGTCCAGTAGAGGCGTTTTTAGAGCTTTTGGCAGTTTTAATTGCCTCCACCTAAATTTGTTTTAAACTTTTCGTGCTTCACTAAATATGCATTAGTAAAAATGCGTTCTTTGAAAAGCGGGGCGGCTCTCAACCGAGGCCATGGACCTGAATAATGAACAGCTTAACAGGCTAGTTGAATTCGCTGAATATAGCACTTTATTTTTTTTGTCACCAAGAATTGGTAGCTAGAAAATAGACAGCTTAGAACAAGCATGAGGAGTAGGACTTCTCAGAAATTCTATCTCTAGACTCTTGCCTTTTCTGATCTATGCAAGCATGTGCGAAATGTTGAGTTTGGAATGGTAGTGGGGGAAGACTCTATTAATAGAATATTTTTGCTACTACCCTATAAGCTGTTGTCTGCAGTTCCCCTCTCTCCCGTCCCTTGGGGTCTGTTGGGCATTATCAACTTTATAAACACCCCCTTCCTCGGAAGCCTTCCAGCGTTTTCATCAAGAAATAATATGTGCACATTTCGAATAAGCAATGCTTCTAGTAGGCAAGTCAAAGGATAATAGATTTCAGTTGATAAATTTTACTTACCACTGAAACTAATCATTCAGACATTCTACAAAGTTTCTGCTCAGCCTAGTCTCAGCTGACGTAAGGGATACTCTAATAAACACTCTGTCGCCGGTTTGCCCCTCGTGCAAGGAATTATTTTCTACACGACGTAACCAAGATTCCCGGGCCTGATCACCACTGCAATGATTGCCTAATGCATTATGGATGCTTCGTCTGGCTAGAGCTAGCGCAACAAAGCAAGCGCGACTAAGGTATCTCGGCATGAATAACTAATGCACTAGTCAGACCCAGCTTTAAACCCACGCAAGGACAACTTCTTGCGCAATGTAGTCACATTGAGAAGTTTTAAGTAGCAGTCATACACAACTAGCTGAGTAAGTACATAGCCCTGGCTAATGCTTGGCCTCTGGTTTTTTGAAGAGGGCCGTCAGGTTTCAAAGCACTGAGATAATTTAGTTGACGCACAGTTTGTTTATTTCTCGTTCAGATTCCCATCGCGTGGTCTATAAATGTCACCAGAAAATAGCTGTAATCTCTGAACGTCTTATGAAGAGAGGCAAGATGTTTTTTTACACATTGGTTGTTGTATGCTTAGAAAAGCTAAAATGTGCCTTCATCGAGTTTGAGGCGAGTGTCTGGAGTTCTTAATAGCCAGTCAATTGTACGACTCTCAAGGTTGTTGTTTGGGACTGGTAAGCAAACAGTACAAGAAAGAAAACACTAAACGAAAGAGGAAAGCAAATTTATTAACAAAAACTGCCGGCCTCAGTTTTGGGCCTTTGGCAGCAGTGGGCAGAACAAAATACGAGAAGAAAATGGACAGCAGGAAAGCCATTACTGAATTCATAATAAATATACCGTGATACAACGACTACAAGGAGTAAGTTTGCTCAGGACAGGTGCAGAACGAGTTGCCAGCATAACACAATCAAGAACCTCTTGATCTGCGACCGTTCAGCTGATAATTGCAGCAGTAGGCTATCAGAAAAAAAGAACCTATGGAGAGAAGAAAACAAGCACTAAAAATGCAGATGAAAATAAAACGTGGCATAGATAGCATTCCACATAAATGGCATCAAAATTGTAGTGATATGAAAAATGCACCATGCACGCTCGAACCCTTGAGCAAGAAAGGAAATCTATGGAATATGACGGGTAAGAAAATGGAACACTAGAAGGTTTGTGTATAACATCACAAAGGTTAGGGTATACAGTCTAGTCGAGCATGCCGCAGAATGACTGGACGGTCGGGCATTCCACTGTACTGGCGCTGAGCACATTCCACTCGCTAACTGTTCTTTAAAAAAACCAGTATTTAAATACGTAAGTTCTGCAAGGAGACTATTTCAGTTTTTTTGGATGATTAGATTGTTCTGGGTGCCTAGAAACTGAATTGATGTACACATCCTTGCCTAGTCCCAGCATATCGTGATAAAGTGAATACATGTATTTCAGTCTGATTTTATAGCGTCGCATTTTAAGTGTCTCAAAGTTTGCTTTGTCTATAAGAAATGTCGAAGATACCTGCCATTTATAGCAGTGAAATGCAAATATAACCAATTTTCTTTGCATGCTTTGTATTCGTGTGATTGTTTTCAAGGTGTATATGTCTCATACTATTGGTGCGTAGTGAATAATTGGCCTAAAATATGTTTTGTACGCCAAAAGACGGATTTCTTGTGCCGACTGTCGTAGCGACCTCTTCAAGTAACCAAGCCTGCGCATTACCTTTTTTGAAATATTGGATATATATTCGTTTCATCTGAGGTCGAATGTAATTACAAGGCCCAAGTATATGTAGCTGCTGACCGTAGATAGATTATTACAAGTGATGCTGTAAGAATATTTTAAAGGGCATCATTTTTGTGTAATTGACATAGCGACCGTTTTATTTGCATTACTAGTCATTTGGCATGTGGCGCACCACGATCTACCTTGGTCAATGAGTAATTCAAACAAATCTGGTAATTTAAGCTTTTGATTTCTTAACATGCTGCACAGTCATCTGCAAACCATCTCATTTTTACGTTCACTTCTTTTATTAAATCACTGATAAATATTAGAATGAAAAGGGGCCCAAGGACAGACCCCTGTGGAATGCCCGACTGAAAAGGTTCTCAGCCAGAACGCACACCATTAATAAACGCGCTCTGTTGCCGCAAAGAGGAAATAGAGGCACGACAAGGGAAACAGACTGGGGGAAACGTTACAGGTGTACGTATATGCGGTTACAGTCGCAACGGGTCTTCAAGTCAAGCACAAGGACAGGAGATGTATCCCTTATGGAACAGCAAAAAACTGCAGATTCCAATTGTCTTTATCTGAGAAACCAAATGACATATGATATCTGGCACATGCATTCAACCTAAACCTTGAATTTAAAGGCACGATGTACATTCAAACTCAGTACTAAGAGTAGAGAGCCTCTCTTGAACGCAACTGCAGCTTACTTCACCCTTCGTTTGCTGATGCTGCAACAGTTTTAGCAGCTAAATCAGGTACGTTTATTTCAGTACCTGCTGGTTACTGAATAGAACAATGTAATATTTTTGTTTCTGGAGCTTGGTTTCGTCCTTGGCTAAAAATTGCGTATGACGTAGGTGAAAAATCAATGTCACACCTTTTACACAACAGCTGACAAAATTCCGAGAGAATCTACAATGCAGATATGCGAAGCCTGGGCGTTGCTGCTGCACAGAGGTATTATTTATCAGCTGATGCACCGTTATTATCATCGTTACAATAAACATTATCGTTTTCACTAATTTCAGCGTCGTTGTCATCGCTTCTACCATCCTCACGCTTGAGCTTCTCGCGGTGTCTAGCGTTGTGCAGTTGGTTACAGCGTTCGGCTGGGGATCCGAGGGATGGGGACTTGATTGCCGGTGGAGACAGGATTTTTATTTTTCTGATGATTGAAAGTAGGAGGGGACACTTTAGGTTCACACATTCTCCGCTGTTAATGTTTTCGCAATAATACTTATCCCCATATTAGGCCACAATATGCTGCAACCGCAAATTTACTCAGTGACTTCTCTCTAGAGGCTCGGTATAGCTTGCAGCAAGATGAGCGCAAACACGAACAACAAAGTGACGATACTCTGCTACAAATCGGCGGTTTTTAACCCTCAAGGTGATGTGACAACCATTTGCAACAATTCGCTGTTCGAAACTTCTACACCTTGTGACGTTATTGCATGTTTGGCGCCAGTTTCAACAATACCTTTTCAAATTAACGTCACCCGGTCGGTACATCATGAAAAGGGTTCTTTTCATGCCGTTTGCTCCTAATGGAAGCCGATGCATGCGCTCCAGTAAGATGTCAATGAACGTCCAGTAAATGCTTACAACAGCTGTTAAAATTCGCCTCTACATTCCTGGATTTTCTTTACTGGGAGATGCATGAAGCGCTGAGAAGACCGTTATTAGAAGTAATCTCAGGAGACCGGTCCGGTCAACTCTCTTCGGCCAGTTTCTAACAAGCACAGGAGAGTGTTCCTGGTTGTCGCGCTGTTTGAAACGCATACCAACTCGGATTACTTTTCTCCTACAGAAATAATATTTTTCCAGTAATGGACATAATAAAACTGTTTGCCAATAAACCTATGAACCAGGTGAGGAGGACCAGGTGCACAAAAGTTGAAAACGTCGCCGTGCTGTAACTTCCCGTCCCTATGTCTTAAAGCGAAACATTGATAACTCGGCAAATGCAGCACGTTTCGAAAAAAGCATCAGTACTCAGAAAACATATAATTTATTCAAGGCAAGATTGTTATCTAACTCAATAAATAATCTTTTTACCATCTGTAGGCAATAAATATGCTGCGTAGAGAGAGAAAGACAGAGAAGAACCTTTCATTTGGCTTAGGAGTGTGGCTCTTCGTGGAAGCTTTTTTTTTTCGCTCGCGCTACGCTCCAGGTGTTAAGCTTAGCACGTGACATCTGACATTTCATATATTCCATAAGCCACTCTAGATTTTGATACGAAATATTATCTTGACAATAAATATCTTGGTTAATGTTCATAACAACGAATCGTTTGCAAATTGAAAAAGACCGGATTGCGCTTAAGTCTGATGAGAGAGCGAAGGACGAAAACCACTTTACAGGAATGTTTTATTAACTACATCGCCGTTATGACTGTTACTAACGTCATCTCAATCGCTACTTTCATCATTATCAATAACTTCATCATCACTGTCATCGCTACTATCACCATCTCTGTCGCTACTTCGTCATTAGCATTATCAATTAAATATACCATTATTGACATTAGTACTCATTATCACTATATCTAACAGCAGCGTCACTATCATCACTACTACCATAATTGTCATTATCAATAAGGTCATCGTCGTTGTTCCTAATCGCTGATATATTCTTTACGCTATATAAGCAGACTTGCAATCTGTTTCTCGTGAGACCAGCATGGAGTAGTAGTTTGTGCGCTCGGCTAGGAATCAGAGATATAGTTAGATTTCCGATGGGGACCGATGTGTTTCTTTGTGCTAGTGGGAAGGGCGCTTCTTGGTCATTTCTGCTGACACATTCTGTTCACGCCCAGCATAAGCAAAAAAAAAAAAAAAAACAAAATTCCGCCTTAGAACTTCTTTCTTCCGCCAAGCAGTCACGAAAACCCTCCCGTCAATATAGGGCAAGCACGGGCATTGCGATGAAGAACATCAATCCCTACGTCACAAAAATGGACGTCGTTGCTTAAGTGATGACCTGGCTATTATTCCAGCCAAAAGTCTTTCGACAGTTTGATGCGCATTGCAATCTAATACCCACATTTATTAATGCTAATAAATAATAGTGCTGATGAACAATTCGCTGAAATAGACTGTGCGCAGATTCTGAACGAAGCAAGTTCATCGATGTTCACACAAAAAACATAATTTCTTCATTCTTATTGCAGCCACATTCCAAAGCCCGCGTGCGAAAACTTCCGTCAACGAATGTGACATTCCTGCAGTGGAAAAGGCAAAGCTACTTACACTCTTATCACCTTGTTTTTAAATATTAAGTGCCTAATGTAGCCATATAAGCCTGCATAAAGTATAGTTACTTGTTTTGCCATCATTGCCTCTGGTGCTGTTTTAGAATCTGGCAATCCCACTAATCCATTTAACTTTAGTCTTTTCATATAGACAAGCACCATATGAAAACTCTTTGAACAAGTCTTTGATATCTAGTCCTTGATTATCTTGGCGAAGAAGGTATCACCGGTAGATAGCAGTCTAGGTTTCACAGACGTTTTTTACCCGGCGCCAGCCGTTCAGGATGTACTAACGATATATTTTCCGTTGTAGATGCAGTATTACAGGTTGGGCCCCTGTTTTTGAGATGTCCAAAGCAGTACTAGAATTCCTCGCTCATGGTTCTAATAAAATAAAACTTTAAATATTCAGCTATGCATTTTTGTCTGTATAAATTCGACTCCAGTAGCGAAACAATTTGCATGCATCAGTGGCTGCAGCTTTACCCCGACAATATATCTGGAGTTCCTCTGGGCAACATATTGTGTCTCATACTTTTATACTTTTGCTAATAATCTTACAAATTTCATCATCATCATCATCATCATCAGCCTGACTATACACACTGCAGGGCGAAGGCCTCTCCCATATTTCTGAACTTAACCCGGTTCTGTGCTAGCTGCGTCGACTTGACCCCTGTGAACGTCTTAACCTCATCCGCCCACCTAACTTTCAGCCGCCCCCTGCTACGCTTTTCTTCCCTTGGAATCGAGTTTGTTACCCTAAGCGACCATCGGTTATCCTCTCTTCGCACTACATGTCCTGTCCATGCCCATTTCTTCTTAATTTCCACTAGAATATTGGTAACCTGAGTTATTTTCTTACCCACTCTGCACGCTTCCTACCTCTTAATGTTACCTCTACCATTTTTCGTTCCATAGCCCTCTGGGTGGTCCTCAACTTAAGTAGAACTCTCTTGGTAGGGACTCCACGTTTCAGCCCCATAGGTAAGTACAGGTAAGATGCAACGGTTATATACTTCCCTCTTTAGCGATACCGGTAAGCTGCTAGTCATAATCTGTGAGTGCTTGCCAAATGCGCTCCATCCCAATCTTATTCTTCTTGTTATTTCTTTTTCATGGTCCGGATCTGCGGTTACTACCTGTCCTAAGTAGATATATTCGCCTACTACTTCCGATACTTCGCTACCTAATGTAAACTGCTGTTCCTTTCCAAGGCTGTTGAACCTTTTTTCTTAGTCTTCTGCATATTGATTTTCAAGCCTACGTTTCTACTTTTCATGTCTAGGTCATCAACCATTATTTGCAGTTCATCCCCCGAGTTGCTTAGCAAGGCAATGTCATCAGCAAATCGCCGAATACTGAGGTATTCTTCATCTACCCTTATCCCTAACTGTTCCCATTCCAAGTCTCTGAATACTTCCTCTAAGCAAGCTGTGAATAGTACTGGGGAGATTGAGTCTCCTTGCCTAACACCTTTCTTTATGGGAATTTTGTTACTTTCTTTATGCAGAACTATGGTTGCTGTGCAGCCACTATATATATCTTCCAGCACTTTCATGTACGGCTCGTCTACCCCCTGATTTCGCAATGCCTGCATCACCGCCGAGGTTTCAACTGAGTCAAATGCTTTTTCGTAATCAATGAATGCTATGTATAAGGGCTGGTTATATTCCGAGCATTTTTCTATTACCTGATTGATGGTATGGATATAATTGATAATAGAGTACCGTTTCCGAAAACTTGCTTGATCCTTTGCTTGATTGCAGTCTAAGGTTGTCCTGATTATATTAGCGATTACCTTTGTAAATACCTTATACGTACCAGAAAGTAAGCTGATTGGTCTGTAATTTTTAAGGACCTTAGAGTCCCCTTTCTTATGAATAAGGATAATGTTTGCAGTCTTTCATGGTTCCGGTACCGGCGATGACATCAGGCACTGCGTATACAGGGTGGCCAGCTTTTCTAACACGATATCCCCCCCGTCCTTCAGCAAATCTGTAGTTATCTGATCCTCTCCAGCTGATTTCCCCCTTTTCATAGTTTCTAATGCTTTCTTGACCTCGTCCTTCGTAACTGGTGGAACGTCTGACTGTTTTTCCCTACCGCCAATCCCCTTACGGTCCTGACTATTTTGGCTACTGTAGAGATCTGTATAGAACTCCTCGGCTACTTTGACTATCTTGCCCATATTCGTCATGACGTTGCCCTCCTTGTCCCTTATCGCATACATTTGTTTTTTGCCTAAGCCCAATTTCTTCTTTACCGCTTTAATGCTTCCCCCGTTTTTTACAGCATGCTCAATTTTCTCCATGTTATACTTCCTTATATCGGCCACCTCGCGCTTATTGATTAGCTTTGATATCTCGGCCAATTCAATCTGGTCTGTTGGATTGGAAGCTTTCATACTCTGGCGTTTCTTAATCAAATCTTTCGTCTCTTTAGACAGCTTACCGTTATCCTCTCTAACTCTCCTACCGCCTACTTCTACCGCACATTCAGTAACGATATCTCTGAAATTATTGTTCATTGCTTCTAGGGTAATGTCGCCATCCTCGTTTAGAGCTGAATATCTATTCTGTAGCGAGATCTTGAACTGTTTTGCCCTCCCCTCACCGCTAATTCGTTAATGGGTTTCTTTCTTACTAATTTGTTGCGTTCCTTCTTCAGATGTAGGCTAAATCGGGACCTCACCATCCTGTGGTCACTGCATCGCACTTTCCCGATTACTTCTACATCTTGTATAATGGCGGGGGTTGAACACGTTATGAAGTCAATTTCATTTTCAGTCTCCCCGTTAGGACTTTTCCATGCCCACTTTCGGTTCTTCCGTTTGCTGAAGAAGGTATTCATGATTCTTCAGTTATTGCGCTCTGCGAACTGAACTAGTAACTCCCCCTGCTATTCAGGGGAACAAATGCCATAGTCACCTACTGCCTAGTCTCCTGCCTGCTTTTTCCCTACCTTGGCATTGAAGTCGCCCATTAGTACAGTATACAGCGTCTTTACTTTTCGCATTGCCGATTCTACATCTTCGTAGAAGCTTTGAACTGTCTGGTCATCATAACTACATATAGGTGCATAGGCCTGTACAACCTTCAGTTTATACCGCTTATTAAACCTAATAACGATGCCTGCCACCCTCTCATTAATACTATAGAATTCATCTATATTACCCGCTATATACTTAATGACAAGGAAACCTACTCCTAGTTGTCGCCTCTCTGGTAAACCTCGATAACACAGTACATGGCTATCCTTCAATACAGTATATGCCTCATTCGGCCTCCTAACCTCACTAAGCCCTATGATATGCCATTTCATAGCCTCTCGTTCCTCTAACAGCACTGCTAAACTAGCTTCATTAGCTAGGGTTCAAGCGTTGAACGTTGCCAGGGTCAGTTTCCAATGGCGGCCTGTCCAGCGGAGCCAGGTATTCTTAGGACCCCCTGCTGCGTCACAGGTCTGACCGCCGCCGTGGTCAGTTGTTCCGCAGCCGCTGGTGAGTGAGGGCCGGGGTTTTATGGAGCTTATCATAGGAGGTTGCGGCCAGTTACTGCACCAGGGTGGCCAACTCCTGTTCTGGTGAGGGAGTACGTGGCCGGAGGTGTTCACCGGCATCAGGTCGCACCCCAAACCTCTTTATGCAATTCCATCGACACGCGGATATATTTTTTTTTTAAATCCGGTGGAGAATTGCGCGGCACCGGGATTTGAACCCCGGTCCTCTTGCATGCGAGGCGGATGTTCTACCGCTACGCCACCGCTGCTCTCTAATATTAGGGATTCGCAAGTTACTCTGCCATATATTGTAATGTTACCAATGAGACTGAACGACATTGAACACAGCCCTGCCGCTTTAGTTCAATCGTTAGGGCGCTGGATTGCTGACTGGAATGACAGAGGATTGAATCCTGGTCGCGAAAACAGTTTTTCAAAATTAGATGTAGGCGAAAATAAAGGCGCCCGTTGACTGCGCAATGTCAGCGCACGGTAATGAATCCCGGGTGGTCACAATTTCCCGAGCTCTCCATTAAGTTGTGTCTCATAGCGTTAGTCGCTTCGGCATGGTAAATCCCATAAGCCAAAGACTACGAAATTGTCATGATGTGCTGACTGCCTGGTGCTCTTCCTGAAAAGTGTCTCTAAATGCCTCTACTTCAAAATCTAGTTTTGTTTACCAACCTCTGCAGCCGAATTCGCACAGTACACTTCCTTAAGGAGCTTATGATAGAACTGAAAACAACTTTCAAGTACCTTAGACGTCATTTTTAATATTTATTTACTTGGCATTACCATAATACATTGGTCTCAGCAGCAGCTAAGAGCGCAATTTGCCTTCTAGCCATAAACACAAAACAAGCACCCACACACCTAAAAAGAAAAGCTTTCGTATGTCACACTGATCCGCCATCAGCTAGAATACGCTTCTGCCGTAGGGAATTCCGAAGAAGCTTGTCTATAAAGTATACAGAATCCCTCCAAAGTCGTGTTGTTCGATTCATCTTATCAAAGTATTCGCGCTTCCACAGTGTGATGGCATTAAAATGACGTGCGGAGAGGCAATCATAATCAAGCCGACGCCACTTTGCCTAACCGATTTCATAAACTGCATATTCATTCGACCAAAATAGTGATTTTTTGCAGCCCCCTTAGGTCTTCCTGCACCGTGGTCAGAAAACCAGAGTATTTCATTTTGACATAATTCAATCCACGCACAATAAAGGATTGAAATAACGTCCCAATACACATTGCAAACAACATCTGGAAACAAAAACGATTTGAGCTAGAAAATGTAGTATATTACATATTTTATTAAATGCTTCTCACAATGTCGGTATTAGGTGCGCTGTGAATTGGTGATTGCTCCATATACCTAATGAAGGGCGAGTTTTCTATGTGTGGTTTTCGTGTGAGCCCCCCCCCTATAGGATAACATACGGGCACGAGGGACTTGTAGGCATTGTAAGTATGTAACTCAGTAAATATGTAGTTAGGTAATTAACTAATAATTAATTCAATAATAAAAATAAATAAGATGAGTTTTAAAAATCAGTACCAATATTTGAAGCCTACGAAAAAATACCTGCGAATAAAATGCTTTTTGTGAAGCTATATACTAGGTAACACAGCAATCAAAACCCCTTCCCCAGAAAGTGCCCAAAATATACGAGTAGGAATAAATATATGTTTCCATGTCCGGACTGCAAACCGCAAGCTGGGGATTGGCAGATTTTTTATCCGAAAGGCAATGTGCAGAATGCAATCACTGCCGCATTATCCTTCATTGTATGCCGTAATGATAGTGCTAGTAACCTCTTCGGAAAATACTTTACCCGTTATGCATACATAGGATTGCTGATTAGCACGCACTAGCAAAATGAATGCAAACGTCTATACTGTTGCCTAACCAGAAATATACGAATCACATGTAGAATATCATATAGAGGCTATTGTTCCTCAACTGACAGGCTTGTGACCTATCTAAAACTTTGAGGCAGCACGCTGAAGTAATGTCGGTTCCGTTAAATTTTTAAGTCAAATACCAGAGCGCTCAAAGCAGAATTCTGATGCGATGAAAGTGTGAGGTTAGCTCTGCAAGGTCCCTCACAATATTCCTTGTAGTAGCGTTCATTATAGAAGCAAGGTACCAGCTTCTAGAAAAACTGCGCCACTTCGCAAACCTAAATTTTCTTTTAAAGATGCGCCCCGCTGCAGTTGCTCAGACATTAAGGCGCTTGACTGTTGAACCGAGAGAACGAAATTCTACCCTGGCCGCGGTAAGCTCTTTTAAGCAGATGCAAAGTGCAAGGGGCCGTGGACGTTCAATTCGTGCTCGTTAAGTAATTCCGGATAGAAATATAGTGCTATCAAATAAACCGCCCCTAATATCCTGAGTCGGATTTGTACGTTGAACCCTAAAAGCAAATCTATGTTTCCCGTCATTCGGTCGCGTGAGAATGCAATAGACGAATAGATTTATTCTGGACGTTATTCTATACATTTAGGTGTTGGCTAGTGCGAGCTTTCATCAAAAATTGATTAGCGACAAATATTTGTCAGACTAATCTTTGTGCTCCTTCTTTTGTGTAATACTTTATCCGAACTTTTATTTGTGGCAGCTCCAACCTGTGGATTGGCAGCCAGCGACGAAAGGCGGTGCTTATTGATGACTTAGAAGCTGAATATATTAAAGCAGAAAGAGGTGTTTAGAAGCATCGGCTATGTTTCTCAGCTCCAATAAATGAAAGAGAACTGAACACGGGTTGGGGGGGAATCTTCAGTTTTCAAGCCCAGCCAGCGTTTCGACAAAGGGACTTGTCTTCATATGGGCAGCGCGACCATCTCCGGCTGTGTTTAATAGCAAATTTGCTTCAGAAGAAGATAAGCGAGGGAGGGGTGAGAAAGGGTGAAGAAAGAAGGAGAGAAAAAGTGGAAGTTTAATATAAACATTTTAACTGTAATTAGGTCAAGATTATAACAAGTACAGATCTACCATAGCTTTCCCTTCATTATAAGCCATATTAGAGAACTGTAAGTCGAGTCAGTGGCTTCTTAAGACAGTACCAAGAACAATGTTTAGAAAGCCGCTTTTCTGTGCAACAATGCGGAAACGTACCCAATAACTCGTTTATTAGCACTAGGCTGACAGTGCCTGTCACAAGTAATAACATAATACCATCATTCGCAACAAAAATGGGATAAAGGTGGCTTACGTAATTGAAAGTGCGAATTTAAAAACTTCTACGGGGTAGTAATCTTTAACGACATTCGAATTTCAACGCAGAATTTCTAGACGAGGTATATTTTCGGATGAATGAAAAGCGGCAAATTTAATATATATATATATGTGTGTGTGTGTGTGTGTGTGTGTGTGTGTGTGTGTGTGTGTGTGTGTGTGTGTGTGTGTGTGTGTGTGTGTGTGTGTGTGTGTGTGTGTGTGTGTGTGTGTGTGTGTGTGTGTGTGTGTGTGTGTGTGTGTGTGTGTGTGTGTGTGTGTGTGTGTGTGTGTGTGTGTGTGTGTGTGTGTGTGTGTGTGTGTGTGTGTGTGTGTGTGTGTGTGTGTGTCGCACATGTAGGTAATCCTAATTCCAGCACTTCATTCATGCATGCCGCACCATGCGAATAGAAATACATAGAACATGGCACATTAAACACTGAATGACGTCGAACTTTTTGTTCTGACGCATTTTAAAACAGCAGTTTTGATCTGTGCTTCTTGCCGTTTACTAAACTGATATTATAGTAAGCATGACTGTTGCTCACTGGCTGTCTTCTGAGCCACGCGAAATTTCCGCCTAAACTAAAAACCAACTGGAACAAGTGAAAGCAACTCATTTGCATGTATTGCATTGCACGCTCTTTTTGCGGCATATAACCACACCGGCCAGTTTTGGAAGAACAGTGCACATATATTCACTAGAGAAGATGGATCAAGGGGAACTACACGCGACTGAGCAAAGGCTCCCTTTGTCTGCGAACTCTGGGCTGCGCTCTCTATGTGGAAATATTTTGGATAGTCGCAGCTCTATAAGTGTTGAAAGATGGTAGTTTATAAGAGTAAAGAGCCCGCATGCCTGATGGTACGCTCTCATTCCTTGAGCGCGTTCTCGTAGCGCACTCGAAGTCATTTGCATGGCGGGCGCCAAGTTTTATAGCGTCCGCCAGCTGGTTGCATAGATTGCCCGATTTGTAGCCAAGCCTCATTTCCTCATTAAAAATTCCAGACGAGTTTTTACTAAAACTAAACAAGATGGCAAGGCCGTTAACCCATTTCACTGCATTGCACGCCACCCAGACCGTATGAAAGACTGAGCAGAATGTACGCTTTTTTTTTCAAGCATCGTCTTAATTTCCGCCTTGCTCACGTCCTGTTTATAAAACTCTGGCGCACAGAACTGCTGAGGTTGTACTCATATTTCTTTTAAAATTGGCATCGCAAGAGCAATTCAGTACCTTGTATTCTTTGGCATGTTTGAAGCGGTTTTAAGCGTCTATAACAAACTGCGTATTACGCTAATAAGTTTTATAATATCAGTTAGGGCTTCCCTTTTATTTCACACTAGCAATCATTCTCACTTGACTGATAATACATTTAGGAAATGTTCTTTTCGCTCGGGTACATGGTTTCCTGACTTCAGCTCTCGGCTTTTATAACGGAGAGCTCTTGAAATATAATTTTTATTTGTTGAAGACATTACAGGTATACAAACAAGCCTATGAAGGCAGCACATAAAAGCTAACGGTATACGTTCAAAGCTGAGGCTAAAATTGACAAGCTCCTGTTTCTTCCAATTATTGTATGGCCGAAACGACGTGTGAACAAAAAATAAATAGTAAGAAGGAACTAAATACGTAGACTGCGTGCGCATAATAATGAGAGGAAGACGTAGCGCTTAATTATAGCGAACTTATTTCTTTCTTGCTACAAGCGGAGTTACATATTAGACGCGGAAAAATGCGTCTTTTTTTTTTTTATTTAGTACGACCAAAACATTGAAACTTTGGATCCAGCTATATAGACATCTTCCTGGAAAAACTTGGCACTTTTTAGAAACCTTCCTTTGCGTAGAGATTTTTCCTTTCTAAAGAAGACAATAAATAAGCAACCTAGCTTCGGTAGAGGACAAAAGGAGTAAAAACAATGGCAATGTTTGCGTGGTTCGCATTTTGTATTCTTCACAGCACCACATTTGTGAACAGTGAAAGTGTTTCGCACTTTTTAGTCGGTTGGTGGAAGCTCAAATTCAGTGTGTTTGCTCCCTTAGCTCGTTCCTCAGACTCGCGCCGTGGTCTTCGACAGCGCCCCTGACACGATTCGCAGCTGGCGAAGTACAGAGATGGACGTCAGGGAGTGGTGCAGAGAGCAAAAGGTCTAGCGACACGAGAGGTTATGTCAAGACCGAATGAATGCGTTAGAAGGTATAGTCACGGGAAGAACTCTGAGATTTGAGGCCATGAAAGGAAGATACCGCGACGAGACCGTAAGAATCGGTATCCTTGCGGATTTGGGTGAGCGATGAACCCGAAAAGTGGCATAACCTGCAAGGAAAAGGTTCTGGGGACCGCGAAGGAACGTGCAACATTAGGGTGGTGGAACAGGAATAACAATAAGAATGGCTGGCATGAATGTGGAGGACACGCTATCTAGCTTGCAAGTTCCTCCAGGTTAACTGTTTTTTTTTTCTGTAAGTGCCCTTTAGAAAGGCGTTGTGCGTCTCTGACATCGTAAGAAAAAGCTGACTGTTTAAAAATTATGTGATTTATAACGAGAAAGCGTATGGGCTCCCTCAGTCGAAATTCCGTCCTGTTTGGTGTTTTTTGGCTAGTTGCATGGTGAAAGCTGTTAACCCAGCGATTATCGATGACGAGATTCTCAAAGCATCAAGGTTCTAAGCGAAACAGGACACATTTTATTGACATTTACAGCAAACTCTGTATAATGGGTGCAAATTAAGACCGTTATCAGCTTTGCCAGTGCGTTCCTGTGTGTTGAAAGCACAAAATTTTGAAAATGCTTTCTAAGCATTAGTTCGTGACAAAGCAGAAACCTATAACGTCCAAAGACGCTTTGGTTAATATTGGCCAGTCCCGTGCATGCAGTTTCTGAAACAAAGCAGGTTCAACAACAGGGCTCACCGTACACTGACGGTAACTCTAGAACTGACTCGAGCTCCTTCATGTTACACTCGTCTCGCACTGCGAGTCGGAAGATCTCTTTATCTCGACTGAAATCATCGGCAGATCTCCAAGCAGGTTTCCTGGTACTGCCACAACGATAGCGAATGTTGCTGCAAACTATTTTCTTCGGTCGGAAAAGCTTTGCAATAAAGCCGACTTGCAGATTTCACCAAATATTCAGTGTCTGCAGCAGCGGAAATGCTGGGGAAGGAGGGAGGGGGAGTTTCGGTCTGCTGGGGCGGCAGAGCGTCTTCCACCTTGGACAGCTTTTTTTTTCCAGGGCCTGCTGCTAGCTGCTTCCTGTACTCTGAAGGGAAAGAAAGGAAAAGTGTTTCCTCAAGTAGAGGTCCTAGGCTAACACGAATGTACCAAAAACCGGTGTTGTTTAGTTTTAACAGGCTCCGTAACTTTTGTTTTATCGCTGTTACTTATCGAAAAAGCGGAAAATACACGGTCCAGGAACAACAAAATACTTTGAAAAAGTCGCCACCCACTAACCTGATCCATAGCCTAGATACGCGATAGCATACAGCCAAGTTCGCACTTCTTCGCATTTTATATTTGCGCTTAAATATTACGTTTGTGTGAAGAGATGTGATGTTTGTTTCGTTTTTTTACACTTACCTGACCTTATTTTATCCATTCGTTTTGTTTCAACATATTGTTTTTTTTTTTTTGCGAGAGTGAACAAGCACGGCACCTCCATGGTTGGAAATACTATTTCTGCTATCGCATGAACGTGATTGTCGTCCAAGCGCCAGCGCGCATTTCCACAGGCGCCGGTTCAATCGAGCTGAACTGGAGCAAAGTAGCGCATCGTCTTATTAGGGCCGCTCAAGTTGGGCTAGGTGATTTTGTAAGCCCAGCCTCTATCTAACAACCGAGAAAGGAAACACAACATCATAACTAATCAAGCCCGGCATTCAATGCCGGTTCGTCGCCGATTAGCTTTACTCCTCTCAAAAGACAACAGAGCAAAACAAAAGTAGATAAACATATACGGTAGAGAGACGAATTCATTCCGTTGCTTATCAATATCAATACCAACCCCTATAGAGTTTCTGGCTGCACGATAGTATGTCCCACAACCGCAGTGCAGCTGACCGTCGTTTAGGAGACCGGACTAGAAAGTATGAATAACTCAGTTCAGTCGTTCAATCTTGTCCGACTCTTCGTGGCCCTAGGGACCATGTCACGCCACGCTTTCCGGTCTTTCACTATCTTCGTAACATCACATGACTTTATCTGTAGCGCCTCGAGGATGCCATCTAACCATCGCGTTCGCTGCCTACCCCTTCTCCGGCGACCCTCAACTTTCCCAAAATCAAATCATTCTCCAGCGACTCCTCTCTTCTCATTAGATGACCAAAGTAGCTGAGCTTTAACTTTAGAATTTGACCCTTAAGTGAGCAGTCAGGGTTTATGGTCGACAATATTGACTGTTCTGATCTTCTGGCAGTCCAAGGAACTCTCAAGAGCCTCCGCCAGCACCACAATTCAAATATGTCAATTCTTCGGCTGTCAGCCTTCTTCACAGTCCAACTCTCGCATCCATACATCACATTTGGAAAGACCATAGCACGAGTTATACGGATCTTGGTTGGCAGACTGTCTCTGATCTTTACTAGGCGGTCAAGGCTAACCATGACTCTCTTTCCCAGAAGCAGGCGTCTCCGAATTTCATAGCTGCAGTCTCCTTCCGGGGTAATCTTGGAGCCCAAGAAGATAAAATCTGTCACAGCTTCAACTTTTTATCCCTTGATGCTCCAGGACTTGATAGGGCAAGATTGCATGATCTTTGTCTGTTTAATGTTCAGTTTAAGCCCAAACTTCTCACTCTCTTCTTGTGCGCGCATCAGAAGTCTCTTGAGTTCCACTTCACTTTCTGCCATTAAAGTGGTATCATCCGCATATCTAAGGTTGTTGATACGTTTTTCAGCAATCTTCACTCCAGCTGAAGACTCGTCCAGACCGGCCTTCCTCATGATGCGCTCTGCATATAGCTTAAATAGGCAGGGCGACAGTATGCAGCCTTGTCTGACTCCTTTCTCAATCGGAAACCAATCAGTAAGACCATGCCCAGTTCTGACTGTGGCCTCTTGCCATTCATACAGGTTGCTGAGGAGACAGATGAGGTGAATTGGAGCTCCCATCTTTTGGAGAGCTTGCCACAATCTGCTGTGATCTACGCAGTTAAACGCTTTCGCATAATAAATAAAGCAGAAGTAGATGGGTTTCTGGAACTCTCTTGCTTTTTCCATGATCCAGCGAAGGCTGGCAATCTGGTCTCTAGTTCCTATGCCCTTGCGAAACCCAGCTTGCACGTCCGGAAGCTCCCGATCCACATACTGCTGCAGCCTACCTTGCAGGATTTTTAACATCACCTTGCTAGCATGCGAAATAAGCGCAATCGTGCGGTAGTTGGAACAATTTTTGGCACTGCCTTCCTTTGGAATGGGGATGTAAACTGACCTCCTCCAATCCTGTGGCCACTGCAGGGTTGTCCAAATCTTCTGACATAATGTATACAGAACGTTAACAGCGTCTTCCTGGTTGAGGTTTTGAAGCAACACAGCTGGAATGCCATCAATTCCGCTGTTCTTAGCAAGACTGGCTAAGGCCCATTCAACTTCACTCTTCAGGATGCTCGGCTCGAGATCAGTAATCACAACTGTTTTATGTTGGGTTTGCCCATCCGGGTCCTTCTTGTACAGTTCTTCTGTGTATTCTGACTAATGAAAGGTAAATTAATTCACAGTCCGAGTCATCCACATAAACACAACAGTAAGAAATGATCCAAGGAAAACCCGATTTGAAGGGTGTTAGCTTGCTACAGTCCATTTTCGTTCTTCACTAAGGCTAGTTACTTTTTTCACTGTCATCATTTCTTTAAAATTAGCAAACTGGGCAATAGCAATTTAAGAAGGTGCACTTTTTGAAGGAAAATGAAACCGCTCTACTTTTCTAATGATAGTCGCAAGAAACATCAGAAATTTATCATTACTTACAACATAATTTTATAGAATGTCAGGCCAAGGAAATGTTAAAACTAAGCAAATTTTGGAGTAAAAGCACAGTTTAGGTAGTACTATGTGCTAGTTTATCATAGGGGCGAAACTGTAGGAGGTTAAAGAAGAATAATAATTATTCAATTCGAAGGAAATTAACAGATACAGAAAATTATGTCCTTAAGATAAAGCTAATAAAGTTTATTTGACATCAATCGGCAGTTTTCACGACTCAGTATGCGCTGCGCTACCCGGTTAACAAGCCCCATTATATACACTTGCAAGCCTAAAGCTCGACTGTATGACCAAAGACGGAAATATATGCTGGATGTAAAGCCTAGCCCTGAATTCTTCTCTCTTGAGTGTAAAGCTTAGCTAATGCATGTGCTAGATAGCTGGTGTGCTTGGTTTTTGGGGCTTAACATTCCATAGCAGATCATGGTTTGAGACACGTCGTAGTGAGGGCCCCGATGTTTAGACCACCTTCGGTGCTCTAACATGCGCTGACCTCGCGCAGAACACAGGCGCCATGCTTTCCGCCTCCATCGAAAAGCGGCCGCAATGGCTGGGATTCGATTCCGCATACTTGGGAACAGCAGTCGAGCACGCTAACCACAGCCCCACAGCGGCGGGGCAATGTGTCTGTTAGACTTAAAGCAAGGTGTGGTATGGTGTACCCTGTACACCCATAAGTTTACAAGTGACCTTTGGGTATTATGGTAGACAGGACGCTTGGACCGGGCTATCCTCAAAACTTGTCTCCGGTAAGCGGTAAGCGCACCGAGGCCAAATGAAACATGCTGATATCGAAGTGCGATGTACCAAATTTAGTTCGCTGCCCACACCTGAATTTCATAGTAAAATTTACATCGTCCAAATTCGACAAAATTCGAATCCGTTTGTAAGGGATGACGCCCTATTGGATGGTCCCCAGACTCCCCACAAAGTTTCTCCCGCGCCACCACAAACTTTTGCCAGATGAAGCCTAATAATAACCTCCGCTAAATTTGACCAAATTTGATATCGAAGTACAGGGAAAGACCAGAGCGATGGCCGTACCCATTATGAGCCCTGGTGACTCCAAAAATTTCTCCTTCGTCAAAAAAAAAAGCGTTTGCCTCAGCAAACGTCGGCCAAAATTGATATCTAAGTATACTGGGCTGCACTTGCTCAGTTCGATGATTTTTTCCAAATTCAGTCCGGGTCAACCAAAAATTGACCAATGTGGCCCGTGCTTTCGCACAGGGTACTGGTACAGCTGACTTCAACCACTGCGATCTCTACATCCGTGTTAGCGTCCAGAAATCTGGTATTAGCTGAAATGCTTCAGGCGCCGAAGAATCTGCTATCAAAAAATAATTTGACCTTGCTACGGCGTGTTGAGATAGGGAAGAGGGACCCCTCTGCACGAGCAAAACTTCTTTGTTATAAAGAAATGAAGTTTTTTCGCCATGATTTTATTCATTCACACGAGTTTTCATCAAACGCTGGGTGTCAGAAAAACGGTAATGTGGGTTGCCGAAAATATTTGGGCCGAGATAGTGACGGGTCGCAGCCCTCTGACGCATAAAAGAAAACGGTCAAGGTACAAAGGGCTTGCGAAGAAAAAAAAAAGATCTTTAGAGGTTTTGTGATGTTGGAAATAGACATGAACGGACAGAAATTCGGCACTAATGTTTCCTCTTATGTCGTGACTTACAGATAAACACGCAATCACCAATGCATCGTTATTGTCTACCTAACCGCTGAAAGAATGAAATTTTATCGAGACTCGTTTCATGGGAAGCACTTTTGCATCATGAAGAAATTCCTAGCTCCCTGATTTCAAGGAAGGTTGCCTTCCATCGCCAGTAAATGGGAGCATATACGTTATCATGATATGCGCGTGTAACCTCCCTCATGCACTAAAGGAAAGGAGCCTTCCACCTAAATACAATAAAATGCAGAGTGGTGCATTACCATTTTTGATGGAAAATATTTTTATTTTGCGAAATAGTGAATGGGCCCGATAGACAGTAGCCATTACAGTGCTCTCCAGCCGCATAAATTCCATGGCATTTAATGCTGAACGCTCACCGTTTTAAACATTTGGACGCTTGAAAGGGTGACGCCAAAATATACGAGAACAAGTGTTGCGCTTGAGACTATCAGCTTCAAAACAATTAAGCGCAGCCGAAACTACTTAGGCTTTTGGTTGCTTTCTGAATCTCCTTAACCAATCCCTGAGCATATGGCACATTGTAGGATCCAAAAGCTGAATGTCTATAAAGCTACATTAGGTGTGTGTCCTAACATTCGAAAGGAAAGAATTGCACTGCAAAGGTAAAACCAATTTTTTAGATGTTTTTTTAGACGGACTGAATTGCAAAATAAACGGACATGTGAAGAAGCTGTAAAAAAAAATAATCAAGAAAGCCAACCACTTTTAATGGCCACTATATACTGCAACTGGTGTAAAGTCTAATAGATCCTGTAAACACTTCTTAATCCCTTGTACACACACATCTTTGCTGCCAGAAAATATCTGCAATTGAAACTGTACACGACGTTTACCTATTTTGCTGACCTTGAGTAGGTGGGCCCGAAATTTTTCATAGCTTGCGTGTAAACATCATAAACACGAAAATTTCAAAAGATTTTGATCTATTTTCAGCTGCAGCTCGTGATTTATTGAAATTAAGTCTTGGATTTGCTTGCATCTATAAATATTTTGTAACAATAACTCCATGTCAATTTTTGTCTAAGGAGTAGAGAAAAAACTTTAAACCCTCCAGCTTCTTTATTTGCATTTATAGTTCATATGTCATAATATTTTTTTGTTTAAACTACCAACTCAAATTTCAGCGAGAGATAGTACTATTCAAAGCTTTATACTGGTTATCAGATATCGTGCACACACGGCTGTTAATTAATATTGTTGTCTAATATATTCCCCATTGAAATTCGCCAGTAAAGGATCACTACAGCCCCCAATAATTTGGAAAATATTATTAAAATGTTAATCACTTTCTAGCAAAATACGTATGAACATCTGCAATTATTCACAAGTATGTATTAACACGGTAATAACTTTTGGCTGTACAGAGGTGATAAATCCTAAAAGACAGCAGTCTCTCACACGCCGAAACAACCTTTGTAAAAAAAAAAAAAAAAACAGTGAATACGTAGTGCGTATTAGGTGAGCTAAATTTGTCCACACCATATCTCTGCATTGGTTAGAATTCATCACTGGATGAATGCTAACCTCACTCCTAATCACATTTGGCGCAGACAGCCACAAAGTTCTGTAAGAGAACAGGAAACGCCTTCAGAAAGGCAGCACAGTTTTCGTAAATCCAAGAGAAATTTTACATGCAATTTCATATGAGAAGAAAAGTAAAGGTATATTATGCTAATAAATTGCAATTTTTGCACACATATCTGAGCTACAGGGGTGGAATATTGGTCGAATGCAATCCGCATAGACTTCGTATTAAAGGCAATGCTGGTGCAGTCCTAATCAACTGAAATTTATTCAGCACATTCAGCAGGACATCACTACTCTGCATTGAGTAGCATTTTTTTTAAATTTGTGATGTTAAGCCTCAAATGGAATACGAATCGAGTACGCCGCGTAGCATCTCTTGGCATAGGCGGCTAAACGATGTCCTAAAAACGTTTTCCGTACTTTGGCTAGACTAGCTTATACGTGGGTATCATTGAGAGATGGTAATCCATATTTCGGCATTTAAAAAAAAAGGGATTTCAAGAGGATGTGTTTATTTTCTCCGGATAAAGAACCCACTTCGACGCCGCGCTTCTTCTCTCGTCCTCTATAGCTCAGTCATTAGGGCACTCGACTCCTGATGCCGAGGACGCTGGTTTGAATCCAGGACTCCGGGGCATTGCTTCTATTCAAGCAAAGCTCAAGACACCCGTGTACTCTATGTCAGCGCACAACAGAACAGGCCAGGTGATCTAAACTAATAGAAAACAATATATTGTATCCCACGGATGATGTCTCTATGATGTGAACCTCATATACCACACAATATATCATGTTGGTCTCTTCCGATAGCGCTTCTTTGGCCCAGAAATGCTTCTCCTATTAGCCATAGTATCAATGGTAAAATTGTTTAATACCGTTAAAGCGAAGACGTTTAATTACAAAGCTATCTTCACGCGAATTAAATGGCACACTGAGAAAGCCTTTCCATCATGTTTTTCTATGTAAAGATTCCACTGTGGAAGCCGCCATCTCTCGTTCCGTGAGTCATCATCATCAACCTGAGTACACTAGCTTACGGGCAAAGACACCTATCCTATCCCTCCGATTAAGACCTACTGTGCTATAGCTGCCTCCGCCTGACCCCCGCAAACTTCATCTCATCCGCCTATCTAAAATTCTGTTGCGCCCTGCTGTGCTTGCCTTCCCTTCTAATCCAATTTGTTACCATTTGGGTCCATCGGTTAGCCTCTATTGGCGTTACATGTTCTGAGCATGACTATTCTTACCTATTTCGAATAAAATGTCACATCTTCAGTTCACTATTCGACAGTCTCCACACCGCTTCCTCTAACCTGTAATTTTCCGTCCCATAGCTTTATGCGTCGACTTGGCTAAGTAGAATCATTTTCGTTAGCCCTAACTTTCTGTTCCATAAGTGAGTGCTACTAAAACCATCTGTTATATACTTTCCTCTTTCGGGATACTGGGAAACTGCTAGTACTTGCTCAATGCGCTAAATCGCTACTGATTTTCTTTGCTTTCT